>NC_141708.1:5378859-5984346 GCF_971803275.1 Cyanistes caeruleus | reverse complement strand
TGCTCACTTCTTGTCTCTCAAATCTCTTCCAGCCTCCTCAGCCCATTAAAAGCCTTGGTTCAGGAAAGAAAAGAAAGCAAATTCATCTGACTGACCAAACTCTAATATTGCTCAGAGAGCAGGTAAGTTGTTTCAGTGCTCAGACCACTCATAGGTATAGATGTACAACCAAATTTCTGATATCATTTCAAAGCTTTGTTACTCTGCAGCACTCTGGGTGTACATTACACAGTAGAGTAATGGCATTATCATGAGGGGACAAAATACCTTCTGTTTATGTAAGGTTCTAACAGGTTTTTGGGTGCTAACACAAGTATTTGCAGCATGGGATGCTGTACAAGTGACACCTTGAGATCTGAAATATCTTTCCGATTGCTCTGGCTGTGAAATTCAATAAAGCAGCCCCTAAGGAGCTATGAAGGAGAAACTGGGAGCTCTGGGACCGGGTGTGGTTGATGCTTTAAGTCAAGTAGAACAGAATTCATGCCAATCAGGTCTCACATTTGTTCAGTGCTTTCCAGTACTTTGTTTTTAACTCCAGCTGAAACTGGAATGTCTATGGATATTTCTCAGCTGCAGTATTTCCACCCACTCATTGTGACTGTACAGAAGAAAGAGAAGATGGAGCATTCTGAATGAGCTGTTACCTGTGTGAGAGGTAGCAAAACGACGTTCACTGCTCCCTGGGCAAGGCTAAAGCCCAATTTGTATCTCCTTAGGTTAGGCTAAGCCCTGCTAATTTCCATTTTCTTCTGGATATTACATAACTTAGTTACCAGTTTTGCAGTTCAAAACCTTTCTAGTTAATTTGACTTAATTGTCTTTAACAGTGTAATATATGTTTGCCTTTCTTCTTCCATCCTTTAGTAAGGGAGCGTCCTTGAAAATATCAAGGAGACAGAAAAAGCAAACCTGGCTCTGCTCTGCTGTGAATCTGCTGTTTTGTTTATTGGTTCTTTACCAGCTCAAGACATTCCAAGATACTCTGTAAACTGATTTGCAAGCAAAAACTGCTCTGTCTTTGCCAGAGCTGTCTATTTAAAGCAGTCTTTGGAGGCCTTACTCCTGGTCACATCCAGGTACCCTGTGTTTATAAAAGTATCACACCTCTAAAGATGAAACATAAACTTGCTTGTGAACAGACAACTCCTTTACCCTACAAAAACTAGAAAAATCAGAGCATTTATGCAGTAGAGTGGAGGGAATCTGAAGAACAATCACGTTGACCTTGCAAATATGACTCAAAAAATACCTTGGATGCTGACCAGCACACTTTGATTGTGTTTCCTTAAATTTCCTTGAAGTTAACAATAAAATTCAAATTAAGGTCTTTATTCTGCCCCAAGATTGGTGTTTGCAGATTGCTGCTTATCAGGTTACATCAACTCCTGCTCCAGGAGTTGCTGTAACCACGCAGCAGATTCTACAAGGTGTAGTGTTGATGGATGGGAGCAGCCCCTTGAGGCTCAGCTCATGTGAGTTATTAGAGAAAGATTTATTTCTCCTTCACTTAACAACAAAGGAGGCTTCCCATATGTGATTTTAAAAGTGTTTACATTGAATGTATTGACTAAGTTTGATTAAGTAATTGAAGTCACATAATTAATACCATTAAATAAAAGGTTAATGATTTCTTGAACAGATAAAAAAATATATTCTGAAATAAAGTTACATATATAAATTAAAAATAAAAGAATGCAGTCAATATCACAGGTAAAGAAAAGTGAACAAACCAGTGGCTATATACTCCCCAGAAAATACATGGCTTGTACTTTTAAAATTTTCTCCAAAGCTAAGCTGTTTCTTCTCGTCAAAGTATAAGTCAATTATACTGTAGCACAAAAAGAAATCTGCAGTATTTTACTGTCATTGTTGGTAATTTGTCCCTTAGGGTGTTAGTATTCATACATAATTGCATATTGTCTCTCCCTGTAACATTTTCTACTTTCTTTCTCTGTTAGAACAACATAAGAATTATTGCATCCATGGGTTTTAGCAAATTATCCAGCTAACTTGATTTACATTCTATTCACAAACAGAATTACAGAAGGGAAAAATAAATTGGCTTTGTTTTTTTCCTTAGCTATCATTTGGCCCCGAAAGATTAGAGTTTGTTCTTTCTTTTTTTTTTTTATTTTTTTTTTATTTTGCATGAGCTTTCTTTAAAAATATAAACAATGCAACTGTCTGCAGACTGTATCTGGTCTTTTGAAAGAGATTCAGTGATAGCAATATCATCATTTACAATTGTGTTCCCCTATTTTTGCTTCTAAATACTGGAAATGGCAGTACCACACAAAATTCCATCCTCTTAAATATGGATACTCTGGTGAATGTGCTGTCCTAAGCTTTGGCAGATTTCTCATCTGAACAGACTTCAGGATGGATAGAGCAGTGACAAGTGCATGCCTCCAGGGCTTCTGGATCATAATTTAGGGGCTTGCCTGGTTCCCAGAGCTTCCAGACCCTGCAGTCACCAATAAAGCAATTCTCTTAGTGAAATCTTCTGAGGATACTTACATTATCCAGGATAGTAAACATGCAGGTTAACTGTGAAAACCTGAAGAAGGGCCTTATCAACTTCTTGAGTGATAGGGCAAGAGAACTGGTGTTGAAATTTGATGTAGGTAAATGGATTGTGATGGAAATGGAAAAACACTTGACTGTGCATGTACTGAAGTCCTGCTTGTCTTTAAGCATGAGGAACAGTGTTGGTGTTATAGTGAGTAGTTTTGCAGAAATACAAGCTTAAAGCTTTGACCCCAGCCAAAACCTTTCTATTTTGTGGAAAGCAATAGAGAAGCACACAGGAAATATAACCATGCCCCTTTGTGGATGCAGGATGGACACAACGGGATGTGTAGACCTGCAGAAGGCCTGGGAAGGGTGACACACACTTTTCAGAGATTTCCTTTGGAGTGGATGTTGAGCTCAGCCTGGAGTGGTGACCTTGGCAGGTCTTCTGCCTGAACTGCAAACCTGGAAATCTCAGGCACCAGAGATTTGTGTGTGAGCACAAACTGCAGAGCAAGTGGAGACCCATTTGGCACTGCTGTTGCTGCTGAACTGACAGGCAGGAATAAGAGGAGCCTGGCTGTAATTAACAAAGCAGCTTAACTACTAATACCTTGGTAATGTCCCTCGTATTGTAGATGAAAGGCTCAATTGGTAATTTGAAATGAGAATAAATACACTGAAAGGATGGTGGCTGTGAGGAAAAGGAGTACATGAAAATAGCAATTTATCCAAAATGGTAAGTTTTTGGGTGTGCTCACAGGGTCTTCTGTGGATGCTGCAATCTGCTTTTGCAACTGCTTTTCACAGCCTAAAGCAAGTGAACTGAAGTTTCATGCAAGTCCTGCCCAGCAGCTCCCACATCAGTTCAGACAGGATTTTACCATTTTGGAAACACCGCAAAAAAGCCACAAAAACACAAAAACCAAACAACCAAAAACCCAACCTAAACATAACCCAAACAAAACCAACCAACCAAACAAAATGCTTTTTGAAGGGTTTTTAGAGCATACATCTGCATCAATCAGAAAAATGAATAAGAATACAACTCTTGCCTGGCAAATGGAAAAAAATTAGCACATTTTCAGCAGGTAGTTGTACTGGTGGAAAATAATGGTGCCAAACAGAAACCTCACAAAACTCTAAGCAGGAAATAGGTTTTATTAGACACAGAGGATGTCTGTACAGAGTCCCTTTGCTTTACAACATTGAAATTGTATTGTACTGACATTTTAGTCCCCACTACTTCTTACTGAACCATATTGCTGGTGCTATCATTGCAAAGCAGGAAAACAGGATGAGATGGACCGAGCAGACTGAAGCACAAAAGGTGGAGGATCCCTTAGGAAGACCCCTCATTTCCCAGTGGATCTGCCATTCCTGGAGCCCAGTCCATCCCACTGTGTGATGCAGAAGTCCCAGGCTGTGTCCTCACCCTGCCAATTTGGCTGCCTGCACTGACCCTTTCCTGTCAGGGCCTGACACTGGGCAGCAAATGTACTGACAGATCCCTGGGATCTCCTTGAGTGAGGTGAAGCACAGCTGATGACATGATACATTTCTATTTTCTCTTTGGTTGTCATCCTTTGAACCTGAGAAAACTGGGGAATTCCCTTTACAAAGAATTGTTTTATATGGAGATGAAGAATTGTTTTATATGGAGAAAAGGAAATGTTTTCATGTGTCACAGATGTAACTTTTGGAGGAAATACATCAATCTTCTAATAACTCTACAGTACAGTAAGTGTGAATCCCACCTCATGGCCAGCACAGCTATACCATAATCATCATAGCTAAACCAGAGAAGTGTTTCCTGAGGTAGAAAAGCCATGAGGCTGAATCTGACAGGTAATTCCCTCCCAAGTATCAATCCAGAAATTGGTAAAAAAGTTTTGGGTTTTATTTTCCATTTTGAAATCCAGATGATGATTTTCCAGTTCTGTCTGCCAGAGTTGCTACTCTCGTGGCTTAGTGGCTCTTTGTATTCATTGCCTATACAGCATGGGCTATGTTTGCTTAGCTCTCCTCCTCCTCTTCCATTTCTCATGAATAACAAAACCACAGGAATAGGCTGTCTCTGGAATCATTCAGGTAGCAGATGAACTTTGAGTGTTGACTTTTTCACCCTCACAGGCATTGTCCATTTACTTTCTTCTTATATCCCTGCTCTAATTTGTACAAAGCTATTTGTGATTAGCTGGCATTTACAACCAGGTATTGATTTTTTTATTAATTTATAAACAGTTCAAACAAACAGTGGTAGTCAATTCTAGGAATAATCCCCCAGGAGGTTAGGAAAGATACAGACAAGTGCACAATCTAAAGGCATTGCACAGTGCATTAATGGGGTAAGATTTCAGATATCTCTGTGGATGTTCACAATATCCCTTTGTCTATGTATTGAAGCTGATAGATACAAATGTTAAGGGAATATTTTCAGTAATATATTTACAGCATTTTAAATGATTCCACCTCATATGAAAAGCAGCATGGCTATTCTTTAATGATGTGCTGGCAGCTGACAAAGGATTCCCTCTGAACTCAGGGGTTTTTGAGGAAAAAGAGGCCTGTGTTCATCACACTGAACACCAAATGCCAGAGGCAGAAACAGAGCAGGTACTGCAGAGTCTCAGCTCAGAAGAAAGGAAGGTGCCAGCTGGGATCCCCCAAGCTGATTCAAGGCTGTTCAGGGACAGGATGGAACACACACCAGTCCAGTGTCACAGGGCTGGAGCTACTCAACATCTTCTGTGAGATACACACAGCGTGTGGCTGGGCAGGCTGCAGTGAAGAAAACATTTACATGTGCATGTACATCTTTTTATAAAAACTCTAGAGATAAGATTTCTTTCTCCACGTGTCAAATTTCTCTTTTTTTTCCATGTATTGATAAGCACTCCCCAGAGTGTGGATGTGGTATGTCTGCTAAGACAATTGTTTTCCAGCAGAACTAAACTTACTGAAATGAATGGTTTGATTACATTAATGTTTCAGAGGAGAAATATTTAATTTTCCTTAAAAACACCCATATCTATTTTTGAACAGCAATGAGTGTGTCAGTGGTGTGTTAGCCTGAGTGCTCTTGGGAGATCTTGTGGGAATATTTGACTTGAAATGAGGATCATTCCATGCATCATTCCATGTCACTAAAAGACAGATTGCACAGGGGATCCTTCTGAATCCATAGATTCTGAATCCGTAGATTCAGGCTGGCTGTGAAAGGAAAGCACCTTATTATTCACAGCCTCTGCCTACTTCTCTCTCCTGAAGGCTTGACAAATTAGGTAAATTGATAAAAATAGCAGTGTCTTATGCAATGAAATGTCCTGTGAATATAGGAGCAGAATGCTTGCAAATGGTTGTAAGAATCATCTGAATTAAATAAAACCACCATCAGATAGCCTTCAATGGCGTGTTAGGGAATGTTATTAGTCAGAGTCCAGCAGTCGTGTGGTATTTAGAATCCTCTGGCATTTCAGTGACCTTTTATAAGGCAGATTGCATGGAACAATTAATTTATTTCATGACCATCCCATTGTATCCAAGATAAAAAATGTTAGTCAAAACCAGGTGTTCGGATCAGAGCCATGTATTGCATTTCAAAACCCATTGAGTGGAAGCTAATTTCAGCAATTTGCATGAGAGCCTTTTGCTATCACTTCTACCATAGTATCAGTGTCAGCTCAATTTTCAGAGCAGCTGTAGCTCAAACACTGACCTGCTGCCTATTACAGTAGTGTAATGAAGTGCAATGGACTCGTAATTATTCTACATTACTGTAGATCAAGTAACATGCAGCTTTCAGTTATCACAATGGAATCCCAGTTCTTGCTCAAAATGAGAAAACTGACCATGAAGTTGATTTAAGGGTGTCATCAAAAATTACTTTCAGAGACTGCAAATGTACTACTTATTTCCCAGATAGCATCTGACATTGCTGTGCAAATGTCCCAGAGTCACTGCATACTTGAATAAACTAGTTTCAAATAACTCAGAGAGGAGTTCTATCTGAGAGGCAGGAGTAAATTGAGATGGGATGTTCTTAAAATTTCTGGTAATGCAATTGCATTAGGCAAATGATTTCAATGTCTCCTTTCTAGCACCATCTGTGAAACAGCCAAACAACTTACTTGTGAAATCACGGGGAAATTTTTTTTCTTTTGCAGGATATGAAATATTGAGCATTATGAATTTGACTTTAAAGTGTGGCAAATCACTCACTGCCTGCCTGTACAATCGTGACCTCAGCCTGCCCAGATCGTATTTCTTCCAAAGAATGAGCCATGATTGTCATAATCTCTACATTCAGATCTATTCCTTCCCCAACCCTCTTGATATGACAGTCTCAAAACCTTCTCAAAACCAAAACCTTCAGCCCTGTCTTTTGGAGGGTGAGAACCCTGGAGGCAACTCACAACACAGCAACATGGAATGGTGTGTGGGACAAGCAGGGGGACAAGGGCATCAGCTTTTGTCACCCAGTGCTGACACATTGCCTTGCAGTGAAAGGATGACCGAGCTCCTCATGAGTAATTTGCATTTTTCTGTGTAGGCAACAGTCAGGTACCATTTGGAACTGGACTATTCACTTTTTATTTCCCAATTTCTTGCCTAGCTAACTATTACCAGTAGTTGCTTAGGAAGTTGTGTTGCTGCAGATAGAGGTAATTTTTTCTATTTTTTAAGCAAATTTTCAGAGAAGTCTCTTGGCACATCACCTTCAGTATCTGGCATGAAATTTCAGCTCTTCCCTGCCAGAGGTAGCAGGATATTGAAATATATGGAACATACAGACTGTCAAAAACAGTCCATTGTGTCAGGGGTAAAATGAAATTAAGTTATAGAAAGGTAAAATAATCCCTGCAGAGCAGTTTGTTAGAATCTGGGTGGTTTGTTTGGGATTTTTTTTTTTTCCTAAAGCGAGGAGAAAGGGAATGTGGCTTAGATTTTCACTTTCAGCCCACACAGAATTCACACTCAGTAATTCAGTTCAGGTAAGATGCAGTACTGGATGTCTGGATGAACACACTCCTTTCTTTGGGACAGAAGGGGGGAGTTCTGGGATGGAGGGGACAACAGGGTTTGGGGAAGGTACAACAAGGCAGAAAAGCTAGCAGAAAGTAAAGACTCAGAGAATGGTTTGGGTTGGAAGGGACCCTAAAGATGGTCTGTTTGCAACAGCCTGCCATGGGTATGTTGCTTATAAGAATCCAAATTCCATCTTTATTTAAATAAAAATGTGGGTGATAATGTATCAGAAAAATGTCTTTCTCTTTCAACTACAGAAAATGGAGAGAGGAGCAGCTGATCTCCAGCATTATGTAATTAATGTCCAGCATTCCCATTAATGTAAGAGTTTCTGGCTGCGTCCAGCGCTCACATTTCCAAGGGATTATAAAACCTGAACTGCTGGTTTTGTAAGCCAGCATGATCCTTCCCTGGTCTGGCTGATTCTGGTCACAGGTCAAGGAAGCCATGGAGCAAGAGCAGCCATGGGTCCAGACTCCAGGGGTAACCACGTCTCAGGACAGGCTTTAAAGCATCAGACTGCGCATGTCCATCTGCCCCATGGTACCAATGTGAAAGGGTGAACTGCAGCAGTTAACACCACTACTTACAGGTAAAAATGGAGGTAAATACTTGGTTAGAGCTAGAAATCAATGGGAATCTGAGACTGCAAATCCATCTCAGACTGGAGGAGTTCTTTTCTTCTTTTTCATTCATCCTGTATAAATGATCACCAACAGAATGACTAGGGTTTACAGCAGATTTTAAAGAGACAGTTTTAAGGAAGTATCTTCTTGTTTTCTTGAATGCAGGGGGGCTTATTTCCACTGCTTTAAAACCTAAATGCTAATTCTAGATGTGATAATATTTCAGTCAGAGGCACATCAATATGACAAGGCTAATGTGTCCAACCAGAAGAATTTACATATGGAGAATTGACTATTTGCAGTAAACAACTCATTAATGAGCCATCAAAACTTGGTTGTAGCAACTATTGCACAACTAGTCACAGTGAAATAATAATAATCAGAAGGGAAAAGCCAATTTTGTGCATTTTAGATGAAAGAAAAAATTCATCGTGTAAACTTTGTTACAAAGGCATAATTGACGCCACTCAATATGTATTATTCACTGGCACTAAATTATGATTCTAAATCAGGAGGGTAACAAGGTGTTTTCCTGCATAAGATTTAGCTAAGCCTCTAGAGTTTTTAATCTGTTTTCCTGACAAAGTTTACTCAGAAACATTGGCTCTGTTCTGACTGTCTGGAGACCCCAAGTCTCCCTGTGTAAACTGAAGGAGGCTCCCCATGCTGGCTCATGATTTTATTATGGGAATCACACTAAATGTGATAATTTTAGAGAAGTGTGTGTTGTCTGCTCCATCAGCTCCTACTAGTGCTTCCCTGGCATCAGCTGAATACCAATGAAGAGCTTTGGTCTAACTTCGAGGCCACTCACCACACACAGGAGTGGTCTCACGGGGCCCCCAGCAGAAGACACACCTAAAACATGGCAAATTCAAGTGGAGAGTTTTACCTGCCCTTTTTGAGAGAAATATCTGAAACTTCTGCCTTCATCTCCTCACAAACTGCGCTCTGAATACAAAAGCTGAGGGTCCAAAGTCAAGCACCTGATTTATTTGCATGGCAAAGTTTCTGTTGGGCCATAAGGAGTGTGCCATGGGCAAATCCAGAGATTATGTCTCAGGAGGTTGTAGGTAGAGGCCAACTTCAGCAATGTATGGGAGCTCCACATCTCCTAGAGAGCATGCATGGGGATTTTTGGGGTTTGGAGAAGGCTGAAGGGGTACTGTGACCTTCTAGTGATCGAATGAAAGCCTCTTTGCAGAACAGTTTAATTCAGTGTGCATCTATATGGTATCAGGAGAGAGCATTTGAAAATGTAGAGATGCATATTCCTTTCTTTTTTTGGTCAGTCCCTCTATTTCTGTTGACTTGAACCTGCTAATTCCTATCTGCCAAAAATTTGGCTCATGAACAAGATATATTTGAAATGTAAATCTCTGATGCAAATAACCAGAGATGATTGAGAATCTTTTATCAGGACGATAAATAATTATTTTTTTTAAGAGAATTTTTTTCCCCTAATAAAAATGCAGTTACTGCCAGATCAGAATTTTCTATTGGAAAGATTTTTTTCACTGAATATTTGCAATTTACACATAAAAATGGAATTAACTGTTTCATTTGACTTGGAACATATTCTGAATCACGGATTCACAGACTGGTTGGAGTTTGAAGGAACCTCTGGAGGTCATCTGACCCAATCCCACTGCCAGCACAGGCATTGTTGCACCTACAACAGGATGCACAGGATCATGTCCAGGTGGGAAAATGTCCAGAAGGAGGCTCCACAGCCTCTCTGGGCAGCTGTTCCAGTGCCCAGTCCCCCTCACAGAGCAGAAGTTTTTCCTTCTGCTCAGATGGAAATCCCTGTGTCTCATTTTGTGCCTGTTGCCCCTCGTTCTATCCCACTGAAGGTGATCTGGACACCCACCCCTAAGATATTTGTATGTATTGATGAGGTTCCTGCTCAGCTGTCTCCTCTCCAGGCCCAGCATCCTCAGCTCCCTCAGCCATTCCTTGCAAGAGAGATGCTCCAGTCCCTTCTGCAGGAAGTCTGGGCTGCAGGGAAGGGCAGATCCCAGTTCCAGGGCAGCAGTGCCTGGCTCCCATCCGCTCCCGAGGAACGCATTCCTGACGCAGGACATTTCACATTGTTTTATCAGAGACTGGAGTAAAAAAAAACATCCGTTTCAAAAGAGCTGAAAGTTTCATTCTGGTAGAGGAACGCCCAAATGAATCTGTTTGTCATTTCCGAACTAGAATTAATGTGGAATTTCCATCCCACACACACAAAAAAAATCTGAATCTTACTTTCAATACCGTTTTAAATTGAGAGAAAAGCTGAAATACCAACATTTCTCCTGGGATAGAAATGCTGTACTTGCTATACACTGTAAACAATTTTGAATAGGACAGTGTTTCAGTGGAGATCACATTCTCAAATGCATGATTTATGGGCTTATGAGGGTATTAAGCATCAAATTAAGTGTCTGTAAGGATCTTTTTCTCACCTGAAGAGTCCCTGACTTTAACATAAACTAGCCTAAACTGGCAGAAGGTGAGAGGAATCAATATGACAGAAAAGAGTAAAATAGCAAAGCACTTGATAAACGTGAAATTAGCTCCTAAAAATTGTAAAGATCCAGCATGACACTAAATGCTCCATCTGAGAGAGCAAACTGGCTGCAACTTTAATGCCATGTCACTGTCTCCCTTCTCACTGCGTTGTACATTCCCCTCTAGTGGCTGGTAAAAGATTTATGTGAGGAAATTCTTCTGAGAGCTAAAACCAAATTTACAAAGGGAAATCAAGGGGAATTAGAGATGTAAATACTTCTAACAACCTAAGCAGGGGGTTCTTACCTCATGCAGTGACAAAACTCACCCCCCTTGAGCTGAAGGTAGAGATCAAATTGCTCTTTTGGCCTGAGTAATGTAGATTACACCTAGGAAACAAAGGCTCTGCTCCATGTTTGGTGCATCTTGAGGGTGAGAGACAGAATTAGGGTGAAGAAGGAATTGGAAAAATTCTATATTGTATAATTTTGAGAAGTGTTAACAATCATTTTTTGCTCCTTTGGTTTTCTGTTTGGTTGAGTTTTTTTTTAAATAGGTTTCAGTAGCTTTATGGTAGCTGTTTTTCGGCTTCCATGGGGGTTTTGTGCCTGTGCACCTTCGTTTCCTTTGGTCCTCTGGGTTTGACTTCCAGCTGTGTCTCCTGGATTTGGGGACTGGGGTCTGGAGTGTGTGTTTTGTGTTTCTGGGTGGAATTTGGGAGTGTTTGCTGTGAGCACTTCCATTCCTCCCGCTGGTGCCATGGTGCACCTGCCCAAAGCAGGGCGAGCAGCCATCCCAGGGGGAGGTCACAAACCTGAGCTCCGTGGCTCTCCAGCTGCTGGCTGGGGAGAGGGGCAGCGTGCAGGCACTCTGGGAGATACTACAGGGATTAATGATGGGGTTTATTTTTGAAAGAGCACTGATCTCTGGAATAAACCTGAACTTTGGGTTTTCCCTCTGAACCAAGCACTGGGCTGTGGGTGCAGGGAGCGCCTGGGACAGTCCCACTGCTCCCCTCTCAGGCCCAGCTCCACTGCTGCTAAAACTGCAACAGGCAGCTTCCAACTGCACCATTTCCTTGGCTACTCAGGGCTTAAATTCACCAGTTTTTGCTGGAAATATAAATATACTTTGTTCTCAGTATGACTACAACCTGCATTGGCACAGGGCTGGCAGCGTTTTGGTGCCAGCAGCCAGCAGGTTAAGTGGCAAAGCAGGTTTGTGTAATTCCTCTTAGAGCAAGCAGAGTGAGCCAGGCTCATCAGCAGGAGGATGTCCCTACCACCTTCCAACTGTGTTTTCAAACAACATTTGGGAGTGATTTATGCTGCGTTGTGACACTGGTACCATCTGTTCATCATCATAAGTATGAATGAAGTGATAATGAAGAAAATGTTCTAAGCAGCTAACAAGATGATTACGCTTTAATAACATAATTTTGGCATAATTTGGATCTTCAGCGATCTACAAACACTTCATTTCAAAATCTAAAGATCTGGAGCCTTCCTGCAGCTACACAGAGCTGTCCTCTGACTTTTATTATCAGGGAAAACATAAAATTGATCTTGAAATGTGTCTGAGGTCCTGCCTCACCTGTCTGCTGACTCTCACTGTCTCCTACATGGCATCTGCTGTTTGCAGACTCTTGATTCATTTTCTTGCTTGCTTCACCTCTGTTTGGAAACTTCTCAGAACAGACTCAATATCTTTCCAGGGCAGGAACCACCTATTCCTTCTGCCAGGGATTTCCACCTGAGTCACTCACTGTTCTTTCACAGGAAAACAACAGGAACTGTCCGTTTTAAATTTTTTCAGGGCCCTTCAGTGTTTTTTCAATGGAGAGTAAACTGGAAAAAACACAAAAAAGTGGTGACTTTGCATTAGATTCAGTGAAATTTCAGAAGAACAACAAAAAAAAAGTTGTTTTTGTCAAATTGTTAAAAAATAATTTTAGATTTGTGTTAAAAACTTTTTATTTCAAAATGAAAAAATAGAACTCATGACTTTAACACTGGGGATTGAAATGCATATTTTTCTTTTGGGATTAACAGAAATGTCTCAGTTCAGCGACCAAATGCAGAACTTTGGTTTTTCTTCTTTGTTGTTCTGGGAGGATATATCCTGGTCATCCACAGCAGCACTAGGTCCTGCAGCACTGGGGTGAGAGGTTGTTTTTAAGAGCCCTATCTTCCAAGCAGACTTGTGAGACAAGTTTGAAGTTTCCTTCATGATGCCAAGTCACCATATCTGTCCCCTCCTTGTGACCCTTCCCTCAGATTCTTCTGGCAGACTCAATTCCAATGTCTCCTGAGGCCATTCAAGTGCTTTCTCCAAGTCCATCTCCCACGTTAGAGGGATGTCCAGAGTAAAACACTGGGGAAAACATTTTGGGATGCACAGATTCAAAGCTGGGCAGAACTGGAGGAAACCTGTAACCAGGGGATGCTTTTGCCTCTGTTTGCTCAGCCTGTGGCAGGTGAGGGCCCAGAGCTGCAGCTCTGCCCAGGACTTTTGCTGCTGCTGTCAGTTGTCAGTGCCTGGGTGACTGGAGCAGGTCTCTGTGATGGTTCAATTTTTTATTGCAGTGAATCCTCACTGTCCCCCCGAGCCTTACGTGCCTCGACACCGTGGTGTGGCAGAGATGCAACTGTGGGAGCAAATGTGCTCAACAGATTGTAGGCCAAAAAAACCCCATTCAACAACACATTCCTAGGAACTCTTGAGCTGATTTCTTACGCCTGCAACAGCATTTCTTTCTTACTCAAGTAGGAATGCTGTCTAAATATATTGATTTTCTTCTGGAGTATTTTTACTAATGGATAATCTTTTAACATCTATATGACATCTTGTTACTGGTCTGATAAAGGAACTTGCTAGAAGGAAAAATGCTGTTTGTTGGGTTGGTAGTACAGCAGCAGAGCTGCCATCCAGGCTGATCTATTGTTCAGTTAGACTCCACTTAGCTGAGGATATGACCAGAGTGACTAACAGGAACAAGAAATTAGAAACATAAAGCAGATTTTTATGTTGCCATTTTTTCTTTCTTATATTTTCATCTTTCTATCAATCTTTTCAAAGTGAATATGCCAAGAAAGCAAGGCAGAACCCACACGAGAAGGGGTGGTGCTGAATGGGGCTTGTGTAACCCTCTGGCTGTGGTTGCTGAGAGGATTTGTGCGTGCTGTACATGACTCATGGAACAGCTATTCCTGCACCAGGTGGTTAAAACTCCTCAGTGATGGGTTTACAAGAAACTCATCCTTAATCTTTCTTACCACACATGTGGATCAATGGATCTGCAAGAAGAATCATGATTCTTGTTTACATTATTTCACGGATTCTGGAGCCGCTGAAAACAATTTTATCCCTTCTTTGGGCAAAAGAATTTCAGAAGACTACCAGAGTCTCATTTATCTTCTGAGCTGGAGAACTGCACAGAGGATGTCCCTTCAGCCCAGAGGAGTTTGAGTGCTCAATGCTCTTGATGCCTTCTGCCTCCACTCATCTGGGACTAGGATACCCTAGGAGACTAGGACTAGGGGCACTGAAGCTATGCCATACCCAGCTTGTCCTGGGAAATTCCATACAGGGGGCTGGGCTGTTTTCCACTTGC
Organism: Cyanistes caeruleus; assembly: GCF_971803275.1. Classification (NCBI taxonomy): domain Eukaryota; kingdom Metazoa; phylum Chordata; class Aves; order Passeriformes; family Paridae; genus Cyanistes; species Cyanistes caeruleus. Next base: position 5,970,066 of record NC_141708.1, on the reverse strand, counting down.
TTTAGGCCACTACCATATTCACAATGTAGAAAGGAAAATATATATGTGTTGATCAAAATCTCAGAAAAAATGTAGGTGACATCCAAGGAAAGGCTGAGGTTCCTGTGTGGAGGCACAGGGTCATAGACACCATCAATTTCCCAGGAAAGGGATGGCATGAAGAGGTGTTAGAAAATACACCTCAGTAATTTAAGGGAAAAAAAAAAGAAATTAAAAAGAACCTACAACCTGAAAGAACTGTGTAAGACATAACAAACAAGCTTCTGTTGGTGGTGTACAAATATCTGTCCTAATTTATTTTTAATCATTAGAAGGGGAAGAGGGGGAGAAAGAGAATAACAGTCTTTGCCAAGTGTTCAGTAATTCTCATATACCTGATTCCCAGCTGCACCTATCTCATTATCACTCTTGTGAGTATAACACTTCTCTTCAAATGCTCCAGCCACTCAGATTTTTGAAGAGGATTTTTCAACAAGGATGAATGTGATAAATGCAATTTAAACAAGACACTTAATCAACTTATTTATATTAATAACAATATAAGCAAAGGGAGTTAGTCTTCCACACAGAAGCCCTCAGGAAGTCTCTGTGGAAAAGAAAACACCACAAGATCACTTCTTTTACAGTCACCCCGTTAAATATTTCTCTTTTGGATGGTGGGTCTGTGTCCTCCATGCCCATAATGGGCAGTCAGGACACGTTGGAAGAACAGAGCTCAGGGGAAGGGAATTCACACTTGGTGAGGATTCATCTGCTCATAGCCATTGACTAAATTTCTGTGAGAATGAGTAAAGGGAGTCTGGGAAAAACAAAACAACTTTGATTAATTTTATAAATGTTATTAAAATTTTATTAATTTCTAAGAAGATTGTCTCTGGGAAACTGTCTTTCTACCACACTGTTAAATATGCCCTGAGGCCACAGAGAGAATATGGAACAAATCTCTGTACTCAGCTTCCCCCATCCTAATGTTCATGGGCCTCAGAAAAAAGTTTGAGAAAGAAATCTGTGCAGGTGGAGCTACCAAAAACGTCAATGAGGGAAAAGCTAGCTTTTAAAATTATATTTTCAGATCAGAAACAGGAGATGATCCTCACATTGGGTGAGGAACAGAAAAATAGAGACAGAATTTTTATTTTAATTATTCATTTTACTTAATCTGAGAATTTAAGTTGATCCTCATTTTACAGAAGCCTGTGGAATCCCTAATTTGAGATAAGGTCTGAGTAGGGATCAGAGACCCCAAGCAGAGAAGAGGGCTGATGGAAGTTTAAGCTGACAGAAGTATAAAAAGAAACAAATGGGCTTTGCCATTCAGAGAATGTAAGCAAAGACCACAGCTCTGGAGGGAAAACAAGACAAAGTCATAGTAAAACAATTCAGAAACCACAGACTCCACTTCAGGAAATGCAGAGGCAAAGGTGAAGCTCCAAGAGGAGACAGAGTGAAACTAGAGTTTGTTTTCCAGAGGCATCCTGAAAGTGTGCACAGACGAGCACAAACCAGCCACATTCTGGAGTTTTTGTCCTTTTGTCTGTGTAAGAAGCTAAATCCTGACTGCAGATATAAAATGAAAAAAAAATTAAATATTTGTAATTTTCCCAGATGAGAAAAATTTGTGGGAAATTTTAAAGAGACAGTTACATACAGTGATGGAGTATTACACTGAGTCCTTTCCACTTGTGATTCCAACACTGCTGCACAAGCTCACTGCTCAGGAGGACTGCAGCTCTGCAAAAAAAATTGAAGAATACATTTAGAAAGGTTGCAAACAGAAACGTAGACTTTTGTCAGAAGCAGTGGGGAATTTCTGAGCTAGATATGAAGAGAAGGAGCCTTTCAGCTGCAGAGTTCTCAGAGATGTGAAATAGAGCAGGATGTGACGAGTAAAACACACAAGTTCCTTTGAAGATTTGTGAGACAGGGCAGCCCAGCTCAGACTGCTCAAGACATTTTGCTATGCATGATATATTGTCACTTCCCGATAATATTTCCTTATAGTGAATAAGAGCTAAGTCAAATTAGCCTTTTATGAGATTTAGGGTGAAAAATGTCACTTGCTGTAACATTGTGGCTGAAACTAAATGTTAAATTTAGCTGGTGAGCAGCCTGTGGGAAACCAAAGAGCAAACATTCCCTCTCCATCCCAAGGACCTTGTCTCTGGAGAGTGTGGAGCAACCTGCTCCTCCATCAGGGATGTTTCTGTGCTGTAACCCAGGTTCCTCCTGCATGTCACACATTATCAGTGGCTTCCTCACACCCAGGACTGGGCCTAAATTCCACCTTTCTGCCACTCTCGTGTCCCCCACAGGCAGCATTTGCATTTGTGGAGCAGTAACAGCTGTCAGCCACTGATGGCCCCATCCCAAGTCAGGGCCAGGTCTATGGTTTCAGAGCTCCCTGCACACTTGCCATATGGACAACCCTGCAGTAACGTGTCTCCTAGACTGTCGTGGGCTGGAACTGGAAGTTCATATGGAAATATTTTTTTGTGTGCACGTCGGTTTTGCCAAACGTCCTGTTTTAATTATTCATCTCGCCTCATGAATAAATGAAAAGGGGAAACATCAAAAGTCGCCAAATACTCTGTGCTGGTCACAAACTGAAGGTTTCTTTTTAATGTACAATCAGAAAGTTGGATTAAGATTCACTCCTTTGATATGCAGCTGATTATTTTTTTTAATATATAAAAAAAGAGAGAAATTCCTGTTTCCTGCAATTAACTGTATTTTTTTTGAAGCGCAACAGGCATAGAGAAATCACATATCTGTGGCGACTCCTTTCAAAGAAAACAATTAGCATCCATATCAAAAAGCTAATTCAGAGAAATTAAAAGAACACATACATCAGTAAAATATAATATTTCCTCTTTAGCACATCTCATTGTGTACAGTGTGTCACTGTAAAATTGTTAGGCTTGGAGATAATGAAGAGTGACAGTTGAAGGGTTCAGGGCTTCATATAAGACTTTTGGGTATGTAAAGATTTTAATTGCACATAATTATGAATGTGCAAGTGGAACGATTTAATTTTTTAGCTTTCATGCTATTAGAAGGCTAATAGAACCAATATCAAACTGAGTTAGTTACAGCAGAATTACTAGAAGAAGCTATTTTTTCATTCAGTGATTTAAATTCAATCAAAACAAAAAAAATTAAAATAGTTCATATGTTTCTCTCTTCTTTCACAGTTATATAGTGGTAGTAAGATAAGTGGTGTGTGTTATTAACAGAGAGGAAAAAAATAGTTCTTATAAGATTAGAATATCCTGGAATAATGGCAATGGGTATTGGGGAAGCACAGAAGAAAAGGGGCAGCTATAAAGGGTGTGGTTACAGTAATAAAATTGTCTGTTGAGACTGACGGTTGTCTAAGACAACCTCTATATTTTTGCTATAAACACATAATTATGCCATCTCCCCACCTTAGACAGAAATCTTGCTGATAACAAGGAATGAGCTCCATTTTCTGGCTTAGTGAGGTTTTTGACTGCTGAAAACACAAAACCAGCAGGATAAAATGCTTCCAATAAGTCAGAAAGGTGCCTGAAGCAGGCCTTGACTCCCTGAATCAACAAGAGTTTTCACCCTGGCAGTGTAAATAAGGCCTGTATGGCAGGGAATGCTGTCTCCCAGCGTCCTGGATGGCTGTGAGCACTACCACAGCTTCCAGGAATGCTCAGGGTGGGATAAAACAAGATTTCCAGCACCGCCCAACTTCTGCAGGGTTCAGGATTCTCCATCCAGTACCATTCCCCAGCCTTCCCCCTAGCACCCATCCCTCTCCTGCATCTTTCCCCCTTTCTATCCACAGCATCTCATTTCCCCTGACTCCTCCAGCCACGCTTCTGTGGGCATTTCCTTGGATCTGCCCAAATTCAGGCTCTCCCTGGCACCTCCCAGCTGATGCTGAGGGGCTGGAGCTGCAGCCCTGCCCTGTGCAGCTGTCACACAGCCTGCCCAGCCAGGGGACATGGGCAGGAAGAGCAGCTCTCAGCAGGGAGGAGGGAGAGGAAATAGTGTCCAGACACTCTGAATTTTCTCTGATATAACCAGGCGCTTCAGTTCTTGCGCTGCTTTCGCATTCCCCGCTGGAAAACGATTTTCTGTCTCCTGCTAAACCCCATTTAGGTCCATCTTTCAGCAGTAATTAGAAGTCTGTTGGTGTTAGGATCTCTTTGCAGATCTTGGACCTTTTCAATTAATTTTAATCAGGTTCATTAGCACTTTTTTTAATGTGTAAGAAATGGGCAAATACATAACTGAAGAGGCACTTACCTTTTAATGAAGGTAACAAATATGCAATTAAAAAAGCTCTGTCTTTCAGCAACTTTGCAGTAAATTAACTTGTTTTGTCATTATTGTGCATGTAGAATGTCACTTACTCTGGAGTCCTGACATACAATTCTTTATCACTGGCAGAATTAGTGAGTAACATTAAGAACTAGGAAATTACAATTAGTTCATGAATTAGGTGGGATATACAAAGTGTTAATTATTGAGGGACCAAACTTCATGCAATTAAAATTTAAAATCAAGATAAGAATAATGTATTATTAGGCATCTGAGTATTTAATGAAGTTGTGAATGATTACCAAATTTTATAAATTAATTCTAAGGTTCCTTGACTATTCTTAGAAAATTTTGTGCCGTGGGACTTATAACAGGCTGCAGTTGTTTGTGAATAGAATAATAATATGAAACTCAGAAATGCTATAGTAATCTTTGTTTTTTTGTCAATTCCACGTGGGTCTGTGAAGATGCTTAATAAACATCTTGCTGCTAAAATATACTATATCAATGCTTCTTCACCAAGAGTTTCAAATATGAGTTTCACATACAACTGCCATATCCAAACATTTATTATCTGCTCATCAGGAAGCTGCTGGAAGTTCACCCTTCATTGTAAATTGTCTTAAAATCAAAGGGCTCCTTCCCAGGCAGGCCATATTCTGTCCATACAAAGTGTAACTGCAATATTATTGTAGATACTTATTGTAAATTCAAAGATTCTCCTGAGGATCCCAGCACTGAATGGCACAAGCCTCTGCCCCACTGCTACTGGCAAACTGGGGCTGAGGAGCAAAGCAGACCCTGGAGCACCCCAAGGAGCCAGTGCCAGCACCTCCTTGGCTTTGTGGTGTCAGAGCAAGATGATTTCATTGCCAGAGGAGCCACAGGGTTGGGACCTGCTCTCAGGGTTCCAAAAATGACAGTAAAAACTGTTCCAACACCACAGAATTGCAGCATGGGGCAGCCCAGGAGAAGAGCAGTGAGCACAGCTGGCTCCATCCATTCCTGGCTTCCAGGGCCTCTTACCAGACAGTAGCAACCATTTCATTTCAGCAACTTCCACAAAATGAAGCATTCCTCTTGTAAGATCTCCCTCATCTTTGTGAGAACTGTAAACTTCAGAGCAGCCTTGCTGGTGAGCTCTTGAATACTTCAATTTCTGCAATAATTTTTCCACTGCAGTGAAATAAACCTGCTGCACTCATGGGTCAGTGTCCCAGGTGATTGTACAGCACTTCCCATATGAGTCTGTTCCACAGCTCCACTAGCTGGATGATTCCACAGCAGACAAATTTGCAGTAACAAGAGGCCCTGGGTAAAAGCTGATGTTTATTTTATTTGGTTATTATTTCTGTCATAATCAACAGCAGAGTGTGACGCTGCAGTGCCAGCATCCCTCAAGGACCCTCAGAAGGGCACCTGGTGTTTTCAGCCTGTGTTGGTGTGGTGGCAGGTACCCACAAGGCCAAAAAAATCCATCTGTCCCAGGACAATATCTGTTAGGGATTCCAGTGTCCCTTTTATCCTGTGGGATATCACATTTCACCCCCCAGCAGTGGCCCAATCCTCATGGCTCTGCCCAGGCTCTCATTCTGGCTATGGGTGTCACTCCTGGTGTCACTCCTGGGCCTGTGTGGCTGCTGATTCTGCATGCAGCCCACAAAAAAAGGCTCTGTGTAAACTATCTTATTTATTTCACTATCCTTCTCCCATTCACCAGGCAAATTATCACATGCGTATTTAGTTTCAATAAGATAAAAAATTGCCTAATAAAATATTTACTCAGCCTTTGTCCCTGCAAGTGTAAACTCATGTAATTACAGAGCACTCCAGAACCTGTGGCTATAAATCTCTAGAAATAAAATCCTCAGCACACTGACAGAATAAGGCTCCCATTTACTGTGAAAATGGGAAGCTAGTCCATGCCAAGCTGCTAGATTAATTTAATGTGCTCCAATTCATGCCCTCTCTCTTCAGTCTTCAGGGAAGGATGTTTATCTCTTCCTACTGCCTTGAGATGGCTGTCATTACCTTTCCATCTTAGGCTGGAGAAGTGATGATGCCACCTTTTTCTCTGAAATCACTGTCTCTTAACCCAACATTGGCTTGTGCTGCTGGCAGTCAGTAGCACCTGGGATGTGCTGCTCAGAAAGGCTGATGTGTATGGATACCCTCGGAAAATTCAAAGTATCCCAATAAAGAGGGATACTTTTTATTATCTCAACTCTTAACAAGAAGCTGGTAGATATCAAGGTGTCCTGGCCTGATCATCCTGGCACAGGCAGCCTTCCATGGGATGTGCTGCCAGCAGAGCCGTGGTGGGACCAAGCTGCTCTTTCCAGGAAAATGTTCCCAAGGGGATTGGGAACCTGTGCCCAAGGAGGCTGCATGCAAAAGCTAAACCCTCAGTCATGATCTGCTTGTTATACAGGCAGGGGAGAAGAAGGACTATTATTCTTCATTTTCAATAATGTTTAGGTTATGGGGCTTTAGCTTGGAGGGATCAGAGAAGGAGGGAGCACAAGGAATATAACAACCTCTTTTGTACCTGTCACTTTAATGTATGCCTGCTCCCACTTTGGCACAGCACCAGAGCCTTTGAAACACAGGAGAGTGGTAAGGAGTATATTTTGAAGGAACTTTTAATTAACTCTTCCCTTGGGCTACTGAGCAGAAAAAGGTGGGAGTGCCTGTGGCTGTTTTTAAAGGGTTCCTCTACAAAGGCAGGTTTTTTTTCTCAGGCTATCACAAGTCTAGGATTGGGGAAAAAAAAACCCAAAACAACCAAACAGGTAACTTCTCTAACTCAGCAGGTAACCTAACACACCAGTCCCTGAAAAAACACAGCAATGAAGGCTTTTACTTCCCCAACTAATTACTTGAATAAAACACTCCTTGGACTCAAACCAGGTATCAACATTGCATTCAGCATTGTCAGTCCAACCACAGCAGCCAGCTAACACACAATAGGGGAAAGTAGAGAGCAAAGAAGGAAAATGTTCTTTCCTGCTGGGTCTGTAGAGGATCAGGGTGACCCTCAGGAAACCCTTCACAGAAATGGGGGAGAAACTCAGTCCTTCAGGAAGTCATGGCCAAAGGTCTCCCTCTGAGAAGCAGGGGAATCTTCCTGAAGAAAAAAACCTGGTTGTTCTTTCTTCTTAGCTGGGCAGACCACCCCAAAACACAGGCTTTCCTTTGCCAGTATATTTTCTGCCTGGAAACATTGCATTGATGGAAAATCCCTAATGAGATCTTCTACAAGCTCCTGCAGAAGGTGACCCAAGGTAAGAATAGCTGGAAGGGGAAGGAGGGAGGAATTTCTTCAGTTAAAAACAAAAGTCAGGCACCACCCAAGTTCCACAGTCGTTGTATTTATGAAAAGGAGGTTCCCATATCAGCCCAGGTGTTCATGTGGATCTTTGTGTGAGCTTCATCTGAGACACCAGTTCATCCCAGGAGTCTGCAGTGCCAGTTTTGCAGTGGTGCATGCTGACATGGAACACATCCCATATGTGCAACAGAGCCTGCCTGAAATGAACTCAGGCTGACCTGAGCACTCACTCTGGTGATTGAACTTCTCCATTTCCAGCCCAGGAGAATGACCAGGGATGGCAGCTTGGCACTTACAGGCTGCAATGACAGCAGACTGTGTGCCCTTCTGCTCCAGCACAGACCTACCCAGTAAGATGGCTCTGCTAAAATAAGCTTTCTTCCTATATCTGGTATGAGCTGGCCCAGCAAACAGCAGGGAGAAATCTGGAGGTGGTGGGTGACCAGGCTCAATGCAGACCCTACACCACCCACCTCTGGGTGCCATCACAAAGCTTCACCATGAAGCTGAAAATGGGAACTGGGATTTTCATTCCCAAGTCAAATATAATTTATGGAACCAAGGGCTACTTCCCTCTGAATCTCCCAATTTTTTTTATGCTGACTGAATATGAGATAAAAAATATTGTGTCTCAGTTTTAGACCTCCTTCATACCTCTTTCATCCATTTCTCCCTCACTTCCTTTCCATCTTGGTGCCACAAGGAAACTGCCTCCTTCTACCCAGCTAGCAAGGCAGAACTGCATTCCAGAGAGGTCAGCCTTTAAAATCAGAAAAAACCTGTTTCCTATGGCCTGAGCCTCCTATTCCCAAAGTCTCCAATGGCAGATGATCTTTTTGGTGCAACCAGTGCCATTCCAGGTTCCAGCACCGGTGAGGGGTGACAGTCCTGCCCTGAGGGCTGCCATATGCACACATGCAGCCACTGCTTTAAAAAAAGGATTAAAGCAGCCTAAAATAAGTGACTGAAGGTCTGATTTTCTTCCCGTTTCTGCCCAGTCTTAATAAAAAGCAAACATCCCCTTTGGGAAGTTCTATTCACGCAGCAAATTTGATTTCAAGGAAGGTCAGAGTCAGACTCACCCAGGCAGCATTAACTCACCACTAAGGCTTCCATCAGCTGCCACCCTGTGGCTGGAAAACACCTTTCCAGTTGGTGTCCAGAGGAAAGGCTCCACTGCCCCTGGAATTGCCCCATCCCAGTGCTGGGAGGCAGGACAAGGGCAGTGGGGGGGATCCCGTGCCTCGGGCAGGTGCGTCCTGGCCCCCAGGCCGTGCGTGCGAGAGTGTGACGCCACTGCCGTGACGTCTGGAATGTTCCTGTCCTGGGAAAACAGCGCTGGCTGCTGCCCAGGGATCTTTAATAGAGACAGAACATGGATGTGGGGATGCTTGTGTGTAATTATACACAACGTATAGGGCCATTTGCCATATGGGAGCACTTGGAGCCCTTTGATCCTTCTCACCCATAAAACTGGGCTGGAGGGGCCTGGCGTGGGGGAGTGGGGTCACAGAGGGGCTCACTGTCGTTCCAGTGAAGGCCAGGGCTGTGCCTGTATTTTCTCATTTCCCATCAGTGCTCAGGAAAGAGATTTGCCAGCACAGCTGGAAGAAAGCAGGAGAGCGCTGCTGGTGTCTTCTGGAGCCCAGCTTGGAGGCCTTTCTAGGCAAACCAGAGAGGTGCTCTGGTGAGGTTTGCAGGGGCCAGAGGCTCAGCTCCTCCAGGAGTGACCCCCTTCCCTGCATCCCCCAGTTCTGGGAGGGCACCCCTCATCCACAACAGAGCCCAGGGAGGGGAGCCCTGGCTGAGAAATGTCCGTGGTGCGGGGGTTTATGTACTTAGGGTGGTAATGCCTGAAAGTGGGGGGAAGCCCATCTGCACCCCAGATTCTCTGCCAGCCAGGATGCCAGGTGCCAGCACAGGAACCAGGACAGCTGCACTGCCAGCCTCCAAAACCTTTTTGGAAAGGTCTCAGCTTGCCTCCACAGTCCTTCCTGATTGTTGTTTGCTTCACCTGCATCCATGATCCTGGTGCAGGCATTTACAGGGCAGGACTTGGAAGGAGCTGCTCACAGATTTGAGTGGGGCTTTATCCCACTCCAATAGCAATGCCTATCATTTTGTGCTTTCCACAGTTCCCTGACTGGATGATGCCAAAACTATTTCATGAAAAGGAATTACATACTACAAATGCTACACAGACTCAGTTAGTTCTTGTCTCTATCAATTCTGAAAAAAATCCCCAATACCTCACTTTGCAAAGACAGCTGAGAGTTTAGTTGTGTTTTCCATAGTCTGGAGGGCATCAGGTTGTGATTCCCCAGCCTGAGTTTATTTCTGACTCTGCCACTGAGGTGTGAGTAACCCTGACCAGACCACTTGGCCCCTCTGACTCGGTTTCTTCTTTTCTCTTTTATTTTCCTGCAGTATAATGTCCTTGATAGAAGAGCTGGTTGTTGGTTTGCATTTGTGGGGTGTGTCATGCAATGGGGGAGAGGGCAGACCAAAGCAAAAGCACTGAGCAAAGCCTGACAACAGTGTGATATAAGCAATCAACTGGATGTCCTGCTGAAAACAAGGAGGTTTAATTCCATGACTTCTCTGTTCCACTTGCTCATCAGCTCTGGGTAGTCCAGATTTGGGCTTGCCCCAAAAACTGCTCCAGATCTCATGTCAGCCGTGCCATGCCCCTGTCATCCCTGCAGCTGGGCCCTGGGGTCCTGCAGGGACAGCACAGCATCACAAATCCTCATGCTCAGAGGCTTTCCTACATCTTCCAGACTGCTGACAAGCATTTGCTTGCAGAGGAAAACCCAGCAAAGGAATGCTGGTGAAGGGTAAGGGTGTCTTTGTGCGATTTTCTTACCCACACTCACCTGTGCAGTTCTGCTGAAGCTGAGGGAGATGTCTGGGTGCAGAACCACCACTCAGCACCCAAATCTTTCAAGGAATTTTGCATACGTGGGTCCTTGCTGGTGAATCTCCCTGGAGCCATTTGTTCTCCTCTCACTATTGCTAAAACATGAGAAAAAACAGCACCTCTGCCTGCACCAAACCACCCCCTCAGTAAATCCTCACCACCCAACAGATACTTGTAAACTCCTTCCATCAATCCTACACAGACATTGCTGCTTGAATTAAATTTCTCCCATCCATTTCTCAATCTTTTCTTTCTTTTTTTTTTTTTTTTTCCAGGCTATTTGAGCCACAAAACTAGCCAACAGACACAGCTGGGAAACACACTGCAGCACAAAGAAAAAATAATAATGGCTGGGAGAAGTTCTTTTCCCCTCTACAGAACTGTAATTGGGTCTTCTCTTTTCATTATTTTTTTTTTTAAGCTCAGTTGGGGTATGAACTCCTTAATCTTCGTTTGACTTATGGGAAAGGGAGGGCGTTAGCATATTTATAAAATTTACCTTGTTCTGAAACTGTAGACATGCTTCACCTTATAATTTCATGATTAGTGTCATTTCATCATGGGGGAAAAGCCACTTTTTCTATCCAGCGGCACAAAACGAATACAAATCAAACACATGCTTTCTGGAATTATTCACACAATGTTTTCAAAAATCGACACAGTTCAATAGTTGAGCAATAAATTTTCTTACTAATGAGACACTAAAAAATGTTTTTGATGTTACGCCCAGGGAGAACTAGTTATTGCAGATTTATGGGCAATCTGTGCAAAGACTGTCCTTTGCTTCCAATGAGTTTCTAATTTTGATTTGATGATATCCAGCTGCGGAGATTTGGCCATGATATTATATAACTTGTGATATCACATCTATACAGTATTTTCCTCCCCCTCGACGACTGGCCTGTTCATACACAACCTGGGCTGCAGCATCCCATGGTTTCCCTGTGCAGACAGCCATGGCACGTGGTGTTTATGGATCCCTTTAAGGAGTGTGTGCAGTTACAGTATGTGCATCTCGTAACTCTCTGAAATACAGGAGGCAAATTTAAATTTTGCTGGAAATGCAACTTTTCCTTTCAGCTCCTTCTGCTCCCTCCATGGCTGGGAGCTCAGAGCAGAGCAGGTCAGGGTGTGGGCAGTCATGCTCTGGAAGGCCTTGCAGACACTGTTTTGTGGTTCCTTTTGTTCCAAGAATTTCTTCCAGCATTTGGCTGAAGCCAAGCCAGCCAGGCTTGTCCAACCCAGGGGAAGCCACCACCCCAAGGACTGAAGTCACCATGACCCACCCCCACACACAGAAGGTTCAGAACAGTCAGTGAAGGGCGGTCAGTGACCTCCTGTGACACCCTTTTATCAACAAGAAGCCTGAGAGGGAGGGTTTCCCAGCCCAGGCCCAGAATATTTTCAGAGCAGAGTACTCAGTGAAGGTGACCACCTATTCATTTCCTGGAAGTTACCAACAGCAGGGCTTTATTCCCCATACCCTGCTGGAGACGAACTCAGACCTTCCCTGAGGGCATTTTTAATCCGAAACAAACCAAGCTGTGCCTGTATTGATTCTGCTGGCAGGCCCCTTCCCTCGGAAATGAGGGAATGTGGTATCTCTCAAGGGGTAATAACAAGGCTCCTTGCCTGGATACAAGAACGATGAGTGCTTCAGAAGTGCTGATGATTAAGGCCCGTGTTTAGGCCGCTTGGAAAAAAGCGCTCTCCGAGGCGAAGCAGCCACAAGCCAGCTCGCTCCGCCGCTCGCCTGCCTTCCGCCCACATGGCTGCCATGTGGGGAGGCCACGGAGAGCCCGGGCCAGCACTCCTGGCTGGAGGATCCCGCTGCAGCCATGCCTGAGCACGCGGAGGCCGCGCGACGCGCCGGTCACAAGGCACGGCCTGGCCGCTGCGGCGCGAGGACAGCCTGCAGGTAACCCTGAACATCAGGAGCACTGCCATGGGGGTTTTCATTCTCATTTAGCAAGTCTGCAACTTGAGCATGCTGCCAGTAACTCACAGGCTTGGCTCCCAGCAGAAGACAGTGAGACAGAAGTAGGTTATGCAGAATGGCTGCAAACACAAAGGCTACAGGGCTACTTTCTGCCTAAACAGACTCTTCCAGCTGAGACTGTGGCCACCCTAAATAATACCAGATTAACTCACAAACACTTCAGCCAGTTATTCTTCTGAAGGGCTGCAAGAAGCACACCAGTGGCAGGGACAGCAAAAGCCTTTGGCAGGTTCTTCCCTGGGAATCAGGCAGAGCCACCCTCTCGTTCCTCACAGGCCATGCACATGCATAGTTCCATATAAATCATGGGTCTGAACAACATAGAAGCACTAAACGAAGTTAAAAGGTCACAGAAACACATTCAGAATGACATCTTATTCCCAGCTTTTAGTAAGCACATGATACATTGAGGAGCTGCCATTCCTTTTTTTCTTCATAAACCCAGGGTTTGGGTCCCCTCCTCCTCACATGCACCTTCTCGTCACATTTCTATCTCCAGATTCACTTCTGATGCAAATGATTCCAATGGCACTTCAGAAACACACACAGAAAATGCAGCCAGATGTCTTCCTTGGATTTCAGGAAGGCAGAGAAGTGTCAGAATTAAATCTGGATGGCTATGATGTTACCAAAAATAGTTTCTGCGCTCACCCTCTGTCTGTGAAGATGGATCCCAAGGCCAAACACAGAAATTAGCTTCCATATCAACATTTTACTGTCACTTTCATCGCCACGCCAATAGATTAGTTAAAATAACATCGTTTACTGGCATGGAGTGTTATTGCAAACAGATGTCATCATTAGGATAAAGACGAGTTCTACTATTTCATCCAGGAATTTATTCATGGAAATTTTGATTTTTCTCATTGAAATAAGAAACAGTTTTCAGTCTTTGAATCTTTCATCCCTGAAAACCCCTTCAGGGTGGGTTGTTAGGTTTTTTGTATTGTTTTTCTCTCCCATAATGAAGAAATCAACATTTTGCTTGACATGACATAATTCTGGTGGTTATTTTCAGTTAAAAGTTTTCCTCCAGTGAAAGGCAAATGTTAGATGGAAAAATATCGATGATCAGCTGTAATTTCCTGTATATCTTTCATGATTGTATCTAATTGCATTCTGCTTCCTTCAACTCTTCTTCATCTGGAGTTGAATAGTTCTAGTATCAAATATATTTGTTTTTCCATAGTCATTGAGTCACCTCTGTGTTATTCAGATAAAGCTGGACATTCATTTGTAATGTTTGGGTTTGGTTGCCTTCCTTTTTTTATGGAGGGAGTCTGCATGGATAATGGATACACATTTGACTTCATTCATTAGAAAGGAACGTGAAACAGTGCAATGTAATGAGATCAGCCACCAGAACACAGCAGCTCAGGAGGGGTAAAACAGGACTGGACTGGGCAGAAATCCGAAATCTCAGTCCTGCTGGAATGAGAGGCAGTGCTCTGGCTGACTTCAGCAAGGATTCTAGGATTTCATCCCGAGAATTTAATAGTACTGCAGTTCTAAATTCAAGCAGAACTGTGTGCTCACTGGCGTAGAATAAGGTTTCAGTCCTACACAAACAAAAGCCTATGAATTTAAGTAAAATAATTTTGACACCCTGCACTTTATTTATTTAATCTGCTTGCAACATATTAAATATTAAAAACTACATTGTACTAGATTCTAGGTACCTCTGAGAAATAACCACAAAAATCACCCCATACACAAAAAATGCAATAGTGCCCAATCTGTATTCTTACTTAATCTGCTCCTCAGATCCAGGAGAGAGCAACAAATCAGGTCATGTTTGGCACCTAATTTTGTGTAATATGTTGACTTATTGCTGCTCTCTGGATTTGTGTATTCTTCACACCATGACTAATAGGTTGTGCATAACTTTTATATGAAATTTGCAGTGTCCCCACTGCATGAGCCCTAGTGCCAAGATGGAAATTCCCAACACTCCAACACAGCCCTGGCCTCTCTGCTCCTGCTCACATCAATGGAAAAGTTCCTTTAGACCTCAGTAATGGACGGTCAGTCACTAAAATCAAAATCCTTTGGAGATAAAACCTACTATAATCTATTTTTAAAGATAGATATTTTTAAAGGCCAAAATCTTTTTGAGTTCTCTTCTAGTAGTGCGAGAATGGACACTGGCAAGAAAGAACATCTTTGTAATGTAAGATAGATGTTTAGTTTGGGAAAAAATGGGAAGAGCTTATATTAACAGACCTAGAGTGCACACAAAGTCAGCTTGACTCCTGGAAAATCCAAGAGGATCTCTGTGCACTCACAAAGAGCCTGGGGCAGGTGCAGGTGGTGCAGGACCAGCTAGGCAGCAAGGAGGTTCAGGCACCCAGATGCCCTGTAAAGCACTGAATTAAATCAGCCTGACTGCAAAGAAATAAAAAATACTGCATAAAGAGGGACAGAATGGTTGAAGTGACCTCTGGAAATCCCCTGGTTCCACCCCCCTGCTAAAGCAGGTTCAGCTACAGCAGGTGACACGGGATTGCCTCCAGGTGGCTTGCTTCCCCTCCAGGGAAGGAGGCTCCACGGCCTCTCTGGGCAGACTGTTCTAGTGCTCCATCACCCTCACAGTAGAGAAGTTTTTCCTCATATTCAGATGAAACTTCCTGTTTCAGTTTGTGCCCACGTGGTCGTGTCTTTTCCAGGATAAACAGCTTCAGCTTTCCTTGTAAGAGATGCTCCAGTCCCCGCATCCTCCTCTGGACTCTGCTCAGCTGCTCTTTGTCTGCCCACTGCCACTAACCCTCTCCTCCTTTTTCCAGCGCAGGGTGATGTCACAGCTCTCTGGGATAGCCAGGATGGGCTGCAGAACAGTATTTGCCTTCCATCCTCACTCACAGCCCTGTGCTGAGTTGCTTAAATGCGTAAAAATCTTGATCCTGCATCTCCTGTGAGTGCCTACAGGGACCACCGCTGTGTCTCATTACGCTGAGCTGGGAAAAGAGCAGGAGTTAGTTACCAACGGCAGAGCAGCCCCCAGAAACTCTAGCTGGAATTTCTATCTTCTTCTGCATTTGCCTTTACTGTAATTATGTTTCAGAATAATTTCTGTGTCAATCTCCCACTTCCAAATATAAATGTCACTTCTCTTGCCTGGATTCAAAACAAACTGTCAGTGTGAAATAGCTTCTAACACGTTAATAATGAAATACCGTTTTACCCCCACTGAGAATAAAATGCTAGGACTAATCATACCATTCTAAAGGGCTTATAAATCAATAAACCAAGAGGCAGTGAATGAACAAAATGCTGATTGAAATCATAAGCACATCAAGTATCTGCAGATAATCAGTGTCACATGTTTAAAATAAAAATAATAATAAAAAAGAAATAGTTTTCCCTAAACATGTGGATACACACAGTGCCTTGCTAAATTTTATCCTCACAGCGTGGTTTGATTACCTCACCAAGGTAGATGAAAACACAACTGACTGTTAGAAAATGAGGGCAGCAGATCGCTTTGTGATGTGACATTCACAACCCAAGAGGTACAACCTCATAATAAACTGTTCCAGTAGCTGGGACTTTTCCTGTGTCTCTTTCCCCACTTTGCTGCTGGGATGGCAGCCGGCAGCCCTGAGCTGGGGCAGTTCTGGTGCAGTTTCTCAGGTCAGGGCTGTGTCACAGGGCCAACACCACAGGCACCAGCTTAACCCTTCATGCCTGTCTGGGCTCACAGGGTGGGAACTGCTGGAATTCTGTTGCACCTCAGACCCCACTGCCCTCTAACCCAGCCCACACTGCAGCCTGGGCAGCTCAGGGCTCTGCCTCTCCCACCTGAAAAGTGTCCAACAGACTCTCCCATGCCTTTCTCCCCCTGAAGCACCTGCTTTGTAGCCTTTGGCCCTGTGGAAATTTTGGGCAGCAGCTCCACAGTGATGCTCACCTCTGGTATCTTGTATAACACCCTCATTAAAAGTTAAAGAGCCATTAAAATGGCTCTTTTGGAGTCCTTAGCTGGATACACAACACACCTGAAAATCCACTCTGGGTGAGCCACACTCTTCCCCATCCCACTGAGGCTAAGGACGATTCATAAGTCCTTAGCCTCAGTTTGGTGATGAGGAAAGCTTTTGTCAAATTCATGGTATTCTCTTTAGTGATTCACATGACTACAGGTAAAGAATTCCATCCCCGTTTCGCGGTGTCTGTGAAGATCTGATATAAAAACATTGTCAAGCCTCAGTTTCTAAGGATTCCCAAAATGCTGGCACCATGAAGGTGTCCAAACACCTTAGTTTTGGCCCAGGAGATCTGGCAACACTATCCAGTGTTTGCAGATGTAGCACCTCCTGTGAATGACCCTCCTGAAGAAATGAGCAGCCCTTTGTCGACTGTCACTCGATCACCAAACCCACAGCTGCTCTCCCTGAATCTGTCACCCAAACCCCGTCCCTTTTGTCCCTGGAAAGGAGCCTGTGAGAAATCTCTGCAACTTTAGAAGTGGCACATTGCCATTTTTAGCAAACAAACCTTATTTCAAAAGTAAAGGCTGGCACTGGATGTACAGAGAAATGTTAGATGCGAAACACCAACAGAGCAGCTCCTCGATTTTATGGAAACTGGTGACAGCAATTTCCTGTGTGAGAGTAAGAATGGTTCTTATTTACAGTCAACTCCAAATTATTTCCTCATATACTTTATTGAATGCTTCTTAAAGATAGATTCTGTAACCCTCATTGAATCTATTTCAAGAAAAAAAATTTGCGTAATGCATCAAGAATCATCTGTAAATTCGTCCTCTGAATTTTGATGTAACTTATTGAATAAAATGCAGTAGAAATGAAGATGCTGGGAATTCATGACAGAGCTTTTAATTTTAAATCTCAGAGTAAATGAGCATGAGATTCTATTGCAAAAGAATTGTAAATTAAGTTAATTGATATTGAGATTAAGTCTTCTTTTAATTTATTTTGCAATACTTGATGTTAATAGAAACTTAGGTTGTGTATTAGTCCAAGTGTCTTTAAAGCCTTTTAGAGTCATTATTCAATGATGGATGCATGTTTTAAAAAGTTTGCATTTCTGAATAGGTAAATGGATTAATTGAGAGAGGATCATGAAAAGCTTTGCAAATGTGTGTTGATGAACCTCTTAATAAAACATCACACAAAATGTTTTATTCACACAAGATAGGCTCACCCCTTCTTAATATTCAGCAAAGCTAAAATATTCCTGGGAAGTGGCATTGAGGCATCATGATCTTCAAGTGATATGGGGTAGGAACTTCTTTTAATAAAACCTTCTGGGGAAATGCCATATCAGTGTTTAAAGTGTTTATCTTGTGTCACACGTTATCCAAATTGTGTCACTGAAATGCTGCTGCCATTTGAAACACTTCTCCCCAAGTGAAAGCAGCACTTCACAAGTGAGGTATCTCTTAATAGCTGCTTTAAAAACACAGTGGAAGATTCTCAGCATGGAGCTCTTTTCACTCTTTGCAAGATGACTGATATTTCTTCATCTCTTACTTCCTCTAATCAACATTCAATGAACCTATGTTTTCCCCAGGGGTGATGAACCTACAATTCTCAGCCCTTATAGCAATGTGCATTTGTTGGATGCAGTGAGCAGAGCAGCAGAGCTGTGTTGCACTGAGTACATCCTGCAGCCTTATGGAATTCAGGCACCCATCTTCCAAAAAGTATTCAGAAGCTCAGCCCCTGCTGGAATTCAGTGCCTAAGAGGTGGATATTTCAGTAAAGCCAAGAAGCTGAACCATAGATTTTCAGATTTTTGTTTGCCTCCAGCTGTACCAAAGCTCTTGAACCCCAGCTCTGCACTGTCCTAGATCTCATCACTGTTTTTTTTGTTATTATTCATCATTAGTGCTTTCTGTCACTGAAAGCTCTAATTCTCTCAGGATCTCAACTGGAAATTTTGTGCGACTGTGTTTGCATGCACAGAGGCAACCAAGGGCTCAGAGAAGATCACAGGGCACCAGGACAGTGTATGTAACTCATTAACAACAGAGCACTAAGATGAAAATATTTTTATACCCTGGGAAACAGAAAAAAGTTGCCTTGCACGTAACCTTGCAAAGTTTCACCTAGGTGCCCTTCCTCACAGTCCACCCAAGCTGTCACACTCCTGTCTCCAAGACCCTGGGGACTGCAACCAAAATCCCTACTGGAAGATACTCTGCAGAGCCATCAGTCACATCTAAAGCACTCAAATGCTAGGAAATGTCAGGATTTAAGCTGCTGAGAGAACCTTATCTCTGCCCTTTTGTGTGTTTGTGCTGTACAGGGTAAAGCACTACTCCAGTGAGCAAAGCCAGAGATCCCTAACTCCCCGTAGCAAAATGAGTGAATTGGGTCACTAATTCAAATGTTTCAAACATATCTACTGTCCCTTCAATAAATATTTAACACCTGCCTAATCACTGGCCCCTTCTGAAGTCACTTTGCAAATTTTTGAGCCGTACTTCAAAGAAGGAAGAAAATTATTAAGTAACCTGCCTGGCAATAACATTTTTTCATAGAATGGAGCATTCTCTCTGTCCCCGGGCCACGGAGCACCTCGTAGGAATGAAAGGTAGATAAAGGCTGGCTTTGCTGTAGTTTCTCCATTCTGTAGCTTCCACTGACACCTGCTGGAGGCAGGCGCTATCATTTGAATTCTGTCTCCCGACTGCGATGGGCTGGGCACTGCTGTGTCCAGCTCTGGGGCACCCCGCACAAGGAGGACATGGGGTGAGTCCAGAGGAGGTGACAAAGATGTTCAGAGGGCTGGAGCACATCTGCTGTGGAGACAGGCTGGGAGAGCTGGGGTTCTTCAGCCTGGAGAACACTCTGGGGAGATCTGAGGGCCCCTTCCAGTGCCTCAACAGGTAGAGAGTGCCTGGACGGGTGCCAGAAGGGAGAATAACTTTTAACCGACAGAGAGCAGGTTTAGATTAGACATTACTAAGAATTTCTTCCCTGAGAGGATGCTGTGGCCCTGGCACAAGTTGCCCAGGGAAGTGTGAGTGCCCCATCCCTGGAAATGTTTAAGGCCAGGCTGGGCAGGTCTTGTAGCTCTGAATAGGGGAATAGGGGGCTAGTGGAAGGTATCCTTGCCCATGGCAGGGATTGAAACTAGGTGACCTTTTATGTCCCTCCTAACTCTTTTCATGTTAGAAATTTCAGCAGGCTTCTGATGAACATCTAGGGAATTACACTAAAAAGAAAACCAAAAAACAAAACAACAAACCATTAAAATATAGGCACAGTCCTGGAACTTTGAAAAACAGAAAACGCATGACAATTTTTACAGTAGGTTGTTTATGCCAGTGTAAAGTGTTCTTGCCCTGCAGAGCCAGGGAACAGAGCCAGTCTGATAGACCTGAACCCTTCCTTCACTTCCAGATTAACATCACATTTTGTGCTTTTGTAAACACTAAGAGCTGTGTGAAACTGAAAATGCCTTTCCAGGATTATCTCACAGCATCTAGCTCATAGCAGTAGATTTTCACTGAAGTCTCAAGATTAGTGAAAAAATTAGAGGTATGTACAACAAATTATTGCATTTAGAGTGCTGCCCAACAGGGGCCATCTAAGGTGAGGGTGGGGGGTTTTTTTCCTGCTAAGAATGGAAGGGCGGCTGAATTTTTGGTTTAGCATCTTTTCATGTAAAGCGTTTATTACCTCGTGGCTCAAGTGGCCCTGGTCGCATCCAGGAGGTGGCAGTGGAGGAGCATCCATCCCTCCTCATACAGGGCTCAGGGCTCAGGGTTCCAGACTCAGGGTTGGGGCAGCTCCACGGGTGTTTGGACGTATTTGCCAGGTGCTGAATGATGGAACAAACCGTGCCTGGATTGTCCCCACAGCCGGGCTCGGGGGAAAAGCAGTACCAGAAAGAGAAACACAACCGAGGCGTTCTGATGTGCCCCTTACTAAGTGTGTCTCATTTTCTGCTAAAGACAGCAGGATCAGCTTGATGTCTTTTCATAAACACTAAAAAAAACTCCTATTTCATTTTTTATTTGAGGGATATTTGGGTTTATTTAATTTTCTATAGAGTAGTGCTCAAATGGAAGTTTCTTTCTGAAAGAAATGGGCCCTGGGTCTGGATTGAGAGGAAACAATAAACACCACCTAAAGTCACAGAGTGAGCTTTGGTACCTTCTCACTCAACAGGGAGAAAAGTGGGTTCTGCATCAGACTCTGACATGGCACAGGACTGAAAAGCTGAATAAACAAGCTGGACTAATGAAAATGTAGCAATTTTCCTGCAATCCAGGGTACTTTTTTCTGAACAAAATCCACGACATGTGCTTGTAATGGAGTGACATTCATGCAGCACAACACTCAAGCACACCTTTGAGCCAGAGCATGAAGATCCATTTCTTAATGCCCTGTCCCCTGACAGAGCAGTTAAACAAAATGTTCTGTGAGAGCCAGCCCTGCTGGAAGGGACTGTGATAAAGGAAGGATCTGCCTCCACTAATGGCACTGACTCACTTCCCAAAAGCTGAAATCATGAAGTGACCATCAGTAATTAAGGGGCCTGACACATTCTAAAATTCCTTTTCCTTTGGTACTGAACCTTCCCTCTGAGCTGCACATGAAGTCAGTGGAACATTGATTCAGCACTTTCACAAACCCTTTAGCACTGACACGAAACCCCAGGATTCTCTGCCATAGTGTGTGAGAGGCAACCTTCACCAGCTAACATTGCTGAATTTTAACATCATCTATCCATCTATTTTAACATCTCTTGTCCAGTTACATAGGAACACAGACTTAGCAAAAACATCAACCATCACAAACAATGGAACCTGTTATTTACTTCAGAAATAGTAAATAAGTGCTAGGACCCAAATCACAGCCTATTTTAATGTAATTCCTGTCTGTGCTGGCAGACCAGGGTTACATTTCTGAAAATGTGTTAGAAATAAATCACCAAAAAAGTCCAAATGAAGTGTAGTAAATATAAATCCATCAAGTGTGAAGGGACAACACAGACTGCCCTGAAGTCTCTGTGTGTCCTGCTCATGAAAAGCAATGAGTTGGTAAAGTTACCTTCTTCTTCCTTTGCTGTGAATATTACATTAATTGGTTTTGCTTGGAGATGTACAGGGGAATTTGCACTAAAGGCAGAAGAAAAGAGACAGGAGAACAGGAAGAAAACAGCTTTGGAGAGAAGTGCTGCTGGGAAACACCAGAGGGTGCCTTTTGCTGGAGTATGCTGGTGGGAACCAGTGTGGTGCTCCTGTTCTCCCCATGGTGAGGCTTATTGGGGTGGAGCAGGCTGCACCCTAAGGTCCTGCACAAACACAAAGCACATTGTAGAATACCCAAGTCCTGGTTATAGATGAAGCCCATTGGCAGGGGGAGTTTTGATTGGGTTTTCTTTTTGTTGATTTATTTTAATGATCCTTCAGTTTTGGGGGTTTCACATTGTCTTCCTGGTGGGGTAAGGATGTAGGATGAAAGTGAGCTTTATGGGTTTGTGCTGTCCTGATTTGCACAGCTCTGTTTGGTGTCTATGCTAGTGGGCAGGGCTCTGCTGGACAAGCACAGATTTCCTTGGGGAGGAGTGCTCCTAGGTGTGCAGGAAGAGGGAGTAGGGAAAAGTATAAAAACTTGTGATCTCTTAGAAGCTCAGCAGGTGGCTTAAAACAGCAGCAGTATAATTTCTGGGTGCTGGCAGGGATTTGCATGCAATGGGCTCCTCGAAGATGTGTGGTGCACCCAAAGGGTGAGGCAGATTTCAGTGGAGAGAGAACTGCAGCATGACTGGATAGCCACACAACAGCACTAAAATTCACATTCTCTGTCCCAAGCTTTTCAGCGTTGCTGGCATGCCAGTGGTGGTGAGGCAGTGAGGGGTTTAGAATTAGGAGCTGTCCTGAATTGTCCTTCCTGGCCTAACATGTCCTCCTTCTGCAGGTGTGGACCTCGCTGGGGAGGGACTCTGAGCTGTCAGATGGCTGCAGACCTCAGGGCTGGTCTGTGCTGCCTGGTTGCAGCACAAGCAGCCTTGCTGTAGAGCTGGCACCAAGCCACAGCTCAGTCACAAGTGTCACAGCACTCAAACACCTCTGTGTGCTCCCTGTGCCCTCACTGCTACATTCTCTCCTGCAGATTTTGGGTTTTACTTAACATAAATTCTGTAGGACTTTGCTTCTAGCTGTTCTTTTGACAGTAATGGACCATTAACTAACTGGAGATAAAACTGAAAGCATAAATCCCTCTCCTTTAGGGAAATAGAAAGCAGGTTTAGGATGCAGGTCATAAAAGGCATGAGTTCCCTGTAACCTCAGACAGGGCCTGATTAACTGTCCCTGCCAGGCATCCCCACCTGGGCCAGGTGAGGAAAAAGAAAGCTGAGGTTTATGCTGCAGAACTGTTTGCATCTGCCATGGGAAAGCCTTTAGTCCTGATGTTTGAGCTTGCTTGCCAGGGTCTTCCCTGTAAGACAGTGAGGGCAGTCTGGGCTGCTAAGGAGTTCTCTCCAGAGACTGATGCTGCCTCTAATTGCAAGTTGGGTGTTTTCATCTTTTTTGAGACATGGTGAGATGAGAAGAGCCAGAGCTTTGCTCATGTCAGAGGTGAGGGAGGAAAAGTGCCCAGGGGAGTGCCCAGACTGCTCCCAGCCAGGCAGTGGGATGAGGTGATGAGGCAGCTCTGCAGGTTGGGGTGCACCAAGCCCAGTTCCCTGTCCTTTCCCTGGGGTCTCCAGTAATGTAGAAGGGCTCTGCTATGTGTCTGTGGGAGTGAGTTTGCTGATGACTCCCTTCACTAGACCTTGAGGTCAGCGCCTACTGATTAAAAAAGTTAATTACCTTTCTCTTGCAGGAATGACTCTATTTTCAAGGTCTCCCAGGCCATTAATCAAGCATCTTCTTTTGAAAGCAGTTTTAATTAAAAGTAAGTCATCATTAGAGCCAGGGTGGCCAAGTCAGAGGGGGATGTCTTCAGAGACCTCTCTGGGCTCTGCTGTGGGGAATGAAGTTGTTCATGTTTATGCAGCCCCCACCCCCCAGCCTTCCCCCACTCCTGGTGGGTTATAAGTATTCTTTTCTAAGTGTCCAGCTGAACATTTTAAATGCTGTTTAAAATCTGTAATTTACAGGCAAATCTTCAGAAGAGTTCAGTCATCTCTTGGTGCTGAGGGTGTTTCTGTCTGCAGCAGCCCCCACTGCTGTGCTTTGGGGCCAGTCTCAAAGGCTAGAGTGAAAGACTTAAAATGCCAAAGTTCCCCGTCAACGTTAGATATTTTGTCTGTGGTTTAGTATCTTCTCAAGTTCATTTACTGATTTTATTAGCGAGTCTCTCAAGCCCCCTGTTCGTGTCCAGGAGGTGGCAGTGGAAGAGCATCCATCGCTCCACAAACACTGGGCTCAGGGAGCTCACGGCTCACCAAGGGCAGGATCAAGGGCTGCTGCACAGCACAGCACAGCCAACAGCTGCAGTTCAGGGTGTTTTAACAGGTACCTCCTATCTGCCATGCCCCAAGTGCCAGAATCTGTGGCTCCATAGTTAATAACCTGGAAATGCGTGAGGAAACTTGTTCACTCGAAAGCCAGGAGGAGAAAAGCTCTTCTGCGTGTGTAATTGCTAAGAATTAGATTTCAAGATGGTTTTAATCATTTTAATTACTCAAATGAGTAAAGCATCTGCATATCAAATCCACTACAAATGACTAGAAACATGCAAGATTCTCACAGTGAAGCAAACTAAACAGAATTGTTCCAATGTCATGTTTTGAGTTCATATTTTTTAGTGATTCTGCAGCCCCCTTTTAAACTGCCCTCATGCTGGGAAAACTGCCTCCATGGAAATGCACAAGGAGGTATTAGAGAACTGGAAAGTTTCACATGGCCTGAGCCTGATTCATTTAATTCCAAAATGCTGCAGAAGGATATGACACAATTAATGTCAGAACCACTTGGGGTTATCTTAGGGAAGTCATTTGGTGTAAATAAGCATCAGAAGACTGGAAAGGAGCAAATACATTCAGTTTTTCAGAATGGAAGAAAAAGAATAATTGGTTTACCTTCAAATACCAGAAAAATATTGGAAAGGACAAAGTCTTTGTGAGCAATGAAAGAAAACAAGGCAATGAGGAAGAGTCAAATGGATTTTTCAACTGGAAATGCTCTCAGAACAAACTCAATTCTCTTTACAAATGGGCTCTGGGCCTGGATTGAGAGGAATAATGAACACCATCTAAAGTCACAGAATGAGCTTTGATACCTTCTCATTGAAAAGGGAGAAAAGTAATCAGTATAGATTTGTCTCCTTGCTCAGGCAGATCCCAGGTTTGCAAACAGAGGACACATGACATGGTCTGAAGATTATGTGGTCCTCTCATGCCTCTATTAGATGGCCTGGGCAAGAGAAAATAGATGAGGTAATTTCAATACGAGCAAGAGACCCACTTGGAACAAAAAAGGGGATCATAAATCCATGGGAATGAAATCTGAAACATTTTAGAAAGAATATTAACTGTAGACAGCATTATAGGACTCTGAAAGAAATGTGAGGTCTAAATTATGTGGAATGTCAAATTTTTCATTCACACACAAATATTTTTTTATCAATTTTCATTAATGATTTCCTGTATTTATTTTCCCAAAAGATTAGAAAATACTTTTTTACTCTTTTTTTAATAGGCTGCTTTATTAGTGTCAGATTATTGCTTTAATCACTGTCTTGCATATGTAGGCTCCACCTGGCTTCATGTAATTGCATCTCCTGATGACACAACCTTGGGAAACTTGTTGTTTAATAAGCTGAAGCCTCTCTAAAACACTCCCATCCAGCCCAGCCTGCAGCAGCACTGTCAGTGTTTGACAGGGGGGTCCTGTGTGTGTTTAAAGGCTCTGTCTGGGCTGGGGGACAGCTGATGCTGGTGGAAGGGCACCACGGTCATCAGAGGGGGAGCTCTGTTGGGAAATGTGATGTAAGGGTTTCCTGGGGGTAGGGAAAACAGGTTTTGTTTCTCTAATGAAGAAATAAATAGTGAGAAAACAGCTGACTAACAGGTTCCAGGTAAACAAGGAATAATTTCCAAGAATACTTTGGTGAATAAAGACCCAGCCACTTTATCAAATGTGTTAATGCTGAATGGTGAAGGGAAACTGATACTAATTTCTTGTGAAGAGATGGTGCTTGATAAACCTATTAGCTCAAATTCAGAGTCTAATTTTAGCTCTATATTAGGATGATAATCACATGTGCTCTGCCTCATGGTTTGTGCCATGTGGACTCCAATCTCCCTGAGCTGTTTGGAAGAGATATTTCAGATCTTGGATTCTTCCTCTTTCTAGAAACTCTACAAAATGTGTGGAGGGAGGGACTGATGCATCCTGAGGGCCTCTGATCTAGAGAGGGAAACCAGACAAAGTTTTTCTCATTCACAAAGGGAATTTGGGAATATTGTATAATAGGAAACAGTTGAAACTTCCCATGTATTCTATTTTCTCTCTGCTAATGTAGTTTAATCTGTAGGGCTTGCCATTTTTGCAACTGTTTTTAAATAGGTGAACTGTGAAACTCAGTCTAGCTCCACATAACCTTTTGTCCACCTCACTGAGTCTCAATATTTGAACATAAATAGCTTCAGTTTTAGAAAGCTGTACTGACACTTTTCATTTAGTTTTTATTCATAGCTGCTTAAAAATTTTAAAACTATTCTTGTTTCAATCCAGCCTTCCATCCCTGTTTTTAAATACCTCATGTTAGGACTGGAAGAGAAAGTGCTTCCCTAATTATCTCTATTTTCAGCACTGCAAATTAAGCTGTTTGTTGAACAACATGTTGCAGATCCAGCTAAATAATTTTAACACTAAAAAATCCTGTGTATTTCCTTCTTGCCCTCAAACCTTTTGTGCTTTTCTGTTTATTCAGCAAACCCATAATGGTTTAGAAAGCTACCAAATATTCCCCCAGATGTGCCTTCTTCAATGTTGAACAAACAGGAGAACATCTTTTAGCCCTCTTAAAAGTTATCTAATCCCCAGGAACCAAGGCATTTTAAGAACTATTAATTTTTTTATGTGGATCCATTCCTTTAACATCTTGGGGGTTTGGGGTTGGTTGCTTGTTTTTTCTGTTGGGTTATAAATTTCACATGTGTAGAGAAGATATTTAGCCTGGGGCTGCTGGTTACTGTACCACTTCTGGAAAGCAGATCTGAGCTAAACCCACAAATCAGATTTAAACTTTTTAAGAGTGAGTGAATGCAGGGGAGCATAGAGAACATCCCAAGGCACTTGTCTGCGCAATGCTCTAGGCCAGGTTTCACCCAAAATGTTGAATGCAAATGTGCAGAATAAGCTCCTGCCTGGCCTGGACGAGCTCTCAGCCCCTGCTGAGGGTGCAAAGGGAAGGTGTGACTTCAAATCCTGCATCTCTGAGTTTGGGTGCCTCATACTGAGCTGAAGGATGATCTCTGCATGGAAAATAATAGCCTGATATTCAAGAGCCTTTCCTTAAAATATGTGAGGAGGGAGAGGGGGAAGAAGTAAGCCTTCTCAGGCAATAGTGGAAAGATAACTTTTCAGTGTTCTGATGGCTTTATCCAACCAATGATTTCAGGATCTGGGCAGTCTGTCATTTAATCCCCGTTTCTTCTAAATTTTTGGGTGTTACAGACATTTAGGCAGCACTTACAGGTGGGTAGTGCCATTCCAAACTACTTCATGTGAATAGTTTCGTCATTTAGCAATAAACAAAGAGTGCTAAGAACTGTGAAATAATGCAAGTTTTGTCAGACACTGTTACAAGGGGGATTTTTTTGGGTCAGAACTCTTTGGAACAGTGCTTTTCACAATGCCTTAAAAGCAAAGAAACCCATATTTTTGTCACTGCAGCAAAACACAGGTCTTCAAAATCTTCCCTGCACTTTGTGTTGTTGTCAGAACTTTGGCAGGTGATGATTTGCATTTCCTCTGCCTTCAGTCTGTGACAATTTTCCAAGAGGAGACAGTATCAAAGCAATCTAGAATTAGCTGTGACAAGTGACAGTTGCATGGGTGGCACAAAAGGCTTTTACAAATAGACATTATTTTATACAACAGACATTAATACATGTTTTAATGAAGAAGTGATTCACAATGATAGTATAATTGATTTGTTAAGATTAAACAGGTCTGCCATATGCTGTCTAGTGCTTCAGATGGTTTCAAATTTATTTTTCTTTTTTTAATCTATGCATATTAACAACAGATGTTGAATTTTAAAATGATCCAATAATTGAGGGGAAATCATTCCAAAGCTGAGTGATAATTTCGTCATGTTAATGATTTGAAATACTTTGTATGTGTTATATATTGGTTATTTAGCTCATAACTCTTGCACATGATATTTAATTTTTGTCACCTTACTTCATTCAGTTTCCTCTAGTTGCTGAGGAGTGGGTTGAGCACTTGCCTTGGAACTCCATCCCAAACCTTTCCATTATTTTTGTTAAAAAACCCCTTTGACAAGTGCATCTGCCCTCAACTCCTCTGCCTCTAGACTGCACAGAAATGGGATGTGGACCTCACTCTAATGCTCCTGCTTTTTCCTGTTGCACTGAGGGGAGGGAAGAAAGATACCACAAAGCAAACACATGGAGCTGACACGCCACAAGTGCAGGACCAAGAAGGCTTGAGTGGCTCCTACATTCATTCAGGAACAGCCTCTGGGTGATTACAGATTTTCCCTTTGGCTGGTATTGTTAGCTTGAAGTTCAGAAATTTATTATTTTTTTCTTTCTTTGTTGCCCTGCATGGGCCCAAGATGGGGTTGGCTCACAGCACAGTCTGCGCTTCTCCTTCCCACTCCCAAATTCAAGCTGTGGCTGGTGGCAGCCTGGGACAGTGCACTGTGGCTCCTGTGTCGTTTGCTCTCACATTTTCACCTGTCTCGTGGGTGTGATGGAGTAAACAAACACATTTCCCTGTGGCTGAGAAGCTCTAGGAAGAGACACAACACCTCGAGCTGATCAACGCCCCCAGAGCAGAGCTGCCTCAAGCTGAGCACGTCACTTTTCTGGTGATGCTGCTGGGGAGAACCTGAGCTGCACTGAGTGATCCTCAGCCTCACACCCAGCACCAGCTCCTTCCAAACCACAGCATTCAAACTCCTCCTGCTGCTGGGAGCCACCAGCTGCCTTTCCAGCATCTGGAAACCCAGAGCTGAGCTCAGCAGCAGGGGCAGATCCCATCTCCACACTGGAAAGCCACAAACTTCTCTTTGCAGTCCTCTTGCTGCTGTGTGTCCCCAGTGCCTCATGGAAATGCAGAAATTGTAGGAAATGTAGGTGTAGAGATTTTTGCCATTATCTCTTTCTGGATATTCCCTGCAGAAATTAAAGGAAAAAAAAAAACAAAACATGGGGAAATTACAATGTGATAATTAACATAAACAAGATGCAAAGGATGGAGAGCCCAGTCAGCTGCAGATAGCAGTGATCCCAGATTGATTTCCAGTGGGCTGGAGACATGAATCAGGGAACTCTTGAGTGTGTGTTTTATTATTTATATAGATTACTAGTTTCATTAACTTAATTTGACAAAGCAAGCTGTAGAAAGGGAAAGTCAATCCCATCTGCTTCTTGGTGAAGAGAGTAAATTTATAGATCCTAAAGGGACATAACTCCCAATGAGATATATTTGAGCTTCATGCCCTTAATATCTCAGATTTTGCCCTGTAGGGAGGCAGCCTGACTATCAAGTAATCAGTCCTGAATCATTTAGGTTGGAAAACACCTCTAAGAACATCAAGTCCAGCTGTTAAACCAGCACTGCTAAGCCCACAACTAAACCATGTCCCCAGGTGCATCTACACATGTTTTAAGTCCCTCCAAGGATGGTGAGTCCCCCACTGCCCTGGGCAGCCTGTTCCAATGCCTGACCAGACATTTGGTGAAGAATTTTTTCCTAAAATCCAATCCTTGTGTAAATCTGTATGGTTTCCTAAAAGAGAAAGTACTTAATCTTTATTTTTCTTCCCCAGGGAGCAATGAGAAAATGCCAATATTCCTAATTTCAGTGGCA
This sequence comes from Cyanistes caeruleus, assembly GCF_971803275.1. Lineage (NCBI taxonomy): Eukaryota > Metazoa > Chordata > Aves > Passeriformes > Paridae > Cyanistes > Cyanistes caeruleus. The sequence continues at coordinate 5,940,527 of NC_141708.1, read as the reverse complement.
ACAACCTTGAGGCTCCTGCTTCCACTGAGTAGCTGATCAATAGCTTCAAAAGTCTGGGGCAGAGTTAGGAGAGCAGGGAAACAAATAATACAAAATTTTATTGAAATCAGCCTGGGGAAGCCTGTTCCATCTTGTTATGTCACCACACAGTAAGAATAGACTTCAAACCTGCTCCTGAGACAAGTATTGTGATAATGCTTTCCAAAGGAAAAGTCCCATTAGTATAGGATTGATACCTCAGATGCATCTTCAGCTCCTCCCTGGGACTTTCAGTGAAGCATCTTATTGCTGTGGAGAGAAATCAGGTACAAAGGATCAGAGTTAGTGATGGTTGTGACCCAAAATGAGGTCACTGAGCGTGGGGAGAGGTATTTACTTGAGGTAAATATAAAAGCCAGAGCTACAAGTGTCAGGCCAGGCTAGCTGCAGATCCCCACAGCAAATGGTTCAGTTCAGAGCTTGTGTGTCTTGCAGAAGGAAGAAAGAGCTTTAGAAAGCTCTCCCTCTCTGTATTTTTTCCATTAGGCAGAAACACTTGCTTTGACCCTTGAGCAATCTCTTCTCCAGGGTAAGGAGGAGGAATGTGATTACTTTTTTTTCTGAGAAAAGAAAAAGATAGTGAGCAGTGAGAGGGGAGGGCTGAAGGCAAAAGTTTTTACTACATTTCTTCATGCAGAAATGGCCAGGATGGCAGTGGCTTTACCACCAGCATGTTGTTTTTGTCCCTACCCTCTTCTCCTCTGGTGGGGAGATTGATTGATGCATTGTACAGTTCTCTCCGGTTCTGCACTTTTCTTCCCCAGCTGCAGGTGCACCATTTTCACCATTAGACAACTAATTATAACTCACCACTGACACCTCAACAAGCAAAGTTTGCTCAGTTAAAACTGTACAGAGCACCTGTTGCTCAGCAGGTATGAAAAACACCAGCTTTCCCCAGTGCACCTCTGAGCTGAGAAGCACTCACCCCGCTCCTGTCAGCAATGACCCTTGGCAGGAGCTGCTTTTGCCCACCCAGCTGAACTGCCATTCCCCAAAAGTGGTACAAATGTAACCCTGAGTTTTCTGCAGCCAAGAACAAGGAAAATTGATTTAAGGCAATGCATTACACAAACCAGTTAGTCTTTGGTGACTGTTCAGAGTAGATAAACCTGAGGTGGGGGAGAGACCAACTCTACCTGACCCTAACTGGGGTTTGTTGTTCTCCTTTGGCTGCCTGATTTCGACTTTAATAAGCTTTGGTCACTTCCTTGTGTATTCCTGATCAAACACTGACTTATTTTCTATGTGTGCCATGAGTACATTGCCTTTTAATGCCAGCCCCACTCTTGACCACAGGAATAGCTTATGTTTGATCAAGCTCTAGCGTAGTAAAAAAGTTTATCAAGTTTTGAACTGAGCTACTCTACAAAATAAAAGCATGCCATGATTTCTTAAACTGCAGTTAAAAAGTATTCCATCAAAAACGCTTCAGTGATGAGCCCTGGTCCTTCCAAGAACTGCAGCAGTTCCCTGGAGAGGGGTGGAGATTATCAAACACATTTCACATGACAGCTTTCAATATATTTATTTGCATAACTGGACTACAGAATGCATCAATGTGCCTCTAAATCTTATTATTGTTTATTACTCAGGATATCAGTCAAAACAATTAAATTGGGCAGAGATTCTTGGGGTTCAGTTAACAGAATTGAGACTCAGCAAATGTGGCTGTGCTTTGTCTCTGCCCTGTGGAACCCCCAGACCTCAAGCCCAGGACTGGACTTCCTTTGTGCAGAGAAAGCCTGGGAAAATGGCATTACAGGACTGAGGTGGACCAAGGGGGCTGTGGAGGAGAGAAAAGGAGCTTCAGGAGCCCACAGCTGGGGAATCAGATCATTTCAGGGTGCATCTGAAATCCTGCTAATGAGGAGGGCCTGAAACAAGGGCAGGCTGTGAGCTTTCTGCTGCAAATTCACATCCTGACAGAATCAAGGCATGCACAGGTTAAACCAGCACTTAGAGGGTGTCAGCTGTGCTGGGGATCTCCAGGAGCTGCCAGACCTTGGCACTGCTCTAACAGCAGCTCCAGAGGCAGCTGGAAGGGCGATATTCCCAATGCATCCATCACTGTGGGAACAATCTGTGCACTGAGCAGCCTTTCATTTCTGTCTCAAAGACAACCAAACAGAGAGAGAAATCCTTGTTTGCTTCATGCAGCTCTCTGCAGTCACCCTCTCCAGTCACTGTCATTCAGGAGAACATGAATAAACCAAACTGCAGTGATGGTAAATGAGGGAAAAAATGAGGAGGAAAAGATCCCAGGCCTGCTGTAGTTATGAAAGTCTGGGAAGATTCCACTGGGGTTTGGATCCTCCTGGGTGACAGCACTGTGTGTATTCAGTTCAGGAGGTTGTAGACCTTATGAGCCTGCTCAATGTAAATTAACCTTTACAAACTGAAAAATTAGCTGTTTGAACTTGCTTAATTGCACAGAAGAAAAATCTCTAAAAATCAAGATTTTTTTGTTATTTGAAGCTGCTTTTTGCATTGTTGTTTCAGTGCTCTCTTGCTGTCCTGCTCTGTGACTCTTTAAAAGAGTCCTGAAAATGAGATTGAAAAGTTTTTAAAATTAGGTTGGTTTGTTTGGAAGTGGGCTTTTTGACTTTTCAAAGTGACCAGTTATTCAAGTAAGTTACTATAATGAGTTTCAAGGAAAAACGATTTCCTGAAATTCAGCAAAAGCAAAACATTCTTTTGAAGGTCACTCAAATCTTTAAACTGAGCTAAGCAAGGCGGACACACATAATCAGAGTGAATGCAAGTAATGCCAAATTTAAATGAACCTTCTTCATTCAGTGCCTCTGCAATCAGCTCTTAGTGTCCTTATCACCAGGAGTAGAAAAACTTGAAATTGCAGGAATTTTGTGAAAAGAAATTTCAAATGTTTTCCCAACACTTTTCCCAGGGTGTGTATACGGATCTGGGGGATTTTTTATCAGATTAATTTTATTGAAACACAATGAGCAGAATTATTTTCACAGATTCACAGTGGGAGAGCATTTACAAACTAAAGCAACCATCTTTTCTCTCCCCTCCCCTCATGTCCATTGGTATTGCCCCCAGCAGAGACCTCTCTGGCCTTGTGCAGGTATGGTCAGAGAGATGCCCTTGCTGACCATGGCCAAAACTGCCCCTGGACTGTGCTGATTTTTCAGCTGATGTCAGTTCAGTACCAGAAAGTTTCTCATGCTATCCCAGACTCCAGCTGAGCAGGTTGGAAGGAACCTCTCAGAACCAATATCTGTTGTCAGAACATTGTCCTGTACACTTAACTGTTATACCAGATATTTTCAGGGAGGAAGAGACTAGAAACCGTTAGGTTGGTTATAGCTTCTAACTCCTTTTGAAAGGTGAATGTCAAAGGAAATTGTTTCTTCCCAAAAGACTGCTCCAGAGGAGAGTGCCTGTCCCTCCTCTCTGTTTGGCAGCTCTTTCTTTGACTGACCATGCAATGCTCATGCTTGGCTCAATATCCACAGCCCCTTCACCCTTCTGTCTCTTAGGGCACCTCCAGAAGGGTAGAGCCAAAGCCTCTGGCTCTCTCTGGAGATCAAAGCTGATGGCAGTATTGCCACATGTCAAAATAAGTTCCTCAAGGAATGAATGGGATCTGTCTCGGCACTGACAAGGCTGTGAGGACAACGCAGCTGACTTGCAGTAGGGTCAGAGAATTGGGACTGCATGAGGCAATGGCCCTAACTCAAAAAGGACTACAGGAGTGTTGTGAGTCCTCTACCCTAGAGCCTGTGCCAAGGAATGGTAGACACACAAATTTAATTTTTACCCAATCCAAAACTCTCCCTCTTTGAGGTATTTAGGCTTCATATTCATCCTTGCTTCTCTTTGTCCCCAAAACCCATCTCTGTACTGACAGTAATATCCAAAAGAGATAGGAAGGATCCCTGTAGCTTATTGTGCTTACATCTCCTTGGCTTCTAACTTCAGTCAAAGAAATAAAGATATTTTTGAGGCATGACATCTGCCTGTCATTCTCCATTAGAAGTAGAAGTGCTGGGGAAGATGCACACGGGACTTGTGTTGTTATAATTGAGCCCTAAGGGCAAATGTCAGGAATGAGGGCTAATTAAAAGCGGAAAAGACTTACAATGTTAATATACAAAGGAGGTGCACTCCCACCAGCTCTCGTTTACAGCACCACACTGGCCATAATGCAGTTTGTAGCGGGTCCAATTTTCTTCTTCCTCCAGGCAAACATTTTTTTCAGCTCTCCCCTGAAGCTGTCATGGAGCCAGGCATAGAGGAAGGCATTGGTACAAGCAGACATCATTGCAAACCAGTGGCACAGCAGCTGGATGAAGTTGAAGTACTGCTTGTCAATCAAGCTGATGTCGATGTCCTTTATCATGTTGAAGATGTGCAGGGGCAGCCAGCAGACTCCAAAGGCTGCCACCACTAAGACCAGCAAGCGAAAGGTCTTTCTCCTCCTGGCACGGTCCCACTCAGCTTGGCCCTGGGTGACATTGCCTGGGACTACACGGTTCTTCAGCTTGACTGAGATCCTCAGGTAGGACAGGGAGATGACAGCCAAAGGCAGCACATAGGTGATGATGAGGGTGCTGTAGGCATAAGCCAAGCGATCTCTTTTCATGTGGAACCAAAACTCCTCGCAGATGGAGAAGTCCAGCTCTGGGAACTCCGCGTGGTATGTGTGGACCAAGGCTGGGGCAGCCAAAGTGCAGCTCAGCAGCCAAATAGCAGCCAGGATGTAAGCACAGATGGGGATGGTGAGCCTCCTGCGGAACGGGTACACCGTGGCACAATACCTGTCCACAGCTATGACAGTCAGGGTGAAGACAGACACAAACACGGTGACAGGTTGCATCAGGAAAACAAAGTAGCACATGAAGCGCCCGTAAACCCAACCCCGGGGCTCAAAAGCATAGGCCAGGGTCAGGGGCACACAGGTTGCACACATGAGCATGTCTGAGAAAGCCAGATTGCCTACCAGAAAGTTGGTGACATTGTGCATTTTTTTTGTCTTGCAGATGACATAAATGAGAAGGTAATTCCCAATGACTCCAATAAAAACCACCAGCGAGTAGCAGGGGATGATGAGTGGCTTGAAGGACTGAACAAACTGGAGCCCCGAGAATAAATTGCTGGTGTTGCTGTGAATCGCAGAGAGGAAGCTTTGGGAGGTTAAATTGTCCGAATTCATCGTTTTCCTCCTTTTGTTGTCTGCCGTCAGCTGAGTGAAGTAGTTAGCACCGCGCTGCTCCCGCGCTCGGTCGGTGGGATAATGAATGGATTCCTGCCTGTCCAGAGGTTACCACATGGATGGTAAACAAGCAGCCGTAAATGCAGAAGGTGAACTTGTAATCCTCGAGAGGCAGATTTTAGCAATTCCTAAGAAAAATCAAATAAAACCAATTTCCATTAAAGTCCTCCTTTAGTATTTACTATTAAATCTAGCTTTTGACAGCATGCCACTTAATAAACATTTAATGCAGTGAGTACTTACTGCTGTGGGTTTGTAATCCCATATGATTTTCCTGTGGATGCCAAGAAGTGCCCTAGATGTCTGTCTTCTGCAAATCCAGGAGAGAGTGTGTGTGTGTGTCAGAGAGAGAGAGAGAGAGAGAATATATGAGTGAGAAAGAGGGCGATGCGCATTTACAAGCTAAGTGGAGATCACTGTTTTTAAATAGTCTTCACTACTAGGTCGTGACAGATTTGTGTATAAGCTTTTATCCCCATTGGGTGCCCTGGGTATTACGTTGCTCTTTGTGTGTTTTTTGATGATAGTAATTAGTTCTAGAATATCCTTTTAAAAATACCCTTCTCCTTCCAGTGCATCTATAATTGCCCCTCGCAGCTAAAAATCAATTTACTTTCATTAACATTAGCCTGCACAGTATCTAATCCCAGATTCGCTTTGCCAGAGCCTCCAGAGTGTCCAAAAATACTACCTGTAATTTTGTTGTTTTTGTTGCTTTGTAATTTATGTGACTGTAAACCAGAATTTTAATCACATCCTGAAGGCAAATAAATGTTTGTGCCACTAGAGGGTCTCAGCTATGTACCTGAGAACAAAGTTAGGATTAGAAATGTGCATTTAGCTTGAAGCAGAAAGGATCTTATTTTACCTAAATTTATTTTCCACTGGTGCTACAATGTTTGCTCACCCACTATGACTATTTTCAGTAGGATTTACACATCTTTAAAAGAAAGCAAACATGTGAGCATCTCAAAGGAAATATTAGCATCCAAATGGGTTGGATGTAAGGGTTTACCTGCAGAGAACTACAGAATACAGAAAATATTTATGGTGTTTCTTTATTCCTGCTTTAGGTTTTTTAACCTTTTCTATACCAGACAAAAGTACTAACCTATCTGTAAAACAATCTATAGTTGTTTTGCCTGGTTGAGACACTAGAAAGCAAAAAAATCAGGATAAGTACTTACAGAACATTTAATTAGACATCTTCATCTGGCTCTTGTTCTAATTCTCCCTTAACTTTTTTCCATTTCAACCCAGGACCAGGACCTCATCTGGTGAAAAACAGTGAAAATCCACGGCATCCATTTGTACTGGCTACAGAAACTAAAAAAAAATCCATGGAGCAGCCTAACTTCTGAATGCTTCAGAACAGATAATATTGTTAGGTTCTGCAAGGCACTCAGGGGATTTAGACACAATTTTAAATGACAGTTTATGTCCTAGTCAGTTAGACATAGGAAATATTAACCCATTATTTTCTAGGAGACTATGGGCAGAACCATATCCTTTCGATTTGATGTCATTTAACATAAATGAGAAGTTTAAACAGATTTCATCTTTGTCCTACTCCTTTCCCTCGTCCTAAAACAGAAGCTTATCTTGTGTAGCCCTTGTTCTGATCAGAGACCTTCTGCTTGTGAAAGATGGGAAACTCAAACATGGCAAGTGCTGGTTCTGTGCTGCTGCGCCCAAGGCTAGATCATGCCCTGGGCTGGACCATGACTTCAACTCCAGCCTGAGGGGAGAACGAGCATGTAGCCCCATTGCTCAGGAGTGTCATCCTTCCCTTCATGGCTACAGCCACGTACCCATGACCCAGACTAAAACTGGGATGCTATTGCCCACTTCAGAGTCCAGTCTCAGCTCTCTGAGCTCTATGAGACCTGGGGGAATACTGTACCTGTTCATCTCTACGTACCCAAGCTCAGAATAGGAGAGGGACCTGAGGGTAGAGGTTGCAGAGAGGCAAGGAGATAGGAAATTCCACAACAACACTGCTTGGTGATAAGCAGCATGCTGCAGAATTCCTAAACCCCATAAATTCAATTGCTCCATTTAATGTGGGAGAAAAGCATGGCCTGGTTTAAAGTAAGATTGCAGTAGGCTTTGTCCATGGCCTCTCATAGAAGCCAAGACATAAAAAAATGAAGGGGGGGCATATATAAAAGACATATATATATATATATATATATGTAAAAGGCCTTCATACTGCCCACATCCTACTGGAATGACAAGGCTTGTGCAAGGAAAGAAGCCTCACAGTAATATCATTGCAAACAAAATAATTGAAAATTTCATTTTTAACTAAGTGTTTTGTTTTTTTTGTTCCCAAGAGCTGCAGAGTAGATCCCATAAATAACCTCATTGTATTCCTATAAAGAAGAAAAAGGTTATTCTTCACTATACGAGAAAAATCAAACATAGTATCATCTCAAGAAGCCTTCAAGGTCACCTTAAGGCTCAGGTCACAAAACTAACCTTATATATTCTTTTATTTCAAGCTGTACCAGGAAATCTTGCATTTTCCCTTGCCTTTAAATTTATTTTCTTCGCCTCTGAAACCAGTAACCGGTACACCTTCTGTTTGAAGGCTCCCACCTATTTCTCCTAGTGATTTTCTGTTTGTTTTGGCTTCAGGCAGAAAATGTCTTCAGTTCAGCTGTGTGCCACAGCCAAGGTCAGGAAAGATAATATTTAATAGGAGCTTGAATAGAAAAATATTCCAGCAATTTATCCCAAGGAAATAATATTTTCTCCTTCTAAAACTGCAAATATTAATTTTGTTTAGAATTTCCAGGGCTATCTGAGAGAGTCCTTCCTGAACAGACTGTAAGTCCTTTTCACATACAGAATTTTCTCATTAAAAGAGAAAAGGTCACAGAAGCTGCATTACTGTCATATTAGAACTATTTTGACATTCCAAGTGTATAAGGGTGTCACGCACAGGAATGATGATGAGTGTCTGGTTGAAGCCCTGGTCTTGAGCCAACAGACAATGTTAGATTTAGAGCTAGACCAACACTTCACAGAAATGTTTCGCAGCTTAGCTTTCATTATCTCTTATGCTAACCTGTCCAGCTTTGCACAGAAATTCTGAGTACAAACACTGGAAGTTGCTTTTAGGTATTACAGACCAAAACATTTTCTTCTGTCATTAAAGTCTCCCAATTTCAGCTGTCAGTTTTCCATGTTCCTATTTATTTGTCCTTTTTTTTTTTTTTTTTCTCCCCATAAATCACATCTCTTTCTGCATCAAAGAGCTACTTTAATAATTCTTTCACATTCTTCCAGGAATGTTCTGTGTAGAACAGATCACGCAGTTCTTGCATAGCCTATAATAAAAACAGATGATTCGCATATTTTGAATGATATCAGGCTGGTGATTTCTTTACCAAATTCTTCTTTTGGCCAGCCAGGGAACAAGATCTTATTTCACACAACAATTTTAAGTCAGGACATCTTGTCCCTCCCCCATTGAAGCATACAAATGCATCCTGTCTGTCTCTGTTGTGGATTGAGACATCACAGTCCTTAAACTCTAAGAACCATGTTTACAACTAAGGGGGGGTTTTGTTTGTTGTTTGGGGTGTTTTTTGTTGGCTAGGAGTTTTTTTGATTGTTGCTGCTGCTTTTCTCAAATTCAAAGGATCAGACTTTGATAAACACAGGAATTACATTAAAATGATTCACTATAGATAAAAAAGAGCACATGAAGTGGAGGTCCTGTAATCTGATAGCAGTTTTATAGAAGGTTTTAGACTAGATTTAAGGACAGAAGAAAGCACACAAAAGAGAGAGAGCAGACAGAATAGGATACCAAAGGAAGATTTTGTGAAATTAACTTTCCATCTATGTTGTTAAAATGATTTTCTCAACATAGAATATGTAGCAGTTCTCAGTTTTTGTTTGTGTAATTTATGAAGAAACCATCCTCTATATTGGAGGAAATATCCTAAGAACTGTGAGGCATGCAAAGAAAAGAAGCATCTATGAAGAAATTGAACAAAAAAAAATAAATAAAATACAGCAACCATTCATGGTACTCAATAACCTTTTTAGGATTGACCAGCCCTGGTAGCTCTTTTAATTTTACCATGTTAACACAAAAAAAGGTCTTCACCAGGTGAATTTGGTAGAGACACCAAGTTTGAAATCAAAGACCACATGGCAGATGACTGCACGATTAAGCAGTGAAACTTGGAAAATCTGAGGGAGAAGGAAAACCTGTCATAAAAGACAAAATCAAGGTCACCATAATAAGAATTTTCACTGTGGCTTATGACAAAGCAAATTGGGTCGTGGGTCTATAGAAAGGATCAGGCATTTGAAATGCAAACAAAAGAAAATCTACTGCTCTCTGAGAGTTCTCAGGCTGAATTTGCCTTTTCTTTCTTACCACCCCTGGACAATTTTCTTGTTATAAGTGTCTATTCAGCAGAGCTGAATTGGACTGTATTCTTTAAAAGCACTGGGGAGGATGGTAAACTCCAGGGCAGGAAAACACATATTTAGAGAAAGGAACAACGCTAGTGAAAACAAATTCACTTTGGGCAAATTTAGGATGGAAAGTAGAACATTTCTAGGTTGGAGGGCAACAAATTGCCCCTTGTAATTGCTTTCGTTTTAAACAACCAGTGTATTATGGGGGATAAAAATATCCATGTGGACTGACTTCATGCATGAGGCATGGCTTTCAGGTGGTTCCTTTCCATCCTTCATCAACACAGGCTTAGGACTTTACTCACTCCCACTCGAAAATAACTCCACTATCACCTTTTTCAGCAGTATTCCCATTGATAATAGGAAGATAAAATTCAAAAGATAGAATCAAAATTTATATACCTGCACACCCACCCACATGGGCACAGCTAAATCTTAGTATGTTTCTAATATTCTTTGTCATTTTCCAGTGGGGAGATTGTTATGATAGTGCCTATGAAGATCTACTAGAACAGCACATAAACATTTGCCAGACAAACTTTTCCTGCTGCTGGCCTCAGCACCAGCAGCACTGCTCAGAGCAGCTGATTTTCAAAGCAGGGAGAAAGGCAGGGTCAGCACAGTCACTCTGTAAAATCATTTCAGTCACAAGGCACTTCAGTCAGTACAATCACTGATTCTTCTTTCTCTGATCTGCCTTACTGCAAAATTGCTGCTGAGAGACTTGATACAAGCAGCCCTGATTCCCCCACATCCCCAAACCCTTAATATTTTCTTTCTCAGCCAAACCCACGCAGGAATTAATGACCAAGAAAAAGCTGATTTTTATTGTTTTTTAATGCTGGGTTTTAGTGTGCAGTTATGAAGGATTTTTTTTGTTTCTGTGTGTGAACTGTTGTTGGGGGGGAAGGGTGGTTCGTATTTTTTTAATTTCTAAGAAAGCACAGGAGACACAGGTTGAACATTAGGATGACTAAAGAGGTATTTGTGTTTAATATGTTGCTTGAGAATGCTAAAGTAGAATTTTGCTGAAAAATAGGGCCTGGCTAACAAATCTGACCATCTTGAATTGACTGGACAGACAGTAATAGAATTTCAGATTTTTACTACAGATTCTTCTGTAAACCCACGACTGAAATGGACACTTATTATGTTGCAGTAGGCTGTCTTCAGCATTCCCATGAACAGGACTAAGAAACAAACAAACAGACAGACAGACAAATCCCTGGGGCAAAATCTTAGGAATATCATATTATAGAAAAAGAAGTCTTCTTCTCCATCTATAATTTTAGGCAATACTGCTAACATGTTGTGGTGAAATGTGCTTATTTGTTTTTATAGCTCAGTCAGAACTCACCTGGGAAAAGGTATCTGAATGTCTCTGATCTAAAGGTTGTTACAAGGAAGGATAAAAATGGAAAAGTATGCAGGCAGATTTGCATACCCTTCAGATCCAACAGTTCCTACCACTCCAGAAAAACTGGCATTTCTCCTCTGCTCACAGGTCTCGAGGGGATGCAGAGTGCAATACAAAAATGTGCCCCGAGCCAGAACAGACTGTGGGAATGGGCTGCCTCAAACACTTGCAGACTGGGGCTGAGTCCTGGAGTAATTTCGTGTTCCAGCTGTTCCCTGCACTGCTGAGCAACCGGGAGTCAGGGTCACTGCACACGCCAGGCTCCTGCAGGCAGCTCAGCCTGGGGCAGCCAAGAAAACCCAGCAGCTGAGGGACAAAATGCTGCCCTGCCCATGACACTGCTCTGCAGCACGGCGGAGAAACTGAGCACCTCTGCAGCACCGCGGGAGTGTTCAGAGGGTTTTGAAGACCTTCCAGGAGGTTTCCCGGCTCCTGCAGCACCAGGGACAGCGGGGATGTGCAGCACCAGGGACAGCGGGGATGTGCAGCACCAGGGACAGCGGCACCTCCAGGACCACGGACAGCGATCCCCCAGCACCACGGACAGCTCCTCAGGGCCACAGCTTCACCCCAGGGTGGGCTTGTGTCCCCCTCCGTGTGACAAGGCAGGGCAGCAGAGCGGCCCTGAAAGGCAAGGACGGGGCTCTCAGAGCCACCTCTGTACCTGGGGATTCTCCCACCAGCTACAAAGTGTGCTTTTCCCACCAAAATCCTCTGTGTGGAATCCATGAGAAAATGTCAGACCCAGAAGGTGTACTAAACCCTGCCCCCAGTGGGGATCTCTCCCCAAGAACTAAAGAAGGGAAAAAGCATTTCCTGCTTCCTGAATGCCATGGTTTATCCACAGCAGATAAGCCCCACACAGCCACTGGCTCACTTCCACCTGATAGCAGAAGAACCAGAAGAGTAAAAGTGAGAAAACTCATAGGTTGAGACAACGACAATTAAATAACTAAAGTGAAAGGTGATGCACAAACAAAGCAGAACAAGGAATTCGCTCACTGCTTGCCATGGGCAGGCAGGTGTTCTGCCATCTCCAGGAAAGCTGGGCTCCATCACATTCAGTGTCCACCTGGGAATGCCAATGCCATCACTTCAAGCATCCCCCCCTTCCTTCCTTCCCCAGCTTTACATGCTGAGCATGACACCATAAAACAGGGAATACCCCTGTGGACAGCTGGGTCAGATGTTCCAGATGTGTCCCCCCAACCCCTTGTGAAGCCCCAACCCCCTGACTGGTGGGGTGGGGTGAGGAGCAGAAAAGGCTTTGACTGTGCTGCTCAGCAGTAACAAAAACCTCTCATTTTATCAACAGTTTTCAGCTCAAATCCAACACACAGCCCCGTATCAGCCACCGTGAAGAAAACCAACTCTATCCCAGCAAAACCCAGCACACTGCACTATCCCAAAGTTCCCATTTACGCTGGTGATGGGTAAAGGACAGAAGAGATCAACAGCTACCTGATGTTCTTTAGCAACTGTGTTGCCATAAGCAAACTTGCTGATTTCATGGAACGATGAGTTCAATTAATATTTGTCAAACAGAAAGGAAAAAAACCCAGAGGACCAACATCACTCCAGCTGCCCTTAGTTGTTTATATAAAGTAATAAAATCCAACTTCCATTTAATTAACTATCCCACTAACAACAATCTGCCTGGGAGCTTTAAAAGCTCTTAATACTAAGAGTTTGTCTGGAGGACTGTCATCTAGTTTGATTATAGTTTGCATAATAACATTATGCAGAGATAAGAACACTATTTAGAATTGAGTTGTTCTGCTCTCTCATGCAAATTCCTGTTTGAAGAAAAAAAAAAAAAATGGGGGATAAGAGAGATTGGACTTTTATAACCTACATCAACAGAATAAAATGAAACTTTACAGAACTTATAATGAAACCTTATGCATGTTTTCAGTACAGTTACATTAATAATAAGGAAGGGACATTTTAAACAATAAAATAAGATTTTTTATAGTATCTTCACAACCAGGCTGGTTTATGATCATCTCCCCTCAAAATATATATTTGCTTTCAGGACTATTCCTTCACTCTGTGGATGTGTATTGATCCCTTCTACCTACACTTCAACACCTGGGTTTATTCTCTTCTTTTGTCTGCATTTCTCTTCCACAGTAGAATTTGGTTGTTTATTTTTTTTCTGCTTATTGTAGCCATTAAAAGCATCTACTCTCAGATGAGTAAAATAAGTCAAAAGGGATAAATGTGGAAGAAATTAGAGGAACATAGAAGATGAATGATCACTTCGTGATGACTCCTACTTCCATGACTTGCCCCCACACACCACTTCTGCTGTTCTTTCATGTTATTCTGATATGTGTAGCTGGTTAAAAATGGCAATATTACTGGCTAAAGATTATCTTCCTGTGAAAATCAGTGTGAATTTTGATGAAGATTTCAACATTGTCCAGCTTCTCCCCTGCCCTTTTCTTTAACATATTTGCTTTAGAATGTTTCTCTCCAGATCTGTCAGCTTCCCCCATCTTTTTATCTAACACAAGAAGCTTGAAACCACAAAGACCATCTTATTTCCTTTACTGTGACTCCTTCTGTCTCACCTCTGTCAGCCCCTCCTTTGGATACTCTTCCACTCTTTAATGAGCCTTATCAAGAAAGAATCCATCCCTACCTGCAGAGTTCCTCAGCTCATGTTTGTAAATCTTATTATTCCCCATGGATACTCTCCCATTATCTGATTGCTCTTAGATTAAGAGTTTAATCTCATAGTAACTTTCCCATAATGTTTTTCTTATAGAATTATTTTCTTTATTTTGTGAAAGGATTTGTGATGGGAGAATTGTTCTTATCCATGGGCTCTGTCAAGTACATGAGCAGCACTAAGAGCCACGGGTTAGCTCTAATTTTATGAACACTCTTGTTTCAACTGAATGCACTGGTTGAACTCCCATCAATTAAAAGACTTCAACATGCAGTTGCTACTATAAATATCTATCCCATATTGTATCAATTTTTACACAAGTATTTTTATGCTAAAGAACACATTTGTTTTAATTTGCAAGATTTCTAAGTGTCTGTTATCCATGGTCACTCACTTCAGAGCTGGATGTGACCACCCTTTGATGATGATGAATTATAGTGAAATCATACTCATCAAACAAAGCAGCTGAGAGTCTTAACCTGGATTTTTTTTCCTAAAAACTTGCAGTTAAGCACTGTAATATCAAAATAACTAATGGATGAGAGCTTGGCTGAAGTCTGTGAGGTCCAGCATGCCTTAGGTGTTTACAATTCTTACATCACTTTACATATATTTTGTTTCACCACAGCAGCAAAATAAATCTTTCCTTTAAGAAACATATGTGTTGTTCCAGATATTTCTTTCCTAGTAGTAGTGAATCATGAGATCCATATCCTAATTAGAATAATCTAAAAAAGCCCCACAGAAATGAGTTGGTGTTATATAGGACCCATTTATTATTTTAACCCTATTGCTCAAGCTGTTCTCCAGGTGTTCAGAGGGACTTGCAATTGAACAAGGCAAGACCTGCCCAAACAGAAGACAACTTAATCACTGCAAACAGAACAAGCCCAGAAGCTCACAGCATTTTAAACACGATAATGAACAGGTCTTTCTGACACCAAGCAGAGATCACTGTCAACTCCACACCAGGGAGGATGAAACTGAGGCTGGGTAGTTTTTACCCTGGAGCAGGATGGATATTCCTGGTAGAACTGACAAGGGAATCCAGATCTGCTGATATCTTACGTAGACAACCACCTTTCCCTGCTACTATGCAACTTGGTGTCATCACTCAAGATGAACAAGAAGACAAGAATTTCTAACTAACCATTCTCCCTTTCTCCTGTTTCTTTCCCAACATTCTAAATACAGATTTGAGCAGACAAAATCAAAATACACAGCTCTAGGCAACAAACTACTCCAAAGCCTCTTCTGAAGATGCCCACAATATTGTACCTTCAAAAAGGCCAAAACTCTTTTCTGTATTAGTAATGGTTCCTATTTTTGTTCTAGTAGGAAAAAGAGCTTTTAAGCCTGGTTAGAGTTTTACTCAGCAAAAGTATTACACAATATTCTGTCTAATAGATAATGAAGTAGCAAAAAAGCCCCACCGAATTCTTGTGTCTCAATTACTCTTTCTGAGCACTGAAATATTATCCTCATTCTTTTGAAAACTTGGAGAGAAGTGGTGTACCTCAAAAACAGCAAAGAAAGCATTGTTGATTGGGGGGGATATGATTATATAAGATGTATATTTAAAAGCTCAGAAGGACTGAAGTATTTATTGAAGCTTTTCTTTCTTTGTTGCTGTTCCCATTGAGTATTTTAATTGAAAAATACACAAGAGCTTCTAGAATATTCAGGAAAACATGCCATCAAATGGTAACTTCTTTATTCTGTGGAATCCTGAAGAAGCAGCAGCAGTTTGATTCCATGTCTAAGGAAGTGAAATACTTGGAGGAGTTGTGAGATGCCAGTGCCATTGACACAGAGGTTTTTTGCAAGGCCATTGCTCATAACCTTTGAAACAGAGTGAAAGGGCTACTCCTTGCAGCCAGATCTCAAGCCAGAAGATATCAAGAGAGGTAGTGGACCAATAGTTCAGTGCTCTGACCAGCTGTTCCTACTGTGCAGATCTCATTTTTCAGGATAGAGTTTGTAAAATCTCAGCCTATGTTATTATTTGAGTTTTGAAATTATTCTTAAACCATTTTTTCTCCAGTTCACCTGAAGCACGTTACCCCACAAAGCTCCAGTGAAGTCAACATGTCAGAGAAATGTGTTTCAAATCTCTTCATTTGTATCTTTGGGGAAATAGAGCCATGAGTCTGGGGTATGAATACCTGGCGCGTATTCCTCAGTCAAAAACTTTCTGCATCTCAGACTCAAGATCCTATTTTAATCTGAAAACTCTTTGTCATTGGTCCAATAATAACCCCCCTGCATTCTTGTTTTAAATATTCAAGGCAGTAATTCCTCTTCACATGACCTCTGAACCAAACCTACATAGCCCTGGGTTCACACCTCACTTCATGACAGAAAGTTTTAACAAATTGCGATGAAACCTCAATAGCTGAAAGCAAGACAAAGGCATCTTTTAATCGTCAAATTAGCTGGAGGGAAGAGCTGGAACTGCTTTCAGTCAGGAAAGAAGGGGAAATCATTAAAGGAAATCATCCCCTTTTCTTTCTCCAAGTAATTAGAAGAACCATCTGTATGTTCATTTCACTACAGTGAAGGGTGTGGATTAGCATTTCAGAGAGATTTGAGTTCAACCAGCAATACTTTGATGTGTTAACGTGAATGATGGTAAAATTTCTAAGGCTTTCAATTTTATACAAGTTAAAAAGGGTACACATGTCACTTTCCAGTCACTCCTTTTAAATGACTATTCAGCAGAGCCAAATTTACATTCAGAGAATTTTCCTTTTATCTCCAAAAGCATATTTAAAAAATAATGTTCCTATTAAAAGAAATGTATTGTTTACAGAATGCCCAGCTATAATGCTGTGGATCTGTAGACTATGCAGCACACACTGCCAAAATGAAATGAAAATTGTACAAAAGGCTGATAAAAATAATCCAGATGTAAATAAGCTAAATAAACCATTTAGCTATGACTGCTTTTACTCAATGGGAAAAGCAAACTTTCAAATATTTCTTTGGTGATTTATAAAGGTATAGCAAAATTTTAGGCATGAAGTCATAAATAACTAAAGCACACTGATAAGTGAAAATGAAAAAGTACTACTGGCCTAGTTTCACTTATATAAAATAACAATCTCTAGCGTGGGACCAGCTCTGGTTAATCTGGAGACAAATCTTTCCCATTATTAGTTCTCCAAGTACTATAGAAATCTGCACTTGACCCGAGGCAGAATGGAAATTATAAGATAATATAATAGACCCTACAGACCTCATAGATAAAAGGCCATGGGATGTCTAAATCATTCAATCAAGACCTCTCCATGACTGAAATTAAGTCCTATGGATAAGTGAAGCTGAATTCAGTTTTCCCAAGATCTTTTCTCACCATCCAGCTCTCTTAATATATTTGTTCAGGCCATTACACAAAGTTCTGTCTGTTCATTTACCAAAAAATTATAAACTTCAGCTCCAGGAAGGTTAGAATTGCCCTCCAAGTGCCCAAGTCTTTTCTTATAATCCATCATAATAACTAAACAGTTAATTGAAATTAAAAACTCACATCTAAATAAAAAGAGCTTTGAGACTTGGCCACATCTTTGAATTTTCCAGACACATCAATATCATCTTTTCCCTTGAAACAAAATGAAATTTCCAAGTAAAACCACAATACTCTATATCTGGGCATTGCAAAACACAAACACCTCTCACCATTTCTTACAGAAATAATTAGGGAGGGGTCTCAACCCCCCAGTACAAATCTCTGCAATACCTTTGCTTCATAAATGAAAACAGAATATGGAGGATGTTTTTCCAAATATCAGCAGTTCAAAACATGAAGAATGACAAGGGAAGAAAGAAGTAATTTATTTTGCTGCATTAATTTTGCAAAAGAGCTGATGCCACGGTGTCATTTTATCATCATGTCGAGGAGTCTTTTCCTTGAGTTCTACAGGCCAAGGATTTTACCAAGACAATATTAAAATGAGGTGGCTATTGATTAATTCCCTTTCAATTAAGTGGTACATTGTGGCATATCAGTCTGATTGAATTTAAACACATACACACATTCCCAAAAAGCAATTATAATCTGTAATGCCTCTCAGTGTGCATGAGTCATAACAAGAGAGTTTTCTGCTAAAATGGATGGAAATTAATACACTATGATATTCTGTGGCAGAGCCTCACAAGGACTGAACTGATTCCAGTGAGCCATATCTGGGGTCTGTTGAATGTGACACTGAGAGAAGGCAGCTAAAAACAGCAAAATTCATCTATTGAAGGGTCTGGAGCCCAAATTTATCAGTCCCTTATCAAATGGGTTTTTTGTTAGTTCTGGGGTTTTTAGTTATTCTGCTTAAAGTAATTACTTTAAAACATGATATGTTTCAGGATTATATTCTCTTATTAACACGCTTGATTAGATTACTCAGACTCTCTTTAACTCACCTTTTACTGTACAGCATATAGCTTCAACCTCAAAAGGGCCGAGAAGGTCAGATCTGAGGGAGCAGAGTACAATAATTCAGTATAGCCACAGTGCCTGCCCACACAAACACCCCATTACCAACGGAGCAGTTTCCCTTCTGTCCCATTTCTCTCTGCAGTTAATGCTGCTTGACTACGATGAATCACAGTAGACAGTGCCCCATTATCAGCAAAAGTAGTCTATAATTCATAATAAAGCAATTTTTGACCCACTTGAAATGCTTTTTGCACTTAGTTATTCTTTTCTTTTTCCGCATTCAGCATGAGTTGCCTCTACCTGGTCCAGCAGCTTAGTTGCTGTACACAGACTTATTTCACATCACTGAAATTACACAGTGCTCAAAGGCTAACAGAATTCTGCAGAAGCAGGGAGGGAGAAGCACGATTATCAAAGAGATCACAGGAGCAGTGACCAGCTGAAAAACCTGCTTCATGTCAATGGGGCTTGGAGGAGACATTCACAAGCATTTGCTCATTTGTTAAACATGAAAGGGGAGCAGAGCTCTGAGAGCCTGAAATGCAAAGGCTGGGATAGCTGCACATCCTTGCCATGGGAAAAGGCACATCTGAGCTGGGTGAGCACGTTGTGTGCACCAGGTTATCAGGTATCAAACACCTTGTCCATAACATGGGGAGAGAGGTCTAGAAGGCTCTGCGGAGTGTGCTGGGTGCAAAGGAGGGGGCAGAAGAAGGCCTGTAGATTACCTCACTTCTCACTACACCAGACTGACACAGTCTTCCAAGTCATCTAACAGGGCCACAGCCTTGCTGTTTATAGCCACCATCACCCCTGAGAGCACAGCTGGAAACTGCCTGAGCCAGCTGCCACAAAGGGCTGCAGCTCCGTGCCTCCCAGAGTCTGAATGTGTGATAATTACCCAACTGGATATTTACTTATTATCCAGCTGGGGAGTCTAAAATTATTCAGCTGGAAGCACGAGACATTATCTGCAGCCAAAGAAAGAGTTATCCTGCTGTAAGACCTGTGAGGGGAGGCTCAAGCTGCTTGTAGGGTATTTTTGACAGCAGGCAGGCACAATGTGGTCTGCACTGTCCCTACACATGATGAGGTGTTTGGAGTCTTCCTTTTTAGTGATCTTCTGTCCCTTAAACAACTTAGGGTCCTCATTATCCCAGACATCTAATAAGTTGTTCCATAAAAATCAGAATTACTGAATTCTGGTCACACAGATAGATAACTTATATTTCTCACACCACAGCAGCTGTCTCAAAACTCATGACCCTTATGACCTCCTCACCACATGGTTCTCAGCTCCCCATTAAAACCACCAACTGGTGAGGGCTCTCTGGCACTGGGAATCTCTCACAGCAGAGTTAGTATTAGTGATGGAGATGAAAAGATACTGAATAACAAACTCTGCTGTGGAATTCATTTGTTAGCCAGATGTTTGCCAGGTTTTCTAATCCCAAAGTAAAATAACATGTCACAGGAACTCCCTTCCACTCCAACACACAAACAGCTGCTAAATTTTACAAGCCAATAAAGTTTGGTGTTGAAAACTTGATATTTCTGCCAAAAATTATGATGCCTAATTATTTAGTACAGATATAATCTATGCATACACAGTTACTACACATACAGAGTTATAATATCCACACACTTTGAAAAGAGGAAAAAACACAAGTAGCTAAATAATAAGTGACATAGATAATTCTGGGTGGCAAAGAGGTACAATGATGAATCAAAAAAAGTTCCTTATGAAGGAACATGAAGAATAATGCAGTTAATGGAATATATAAATTATTAGTCATATGCCATATATAAAGCATGACTCACAGATGCTTTCAATACTTTCATAATTTGAGCTCATGTTTCATTAGGAATATGATTCAGGTGTATAAATGAGACTTCAAAGATTTTAATATGGGAGGAGAGAAATAGTCCCATAACAGCAGGTTGAAGAGGCAAATTGTGAATATTGAATGAGGTGTGGCAAGGTAATGACAAGCCAACACTGACCAAACCTTCCTGTTCTTCCCCTTTAATAATGTTGTGATTTTTTTGGAATAACAAGCTAAGTTTGTGATTAATTTAAATTTTGTAATAGAAGAATTACAGCACTAGGTTAATTTATCTGCTCCAGCGAGAAACAGGGTATGTTGATGCCTTCCCTGTGAAAACCACCCAGCAATCAACATTCCAGGTTCCTCTAAGGCAATGGTTTCATCCAGAGAGATTTGTTCCGTGGGGTTTTCTCCCAAAGATTTCTCTGGGTTTTATTCATCCATATCCAAAACAAACTCCCAAAAACCCCCAAAAACACGCCATGTTTTCACTTTGAAACTTTGGGTTTTAAGATGACCACCTGATTGGTGAATTTTTGTTTTGCTTCCTCAAGTTCCACCACACAGTTTGCTTGCTACACTGAACCCATAAACTCATCCACAAGGCAATAGGCTTAAAATCAAAGCCATGCAATTAAAACATGGCCCTTTTTTGGTGGGCATCCATCTGAATTCCTGCCTTCTTTCATCTACAGAAAAAGTCAAAAAAAAAAAGAATTATTCTTGAGTACTGTTAAAGATGCAGCTTGAACTTACAAACAGGAGAGTGTAGACCTGCATGTCAGGCATTTCTGCAGAATTAGAATAAAATAATGTTTTGATGTTGAAAATTAATCAGTGTAACAGATATTATATGAAATACAAATATCTAGGAGTTAAATTTTAGCAAGTTTTTGTTCTCCATCCCTTCCTCAGCAGTTTTCTCCTGCCTTCATTAGTTAATTCGTTCTGCCTGAAGCAGTAAGCTTGTGATGCTTAAGAAAAAAACAGAAAACCAGTAACTCTAGAGAGCCTCAGAAGCTTTGATCATTTGTTCACTCATGCTAACCTACAAATCTTGCCTTTTTTCACTTTGAAAATTCTTGCTATAAATTCCTGAAGGACTCTCAGACTCTGCTGCTGGGGTCCTTTCAGGTGAACTTCTAAACACTTTCAGTCTCAGGTTGCTGTAGAGAGTTCTCCAGAGCAGCTGAATGCCACAGAATAAACACATTAACCACAGAGTCAGAGCTTCTCCAAATCATTAAGATACCAGAGATGTGAATAAGCTCAGCATTTTTGACTTGTAATTTCACTCCCTCTGCAAAAACCAGTAGAAGGCAGCCCTGAAACCATGTTGAGCTGGACATTCACCAATGTTAGCACTGCAATAATTTACCATGAGTCTCATCCAAAATCAATGACAGTGTTCATTTCTTCATAAAACGATCACTTATCATTTGTCCTCCAGTAACTTTATAAAGTCATGGTTTAATAATTAAAAGTATCTTGCATCTATTATTCATCTTGAAAAGATCAGATGCTAAATCTCAGATGAAAAGAAACTTAATATTTTTGAAAACTCCAGACATATGATCTGGAAACAATATTGATTTAGTTAGCCTGGTTAGTGCTAATAGCAATAAATACTACTGGGGAAACACAAAATAGGTTTTAAAATATTTCTTCCTTCTCCAAGTAATAAACTGCATCATTGATCTTTTTCTTCAAGTGCTATCTACATGAGATTCACACATTTCCCAGCAGAGCCACTGCTTTCAAATTAGGCAATTTATTGGAATTTAAACTAATTTGTAATTTAAAACTATTGATAACAGCATTAGGATTATTTTATTTACTGCATGACTGGAAAGCTAATATCGCAACACTGAGTTTCTCAAACTGTTTCCAGAATAATAATCACACTGTAAAAGCCTGAATATAACTGTCTTAAAATATGTGTTAGCAAAATTCACAACCCCAGACAGAGGGGCATTCTCCAACATCTCTGTTAGAGAGGATTTATTTGTGATATCAGTCTATTAAAACATCAGATTGAGGTCAGCTGAGGAGAGCAGCATTAGGAGTCAGGAATTCCTGTGTTGTCCTTATTACACCTTTGCTTGAACCTCAAGAGAGAAAGCTGTCTCTTAAGGTCTTTTAAACGTACAGTGTGCTTCAGGCACTTACCCCTGCAGCCATTAATCACAGAATATTTTATTCTGAAGTACTAAAAGAACAAGGATTTATCAGGACTTTATTCTGAGGATGTACAGCAGTGACTTTGCATGGGAAACCAGCACTCCAGATTCTCTCATAAACCTACCCAAACAGCATTTGACCTTTCAAAAATGTGTGCTTTGCTAAAGGTTACATATTCTGACCTTCCCAGACCTGTCAAGGGAGAGGAATTTGACTGACTCAGCACTTGAATTCTGAATGTTTGAAAATCACCTTCCTTTTTGAGTTTTAATTCCCTTGCCAGCTCATGGTGACTGCATGACAAGTGTATAGGTGATAGGACAGTGGAATAATGGTTTATGTTGAAAGGGACTTAAAGATCACCTCATTCCAGCCCCCTGCCATGGGCAGGAACCAGGTGCACCTTCCACCTGACCAGGCTGATCAGAGACCCATCTAATTTGGTGTCAAACATTCCCATCCTTAAAGCCTCCCACTTCTGGTCCTGTGCTCAACTCTGTTAGAATCAGGGAAGAGGTTTTTGTTTTTTCTTTTGATATTATGAACATGTCCAGATCCAAATTTCCAAAAGCCTGTGCTGACCTAACCATTCAACCACTTGTAATGTCACAGCTGCCATTAGAGCTCAGAAGTTGTTTTCCCTGGAAATGCAGAACTGCTCTAAATAGCAGATCCAGCTAATGTAGCTCCCAGTTACAGAAATATTCCTGCCCCTCAGGTCACCTGCTGGAAGAGTTTGGGCAGCTGTCCAGTGAGCTGGGTTGGGAAACTGGTTTCATTCAAAAATAACAATGTGAAAAACAAAATTATTCATAATTAGGGTTGGTTCAAAGGCTGTTCTCAAACCACTGCATCTCTGACTCACTGCAGAGTCCCAGGGGCTGGAGGTGGACAGACTGTGACCCTGACACCATCCCTTGTGCCTTTCTGAAGGCAGAAAACACATGGGTGATTGGGAAGCCACAAAAAAGCCCAGGGCACCCACAGTTCTGGTAGAGGTCTCCAGACTGAAATTCAGAAGATTCTATTAACAGTTCACTGGTTCCCAGGAAGAGCTGATTTAACCAGATTATTTGTCCCCACTGCCCACATTTCAGCATTCACATATTTATCTTTTCCCTGCACGTATTCTATTGCCACCCAGTGAGTCCAGCTAATTTTTGCAACGTCCCACATGCACACCTATTTTTGATAAGTGTCAGCCAGATCCACATGACTCATCCTCAGAAATTATCTTTTCCTACAAAGCTCCAACGGGTACAAAATTCCAGCTGTCTCCTAACAACCAGCACTGCCGAGTCCCTCCGGTAAGAGGTTGCTTCATACGTGTGGCAATTAGTGGTGATGGAGAAAGAGCCTTTTCTGTACAATTCCCAGCTGTGAGCAGGGTGATTCTGGCTCTTGGCTGAGCTTATTGACACTCTGCTTGTTTCCCTCTCCACACATGGGAATGGAGAAGGAGATGAGGTCTGTGTTAAAACCTGGCACAGGCTCAGTGTTGTTTTCAGCAGAGATTCAGTGAGGCCACAGCAATATTCATCTGGTTCCACGTGACTAAATCACACCACAGGTAAATAAATATGATCTTCTAAGCTTCCCAGAAAAAGCAATCTGCAAAACAGAGACAATACAGAACTACTATATCTGCAGGGAGTAAAGTTTTGCTGGTTTATGAGACAACTGAAAAACAGAAAAACCTTTTTTGTGTGTGCATGACACACAATAATTTCTAATTCTTCTTTCTCCTCCTCTCTTCCCAGCTCATCAGCACCCAGAAATAAGAGGAACTTTTAGGGAGATTTTTCAGACCCTTTTGTCAGGCAACAAATATTTCTTTTTTCTCCAAGGCATTGTCTACACCAACGAGCAGGACAGCAAGGACTGGTTATGATTGCAGAGGGAATAACCAACCGTGCAGAATTGCTGTTCTCCCACTGGCCAGGGTCACACTGAGCCCTGCACACACCTTTGATCACACAAAGGTTGATGGGACAACCCACAATTTGCAGAGAATCAGCACAGAGCAGACATCAAAGGACACACAGCAGTGTCCCATTGGAAAAGTCTTGTCCCTTAAGGTAGGAATCAGATTCACCAATATACTGCCTTGGATGATCAATAGAAATCCTTTCAACTGAAGTTCAATGATTGCACTGGATGATTTATCTTTTTAACACTTTACACATGAGCCTGTTATCACTACTTCTTTTAAGCCCTGGCTGCCCTGTATAACAATCAGCTTTAATGGGTACAATCAGGTATTTTCATATTTTCATTTCCACAAAAATATGACTAAGTATTTAAAGTTTCCTCGAGTAAAATGAATAAAAACAAATAGAGAAGTGAATAAAAACAAACAGAGAAATAAATAAAAAGAGGGAGTGAATTACACTGAAAACCATTCACATTTAAAAAAATATAATCCTATTGACATCCATAGAAATTAAATTAAATGGAGAACACTGAAATGAAAATTACCCTTTCATCTACACAAATTATTGGAAAGTAGTTAGACAAGGTGATTGTTATGCAGATGTAGACCCAGTGCAATCACAAGGCCTGGGAGTATTTTCCAAGAAGGCATGTTAACTCTTTCTAACACATTATATCTGCTTTATCCATGTTCTGTTCAAGACAAAGCCCCCATGTTCTTTGTCTTGAACAGAAATATTTACAGTTATGAGCATTCACACACAAATACATTTGATGTTTTTAATGAGTTACAAATGTGGTTGATAAAGAAATGGGTGTTAAAGCATATAAGCTTTTGTAAAACATTTAATTTACTGGCATATGGCACTTGGGTTAAAAAAACCAAAAATAAACACAAAAGCAATATCTTGTAGAAAGTGAGCTCAAGTGTAGAGACATATACTTGAGAGAGTAAGAGGCTATCACACCTTCTCTGGGTAAAGGTTTATTCAGTTTATTCAGTTTGTTCAGTTGTTTTATAAAATGTGCAGAAGCCACAAGGGATAGGTTTGTACCAACAGAGCAGCAGCAGAGAATGAAGCAGTGACTGGTATCCCAGAGAGACAGAAAATGCCCCTGCACACATGCCAGGCTTCCTACAGCCTTGGCTAAGAATATGGGGGCAGAAATGGCCACAGATCCCAAATTACCACTTGTCAAACACAAAACTGTCTTGTAGACCAGCTTTAACTTTATGGTATGAATAAGTAGCACTCAGAGGAAGCTGAGAGAGAGAGGGAGGATTGTACCACAGTCACCAAGCAAGGCTGTGTGCATGCACAGCTACCACAGAGCAGCCAGAGAAGGCTCTGGTGCCAGAGTCCAACAGGAGCCTCTGGGATCAAAGCACAGGAGTGTCCTGCTGAGGAGAGGAATGTTTGGTGATCCAGTCTCAGAGCCACAGCTCAGTTTAGTGACAGCTCTCATGGGGATTGTTGATGGACCAGCTGCAGTCCTTGACACCAGTATTTTCCCAGCCCTTGTGTGGCCCCACTGCTCAGGACTAAACCATCCCATTTCTTGAGGTGCATATCAGCTCCCAAGGTATCCTAGCCTTCCCAGTGTGCCCATCTCCCTCAAATAACCAAAAAAACCCTGTTGCACCAGGCTGCTGGCTGTGCCTGCCCCACTCCTGCCATTTATAGCACCATGGCAGGGTGCTGGATATTTGCAGGGCTATTTTCTCTTTCTCAGCTTCTCCATACACTCTAAAAAGTGCCAGGAAATCAAATACTCTGCAGCTGCTTTTCCTAGAATTCACTGCTCTCAGGAAAGACTCAAAGCACATCAATATGAGTTCATGCAAGAGGAGGTTAAAAGGTGAAGATGTTCTAATTCATGCAGACATGATGAGAACATCTGGTAATGGAGGGACTATTAATCTGCAAAATGTGTAATGAGAGCTGGAGGCCAAAGCTGGAGCTGGAAAAATTAAAGCTAAATAAGGCACAAAACATCATCTATGAAGTTTATTGGGCATTGGAGAAATTTTCTGAGAATATGGGTTTTTATTTTTGCTCAAAGTCTTCCTAAAGGTTATAAAATTTAAGGGTTAGTTGACTTTCTAAAAGAAATTCCACTCTTCACTAAGGGTTTACAGGCTTTAAGTTATGGTTGAGGCTGCTTGTGCCATACACAGCATCCAATTAGTCAGAGAACATTCGCCTTTCCTGAGGAAAATACACTCCTATGGAAGTGAGGGGAGTCTAAACTCATGCATGCACTAAGAGTTAAACCCTGCATCTCTGTCTGATGCTCATGCCCTTCTTCCTTGCCTGGCACTCGATTGTGCATCTTGCTACAGCATTTTTACTTCTATTTAAAGCCATGGGTAGAGATGATCATGAGCCACATCCCTGGGTGACAAGCACAGGAATTTCATATTGAGCCTGGAATAAACGCATCTGCTACGACAAAGGCTCAGGAGTGAGATTAATTTGAACTACAGGGACAGCAGCTGAGCATTTCCTAAACAAAAGACTGCTGCTGGAAAATTTTGACACTTTTAAAAGATAGACAGAAGGAATTCAAGAACTCTGAGGGTGTTCATTGTACTTGCTAAAAGCATGCCTCACTCCTCATGCTATTTTAATCAGGCAGCAATACACAGAATTAAGACACACTTCTCCCACCAGGCTGTCTCTTCTCTGTGTGCCTCTGATTCTGCTCCATCTGTAACTTTTCCCAGCATAAAGAGAAACTGCCACACAGCAGAGGAATTTTGCAGATTTTATTTTAAGGTGAGGGAAGGCAAGGGTTCCAGCTCAGTATGAGCTAAACAAGGGACCTGCTCCCACATTGAGGGATAACATGGAAATGTCCTGCTGGTGACAGCACACTGTGTATCTGACCTATACTTCAGTACAATTTTTTGTTAACAGTGCAGTGTACCTGAAATCAATGAAAATTACACAAATTTGGTTTAGCACTCCACTTTGGTTTTTTGTTTTGTTTCAGCACCAGCTGTTAAAGAAGCACATGAGTCTTCCTACCCATTGGATTTATTTCTTGCATGTCATCTCAGAGAGGCATTAGAACTGTGTAAAAGCCTTAAATGGATCCATAGTTAGCCAAAAAAACCCCAACAATGTAACATAAAACATGTGCAATGTTTTTATTACTATTACAAAATAATTTCTGCTTTCTGTCCATCACATGCCTACTCAAATCCCAGAATCTGAATCTTCCCAAAGGGGCCCATGGCATATGAGAATACCCATTCCAAAGCATGCCTTTGGTAGGGTAAGGAACAGCACTGAAACCCCTGGAGCCCACAAAGCTGGTTCAAGTGCCTGCTCAGACCTCCCCCTCCTGTGCTGAAGCCACAGCCCTGCACATTTTTGCTTTCCCAGTGTTGGCAGCTGCCTCTTTGCAGCTCATGTGAGTGGTGTTGCAGCTCAGTGCACTGCCAGGCAGGATGGCTCTTCCTGCTCGCTCCATAAGTTGACAGTTTTGAGGTAGGAAATAAAAAAAAAATCTCCTAAAAACATGGTCGAGGATGAACTTTATGAGGAAAAAAAATAAAAATAAAAAAGTGGGGGCAGGGGTAAAACAAAAAAGAATCTGCAAAAATTTCATTCTGGTCTGTGCTTTGCCCATCTGGGGCAGCTTCAGCTTTTCATCCAACATCAAAATAGAACATGTCAGTATGAAAAGCCAAGGTTGCTTTTTGAGAGAAAAACACAGCAACATGAAAATTAACCATGTGGACAACTTTGGAGTGAAGCTTTTTCAAAATGCTCAGGAAAGGCAGGTTTTTAACATTCCCTCTCCTTCTCTTCCCCTCTGGCAGAATCTGTTTCCTAAGTTCAATTGAAATTCTCAAGTAATTTCTCTCTTCCCCACGTTCTCAAGAAACCCTCCAGCCTTGTGAATCTGCTACTCACAAGACAGACTTGAAAGACTTAAAATACACAGGAGTTGCTACTGTTCAGAGCTGAAATAATATAAACAGGAAGAAGCTACAAAAAAAGAAGGAAAATTGCTTTTCCCATGGTCAGGTAACCATAAAGAAAGGAGTTTAGTTCTTTAACTAAAAGAGGAGAGATTTAGAACAGATGTTGGGAAGAAATGCTTTACTCAGAGTAGGGAACACGCTGGGACAGGTTGCCCAGGGAAACTGTGGATTCCTCATCCCTGGAAATGTTCCAGACCAGGCTGGACAGGGCTTGGAGCAAGTCAAGATAGTGGAAGGTGTCCCTGCCCATGGAAAGGGGTAGAACAAGATGACCTTTAAGGTTATGTGATAATAAGATCTCCCCAGTGTAGTAGTCCAATAAAAGCCCAAATTCTCCTGATGGGATTTGAGCCCTCAGCCAGGGGTTTCCAGCAGTGATTTGTTAGATGGTCTCATGGAACAAAGGATTAGGGTGGAGCATCCTCCCCTCTTCTCATTCCTCCCTACAGTTTTTTCAGTGTTATGAAAGAAAGGACATCTGTAACACCAGAAAAGGGGTGATGGAGGGAAGCAGCTCCCTTGTCCTCCTCACCCTCCTGGCAACCTCCTGTCAAGATGATGGCCATCAGGTACACTCTGTGCCCATCCATATAAATAGATCCATTGCCCACAAGGAGTAAATCATGTTCTTACAGGAGCAGGGACACTGAGTTTAATCTCTGAGCTCATGTTCCTCAATTAACTTTAATATTCCTGGGGTTGTCATGCCTACAGACCCACGGCGCCGTTCGGATAATGACTCTGCTCCTCTGACAGCAACTGCTCTGTCCTCATGAGGGCCAAGCTCCAGGCCAGTCCCTGCCTGGTGCAGGCTGGCAGAGCCTTGCTGAGGTCACCAGAGCTGGGCTGAGCATCTCCTCTCCAGGCTGGAGTTCTGTGCCTGCAGTTCACGTGCTGTACCCTCAGACAGCTGCCAAGTGTTTCACTGCTGAGCACATCCCTCTCATCACGAGCCCTCAGCTCAAACACGTCACTGCAAGCCCTTGAAAGGAGCAGGAAAATCACACCAGCAATGCCAAGTAAGAAGAAGAAGAATTGCCATATGGTCACCTGCAAAAAAAACCCTGGTGTTTTCAATCAACAAGCACAGTAAATTCTGAAATTAAATGGATTTATCCTGTCCAGACTGCTGCTTTTCTCAGAAGGTGGCAATGCTGCCCAGTCCACACTGCAGGACTAAAGCAGCAGCTGGGCTACGCTGGGGCTTGCAGTGCCAAGTGGCAAACACAAGCAGCAAAAAGCTCAGCTGTCAATTGTCAACAACAGCAACAACTGCCAACTGTTGACTGGTAATTTCATTTCATAAAAGAGACTAAATCAAACTCTCTTCCAAGTGAGTCCAACTGACATGGCAAGGAGTGATCCTGGGGAGATGACTTCTCTGCTAGAGAAGAAATACAAAGTGCTTGTTGATATTTTTCACAGAAATGTTGCCAGAAATCTGGGCTTTCACCTAAACAGAAACTGTAGTACAAAGTATCCCTAGTCCATAAAATTGGTATTCTGACTAAAAGATGAAAGCCCCACAAATCTGAAATATTCTTCCAGGCTACTCCCTGACAGTTTAAATTTAGAACTTGAAGGGAAATCTAAGATAATTCCCCCAGATTATTAATAGAGCCCCCTTCAATAAATACATTCAGCTAAATATTCAGAGCATGCATGATTTCTGTTCATGTCCTGTGTCCCTATTCCAGAAGCTCTGGAAAAGCTTCAAATTCAACAGAATTGAACAGAGGCTTCAACAGGAGCCTCACCAACTTGCAATTCAATAAGCCTGGTAATAATTTAATAATAACACGTTCCTGTCCTCCATCAGGGAGGAAGGCTCAGCAATGAGACCTGAAATAATGGCTGTACTTTGGTGGTTCTGGCTGTCCAGGCCTTACACAAGTTAAACAGGGAAGCCACAGTGGCATTAGGGGAATATCACAGTAGGCAGGAGCAGACTGGATAGTGGTTGTTCTCTTGTTCCTCCTCCAGTCCTCAAACCTGTTAATTTTCTACTCTGATAGCTGAACACATGGTTACACAGGAATTCAGCTTGAATAAAGGCTGTCTCATGCAGAACCCCATCTGGCAAATGGCAAATAATTCGTGGTCTAAAGAATTATTCTAATCGTTCTATAACAAAGTAAAGAATGCAGTGAATTTAGGAAAATATTTGTTTTGTCAATATTTGGCTACTATGACAAGATTTCAAAGGAAAAGTTGTGAAAATCCTTCATTGTTTCATTGCAATCCAGTTCCATAAATCATTTGCAAAGAAGCACCTGGGTCTACTCCACCACCTGGGTTTCTAATCTGTGGGACAATTACAAAACAAATCCCCCAGGCAATTTAAAATCTGGCTGGAATAACCTGGTGTCTTCCAAGATTATGACAGAAAGAAGTGTAATAGAGAAACTGTTCATCAGCAAAATGACAACAGCTGGCCAATTTTGCTTTTGATTGTGTATCAGCACTGCTGGCCTTTGTCAGACAGACTGCAAAGAGTGAGTGGAGGATCTTTTTAAATGTGCTCGTTTCCACTGGCAACCAATGGAGCAAGAAGACAATCAGATTTAATCAATTGATCTCAATGTGCCATGTTCAAAGGAGTTTTCTTTAAATGATTCAAGAGACAAAAGGAGGGAGAGAAAAGTCAAGCAATAAACTGTAATGTTTCTCATTAACTGCTATGAATCAACTGTTTCATAGTTTAATTTTGTTAAGAACTTCTGAGCTTTTCGTATCTTCATCAGATAAAATCTCTTTTTTCCAAGCAAAGCCACAAAACTTAAATGTAGGCTCTAATCCCTTTTCTTGGATGCTGATTTTTCAACTCAGTTTTCCCCAGAATTGCAAATAATGAAAATACCTTTTCCTGTCTAAAACACCATCTGCATTTTTCTTAAATAACTCTATACATGAATCATCTGTATTTTTACGCTGTTGCCGAAAAGACGTAAAAACCTTCCACCCAAATTGGAAATGCAACGAGGCTGGATGACATTTGCAAAGAAAGCCTTCTCAGAATAGTTTTTCCACCTAACCTTTAATAAGTGCATTTTCCATATATTTATTAATGTCAGTAGAAGAACACGATGTTCCGGAATGAAATATTTACGGAATTTCTGTGTCTTTGTTGGGTAAGGCTCCTGGTTCCAAGAACCATTCAGAGGCTTTTAAACTGTTCACCATGTCACTCCTGTCAAGTGGCACTTTTCAAGTGCTGAGCTCTGCCTTTTTTTTTTCCCCCAGTGCATTAATGCTCACTGGCATCGTTTTTCCTTGAAATTTAAAGTGGCTTCTAACAGCACCACAGAACACATCCACCTCACAGACCTTACATTACTCTTGCTTGATTTAATTTTTAAACAGATCTAAACCTTTGTATATCCTGTTCTGTCTCCTCAGCTTCCAGTTGAGCGTGTTTAGGGCAGCTCCTGACTCACAGCCAAGCCTCTTATTCTCTCTTCCATGCTGCTTTCCTATTTCTATTTCTCCACCCTGTATTAACCCTCATGCTCTTGGTTAATTTTGTCTCTTCATTAGCAAATGAGCACACACACAGTGGTGTTTCCTTCTGCAGGAGCTGCAGCATGCTCTGATGTCCTGATGTCCCAGGAGCACTCCTTGTGAGTGTGGTATTTCTCCAGGTTTATTTTACCCCATGCCTGGGCAATGCCCAGTAAGTTTGTTATGAGGAATGTGAGTCAAAAGGGAGATCCTTGCACTTACATCCTGGGTTTGTTTCACTTGCTTCCCTCTGATTCCCCCTGTTATTTTCTTAACCCTTATTATTTTCTGTTTTCTTCCCTGATTCCTTTCAAGCTGTTTCACAAATGCACATTTCAATGGTCTAACACTATATTTCTTCATGGCTCTCAGGGGGAAAGAACATAAAGCAAACAAAACACTTTCTCCTTGAGGAGAGAAAAGTTTGTCTCATGTTTTCCAAGCCACCACCTTGTGATGAGATTTCACTAGCTGGGAATTTAACATGATAGCCTAAAGTGAGAGTAGGATGTGCACTGCCAGCCCACACTGTTCTCAGAGCCTGCAAACCAGTTCCAGTTCCTCTTTGAAACAGATCTGTTGTTTCAAGTATTTGTCAATATTCATAGCCTTTTCTCAGCAGTTGCACAATTCTTCACTTTTAATGAGGAGGTTGAAATGTTGGTAAACAGGTTGAGGAAGGTGTAAGATAATAAAAAGGTCAGACTGAACAAGGATTGCACTGCATTAAGGAGGAATGCAAAATTAGTCTTTGTGGTTTTTTTCAGTAAAACAATGAACCAGATTTTTGCATTCTTGGGAAAGACAGTAATTCTCTGCTGGACTGAGGGTGAGATATGATACTGGTAGACATAAAAAACGGGAAAACATTAATTGCATTGCACAGTGCTGGTAAAAACATCCTTTCAAACATTCATTGCTGGTAAGAAAGCAAGAGCAGGAGATCAAAGTTCAAGCAGGATTTTAATTAAACACCTTGCTTACTGTGGTATGTCACACACATGCTAAGAAGAAACTTTTCTCATCTGCAGCCATGCTGTACCCAGCACTTTATTTCCTCTGTCATGTCAGGAGTTGGCCTGATGCAGGGGGAAGCTGACACAGAAATATAAATATAACAGCACAGAGGCACTGGGGATACTGACACTGCCCTTCCCCACACTGGGCACACCCAGACCCTGCTCCCAGGCTGAGCTCACTGACCTTCTGGAGACAACATGCTTTTCCATTGCTTTTATCTCCTGACAAAGCACATCTCCCAGCTTCACTGTGGTATGCCACATGTAAACAAGCCCAAAGGTGAAAATAGAGGTGTCAGAGCCAGACCTCGAGAGACAGGGCTGGGACATGCAAGGCCACAGGACTGGCAGCAAGCTGCTCCAGCAATGAGGTTTCATATCCTGCTTTTCTTCTCTCATACTAATTAATTTTTCACTCTGAGGAGGAAGGAGGACTATTCATTTCATAAGATTAAACAACAGATCAATAAGGGGAAGCTATGATTCATTCAATACTTGATGACCAATTAAATAAAAAGCATCGTTCTGGGTCTGCTCTAAAGTAAAAAATTAAAAGATAAAAGTAGATGTCTAGGGAGATATAAAATCACAGCAGTTTTTCTCCCTTTCCTCCTTTTCTGCCTCATTAAAACAGAAATTACAAATGGTTTTACTATCCTGTGTTCAGCAGACAAGCACCACGACAGTGAACAGTAAAGCCATTTTTTTTAAATAAAAATTCATACAATTGTAAGAATACAAATGTAAAAGTGAAGCAAAGATAACTTTTGGGAGAAGATTGTTATATTCTACATAAGCCTCAAAGCATTGCTGTCTGAGTCACTAAACTGGGATTTAACAGAGGAGGCAGCTCTCCAAAGTATTTTGCAGCTCTGTATTTTGTGAACCATAAACCAGATTTGCTGTTCTTCTCATCTGCTGTCCTTCAGCCAAGCCTGCTGCTAAATCCACTACACAACAATTTGTCAGGGACTTGAAGTTATTGCAGCTTTTTCATGTTGTTGGAGAGATTATCAAGCAGATATCCTGTCAATTTACTGACTGCTCAGAGTTTTGGGCTAACAGTGGACAGGTGACCTTTTCTGGAAATATTTGTGGCCTGATGAACTAAATACCACATGGAATAGGGGTCTGCCCACAGGTTTGGAGGTGCTCTGTTCAGCTGGAGATTGCTACACAGCTTCTCTTGAGCTTCTCAACTCCACACAACTCATATCTATGAGACAGAGCACATCAAAAAAGAAATATGACAGTGAATATCTCTGAATTAGAATAATTAGGCTCCAGCTGTTTTCATTATCCTCTGATGGGGACAGAAACCAAGCACACTCCATTTTAAATATAACGAAAGACATTCTTATTCATGGCAATGACTTTTAAAATGTGTCTTGCACTGGGGTATAGAAATATTAAAAATGTGCCTGCTGGCTTCTGTGAAGAGCCAAGTATTGTGCAACACAATATTGAATTTCAGTAATTAATTACAAGCTGCCAAATTCAGCTGTGTTTTTCCTGAAATGCTAGCAGTTGTTCCAGCTAGTCTTCATGGCTCTGCCTCAAAGCCCTTTAAAATGGATCAAAATCTCTCCATTGACTTCAAGTGGTCTTAAAGCTGATCCTCACTGTCAGGGAGGCTGTTGGGAAAAAAAAAAAAATAAAAAAAAAAAAGGACCAAGAGTCTGCTCTATTCTTATTCACAGAGAAATAGAAATGAGAGCTTTGGAGTACAGCATTAATAAAAGTATCAGTTAAAAATAAATGAAGTTACTACTACTGCTACTAAGAGAAAAAATAAAATCATCTCTGGACCTCAAAAGAGTCAGAGGATTTTCTGTTTGCTTTGCTGTCCAAAGCCAGCTGGAATTGGAGGACTGGAAAAACTCTCTTTTCCCTGCAACTGAAGTAATGTCTCATCAAAATGTTCTGCAGGTAGTTCATTTCTTGAAGAATGTTATTCTGGTGCTTTATGGGTATGGAACCTTGGCTTCTTTACACTTCCAGTCTCCTATCAGAAAAAGCAGCAGCCAGAGCTGGGAAAACCTGCAGCTAAAGGAACTGATCCCAGTGCTGTAACCACACCTGGAAAACGAGGAAATCATATGAGAGAAAAGGAATCTCAGGAAAAAAATAAAAATCAAATAAACAAGAAAAAAATTAAAAGGAACCAAAGGAGCAGATTTTGAGCTAAAAGAGTGGAACCAACAGTCCTGGAAACTGCAGGGGAACACTCCTTGATAGAATGAAAATAGCTGGGGAAAAAAAAAACAAAAACAAAAATAAACATGCAGCAGCTCTGGCACTTGGTATGGATTCCAGGAAAAAAAAGAATTCAGGGAATGAAGAAGCTCTTTTTGCTGTATCCACAGCAGAGGCAAAAAGAATCCAACAGCAGAAATGATTCTTGGAATCTGAGAAGTCACATGAATAAATAATGTGTGATTTTTGACTCCTTGGAGCCCTGAGACTTGTGGCCAAGAATTTTTCAGAAAAAGCAAGAAAAGAGTCCTTGTTTTGATTAAAATGCTAATTGCTGGATTTTGAATACTGCAAAAAGCTCAGGGGTCTGCTGCCACTGCTGGCACAAATCTGTGTTGAATGTCCATGGTCCAAGCTCTGAGAATGGCTGCATAAATTGCAGGGGTCTCCCCACAGAGCAGGGTGAGGCTTTGTTTGGGGTGAGGGATCACTGGACCAGAGGACCCCATTTTATTGAAGAGCTGAGAGAAGTGACACCTGCAAGGAGCTTGAGATGCCAAAGAGGTGCTGCTGAAATTACTTAAAACTATAATAGACTGACTGGGGGAAATTCAACAGCTAAAGTGTTACAGGGATGTTCTTTATGAGAACTTTCTTCAGTACTGATCTTTTTTGTGGCTTTATGACAAAATATACCAAAGTGATAGAACAGTGGTAGAAAACTCAGGGGCAGAACAGAGCATGACCACGACTTTGAGAGCAGGAACTGTAATTGATTGTGCCTCTTGGATTGATTAAATATCACCACCTTGATAGCACCTTAACAAGCAGAAGGCAAAAAAAAAACAACTTTAACAATTTCACATTATGTTCACTTGTTTTTAGCAGTTGTCTCAGCAGCACACCTGGGAACAGATATGCTACACAGAGTGTTAATCTGGGGCTGCTGCCTGAGATGTTAAAACAATCCTGGTGGATCAGGTGAATGATTTAAGCTGCCAATGGAATGCCATAAATCTGTAAAATAGTATTCCTTGAGGTTAGAGTTGGTCAGCTTCAGGTTTTCCTGACCTGGGAGCATCCCCTCACACCATCAAACAGCTCACTGCACACTCTGTCACCTCAGAATACCAAGACTGAAAATAACTCTTTCCAGAATCAATTATAACCTACACATTTGAGCCAAACATTTACTCCTGCAGTTGGGAAGGGCAGGGATTAGCCTTTCCCTGTGCCAGGAGTTTGCCTTGCATTAAAGAAGATAGCACAGCTCCAGTAAATTCAGAGCCTGGTGCAGCACCAGCCATGTGGAGGTTGAGAGTCAAATTTATTGATGTTCACCCAAGGGAGTCACTCATGTCAGAGGCCTGTGAGCAAAACAGAACCAGGAACTTTGCCCTTCAGTTTATGCAGGCATTCCTAACTCACACAGAGCTCTTCCCCTGCACAGGGGAGCACATTTCTAAGTTGGCACCTGCAACAGCTTGTGGGATATTTCATAGCCAGGCTATTGCAGCCTTTGGGATGGAAATAGGGGTGGTCATTGACAAAGCAAATGCAGAGGAGCATTGAAAACCATCCAGGGTGGGAGAAGAATATATAGAAATATACTGATGCAGATATAGATTGACATAGATAAGAAACACTATAGATACAGATAGATACAGATAGATAGATAGATATTAATAGATATAGATAGATAGATAGATAGATAGATAGATAGATAGATAGATAGATGTGATATAGAAATATATAGAAATAGATACAGATAGAGATAGAGACAGATGTATAGATATAGATGGTATAGATATAGATCCAGATAGCAGCTCCAGATATAGAAAGAAACTCTCTCCAACACATCATTGCAGATTCTGGGTGGAGGAAATGGATTTACTCAACAAAACTCTCTTCTAATACCAGCTTCAAGCATTTGACTTTACAGTCCTTGTACAATGGTTTCCCAAATCATTTGCTTAGTGTGCTTTCTTGGGAAATTGAAATACTGCATTTTCCAGCCTTGGGGATCCCATGCTGAGGTCAAACTGTGTATTGTGCATTCCTCTGGCTCCCTGACTCAAACCTGGAGTGCATAAAGTCCTATCCCTGATGACACCAGCTTTTAGCAGCTTTTATTTTATGATTAATTGCTCTACTCACAGAGCTTAGCTGGTCGTGTAAATTACAGCTTTGGGGATGGATCTATTTTTAAAATCAGCCAATATTCAATAATAACCTTTTTAAATTTTGTTTGCAGTAGTAGCAGAGTCATTCACCTTCTGCTGTGTTTTAAATCCCACTTGCAAGTCTTCACCTGTCTGATGCAGGCACTGGAGGTTTTTTGTTGTTCAAGTTAATCTCAGAAACTCAGGTAATCAAGTTCCAGCAGCGCTGGGTACAGCCAAGGAGATTTACACAGATAATTTAAAGGCACCATGCTGATCTGTTATAAAATCCAGGCTCTCAGGAGTTCAGAAACTAAATCAACAAGAAAAATCACTGGGACTTTAGCAGATTCTTTAAGTTAATCTGATACATACAAAGATATCCTAGACATGAACTTTCATACACAATTTGAATCCCTTACACTGCAGAAACATTAACAATCATTGAAACATGTCTAACTTTAGCATTTTATCCACTGTAATAATCACAAACAAACATCTGTAATGACAGTGGCTCTGTAAGAATAAAATCCCAATGACACTGAACATTATTTATAACAGACTGATGTAACCAGATTGCTTGATTAATATCTGCAGAGTCAGTTCTGCACTTTATACCCCTCTTGGAGCACAAAGAAGCTTTGTGAGGCTGCATGTGTGTTTGGGACACTCCAGGCCCTGATTTGCAATATGCTGAACACCCACATGCCTCACTGTGGTCTACAGGAACACCTAATTCCTTGTAACATCCACCCTTTAGGCTCCTTGTTTGTGTTTTCCTCCCTCAGATTCCATTTGGCTCTGGAGCCATCAATTTGTCTGAAGGGAAAGAAATGAGAAAAGAATAAGAAGCTGAAAAAGCAGAGTTTCTCTCATCTCCAATGTATCTTTTCTCTAATTTGTTCTTACTCTGTTTCCCGAATCCCATGGCCCAGAGGAAATCAGAAAAAACCCAAATTACCAAATAACACATGCACATGACTTGTGCAGCAGGGAAAAGCCCAGTGTTTCCTAGCGGTGTCCAGAGAGCCCCTGTGCCTCTGAAGACAATGCTTTTCAAACAAAGACCTGAAACACTGGCTCCTCATCATCACCCAGACCTGTGGAGGTCCCATCCCTGGAAATGCTGAAGGCCAGGCTGGATGTGGCTTGGAGCAGCCTGGTCAGGGTGTCCCTGCCCACGGCAGGGGTTTGGAACCAGATCAGCTTTGAGGTCCCGACACAAGCAGAGGTGTTGAACTCTGATTGCTGCCTGATCTGAAACAGATTATTTTAACTCAAGCAGTTAATCCCTCAGGCCACTTTTTGCACCTCTTAAAACGCTGTAGCCCCAGTTTTCCCTCAGCTGATGCCACAAGCCTGTGATTCCCACCACAGCTTTCAGCAGAGGGGTGTGGGTACAGCCAGCAACGCAAGCGGGAGCTGATCCAAACAAAGCAGGAGGCAGCTCCTCACAAGTGAGCTGCCATCCACAGTTTTATCCTCAACCACTGAAAAACCTCATTTTACACCTACAGGCTGGTACCAGAGGGGCTCACAGAACCATCAGGGTGGGGTTTTAGGTCCAGGGATTGAGGGTGGAAAGATCAGCCCAGAGAGGTCAGTTCACCTGTGCAGCAGTGAAACCACTGAGATTGTGCATGTCAGGGGGCAGAGTTAAATCACTGCAGGCAAAGCAATCACAAGAAAGGAAAATAATATCCTGAAGATAAAATGCCCCAGGTAAGAAAACATAAATGCAGGTAGAAAAATGCAATCCAGCCTTGCATATCAGGGCTGTATTAACAAGGCTTGCTTTCCAGAGATCAAAGGATAATGATTCTTCTGCCAGATCAGTCCTTACAGAGAGGACAGAAGAATTTTCATAAATCAGGTAAGGAAGAGAAAAGAAACAGCAATAGAAGTCCTGTTTGTATTTCACTGTCTAAATTCATCACTGTTTTCAAGAATTTTGAGATTTACAGTTCAAGATCTGCTGTTCTCCATGTAGCTTTTCCACAGGCAGTTCTTGTGCAGCCAACTTGTTTTAGCCCCAGCTGAAACACAAAAGGATCCTTTTGCCAAAAGCATATTTCTCTGAGGATCATCCCTGCTCAAACATGTTTGTCTCTAAGCCTCCC
The DNA here is from genome assembly GCF_971803275.1 of Cyanistes caeruleus. NCBI lineage: Eukaryota > Metazoa > Chordata > Aves > Passeriformes > Paridae > Cyanistes > Cyanistes caeruleus. Next base: position 5,901,340 of record NC_141708.1, on the reverse strand, counting down.
ATTTAACAATGCTGGTAAGAGTGGAGGTCAGAAACACACTAAATTTCTTTTAAAAAACTAAAAAAAACCATTTTCCTAACAGAATAATTATATGGAATTTGTAGTTTATATCTTTACCTTTTATATTCTGCACTTTGGGTTTATTAAGAAGTAATAAATGTTCTGAGAATAGTGATTTCTGAGTCTTTTCAATCACCTGTCCCATCCAACACTCCTGGAGCCCGTGGATGCAGCTACAGAGCCTGAAGTAACCACAAGAAGAGAGATCATTGTGGGTCTTTTTTATTTCTGAATGATGACAAATGTTTGGACTGGTTTGCCAAAGTTCATCTCACAGGGCAGGACTCCACACCCTCCAGTGGGGATCAGGCTCCAGATGAATTCAGATGTGGCAGCAATGTGGATAATTTAGTAACCATAACAACATAATCCTCACTGCAGGACTCTAAAAAACTTGTCTTGCTCCTATTTCTTCCTAAAAACACTTTAGCTCTAAGAAGATTGGGGTTTGCTGAGGTTTGGGGAGCACAGAAGACCACAAACTGAAATGAGGAGGGTGTGTGAGGCTAGAATTAAGAGGATAATGAACAATTAATCAGGATACAATGGCCTGTACAAATATCAGAGCAAAGCACATCCTTTGGCTCTGCAGCAGAGATATTAAATACCCCAAGAGGCATGTTGGAACACCTAAAGGAACAGCTTAGAAGTTAGGTACTTTTCTGTTAAATCATCTTGTCATGTTTATAGCTCCCCAAAGCCCTCTTTAAATATGATAATAGGAGTCTGACTACTCTGACTTTGTCATTTTAATTAAAAGCTTTGTTCCTCATGGCAGGAGCAAGTAAAAAAAAATACAGTTCCCACTGCAACCCCATAGAAAATATGAATGCCTTCCTCTATAAAATTGTGAATGAGCAGCACAGCTTAGGGATTGGCCTATGTTCCATATGTAAACATCCATCATTCACCTTCAAAAATGGAATTTAATGGCAGATTCATTTGGTTAAAGGCGAAAAAAAACCCAACCATGAACCCTTTTTCACCCCTCAGAGAACTTTTGCTTTTTTCCCTAGAAGACTTTTCATCCAGAAATTTCCAAGGTTTCCAGCACTGAAAATCAACTGAAGCTGCCAATTTTATAAGAAAGTTTCCACTAGTATGCAATTTGTTTTCAGAATTTTATTCTGCTTGAAACTATGACATTTTATCCAAACTTTGAGTTACCCATTAAAGAGAAAATGCAGCTTCCAGCCTGTTCCAATAAGCCACATGATTGTGCTGAGTATAATAGTTTTAGTCCATATCCTTACCTTTCTTAAGCAAGCCCAAAGCCAGAGTTTGCCAGGCACAGCAGACAGATCCCACTGCCACCAAACTCATTCCCACTATCTGGATCACAGCTTCCACAACTTAATTCACTCTTTGTCAGACCTGGAGAACTCCCTCAACAGTCACAAAATCCAGTTTGCAGCTATCAAAAAAAAAAAAAAACCCAACAAAACTAAAAGTCCCTCTGGCACACAAACCAGGGGAGGACAAACTTTATCAGTCATTAAAGATTTCCCCAAGTGATTGCTTGCAAAGGGCAGAGGTGTTTATCTGAATAAATACCACGTAGCCAGCTCTGCACACTCATCTCCTGATGTATGTTAGCATCCTTGTCCTCTTTGGTGCATGCTGGAGTATTTTCAGATGGTTTCTCTGTACCCAGCTGAGCAGTTCCATTGTCCCCCTGTGAACCTCAGAGGTCTCAGGCTGGCATTGGCACAAGGACACTCTCAAGGGAAGAAATCAACACTCTGAGAGTTCACACAGCAGCAGAGATCAACAACCACTCTGCCTAAGAGGGGTGAGAGTCGTGATAATTTCACAGTAAAGTTCTCTGTGGAGGACAAAGGGCAGCTCACACCCTGCAGGGTTTGTGCTGCTGGGAAAATAAGGATGTGCAGACACTGAGTGTTCAACCCACGCTGGGAACTGCTGGTTTAGATGAGGGACAGAGGACAGGTGGGGGGCAGAGGGACAGACACAAACCACCTTTGCCAAGAAGAAGAGTTTAAAAATGAACACTAGGGCAGTAACCACACAAATATCTTGCTTTAGCCAACACAGCCCATGATGTTGCAGCCCAGGTATGGACATGCATTTCTGTTTCCTAGAGCAAGCTGTAGGAAAAGATCCATCAGCATCATCCCCTTGTCTCTTCAGCTCCCCATAAACACCCATGCTCTGTATCAATCCATATCCTTTGCTGTTGTTTATGGAAACTTCATTCCACTCTGATTTCAGATGTTACTCCACAGCAAACCTCTTCCCACAAATCTGTTGGTTTCCTTAGTTCACAGTAAAACCCTTAAATAAAATATTTAAGGAAAAATAATAATAATAATGGAAAATTAATTAAGACAGCCTCAAAAATCATAGGGCAGTATGTGTAGGTATGAAATGAGGTCAGATATCGAGGCTGGGATTTCTGAGGAAGGCTGAGAAGCAAATCTCCTGCCTGCCTTTGATCAAATTCCCTGGGGGGGGCTCAAGTGGGCAGATCAGTTTCCCCATCACACTTTTTTCCAGTAAACCTTCCATTTCTTGTAATAAAAATTAAACCAAATCGAAAAGCAAACCCAAGTATTCTCACAAGATGAAAGACTTGTTTTCCTCTTGCAAACCAGTCCATGACTATCAGAAATGCAAATCCTTCCTCCATGGAGCAATTCTGCAGGGAAGGCTGCTGGAGGCTGTGGGACACATTCAGGATGTGTGTGATGCACTCATGGGCCTGCAGCAGTCCTGCTGTGCAAGAGCCAAGGAAGGAACAGCCCAGCTTTGCCCACAGTCAAGGATCTTGAGTGTGGAAGTCTCCTCTGGAATGAGGAGTTTCAATCTTTGCATTTTTCTTCTGCTCAGATCTTCAGGGAGCAACACAAGTCCCACACAAACCTTTGCTGCCTCTTGCTCAGGAATGCACTGCTGTCCCACAGGGCCTGCCCACTCTTTATAAAGAGAATATTAACAAAATCTGACATTAGACTGCAAGAAATTAATTCACTTCATCACCTCGAATAAGAGTTTTCTCTCTCTTCAGAGACCACAGGAGGTAGAAGCACACTTTGCTTTCTGATGTTACATCAATCTTATTTGACCAAGCAGTTATGGAGACACCTAGAAATGAAGTCTGTGGCTGCAAACACCACACAAGAGAATATCTATTCTCACCTCGATAGCATTAAGAACTCAGACATTCTTGTGGGAGGAGATAGTAGAAATCCTTGGAGAAATCCAGAGAGTAGTTTTCAGGCTTGGAAAAAACAGACTTGGAGGAACAGCTAGGAAATATTTCAGCAAGACTACAAAACCTTTCAGAGCAGTCCCAGCCAAATCTAGACATCTTTTAAATCCTCCCAGGGATGGTGACTGCTTTAGTGCCCTGGGCAGCCTGTTCCAGTACTTGACAACCCTTTCAGTGAAGAAATTTTTCCTGCTACCCAATCTAGACCTCCCTTGGCACAGCTTGAGGCCATTTCTTGTCCCATCACTTGTGGCTGACCTGCACCTCACTACAGACTCCTTCCAGGTAGTTGTGACAGCCAGTGGAATAAACCTTTTTTGCATTATATATCCTTTTTATGCACTCTGGCACAGCCAGCACTCACTGGCAGGACAATAACACAGCCAGACAGGAAAAGAAATATCTAAGAGTTGCAGGTGCAATAGAAAAGTCACTGAAGTTTGAAATTACTGCATTCAATCACTGGAACCCAAAGAGAGCACTGAATTTATAAGTTTCTGTTTTCATAAAACCTGTTCACTAAAAGGAAGATCACATAGTTTGGAAATTGCTCTCTGATAAACAGATCAGGATTTATGACATGGTATCTAATTTGCAGCCAGCTGTGAAAGCCGAAACAGTGGAGGCTTGAGTGACTGCAGAGAATGCTGAGGGCTGTAGGTTTGGGGTTTTAACAAATGCTTTCACCATCACATCCCCTTCAACACCCTATTTTTCACTCTCTATCTCCATTGCCCTTCTTACAGAATTTTCAAAATCACTAATGGACAAAAAACCATCCCTAGGTCCAGGCTGGGCATTGCAAGCTTTTCCTTCTCCCATTAGTCAGTATAGTTTATTTTATATTTGTATAGTTATTTATTTTACATTAGTATACTTAGGCTTTCCTCACATTTCAGGATATTTATTTTCAAATTAATCCAGCAGGTGTTGTGAAAATAATTATGAATAGCAAATGGCTTCATTGAACCAATCTGTCTCCCTTGATGGCCAGAAGCAGATTGTGCCCACCCTAGAGAAAACATTCTTCCAGCACAGCAACAGAAATTAAACATTCTGCTCAGAAATGCCCTTGGTGCCCAGCAAGGCAGGCTCTGTCCACATGCAGGACTCTGAATCACACAGTGTTCCTCTATTTCCCTGCAATTGATTTTCAGTGTGATGGTGAGGGCAAGAAACTGCTTCAGGGTGCACTTGGAATAACAGAAGCACCAAGGACTGGGTCTTATAACCTGTATTTTTAATAACCTTCAGGCTCAACACACAGAGAGGAGCTGAGCTGGGAACTGTTGGGAGTTCTTGCATTTGCATGCTCTATTATAGATTTCAAAAGCAGAAACTCAATGGATCTTCCTCAACCTATAGGTGGAGAATTAAATAATTCCAAGAACTCTGCCAGGAAGTGAACTTGTCACATGCAGAACCCTGCTGCCTTTTTCTGCTTTCATTTCTACTGAAGCTGCAGGTTCCTTTAATTACCTAAGTGAATAAGTTAATGATAAATTCCATTCCAGCTCTGACAGCTGAATAATTCAGGACAATTTTATAGTGAACAATAAAACAGGCTTTTAAAAAATTCACTTTGCTTCTATCTCATCTTTAATTAAGCCAGTTCTGGAAAGATCCAAGTTCTAAAGGTCATTGAAAGATGTTAGCAAATTCAAAAACTACATTAAAGTCTAAAATAAAAAAAATAAAAAAAATACATAGTTTCAGTTTCAAGGCTGTAAGGTAACCTTAAAGGAAATTGTATGTCATGACCAAAGTACCCCTACATATTAGTTTGAAATGTAAAAACTACCTAGGGTTAATTGTAAAATGAATACTTCTATTTTTAGATTTTACTTCCAATAAACTTGCTTTAGCCAAAATACATGGTGATATTTTTCAAGTAGTGACCAAAACCACATAAATAATGACTTTTTTCATGGTTTTGGGGTGAACTTTGGAAAACAGTTCATGTCCAAGCAAATCAAACAAGAAAGTTTTGTTTTCAAGTCATCACTGAGACAAGCAAACAAGAACATTCTGCTTGGAGTCAGCCTACAAAGTTGTTTGACTTGGAAGGTTGTTAAAACCCATTTACTAACATTTGCTGTTGGATCAAAGTTTAAATAAGGGAAACTGTTCGATAAAAGTCAACATTTCAAATTAAAAATAAGTCAGTGCTTCCAAACAACAAAGTGATTATTTTTTTCTTCCCAGCTGAAACAATTCACTAGCCTTTCTCCAAATTCACAGTGTACACTGATTTTTTGGGGTCAGTTCTCTCTGTTGAACCCTTCAACAGATGAAGTTAAAACCTGACAAGCCAGTGGAGTCTCCTGCAACCATCAAACAGATGATTAAAATATTCTTCTGCTGCTCAGTAGGGTTGTTAGAGAGATAATCTAACAGGGGTGCACTCCTGGCTGACCAGACTTTAGGCAATGATAAGAATTCATGAAAATAAATGAATATATTGAAAATCATTTTACAAATATATATAATTGTATATATAAATATGGGAGATATTCACTGCACCCGCTCTCATGGAATGGGATTGCAAAAATCCTCTGGAATCACATTTTCAACCTAAATGGATTAGTACCTAAATGTATTACACTCTCAGTTCAGAGTGGACAGGAGCAGAGCTGCTGTCCCACAGGAAAATTCATCATCCCAAATCATCTCATCAGCCAAGAACAAGACAGAGTGCAGATCTCAAGGCAAGTGCAGCTGTCCAGCACTCGAAGAACTGCTTTGTGCCTGTCTTCAGGCTGGTGATCAGAAACATTCACTCTCCTGTTTCCAGATGGAGCAAGTTTCCAGCAGCTAAACGAGCCCTGCCTAATTTCCTGCTGCTGTGGAAATTGACTCCACATCCACATGCCTGGTGAAAATGTATTTTCTCCTTGTGACAACCCAAAGTCAGGGAAGTTCATTTACAAGTAATGATGATTAAATGTAAAAATGAAAGCAAACCTTGCACTGAATTTGCGTCATTTGGGGGTTGGGGATTTTCAGCCCGTTCCAAGAACCAAGATTCCACGTAAATTCCAGTTAAGACAAGATTCCCCATCATCAGTGCCATCCACACTCGGGATCAGGAGCAAAACAGTATCTGGAAAGTGAAGCTGCTGATCAGCATTCCCTGCCAACACTCAGGTGCCTGGTGATTTCCAAACCCCCAGCCTTATCTGCCTCTCCAGCAGGAGCCAGTCCCAGCCTGCAAGGGACCCTGCAGTCATCCCCCTGCCTCCTGCCCTGGATGGAGGGGTGCTGCATCCACCTGGGGCTCCAGCAAGGACTGTCACAGCCCTGCCTGTGCAGGGGGAGCTGCTGTCACCACAGAGCTGAGCTGCTGTCACCAGGAAGGTGAGCTGCTGTTGTCACCAGGAAGCTGAGCTGCTCTCAGGGCAGCCCATAGGCACAGGCCAGCAGCACAAATCCCTCCCTGTGTTGTTCACCCCCTCTTTGGGAGCTGACCCCAGTCTGCAGCGTGGTCCAGACAAGTCTGCCCTCTGCACCTGCTGCTGAGAGAAAAGGCCTTGCCCACTCCACCACAAAAGCCAAGGAACAAAACCCCCAGCAGTCAGACCCAGGGCAGCAGGTGGGTGGTGTTAGCCAAGGCTGGAAATGCGATGCCATGCTGCCACTTCAGCAACTCCAGAGGAGGAGGAGGAAGAGGAGGAGGTGTCTCTTTTGAACAGATAAAGAGTCAGGAGACAGCAGAAACTCCCCCCCAGCTGCTGGGTTATCCCTTTGCAGGAGGAGAGGATGGATCTCACGCTGCAGGCACAGTTCCTTGGAGCACTCCAAAAGGGAGGGATTGTGCCACAGCCCCTGCAGGGGTGGGGAGCCCCAGTCACCCCCACCCATCTCCCTCCCATCCCCATGGCCACAAGGAGGAACTGCTCCTCCTTGGGCAGTTTGGTGCCACCATCAGCTGCCCCCAGCAGGGAGAAGCAGCCCCAAAGGAGCTCTGTGCTGGTGCAGTGTCAGATCAGCACATTACAGCCCAAACCCAGGTGATTATTTATGCACCACCTCATTTCCATAGACCTGCGTGGCTGTGGGGTCAATCTTTGCATGAAAGATTCCCCAGGTGGTGAGCACAGGCAAGACAAGAGAGCACCCAGGACAGCCAAGCAACTGGAGCAGTCCACAAAAAGTGCAGAAGGGATGAGGCTAAAATGAGATGCAAAGCAAAAGAATAAATCTGTATAACTTCTCCTTGTGGGATTTACAGAAATACCGATTTGTCTTGCTTTCAGACTGAGATATTTCTTACTGCCCAGGGCTGTGGCTTTTTCTTGTTTGTTTTTAAAAAACCAGAGTGTTTTTTCAATGCCTACAAATCCAGACATACATTTTAATGTGAGATATGTTCCCAGCATTTTGTGAACCTGGACCATCACCTCAGACTCAGGGAGCAGCTCACTCTCTCAAGTCTCCCTGCTCTAAAATGCTTCCACAGGTGAAGGGCAGCAGACAAATCCACAGCTTGGATTGTCCCTCCCACTCAGGGTGTCCTCCAGGTCTTCTTGGCTTGCTTTGCTAGGGAGAGGAACACATCAGTATTAAGCCAGTCTTTGATTTCTGAGACGTTACATCTCTTTGGCTCGAGCTGATGTTTTCATGTTAAGGATGAGCAGATGATCTTCTCAAATACAAAGCACAAGCCCATGAAACCTGGGGGCTAACCTGGGGCTTTGCTCTGAGCTCGGAGGTGTTCCCAAGCTCAGCAAACAGCACATCTGCTGTGCACTTCTTGCAGTTGCTCAAGAGCTCCCTGGAACAGTTCAGGCCTGGATAGGAGCAAGAGAAACAGGCAGATGCAGTCATTGCCCATTTGTTTTCCCCTTGTAGCTTACAGCAGATGCCTGGAAGGAAAACACAAAGCAAACAAATATCAAACCTGATGTCTGTCATTCCCCTCCACACCCAGACTCCAATGTTTGCTCTTTGGTGGCCTTGAGAATCTCCCCCCTCTAAAATGAAGGTGAATAAATCCAGCCCTTCCAGCAGGGCCAAGGCAAGCACTGGTTCCAGGTTTGCTGCTGACACTGAATCCGCTGGATCTGCTCAAGCAGAACCCACCCTGGTTCCAGCATCCCCCAGATGCCGAGCATCTCACCAGGGCTGCACCCAGGGGAGGGGCAGCAGCCCCAGTCTCCAGCTCAGGAAAGCTGTGCAGACTTCACTGAGTGCAGAGGGCTTCCTGCTGAAAGAACTGAGAGATGGTAAGCCTGTCTCCAAGTCCCACAGCTCAGAGCAGCTCCTCAGGGCATGAGACAGACCCTTGGCCCAGGACATAGGACCCTTCACTTCTACCCCACTGCCAGCACAGGGGCCCTGAGCTGGCTCCTCTGCCTCACAGGGGACATGCCACTTGTCCCCCAAGACGTTTGTCTTGAAGCCAGGGGAACCAGAGCTTGATTTCATCAGTGCCACCATCCTGGGTCTGCACACATCCACGCTGGGCACTGCCAGTGTAAATGTCAGTGCAGCTCATCCTCCCCCTCAGCACAGTCTGCATTCCCAGCCAGCTGCAGCGGGCTGAGCTCATCTCCTCTACCCCAGAAACACAATTATCAGCATCCATATCAGTAACAGGAAGTTCTCCTTAAAGGATCTGACTCCAAACCAGCCTTAGACGCCTCTCCCGTGTGACACAGCTCATTAATTAGGGTGCACATGATGGCTGCAGGAGATTCCCCACACATGTGATCCTATGCAGAAACCTGGAACTTGCCAGCTTTAAAGAGCTCTCAGGAATTTTTAACTAAAGTACTTCTAGCTCCTCCTTTTGTTTTTAATTCTTCTCTGTTTTTCTTCAGTAGGATCTGTGGGCAGACCAAGCTCAGCTTCAGGTGATTTCTGCCTCACCTGGCTCTGCCCCACTGGGATTTGGGAGGTTTTTCTAAGCAGATGTTTAAAAGCCCAAGGACTGGGTTTGCCCAGTTTTGGTGTTCCCCAGGCCAGCCCATAAAGGAGGGTCACACAGAGCCCCAGGTGGAGCAGGGATGAACACACTGAGGTTCCTGAAACACCCTCACATGTAGCTCCTTCCTGCCTGTGCTGGAAACAGCAAAATCTGCAGCTGACTGAGGTACAACTAGCCAAAAAATGGAATTCTTAACACTAAGCCAGTCCAGACTTGGAGACATCTGGATATGTCACCTGTGACCCCCCCCTGCAGCAGCTTCTTCCTGCAGTTCATATCACAAAAAGAAATTGCTCCTAATTCATCCAGCTTCACTTCTAATCAGCCCCCCTCTCTCTCACTTCTGTTGCTATATAAAAAAAAGCCCTTTTAACACCAAGAATCACCTCCAAGGCTTTAGCTTTGCTCCAATCACGTCAGTATTTCCATCAGACAATCAGGCATGTCTGCTTGGCCCTTGCTGCCAGGCTGTTTTCTCGTGTCTGGTTCTATTCTGGCCACACTCAGCCTCTCCTGAGTCCCACAGCAGCGTGCACAGGCACCACATCCCCTCCTGCCCCCACACACTGCTTCCCTGCTCGCTCCCCCACGTCTGCCAGCTTGTTTTGCCATCTAGTTTGCATCATGATCAGCAATAAAAAACAAATAAATAAATAAAACCAGCAAAAAAATAAATACTGAATGGTTCCTGTTCATCTCAGCACACTTCTCTGCTTTCTAGACATTCATCTCAGTATTAAAATCAAAGTACTAATGACCATCATCCCATCAGTAATTACCTTAATCTCATCAAAATTCCTGCAGTTATCAATCACTTCAAGTTCTCATTACTCTTTTCTTTCTGCTCTGTTATCCCAGAGGCATCTCCACCACCAACATGAAAAATTTTCCTTTATTCAGAGAGCCTGTTAAGGATCTGTAAATCAGAGCTAGCAACTTACTAAACATGCAGCAAAATCACATTTTTTCCTGGTCCCAGAATCAATCACCTCAGAGTGATTCTGCTGGTAAATTAAATTTCATATCTTATGTGCAAGATAGTGAAAATTATTGTTTTCCACTTGAATAGATGCACAGAGAGGTGTAAAAGCCAATGCCTGCCATTCACACGGCAACAGGTACCTCCAAGTACTCCTGCTTCCAATTTATGGCTTGAACAGAGTACCCTGGCCAGGAAGAAACAGTATTACACAAATACACTGCTGTAGTCAAATTGCTGGAAAATTGCAGAACTTTAGGAACATTTATTTTGGTGAACTGTAATCCTGAACAAGCCAGAGTAAGATGCCAAGCTGCAAATAGCCCACAGATTTTCCTGAAGCCTGCCCTGAACAGCAGCCAGGTATGAATGATTTTAGATGGTTTCACCTTGGCTGCAGCAGCAGCTCGAGGGCACAGATGAAGGTGTGACACTGCAGACCTGGGGGAAATGAATAAGAACAAAGGAGCTGTGTACAGCAAAGAAATCTAAATAGAGCAGAGACAATGGAAACGACCCATTCCCAGACAGCCCAGAAACTGAATTCCTGCCGTCAAAAGGCATCCCTAATCTCTTAATGCATTAAGGGATTCAGCAGCCCTTGCAATTGCCTGAGCATTTAAAGGTTAATTGCAACCAGGATCTTTCAATGAAGTTATGTCTGAGAATAAAGGTTTCAGGAAATTTAGCTGCTGTAATTAAGAGATTGATATCACAGATCCACATCTTCCGGAGGTTTGTGCAGTTCCTAACGCTGACTTTCAGTTTTTCTCTGGGATTCAGAGCAACACAAAAAGCACATGTCTCTGTGAGGCTGAAGGCTTCAAAATGCAGCTGATCATTTCTTCTGGGTCTAATTACTAAAGCCAGGGCTGTATTGGAGGATACCAGACATTTCTTTAAAACTCCTGGATGGACAAGAGCACTCGGGATACAAACATTATAATCTTCTTTCTTGTGGCCTTTTTGTTAAAGGTTTTACTTTTGCTTCTCCTGCAGAAGTTCAAATTCCCACAGTGACCCACAAAGGTGCCATGAAAAGTTCTAGGGATGGGGTGTTGCTTCTCTCTACACTGAAAAGGAACTTGTTTTGTCCACTTGTGGCAGCAGAAGGCTTCATCACACCTGTGTCTTTGTGTCTTCTGGGTGACTGCTATGAGAACCTTGCCCAGGACTAAGGAAAGTGGGGAATATGTAAAAAAATCTTCTGGATGTGACAGCAGGAATGGCTGGGTGTGATAGATGAGAGTGTAAGAAGCTGATGAGCCTTAGAGACAGCACGGAAAGGAAGTGTTGGGATGGTGGCAGGAGCTGTGAGAGGAATGGCCAAATTTCACATAATTGAAGGGCTGAGCTCCTGGTGGGGAGCAGAGCCAGCACTGCCCAGGTAATCAATCACATCTGTGCCAGCAGCTGCAGACCTGACAGCCGTGACATCCCCAAACAGAGCTGATAACAATTTCATGCCCTTGTCCTGCCAGAATCACTTTGTTCCTTTAGTGCTCAGCCCATTTCATACACAGGGTGCTCAGAGAAGGGTGTTTAGGAGCAAAGCAGACAAAACCCACATCATCTGCTGATCATCTGCCTGCCTGAAAAACTAGAAAATACTCTTTTAATCAACTGATGTCTCACAGCTCAAAGGCTCCTACTTTGGGAGGGTGATTTTCCTCATGGAGCAAGGTAAGGACAGGCTGGCATGTGGGGCTGGCATCCCAGATTCAGAATTGCTTCTTTTTGGATCAGTCTCCTTCAAAAGCCAGAACTGACAAAAGGGAAGCTCTTAGCCAAGCATACAGGATCATTAGGGCTATGCTGGAGTACTTTAAGCCCAGTTTTTCTCCTGGTGCCTTTACTCAAGTGCCCAGCAGGAGACCATCCCTGAAACCTTCCAGGCCAGGTTAGCAGTCCACATCATTACTGGGATTTCATTAGCAGGGCTGCTAATGAGAAATGGGATGGAGATGTAGGTGAGCATTTTCCTCCCAGGACAACAAATTGACCAATACTCACTAAAAGCAGCAGCAAAAAGCAGGATGTGGGTTCTGTGCCATCTGGGGTTTCCACAGAGAACATGTCTGGAGTCTTAGCAGACCTGGAGGAATTCACCTGGCTTCAAGTCAGAGGATATGTTGCAAGCTGCATTTGTACCTTCATGTTTCAGTTTTAAGGCACTCCCTAAGATCAGAATTTGGGGTTGAGGGGTGAGAATCGAGCACAGTCCAGGCCTCTCCAAACCTGGGAGCAGCCACTGCGTCAGACTGAGCTGAAGGGCATCCTGCAAAGCCTTGCAGAACTCCACAGGCTGGCAAAGGTGAGCCTAAAACTCCATCTCCACGAGGTGAAAATCGAGAAGAACTCATACAATCTTGCCCTGGCAGAAACAACAAACAGCAAAAAGCCAGCCCTTGGCAGGCAAGAGAGATGCTGTGTAATGCACTTCTGGAAAGTGCCCTGCACTTGTACTGACACTGCCTGCTCAGCTCAGAGCAGAGCAGGGGGAAGGTCAGGTGGAAATTAGATTCCAAAAGAGACACTGTGCATTTAAAATGCTCCAGCCTCGGGAGGACAGAATTGAGTTGTTTATTCAGGAGGAAGTATGTCTGGATAACATTGAGTTTGCATTTAATTGGCACTGATGAACAATAAAGTTGCAAACTCCTTTCACCGGTGCATGAATGTGCAGAAAACAACCTGCCACAGAACATTATATAGGAAATATTCTCCTTCAGCATCCTGCAGCCTTCTGCCATGTGAATCACAGCCCATTTAACAATGCTGGGCTGCTCGGGGGAGGGAAAGGCAGCTCTGACCATTACACACCAGCCAGCATCATTAGAGTCAATTACCCTGTTAGCACTGAAACAGAGCTGATACGTGAGCAGGGAGCCTCAGTGCTCCTCAAGTGCTGCTTTCAACTGGAGATCAAAAATGGGCACAGGAAAACATCCAGCTGCTTACAGCCAGCACTCAGCACCCGGCAGCATTGGCTCCCTAATTAGGATTTAATAAGCTGGTAATTGTAATGGCAGTGGTCTCATTAGCCTGATACCTCATTAGTGTGAGCACAGATCAAGTTGAGAAAGCTAGTCAACCTTGCAAGCCTTTCCAAACAAGCAGACAAGAGCTGATTAAAGCAAGCGCTGCTTTTGAGGCATTTCCTAATGAAAAGTGAATTCACGGCCAATGGGAAACCAACAGTAATTTGTGTCACTCTTTTAAAGAACATCTTTAGTGAGAGGCATGGGACCAGGAAGTTTGTTAATACTAAATAAATGCCCAAAATAAAAAGGAGGAATTCGTAGTCAGCACTACAAAATAAGGAACACAGAACTGGAACAATGCTTGCCCCAAAGACAGTCCATGGAAATTCCTAATGACTGCTCAGGGTAAAATCTCTAAAGCAGACCAACACGTTTCTGAATCTCAAAGAACTCCATGGCCCTTGGTTCCTGGCTATGTTTATTGAAGCTGTCACTCCAGGTACACACTTGGGCACTGCTCAATAGCAGGTGAAATCACGCTGCGTTTTCTCTGCGGTGCTCAGAGGGTCTTTGATCAAACAAATGTCTGTCTGCTGACTCTCATCTGCCTCTGCTCGTGCAAGATCACAGCTAAAGGTCTAAAACAGTGCATTTATCAATAACAGAAATGCTATGTGTTTTATAAACACCTTTGGTTTCAGGAATTTAGATAAAAACTACACCATTTCATGAAAAACTGCAGCACAGATGCCATCTCATGCTGGGTAATCCCCTAGAAACCAATCAATCAAGAACTTCTGAATGCAAATCAAAAAGCCTTTAGGCTCTGTTGCTCTGGTTTTGATTTTTTCCAATCAAGAACATTAAGTTTACTGAGGCCAGGATTTTGCAGCAAGTCATTTTACACCACCTTTTCATCTCAAGAGAGCAACATGTCGTGAGAGTTGGTAAAATGAATTCAAAATAATTGATTCATTAAAAATAAAATTGAAAATAAATATCCACGTTAAAAAAAAAAAGCCACATTAAAAGTGGCTTCCTGAAAATCACATCTCTAAATTCTCTAAAATTAATTTCTGAGCTTAATTTCTAACTATCCAACTAGAAAGTTTTCAAGTTCCTGTGAGTGGTTACCAAGGCAGACACATGTAAAAAAAATCTTATACAGGATGGAATTGAAGGATTAATGTTTTGGGGTTTTTTTTGTGAAAAGATGCCTGCAGAACAAATCTTTATATAGGCTGCTGCCTTTCAGTCATAAAATACCTTGACCTACCACAGAGATATAACTTTGCTCTTACCCTTGTGAGTAATTTTGGGATGGCAGAGGATGCATTTGCACGGAGGCCTTGGAGCAGCAGCCACCCCATGGGCTGTCCCTGGTATCACTCAGCTGTTCCCTCCCTGTTCAGAAGGGTAAGCATGGTCATGGCCACCAAAAATGGAGGAACCCCTCAGGAGCCTGAAAATGAGATTTTTTTAAGCCATTAAGGGGTCTTCTTTACCACTGATATCAGCACTAATACTTCCAAGAGCCACGAGCTCTTGGTGTCCACAAGATCGTGCAGGAAGCTGGTTCAGGGAGGGCACCCAGCAAAATCCTCTCCCTTGCCTGGTTTTGTGTCTTCCAGCATCAGGAAATGTGGTTTTCCTCTGTGGGGAAACCCCCAATGAGTTCGGATATGTAACTTCATGGAATTATCATAAGAATCCCTTTTGTTCCAGCCACAAGGTTTCCTTCCCTTAAAATGAGATTTCTCCTGGTGTAACTCGATGACCTCCACAAAGCACAGTTATTCACTAACGTCAAAATTAATGTTAATGCTAGGGTAATGCAATTTGTGAACAATTCAAAAAAGCATTCAGCACTTACAATTAGGACATAATTACAACTTTGAAAGGAACCCAAATAACTATACCTGCTTTTCCTCACACAAGTTACTGCTCTGACAGTCAGTCCCTTGCAAAAAATCCTTCTGGAATAATCGAGTAGGGAAGTCCTGGTCTTTCTAGTGGTGTTTTGTGTAATATTGTGTTGCTACTGGAACCCACAGTTTTCCCTATATTTACCCAGAGGCCAGGGAGCTCTGTTATCTGGTGGAGAGATCTATCTATCTATCTATCTATCTATCTATCTATCTATCTATCTATCTATCTATCTATCTATCTATCTATCTCTCTATCTCTCTATCTCTCTATCTCTCTATCTCTCTATCTCTCTATCTCTCTATCTAATCTATTATCTATCTATCCATCTATCTATCCATCATCTATCATCTATTATCTATTTTCTATCTCTCTATCATCCATCTATCATCAATCTATCATACATCTATCAACCTATCATCTCTCTCCCTCTCTCTATCATCTATCTATCTATCTATCTATCTATCTATCTATCTATCTATCTATCTATCTAATCTATTATCTATCTATCCATCTATCTATCCATCATCTATCATCTATTATCTATTTTCTATCTCTCTATCATCCATCTATCATCAATCTATTATACATCTATCAACCTATCATCTATCTCTCTCTCTCTCTCTATCATCTATCTATCTATCTATCTATCTATCTATCTATCTATCTATCTATCTATCTATGCACTTATAGACTGGACAAGATGGGATGAATTTTACCTCTTCTGCCCAAAGCAATTGGACATTTACCTCAGGTACTCCTCAGCAGCCCCACGTTGGCTGGGGGAGGCTGAGGAATGGCTCAAGGAGCACCAGGCAATCTGTGTTTGGCAGACATCACAGGCTGACCACTTGTGTGCCCACAGGTGTATTTTCTTTAGCTGGTTTGGCACTGCCATCCCTCAAGAGCTGTGAGCAGAGCCATTTCCTCAAGGAAAGCCTTTCCATCCTTCCACCACCGAGGCTCAGAAAGCACTGCAGGCAAACTGAGGCCGCACCACATCACGTTACCATTTCTTGGAGAAGGAAATGATCTGCAGTGAACTCTCTGAGGTCACAGATCTCAGCAGACTCTAATAAATTGTGTAATTTATTGTCTAACCAGACTCTGTATGGATCCTTCACATGTCCCAGTTGACACAACATCCCTGTTTGGTTTGGGTGTAATCTAAAGAACAGCTGAGTGCTGTTTCCTTCCTTGTGCAAGACTGGATGCAGCCACATGTCTGAGCACTTCCCTGCACAAACATCTCAGCTCAAAACCACAGTGTTTGGTATTTTGCAGGGAAGTCCCTGCCGAGTTCAGCAGGGGCAGAACTTCAGTCTGTGTCTGCACCCCTGGCATCCCTCACCACTGGTTTTTGTCACCTTGTTTCACTGTTTTCCTTACAACCACTGCTTTGTTTTGTGGTGACAGTTTTGATTTATGGTTTAGAGGAACTTAAAGCATATTTTCTTATTAAAACATGGACAAGAGATTGCTCTGAGGTGAAACAAACCCGTGACATGCTGAAGCAATGGCCAGCACTGCCAGCTGACCAGACACACCCATCTTCAGCATATAGATGATCCCAAAGAGCCCCCCTAAGTGTCTTTCATTAATCAGGCAGATTACTGAAAGTTGGGTGTTTTTATCTCTTCAACTTCCAGGAATTTTCCACCAAGTGGGAATAAGCCTTTCTGACAGCTCTGAGTCAAAGGCAGAAAAAGTGACAGGTTTGTATGACTTGAGAATAAAACCAGAGAGAACACATCTGCAACTTCATACATATTGAAGCAGGCTGCAAAAGAGTGACAGCAAAAGAAAATCATACAATGTTGGAACCTACAAATCAGGAGAACCTGACTGACAGCACAGCAACACCTAGAGAATAACAGACTAGAACTGCTGGTAGAAAATTTAAATATATTTAAATTAATTCCTCCATTCCCGAGAAAGCAATTATGTTGACGCTAGAAGTACCTAAGATTTCAATCTGTTTTGAAATATCAAGCTGTCAATATTTTCATCCATTTTGCAAATAACCATTATGGGGAATTAAAATGCAACATTGCTCAAGGATTGCCAGTACATCATCCACACAGGAGAGAGATTAAAGATGCCTTGACAGCTGCAGCCTTACCCAGCTGCAGCAGCTCACTCCAGAGCAGCACTCCAGCACAGGAGCTCAGAGGGGAAAGGATGCAGACAGCTCTAACATGGTGTAAAGGCTCTCCAGAGCACATTTGGACAGCCAGAAACACAGATCAGGGTTACTAAACCAGGAGGGATTCAGGTCATGATGTTTCTCCTCAGAAAGAGACAAAGAGACTGTCGAGGTGCGCTGCTGTTCTTCCTTAACTAAGCAGTCTTGTCCTGTCCCAGCCTTTCTCCTCCAAGCATCTCTTAGAGACACTGAGCAGTCCAGACTGTGCCCTGGGCTAGGGGGAACACGAGGATTTGAAGGTGTCCAGCATCACCCAGCCAGAAGACACTGGATAGCTGAAATAGAGACAATATTTGAAAACCACATGAAAAGTTACACATTTCTGACACAACTCAGGTGACACACTGCAGAAGCTAAAAAATACTGAAATTGTGCCTATTGGGGCACACACAAGTTCTGCACAGTCTCGGTTTGTGGCCAAAGATAAGCTCCTCCAAGTGGTGAAGCGCTCCCACCATTCTGCTCATGAGTTGTCATGACCCAGGACTTGTTTTGTTAGCCCTTTATGATTCTGAAAATTCTCAGAGATTAATATTGAGGGCCAAACCTGTTGTTTGAAATTTATCTAGCCAAGAGAATAATTATTTCTTCTGTATGAATATCCTTCTTTTGCTTTAAATTCAGTTTATTAGCCTTAATTTGATCGATGAAATATCAAATAATGGTTCAATTAAAAGCAGCCAGACATGTTGAGCTTTTTCCTGTGCATATTTAGCCCACAAACAAAGAGAATAATATAATAATCGTCAAAGCATTTGTTTTGCTCAGCAGAAGAAGAATTCATCAGACTAAAGCAATCTTGAACAAAGTCACTCTGAGGATGCAAAGCAGCAGAAAGTTAAATTAGCTCCCCTAGGAACTAACTTCAAATGTATGATGTTTTCAGGATGCTTTTAAAAATCAATAGAGCTCTTGAAGTACTTTGTATACAACCAATAATTGGCTGCAAAGCAGCTAAATCAGTTTAAGGGTGGTTTGTCCTACCCTGGGAATGGCCAAAAGGAAGCACAAGCACCATTTGGTGGCACAAGGACATCCTGCCCCCCTCAGCTCCCAGCCAGGCTGAGCAATCCAGCTCTCCTCGGAACACTTTTATCAGCACATAGCTCTAAACTTTGGAACATGTGGAAAAATGCCCCCGACCAGCCAGGAGCAGTCACTGCTGCCCTGGCAGGACAATGGTTCTGTAGTTTGCCCAGCCTGATTCAGCTTTCTGCTCATTTCTTCCCCAAAGGCCATGGAAGAGTGGTGTTTTCATAGAATCACAGACTGTTTTGGGTTGGGAGGGACCTGAAAGCTCATCCAGTGCCACCCCTGCCATGGCAGGGACACTTCCCACTGTCCCAGCTGTTCCAAGCCCTGTCCAACCCAGCCTTGGACACTTCCAGGGATCCAGGGGCAACCACAGCTTGGCTGCTCACCCTATGCCAGTGCTCTGCTACCCTGAGTAAATAATTTATTTTTAATATCTAACCTACTCTCTTAAAGCCCTTTTTATCTGCTCACATAAATGCAGAGCAAAGGATAATCTTTTGTTTCCCCATTTATTAGGCAAACCACCTCCCACCCCTGAAGGTCAGCCCTGGGCTACACACACTGTCATTACCCTGTAATTAAAAACCTGTCTGCAGGCCTGAGGACTTGGGGACCACTGCAGCCAGCCCCTGCACAGCTGAACTCAGCCCTTCCATGCCCATCCCACCCAGGATTTGGAAGGATTTGCCCAGGAAGGCAGGATTTGAACTGACAAGAGCCCAGAGATGATATAGCTCAGGAGGAGCACTGTGGCTTTGGTAAATGTGCCTCAAAGGTGACTCCTGACATTTGCAGATCACCGACTGTGACTTATTTTAAAGTAACAATCAGAGAAGCAAATGTGATGATGAGGCACTGAAGTGCCCTGTAGATAAAACAGCAGCAGCTGTGGATGTGAAACCTCAGCCAGACCTGCTGAGGCTGCTGCACTGCTCTGCTCACTCTCCTCTGCTCAGTCTGGACCTTCAGGTGCCCAGAGATTCTCTCAGGATGAGCAGCTGTGCTGGCAAGATGACAAGAGGACCTGGCAAGTTATAAGCTTTTCAGTCCAAGTGCAGAGAGTTTGCAGCAGATTTGGAGAAACTCTTTGCTAAATAGACTAGATGAAATATTATGCTAAAATTTGTCTTGTTTCCTTTTACCCAATTCATCAGCAGAGTCAGAGCGTGACACCACAAATTTCCACCCAAACTTTTGTCACCTGTGATGGGAGAGTTCAGACCCTTAGGCCTGCCCAGCAATTCCTACAATGCAGGAGCTTTTCCAGATGAAGAAATTGCCACAGCAGGAGCTGACTGTGCTGCTAACAGACAGAGGTCACCACCACATGCCCACAGCACTGGGGTCCAGCTCATTGCTGTGCTCACAATAATCTGACAAGGAGGTGAACAGTGAAATGTGAAGCTCACATGGAATCACCCAAGGAAGTGCAGAACATTGGCTTTGAAGAGCTACAGGACTTCATTTCACTCACCAAGGGGGTGAGAGCTCCAGACCACATCTGAGTGCAGTGACTTACAAAGTGATGCACTGGGAAAACGTGATCCTAATTCTGCTTTCACAAGGAGGAGCTGCTAAAACCCACAGATGGCATCTTGGCACTCTAAGAGACAGCTCTAAGAAGGGTTAGCTTGATACACAGCAGTTGGTAAGAAAAGGCAAATTCAATGCTGGGAATTATTAAAAAATAAATGAAAAAACATAATTATGTCAGAACACAAATGAACTGAAGATGCAGTTTTTCATTCCAGGTCACATTTCCAGAGGGAAAGAGGAAACAGAAGTATGGAAGCAGGATTTCACTTTATGGGTGTCTCTGCCCTGCATACCAGTAACCATGGCATTCTCTGCAAAGACTGGAGCCACAGCTGGAAAGCACATTTCACTTGAATGTGCATTCAGAAGTTGTAACTGAGGGAACAGGATAATGAGATTATTTACAAAACAAGTAGATAATCACCAGGTATGACGCATCTCTGCATTTTAAGGGAAATGATTATTCTACAGCTTGGATGGAATTCTGCCTCAGATCCATTCCAACAGACATCCAAACTGTGGACCTGAAACAACTGAGGCTGACCAAGCAACTGGGAACAGCAGGTGCCTGCTCAATAAAGACTTAGCACAGAAGCAATGAAGAGAAAGAACCAAACAGGCCTGTTTCCCTTCTGCTCTTGCACACGTAGGACTGGTCTGGTTTGCCAAGTTCTGCTTCCAGCTCCTTCCACGAGGTGGGTTCAAGTACCAGCAGCCCATGGCCAGTAAATGAGACCCCAAACCAGAAATCTGGAAGCACATCCATGTAGTGATGTGTGGTAACTGCTGGAGAAATCATTTGTTTCACATTGAGCACACAGGGAATTTGAGTCAGGGATAATCCTTAGTTTTCAAGCCCTGACCTGTTTCAAACAGGCTGAATGTCACTGTTCAGCCAACCTGCCACAGGAGCAGGCAACTCTGGAGGCAAGAGGTGAGTTTACAGTCACACACAGCTCTCCCACAGTGACTGTGGAGGCGTTTGGGATGTTTGCTGGCAGTGCAATTCACTCCATGGTCACTGGATGTTCCCACAGGACAGCAGCGTCACCCTTACCCCAGGGACCACCTCAGCAGAGCCTGCAGACCCCCACCTATCCCTCCTTGACCAGGAGCTCTCATCCTGGCAATGCACCTCATCCACAGGGCAGCACCTACCAACCATCCTGACATTAATTTATGAACTCTTCTCCGTACAAAACCATCCAGTTTGCTGACAGATGGCAAACACTGCAAACCACGAGTAATAACAAATAAATTACCTGCTGCTCTCAAACAGAATCCAGTGCTGACCCAGGTCATCACAGAAACTGGAGTAGTTTTTCTTAAGGAAGGACTAATTGAAAAACAGTACTAATGAGGCAATAAGTGCTATTACTAAATCCATTCTGTTGTCATCATTAGGCGAGTCAACATTGCTGGTCTGTGCTAATTAGGTCAGAGAGCAGAAGCTCAGAAAGAAGAACATTAACCAAGTGTATCTGGAGCATTCCAGAGACAGCCAGAAGGAATTTCTGAGTACTCATTGCCTATGGAATTTTGGAATCTCCTTAACAAGTCACTCCAGTTAGATCAAGATACATTGGTTTAATCCTTTCCCTCACTCTCTCTAGCAAAGCACAAAGTGCTTTGTCAAGGAGTTTTCTGCTAAGGCCAAATCAGTGAGTTTGTCCTGTTCTGCTCATGCAGTAATGCTGATTTTCTGTCAATCCTGATAGACAGGGGAAAACTTCCCCTCACATGGTCCCCATTCAAAGCCACACTATTTCAGTGCTACAAGGATGAAATTTAGATTTTCCAGCCTTTTTCCAGCCTTTTCCTCTTAACAGGCATTAGGGACATAAAAATATCTTGTTAGGCCAGTACCAGACTGACTTGTACTAAATTTACAAAGTAAATTCCCATGGCTTGTAGCTACTGGAATAACACCTGCCAGAGTAAGCCCACACCTGGTTCATGCTTGACATAATTACCAATACCTGAAGTTTGTAAGCTACCAAAAAGATCCTTGTTTATCCCAGATAAAATCCAGGATGGTTGCAGTCAACTGATCCTACCCCCACTGTGCACTGAATCAAGCATCCTCTGGATACCTTGTGCATGTGAAGGCATCACACACACAAAAAAAAACCCAACAAACAAACCAAAACCCAAACAAATAAATCAAAAAACCCCACAAAATTCTTTGTTTTTTCTCTTGCTGGAGCTGGGTTGATGACAGGAGTCAAATTCAAGTGGTTGTTTTTTATTCTATAGTTCTACAGAACACTCCTTTCACTAGGGTTGTCACAGTGCACATGAGAAACATTTTTCAGTCACTCAAAACATGCCCTTTGTAGTTCTTGGGGGTTTTGTTTGGTTTTCTTAATTTTCAGAAAGTAAATAATCATGTCAGGGACAAATTAAAAGGGATGAGGCTGGCTGATCATATTTCTGTCAAGTTACAGGAGGCAAAACCTTCTTCAATGCATTGATCTGTAAACATTTCCCCAACAACTGCAGGAAGGAGATGCAGCTGAAGAAGAGTTGGGTACTTACTTGGTTAGACCCCCCCCACCCCATCATTTGTGCCAAAGACCATCTGAACCATGTATCAACAACTGCCAACCATTAGTCAGCATGCTGAATTTCAATATTTCAACTTCTCAAATAAAGAAATGAAATTAATCTAAAAATATTTTAATGTAGCAAGCTTGGCCATAGAACCAGTGCAACATAAAGAGGACACCCATTGTATAACCAACTTTACTGCTTAACAGAGTAAGCTACAGATGCAACAGATTCACCACAAGTTATTTGGTTAAATTAAATACTGAAGTTAGGATCATGCTGTTGGTAATTGTGGTTTTACAGTACCAATGCTCAAGTTGGCTGAGTTAGTTTGACAGTAAGTAAAATGCAAGTTTACAGAGAAACAAATTAATTTAGTATTGTATCCTGTATTTTGTTCCATGCTCAGTCACAATGATGTCTTCAACAGATAAACAACATTTCAGCATTATGTAAATAATGCCAAAACATACAGGAATTGTAATGCCAAATTTACAACATAATACAGTGCTTAACAAACAGATTCCTCAGGAATGGGGGCCAGTGGTGACAATGCTACACAGGACTAGAAGCACCCAAGCCCTACTCAGTGCATACACAGTGAACCACACTGACAGGAATGCTTTACCTTTTGATGGAATTGTCTCTCTGGGAGTTTGTGTCCCAAACATAATGCAATGGAAAAGGAATGTTAAACCCTTGCCTCAGACATGAAGCACTACATGTTATTTACAAACCTGAACCAATAAAACCACTTTAAGAACAGAGAAAAACTGTGATCACTTGACAAAGATGACAGAGCTTGGTTACTGTACTGTGTGAACCAGGATGGTAATGAAATTGTAAACAAACTTTAACCAAATTAGGTTAATGCATCTATTCTTAACTCAAGAATATTGCCATTTCAGCAGACAGTGATATTTAAAGCTAAGGACACTATCAGAGGTTCTATTTTTTGTTTAAAGCCAAAACTTTAAAAACTTGGAAGCTGGCAAATTATTTTTGTTCCCTATTAGCCTTCATTAATTCTCCACAGCACATTTCAACAAAATTTTTAAACCCCCTGATTTTATCTAATTCTGCTCCAATTTAAGTAACTGGTAGCAAAGCTGAAGCAGACACTACCAACACCTGAAAATTCCTTCTCAGAGTGGCTTGGTTTACACTGCTGGGGATGAGTTCAGACTGCTGGCATCGCTCTACATTAAACACAAAACACTGACATATTAGGTCTTAATTTAAAAAGAAACAATTCCTCAAAATTAAACAGGTTTTGCAAAGATGCAAAGAAAGACATAGGGAAATCATATTTGAATCTGTCAATCCCAGCAGTGTCAAATTCATTCTTCCTCCCCTACCCTCCAACCAAACCACATTGCCAAAGTGGCTGATGAGACACTGATGGAATTAAATCCACTGACATAAAGCCTGGATACAAAAGAAAAAGAAACTTTGTCCCTGCCGCATCTATTTTTTTTTTCTTTTTTTCTTGCATTTTGTAATGAACCCATACAAGCATAAAAGGAGTTGTGTTGGTATTTTGTGTTGTATTTTTAAAACAGGCATAGCAGTTGTGCCAATCAAAACTGAACAAACTTCTATTTCACTTCAGAAAGATTTTTCTTTTATATTACCAACCTATTTCTCTTCATAACTAAAGGCAATAAAAAATAAATTCATGGTAATGAAAAAAAAAACCCCAAACCCTGTAATTAAACTGCTTTTTCAAGTATGCTTCTCCCCTCATGAAAGAGCTGCATTAGCCATACTGCTGATTAACCCACATCACAATGAGCAGACTCAGCCCCTAGCCCCAGATCCTGTGGCAATGGGCTCAGCTGGATCTCCAGGACACAGGACAGGAGGCAGGAGGCAGATGGGCACAGGCACACTTTATATCACTCCTGAAATCCCTGATTCTGACTGTCTACTGTCACACAGCCCCATGGCATCCCCCAGCAGGAGAAATGGCACAGGAGCCCCAGAGTGATGCTGGACAGGTACCGTTGTTCAGCCCAGTGCAAATCTCGCCCTGATGGAGATGCACTTTGCAGAGCTACCAGACTGGAGAGTTTTGCCCATGTTTTTACAGAGCACAACATAAACCACATCCTGGTATTTTGTTCAGTCTGGAATTCTCATCTCCATCTATCACAATTATGGAATCATAGAATCACAGAACAGTCTGAGTTGGAAGGGACAAGAGTCATCCAGTCCAACTCCTGAGGCCAATGAAAAAGTCAGTGAGGGGGATTCTCCAAGAGTTGGTCCCTGCATTAAACATGAATACATGTGAAAAATAAATGGGGACAAACTTCTAAGTCACTATTAGTGATCATGATAGGTTCAACTTTTCTTCCTTCCTCCTTATTTTCACTTCCCATTAATGCAAGAGAAAAGTGCAACTTTGCAGCATGTTTGTTCACATCAAGTTTTTCCTCAAGAACACATTTTGCAGTAACAAAATATGGTCTATAAAGTCGCAAAGTGCACAAGCTGAAGGCACAGAGTACAAACACATAGGAAAACAGATTTCAAAATATCAAGTAAAAAAAAAAAAAAAAGAAGATAAAAGAAAAATCTGGAATTCAAAACTCCCTGACAGAAGATACATTTATATGGGACCAACTCTTGAAAGGTGACAGGTTTTAAACTAACAAACAAATACTGCAAAATAATGAAACTTTATTCTTATTATTTGAGTAGAAGCTCCAGAAAATAACTTGAAGTTTAAAATCTAATACACTGACGTGTTAGCTAGTTTTAAGAATGTCCTTAATAATAAGAAAAGAGTGCAAAAAGGATTCTTCCATTCTAACGCTTTAGGAAGCTGCTGATTTCGGCTGCCCGTTTCCACTTTGAAAGGATTGTTTTTCAAGGTGCATTCCTCACAAAGGTTGCAGAAGAACTTGTTGATAGGCCAGACAAAGGAATTGTGTCTTTCAAAGTCATCTCAACTGTAGCAGCAACTGACATTTTATTATATAAAGAAGAAAGTCCAAAACTCTTCTTTGAGGCATAGTTTGTGTCAGAGCTTGAGTATCAGCAGTTGCCAAAGGAGGCTCCAGATAATACCTGTGCTCCTCCAGTGTCTGTTCTGGCTAGGAATAGAAGCTGATCCAGTATATTCACTATCTGTATCCCCTGGAGCTTGCACAAGCTGATGAGCCATCTGAAATTGTAGAAAAAGTTAAGAAATCCTCTTATTAAACTTCCATATGATGTCCCTTGCCACCGTTCCCCCAAAACACAGCAGTGTCTGCAAAACATTCTCGGTGTAAACAGAAGCTGATGCACCATATAAATGTCCATTCAGTCATTTCAGCCTGTAATAAGAGTTCATCATAAAACTGTGTAACATTTTATGGTAGGCAATAAAGTGAGCATACTCAGCTGAAAGCACATCAGGAAACTTGGTGGGAAGAGGGCCATAAAATCATAAAATGAGCAGAAGTTCACAACAGTACCAGAACAGACACCATTCCCCAACAGCTCTACATCTAAGCTGTTTGTATTATTTCTTGGCACAGTAAAGACTACATTGCAGACATCTGCTACATGTGAAGATGCTCCTGACACCTCCCCACCCAGAGAACCCAGAAGTCCACCATGACCTGAATGCCCAAGCTGTGAGGGGCTGGAGCCTGCTGGAGGGCAGGGCTGGATCTGTACTTACTGTAAGTTAACTCTTCTCCAGCTCTCTTGCGTGACTGGTCACCTCTGCAGGAAAAGACAAAGAAAGGTGTTTTCATGATAACCTCAATGAAAGATGTCCCTGCTCCTCTGGAACTTCAAAGGTCCCTACCAACCCCAACCATTCTGTGATCTTCAAAACAACAGTGAAATACCTCAGCACAATCAGCAGCTTCTAGAAATTTAGGCAAAAAATACAAACATAGAAATAATACTACTATTGCAGGAACCTCAATTTACCAAAAGTATAAGCTGTATTTCACAAATTTAATTACCTCATCCTTTTGCAGTAGGCTTGATCTCATAGGATAATCTTTTACAAAATGAAGATGAGGAAAAATGCTCACACGCAGTTAGAGCACAAAACATGCATTGTTTTCCTCACTTTGAATTCCTCAACCAAACTTTATAGAACTATGTAAAAAATTTCTGCATCTGTCAGTCTGGAAAGATGCTCCTGAATCTTACAGACTCTAAGTAAATCTGAGCTGACAGCATTTGCTCGTTAAGCAGAAGATTTTAGCACTTAATGGTGTTGATAAGCTGTTGTTCTTCAACTAGAAGCTGATGTGCAATTACTGCTGCTGAATACACCTCACTGTGCTGTGTTCTTCATAGTTATTGCTTTCAATCTTACTAATTCTGTAGGTGGCTGATAATAGTTCTGCTTACAAGTGCATTTCACCAGTTTCACGCTGCTTAGAGAACTAAATGTGACATTTCAAGTACTAACAGTCTAAATCCACAAAACCAACTGGTTGGAAAGATGAAAATGAGAGACTGGGCTGTGAAATTCTTTGGCTGGTTCTGTAAGGAGGACAGACTGTATGAAAGGCTGGGGAGGGACACTGACCACTGCAAGGCAAAGTTCATGTCAATAAACCAGTTGGTTTTGTGGATATAATCATTAGTACTTGAAAGTAACATTAAGTTCTCCAAGCAGTGTGAAACTGGTGAAATGCACTTTAAGCAGAACTATTATCAGCCACCTACAGAATTAGTAAGATTGAAAGTTTGACAACACCAAATTGTTCCCTTTTTTGTTTTGTTCTGTACATTACATTCTTTTGTCAGCATAATATGCCTACTCAGTTACAAAGTCTCACACTTTCATTTCTTGAGCCAAATGCATTGCTTTTCTCAGCCCAGGGTCTTATGGTTTTATTTTTATGCTTATCTCTCAAAAAATTCTTTTCCTCAACAGACAGCCTTTACAAGGAAGAGTCTGCACCACGTCATTTGCATTTGGGTCAACAGTAGAGCTCTGAAGCTAAATAATTTACCAGGCTTTGAAGAGAGAGATGACCTTTGAGGAAAACCACAGGTCATGAAACCTAGAAATGCACCCAACACTAAACATACCCACATCTAGTGGGTGTTCACACTACAGGGCCAGACTCTCAGCACTGCACAGGTAACAGGAAAAATGAAGATGTTTTCTCTTTATGAAGAAATTAACCTCTTGAGAGTAGAGCAGTTCCCCAGCCTGATCTTATTGTCAGAGTACTGCAGAAATGGTGAAAAGTGCTGTGCCTTTGACTGGCAGAAAAAACAGCACAGAGCAAAAGGCACTGCCCAGAGGCAACAAGTTACAGTATGAACATTTTCTCCTGTGTCTTTTACTGTTTGTTCCTCTTCCTTTTCCCTCTCCTCAATTTAATATTCAGATGGGAAACATCTATTTAAAATAAACACCTTGCTTGTATAAATAGCTTTGAAAGTGGAGCAAGGAGAAAACTGACATTTTCAGAAGCACCATGAGTAAAACAGAGCATATAAACAGCCAAAGTAAAGGTTGAACAGGAGCATGATAATGCAGTAGAAGCACAACCAAAACCCAGAGATGCATGAACTGCAAGCACCCTGTTCAAAACATTTCAAGCCTTACAATCATCTACTGGTTGGGTACCATCTGCAGGGCTGTTAGTGCTGAAAAGACATTGAAAATAAGGCCATATTTCAAATACTGAATTGTGAAGGTTCTTAATTCTTAAATTATTTCTTCAGTATTTTTAGGTGCATCCATTTTTACCATTTCAGCACTGTCCTGCACAATCACTACAAAAGATTAATAATTATTACCTAGTAAATCCATTCTGAATAAGCTCTCTCTGAAGTTTCTGGTCTTGAGCAGCATATTCCTGAAGCTCAGATTCCACAGCAGGGGGTAGAATATTTGGGATGAATTTAGAAAATAAAGCTGGTGCCATCTGTACCCATTCTGTAAGAAGACAGAAAGCAATAACAAAATATATCGAAGAGATATTTTGTGAAAATGTTACTGTTTGACAAATGTAACTTTATTTTTAATACATTATAGGATCTTAAATAAAAAAAAAAAAAGTAAAAAGGAAAACTCCCAAATCCACAGGAACCATGCCTTAACAGATGTAGATAGAAAAATTACTATTTTTCTCAACTTCATCATCAAATTGAAATTCAGTTCTTGCTACATCTCACAGGACCTGTTGAGTCCCTGGACACTCCTAAGGACAGGCAACTAATGATCAGCAAACTCACTTGGATAATCAGATAATGATTATAACATTTTACTCCAGGAAATTTATCCCCAAAATGTACCCTTCTCTCCCCTGAGTCTTACTTGTAAAAAACACAGTAGTATCATCATCCAACCCTACTCCTCCATCCCCATTTCAAAAGAATTCATTCATTTCTCTCATTGGTCTTCCAAAGCTTAGACATATGCTTTTTTAATGTTCATAATAAAATTCTAATGTACTTGTTCAGCTTCAGGACAGAAATGTGATTTTATTTCACTACACTGAACATTGTTTTACAGGAGCAGGACAATTTACCTTGAAGTTGCTTCAAGGCTTTAAGACTAAGCAAGGGATGAAGACTGGGTTTACAGAAACTGTGTAGCAAAGTTTGAGAAAAATAAATAGCCCTCAACTATTTCTGCAGCCAGACTTTCCACAGGCTGTAGGAGCTACCTGAAATTTGATCTTAGAAAAAAGTGAAGCTTTTTAATTCACTGAGGAATACCACGAGTTTTTATAAAATTCCCACAGTCCCCCAAACTGACTGAGGGAGCACACGACCCCCTCATCCAGATCAGTGATAGAGGTTTTTAAAAGGACTGGCCCCAGTACTGAGCTAGGATTAAAAGAGAGTCTTCCTTCTCTGGCAACATTTGGAAGTCTGACAGCTGTTAGGACTCAAAATCTGGTTAGTGCCATGGTAGCAACCCAAAGCAGTGTCTGTGCTGTGGACAGCAAGACAGGGATCATCTGAAATGGAGAACTGTGAAATCACAAGTCCATCACCTACAGTATGAAGTGTGGTCAAGGAACAACCACCCTGAATTGCTTTCAAAACAGTAACACTTTTATACTTATTTATACACCCTTCCTATCTCTGGTCCCAAACACTTTCTAGAACTGAAATTAGCATTGCCTTATAATTGATAGAAGTATGTTACTTTTGCTGATGTAAATATAATCTTTGCTTACAGAAAGTGCATTTTGTACATGTAGAGTCCACTACACTCCTGGTTTGTACACTTGCTAAATATTGCACTAAAGCTTTTCGTAAAGGATTCCCATTCTCATTTCTGTTTCCATAAATGGGGATTGCAAAAACAGACTGAAGCTCAGGCACAATCCTTCTCTCAGGTATGCCACAGTAAGAAACTCTCAGGACTGTAAAAGGAAGGGGAACAGGTGCCATTTATTTATTGATATTTTGAACACTTCTTGTTTCTAAGAAGTTCTCAAGCACAGGGTAAGGCTCTCAGTTCTCCAAAACTTCGAAGATTCTCATACAAGGTTGATTAAGATCTGCAACACCATTTTCCTTTAATATAACTGTTGTTGCATAAGATGTCACATTCACAAGTTAAATTAAGCTCTTCCATGAAATACCAACAAAACAATGGCTTCATAAAGAAACAATCATTCACCTCATGCCAAAGACCTGTTGTTTGACAAGTGACTCTCAATACAACTTTTACCATTTCAGTACTTCCAAATTTCTACCATGATTGACTCATTAACATCCTTCTTATTTCTGCAGAGAAGGAATGGATCTCCTCCTTGCCTCCAGAACAGAGGACTGGGTTGCTGTTTTTATAAAAAGTACTTGGTGTTCACATGGTACCTTGCCCAGGTGACAGGCAACAGGACCCAGGGTGGAACTGAGCAGCACAAGGAACAAACACAACACACTTTGATTGTTAACTGGGCATTACCTAGAGAGTAGACACATTCTGGCAAAAAAATGAAAAGCACAAGATGAGATCAGTAGAAACATTCTTCCTTTTTACCTGGTCGTAGTGTATACAGGCCTTTCACAATATTTGCCATGGTTGAAGGAGTTATTTGAAACGGTGTTGACTGAGCTTCCAAAAGTAAAGCTGAAACAAAATTAACACAATCAGCAACTTTTCCATCCAAAATATACAGGCTCTTATACATAATTTTTTTTAATCAAAAAAAATACAGCAATTGTGCTTTTTTTGGCACCTGATGTCCTCCAAAAAAGCAGCCACGTATCTGATTTCAACTTATTCTCAAGAGTAATAAAACATCAACTTTAGACAGAAGTATCCTGCTCAAATTATGTATAGTGAGAATGTGTAATAACTTATTTTTCATTCACTGGAGATGGCAGATGTTTGGCAAAACCACTCAGGTGATGTCTTTAAGTATTCAGACACAGAACTGAAGCAAATTCATACCAAGTGTGTTAAACACCTGAAGATCCACAAATCTTACTTTACAGCATTTAGAATCCTGCACACAAAACTAAGGATGGACTGAAAGTCTACACATGTGTAGTGCAAAAATTGTAAACCCTAAAGAATAGAAGTTGTTCCTTTAAACACAAGTTAGTAATTGCACCTTCCTCTTGATGAAAAAGCTGCCAATAGCACATTTACTGTTTATGTTGTGATGTAAGGTTTTATTCCTTATTTGTATTTGCATGAGCTTGGTATATACATCTGAATTACAGAAACACACACACAGACAAAAGAAAGAAATTAGGTGTGAACCAACTGCTGACTCTTGATTTTAACTTCTTTACCAAGAAGTTGAGCATCCTTCTA
Organism: Cyanistes caeruleus; assembly: GCF_971803275.1. Taxonomy (NCBI): domain Eukaryota; kingdom Metazoa; phylum Chordata; class Aves; order Passeriformes; family Paridae; genus Cyanistes; species Cyanistes caeruleus. The sequence continues at coordinate 5,870,142 of NC_141708.1, read as the reverse complement.
TGCCCACCACAGGAGGAGAAATGACTCTTATAATTCTACCTCTACTATACATCTCTTGGCCTTACACTGGAGAAACTCAGCTTTTTTAAGCTTCAGAGCATCTCCACTAGAATTCTTAAATAGAAAGAAAAATCTTCAATAGCATGTTTTGTCTTCTCTTTCTGAAGCTATATCACAGGGAAATTAAAACAAAGTACTTTCTTGTAACCTTCAAGTAATCAAAGTTGTTATATTTAATTGCTGTTGATGAATTTGTTTTGCAAAGAGCCATCTTAAAAGTGCTTGCTCATTTCAGCTGAAGCCTTGAGAGTGTGAGAGACAGTGATTTGTCCTCTAATGACATATTTACTACCCTCTTCCTAAAGATTTGTCAAAGAGCCTCTTGGCAGCCAGGAAAGTTGGAAATCATAGAATTAAAATGGACATAGTGCTTTATAATGTGACAGTAATGAAAAATCCAAACAATGTGTGTGCATATACAAATATTTATATCTTTAATTACTGTGGCCACTTCAGCTTGTCCAAAAGCTGGACATCAAGCCTTGAAAAATGAACAGCACTGCTGTAGGATTTGTGTTTTCAGAACAATTTCCCTAACAGCAAACAAGACTCCCCTCTGGGTAGAACCAAAAGATCTCAATGTAAATTTAAAAACAAAGTTGGAAACTAAGATGTAAAAACCTCTTCACACACAAATTCATCTTCAGTTTTGCAATCAAACAAAGACATTCATTCAATCCTGTATTACTACTTGAGAGGCTCAAAGAATAGAAACAGCTCCGCAAGACATGCTGAAATTATCTCTGTTGTTATTTAATAATCTTACAAAAGAGTAACAAATACTATGGCTTTGACTCTTGCTTTATTAGAATAATTAGTGAGAGTCTACAACACAGAAATTATACAGACTCCTTCTACCCACTCCCAGAACTGCACCTGCAGCATTTACAAAGATAAAGGAGGGAGAGGCAAAATAAAACTGAACCTTAGCTGAATGAGTGGTAATGACACCATGACACCATCTGACCACCTCCACAGTGCTCATGAATTAACACCACGTTCTACAGACTAAGCAACTAACACGAGAACAAGTTAATTAACCTGTAAAGAGTCCTGAAAATAACTCCTGGCAGAATCAAAGAAAAGAAGTGTGGGTTCCCATGATGAAAAGTATTACATGCAGAGAGATAGAAAATGCTTTGAAATATTCTTGAACACAACACCCAAAATGGCCTCAAGGAATTTTGAGGAACAGTGAATGAACACTATTGGAGTAAGTGAGGTATGAACCTGCAACTTCAGATACTCTGCAGTAATCAAGCTACCCCAATACTGCACAGTAGCACTGTGCAAGGAGAACCCTGCCTCTGGATGAACATTTAAGCTATTTCCTAATTACAGTGGGGCACTTTGGACAAGATCCAGGAGCCCAGTAATTCCACGAGTAGCAGATGATATCTTAACAAGTTCAAATTCACTTGTTCATAACTCAAGACTGATTTGCAAAACCTAGGGTTTAGCTGTTCTAAAAAGCTTTTTCTATCCTTCAACATTCATTTGGAAATAGATCTTACTTAGGGAAAATGTAACTTCTCTGGCACAACAGTAAAACTTTTGCATGTTAGTACAAGGGCTTTTTTCCCCCTCTGGAGTAATTTAACGGAACTACAAAGTAAGCTAATTTAACAAATCATACCTAAGTATGACTTAGGCAGATGTGTTCAAAGTTGTAACTACTCTGCAATACACCTTAAAAAAATTAGAAATCATATTCCCACTAACAGCAAGACCCCAAGAGCTTAGTCAGCTGCTGCTCTTCAGTCTCCAATGGCAGCAGAACCCATTGCTTAACATAAAACAGATACTGGAGATCTTTGTCCTGCTGTACAAACTGTGCTTTTTAGGACTTAATTCCACTATGTATGCAATGTCTGTATTATTGTGCAGAGTTACAACTTCAATATTTCCAGGGAATTGAGCCCTTACATAAGTGCACAGCATTCCTGCCCCTTGGGAGGATCTGCAGATCCCATGGAATCAAATCTGCAGTAGGATTTTACCTTTAGTAGTAAATTACCTTTCCCTCAGCCAAATTATTCTGGGTCCATCTGACCACACGAACCTTTCCACTTCACTGGGATAAAATCCTGATCACCTTGAAGATGGTAAGATGGTTCCTTTATCCCAGTCCATGCAAAGTACTGGATTGAACCCTGATGCCAACAGCAAATAAAGGGAGGGAATTGCCACAGCTGGCAGCCAAAATGCAGCTGGAAGTTTTTGTTGTTGCCGTTTTGGGTTGTGGTTTTCTGTACGTTGGTCAGGTTTTTGTGTTTGTTTTTTAGTGTTGTTGTTTGGCAATTTTAGTTTGTTGGGTTTTTACCTGCTTTGTATTTTATTATTAAATTGTCTGATGAAGTCTGATCATGTATTACCTCTTTACTTCTTTACTTTCACTAGTTTCTCCATGTTAATTACTGATCTAGAACTTCAAAAGCTTTTGAATGAAAACTGACTTTCTCTTTGGCTTAACCCTCACATTTGCAGTTATATCAAACTCCTCATGATCCTGGGGCTTTGTCTTCCTTTAAAAATAAAATTTTACCTTAACTTAAATTCTTTACAAGTTTGCAATGAATTAAAATGTAGATCAGAAAAAAAAAATACATTTTTTTTATTATGTGTTTCCCACTAGGCATTTAATAAAGCCCCAGCATACTTTTAAAATATTCATTACAAAGACCAAAAGCTTTATTAAGTACATAGTAAAAATACTACAAAATAAAAATTCTGAGTCTTAATCACATGGAAAATATTCAGTGCTGCAAAAAGAATAAATATGAAAAACAAAGCAATAAATGCAGAGATATATGCTTTTGGATTAGTATAATTGGAAAACAGGGTGGCATTTTCACATTTAAAATTTTATGAGGTCTTATTGAAATTAGACTATTATTCCTATTTCTTTGCCAAGGAGCCAGATTAACCATGGTGGTCATTACCTGAGACTGCATTTTCCAACTTAATTTGAGGTGCTGCAACTTAATCAACATGTAACAAGGAAAATAAGAAAGGTAACTGCGACTTTTTAAAATGGCCTGGAGTTCTTTCATGAAAGGTTTAGTTCAGAGACAAAATTTACATATAAATTGTTATTTAAAGGATTTGAATGTGTTCTACAATACTTGGTAACAACCCAGACTGCTTCCAGTATTGTTACAACACAATTACTTAGTCCTTAGCTGTCAAATTACAGCTGTGATTTCAATATTAGATATTATTGATATTATTGATTAGTGATATATTATTAGCCCACTTAAAACTGCTGAGTGTGTAAATATTGGTTATTCCATCAGATCTGCAGAGAAACATTAAACAGCTACAAAATATCTTTTAGTTAGACCTGGAGAGAGTAAGGGTGTCTGCTGAGGTCTAAGAAAAGGGTGACATTAATGTGACAAGAGTTTTGAAGGCATGGTTGACTTTCTGCAATAGCAGCATCCCAGCACACTCTCCATGGGCTGGAAAAGAAGTGGAACAATACTGCAGTTGATTTTCACTATCAGTTATCTGTTTCTATCAATATTTGGAAGGAAAAAAGGAAGGAGAGGAATGAGAACTTTGTTTAGAAGGTCAGAATTGGAAACTTAAAGTGATTCAACTACTTGCCAACATAAAATAATCTAGAAATTAAATACTGAATCCTGTAGATGTACACAATCCTGTAGATGCATAAAATTATTTTAGAAATCTTTTTAATGAAGAACTTTAGAATAAGTGTATCCCTTCCCTACATCTCGAAAAAGGACTTTTTTATGCTACAGAATCTTCGTGCCCCACCCCCCCAATCAATTACTGTCAAAAGCTGGAACCTCAACAGCTTTATATCTGGGGAAAAGACTACATTAGATTTTTATTTCTGAGGAACTCCAACAGAAAACACCATGGTTTAGTCTGGCACAAACACACTGGAATTAAATGGTATTTTCTCCTAATGCTCTGATACCTTTCTTCATTTTTAAGGCCCTGAGGAAGAAATCTCATTTCATTTTACCTATCCTGACACATATGCTAATTCTAAGGACAGAGTCACTCAGCAGACCAGTAATTCTGCCTTTCTTAATACTTCTTTTTTAAAGAAATCTCCCTTTTTTTCTGTCTCATTCTTAAACTTAAAAAGCAAGAAATATAGTTAATGAATGTGGCAGAGTAGAGGTGTGCAGATTTTCTTCTCATTCTAACTTCTCAGTTTTAGGAGGAAGCAAAGCAGTGTCTAGAGGCTGAGTAACATCCAATGTATTACAGAAGGAAAGGGCCTCAGTAATCAAAAAAGACACATTTAAAGCACACTGCTTCTGTCATCACAGTAGTCACTCTGGATCCCAAACCAAAAAGAATAATGATTTTGAACTCTTGATGGCAGTTCCTATAGTAAAGCTTTAGTTCAGATTAGAAATGTGATTTTGAAGAAAATTCACTGATCATCCCCACTCTGCTGCTTCTAGGTTGGTATGAGAGAGCTGCCTTGGAGCATATTACTTTAATTCCTTTGGACCAGATTAAACCAAATGTGCTCAAACTGCTACTCCTGGCACTTTGTCCAAAGGAGCAGACAAGAACAAGTGGGAACTAAAACCCTCCAAAAAGCAGGGGAAGGTCAGCACTGGGTTCTCAACACCAACACAGAGGCGTTTCATATTCTGCTCCCTTTACACCACCCCACTTATTAATGCAGATGTAGCCAAAACTATGCAATGAGACCCTCAGCTCTTCCTACAGGGAACAAAGCTTTCAGATAAAAGCCTGTGGTTCTGCTGCACCAAACTTATAAATGACAAAACCAGCTCAGGACAGACACTCAAGGACAAGATCATTTTCCTTATGAAACACAGTCATTAGATGTGACATGGAAATGAGAAGCACAAAGAACAACTTCTTCAGTGTCAGCAGCATACAGAAAGGCTGGGGGCAATGCTCTCTGCAAGAAGCTAAGAAACCATGAGATTGTTTTCTCCCCTTGTCAGGGTGTTTTCTCTGTAATTGGTGCATCAAGGCAATAACAGGCTGCTTCTCATGTGCAGACTGTTTGAGACAGATGTCAAAATTGAGGGGGAGGGAAGAAACACCACCTCAAACAGGGTGAATGTCAATACAATCTATCTTTTTCTTGTCTATCTGTGCCAAAGGGTGAGACACAGGGAGTGAATAAAAAAACCCAACACACATCAGAACAGACCCCTGTGGTCTCTGTTGTAGCTGTTGAGTCAGGCCATGAACTTGGCATCAATCACACTCCTTCCCTCAGCCTTTTGCAGTGCTCCTCTCAAACAGAGTTCTGTATTCACAAACAAAAGCTGGATATGGCATTTATTAATGAAAGGCATTTTGTCAAAGCATGTGCCAAAGAGATGAGGGGTGTCCCTTGCTTCACTGACATCAACAGGCTTTGGGAGGTCAGCACAGCAAAACACAGCTGCTAAATACACAGGGCTAGGTGCCTGCAGAGCAACAAACACTCCTGCTGAGGGACTGCACAACAGGACAATCCCTGCACAGGGAACATCCTCCCTGCTGCATTCATCAACCTCTAACACATAGAAATAGATTCATTCTCTACAATTTTGCATTACATTTCTACCTGCTGAATCAAAAAGCTGGACAACCTCATTGTTAAAGAGCTGTTAGTAACCTTTTCCAATGCTCCAGTTAGCTTTTCTGGTACTTTATAGAAAGCAGCAATGCATTGGAAATATCTTTCCCGTTTTTATAAAGGAAAAACCTTTTCCAACATAAACAGCCCTTCTATTGAACTTTAATACACCTCCAACAAAAAAAATAAAGAAAATGGAACAACAAGATCTCTTCCCCTCATCTGAATCCAAGTGACCTTGATCCAAACCTGTCATATGTAAAAACCTTCAGAGAAAGTATTTCCTCTGTAACTAACTAGAAACTGAAAACATAATGAATTAGGCTGTGAGTGGTCTCCCTCCTCCTGACTTTTTTCAACTTTTTCTTGGAAACCATGAGAAAAACTTCTACTTTGGCAAACATATTTGATATATTTTTACACTGGGTTTTAGCTCTGAACTCAGACAGGCACTGACATAAAGACTTACATTTAACAACTGCCTACATGCCTTTAGAAACCACACACAGTAACCACTCTGTGTGCTGAGGCTTCAGTGGCTACTTCTGCAATTACTCCAAGAACAAAATCAGAAATGCTGCACAAAGCTATCTTCCCCCTGATAAAGTTCACCTGACTCCCCAGTTGAGTAACTACTGCACAAAAGGGCGGCCAGATGTTTTTTTGGGAAGAACCAACTTGTACTGAATGATCTGTACCAGCAGATTGCTCTTTCAAGAGTGAAAAACACTTCTTGAACTCAAAAGAGTAATATCCATTATCCCAAATGAGAAGAGTGGCAGTTACTTGCAAATACTCTGCCACTTAATTTTACCAACTGCAAGTACCAGAAATAGAGAGTTTCAGGAGCTGCTATTCACTTCCACGCAGCAATTGCCATTTTTCTAGATGAGAATACACAGGCACGGAGATTGCACTGCAGGACTATCAGAAGAGACAGTGGCTGCATAAGAAGAAAATAAACTTATTCCTGAGCTTTTCTGCTTACAAGTCACCTCATGGAGGACTTTAGCAGGAACAAAGATAACATTCTCCACCACCCTTCCCTAGTGACATGGGGATATTATCTGTATCTTCTCCCCCTCCCACTCTCATTTCTGAATCTGCCTGTAAATAAGATGCTATATCTTTGCTTGTTACATTCAGTTAAGCAGTTCTGCACACAGTAACTTCTCCCAAGCCACTGCATGCACCAGTCTTATCAGCAAGAGCCAGCTCTGGCTTTGTAAGGAAAATAAGCAGGTTATATTCACTTAGTTCACATGTACCCACTCTAATTTGAGTTGCACTGACTTGATAAATGTGTGAGTGTAAAAGTGTTTCACAAACAGCTGTGTTCATGTGTCTGTGTATTGTGGGTTTTTATTATGTATTTACTTTAACTAATGAGAAGTGCTCCAGATAGTGAAGTGCTTTTTTTAAAAAAATAAATTAATCTATCAAACCCCAAATGGAACCAAATTTGCATTAGTACAGGGAAAAAATGTCCAAGTAATGCTCACTTAGGCAATATTTCCTCTGTAAATAATGAATTGACACCTTGATCACTCAAATTCTTGCAACCAACTGCTCAGAGAAGTGCTCCCACCACAAAGACAAGCGAAGATCTTGCACCTTCCTGCCTCCCAACAGCCAGCAAAGAATGAGGGGACTCAGACTGGGGGAGCCTGAGCAAAACCAAACACCAAGGAAGAGATCAGAGCTGGACTGCTCTTCTGGCTTCTCTCCCCCTGTCTTTCTCAAGTGGAGCAGGAACTTGTTCAAAAATCAAATGAACCAGAAATGTACTTAGAGTCCTTCCTGAACACTGCTTCAAACAGCAATGTGAGCTCTCAGAGCTTCCAGGCTCTGAGACAATGACAAGGTACTGTAAACAAAACCCACTTTGTACAAACATAGCAACAAATTTCAGGAGAGAGAGCAGATGTTACTCTGACCATCCAAGTCTAGATCACAAATGGATAAAATCAGTTTTGTAACTTGTTTTTTTTTTTCCAGAGTGAAGGCATGCTTCCTCTCACTGAAGTGGCAGTTGCAGCATCTCTTTAACAAAAACAGCCCCAGGACTCCATTTTTCATACGAATCACAACTTCCTTGACTTTAATTTCCAAAGTACCCCCATTCATATCTGTACTTTTTCCCCTCACAATACACCAACTCTGTATCAAATATCAGCAAAGAGCACTGGTACATTGGAAAGCAAAGTAAATAACAAACACCAATTGCATTCTATTTTCATAGAGCCCTTACACTTCCAAAAAGGAAGGTACTACTCATCTATTTTGGTTTAAATTTCAGGAAGCTAGAAAAAACAGCTGAGAAAGGCAGAAAAAAATCAATAATAGAAGTTTTTCAGCACATCTGTGATACTACATCATGTGCTATGCATCTTCAATTCTTTCCCAAAAACCTGTTAGTAAGGTTAAAATTTTACTTAGGCATACTTTAACTCAATTTATAGATCCTCTTATCAAAGATTTAATTAAATCAGATCACAGTTAGGAGTTAATGCTTGTCAGTATTTATCATCTTACTCAGAAGGGAGATAAAACCCAAATAAGTTAGCTTTAATAAACTGATGGTCAGACTGAAATGAACACAAAGAAATGAACCTCTTGCTCATTACACAAGAGACTTCATACACAGCAACACATACGGCTTACCTTTATTTTATTTTACTTTTTTTCATTTTACTTCTGCAATTAACAGAGCCAGGGAAAAGTATTTCTGATTCCACACACACACACACAATGCCACAGGTCTTTTCTTTTCAACAGTTCATCTGCCATTTCTATTTGAAGCTGCTATTATCACTGCAGAAAGTTAATTACTTAGCAACAACACATCTGACATCGCTTATATCAGAGGTTTAGTCATTGTTAAACCTTTGCTTTGCCACTGGAAAAAAAAGCTTTGCCTGAAAAATGCAAACATTTTAAGGCAATTATCAGCCAAATTTTCTATGATCTTGTTGCAACAATCATCTTACCAGGTTTCATACCAGTAACTCTCTTTGGCATAAAATAAAACATCAGGCCCATGGCTGAGTATTTCTCATTGTTCTGCTATTTTAAAGGTGATGTGATCTGCTCTTAGTGACACTTGTCCAGATGGCAGGAACTTCATCAGAGCTGATGATTTCCCATCCCTGTAGTGTGCCAGGCTCCCTGACCTTGCAGTCACGCTGTTTTACACACCCGTGTCCCAGGAAGGCACCTCTCAGGGAGCCTGAAGAACAGCAAAGCTGCTTTCCCCAGCCCTTGCCTGCAAAGAGCAGGGCATTGCTACCCAAGCAAAGGAGCAATGAACTCCACTCCTACTGCTCTAAAGCTTTGCGAGCTGCCCTTGTGAGGGGCCAGCAGCAAGGTCCCTGTGCTCACACAAACACTCTCAGAGCTGGCAGGTTTCACACAAACACTGTGGTTCACCACAGGAGTCACACTTCCCGTTCAGTGCTCCTGTGGGTATCACTTGAAGCACATTATATTTGCATTAACCCATTAACCTAAGAGAGAAAGTGCTGCCAGCATTCTGCAGTTCACTACCTACAGCAGAACTTGAGCACATCATGACAATAACCCCAGAGGTATCACAGCTCTCTGACCACACCACGTTCTTAATGACACCTGTCAATATTTTGATAATGAAATTGAAAAGTAACAACATAAACAACAGAACAATGAAACATTCATTCTGCCATAATCACAAGGGAAAATAAATATCGGTTCCCCCTGATCTCAAGCAAAGCATTACTTCACACAAAGTCAGATTTCTGAAAAAATTAAGCTGAAGTGTGTCACATTTCCTCATGCCTCAAAGGAATTTGTACTGAAGTTCACTAATATTTGGCATTTTATGTCCATTTGCTGTGGATTTCCACAGCATCTGAAAGCTCTCCAGGCTTCCATTATAAGAAAAATTCAACGGCTTTACTTACGCATTAGGTTGTAAATGTGCTTTTCTGCAACATGTTCCGTAAACAGCTTTATAAGGTCATCTTTTAAGTCTCTGTTTAGCTTGGTTTCTATGTAAAATTTATTCTGGAAAATAAGACAGAAGTTTTCAAGTTTGTTTCTCATAATAGCAGATAAAGTAAACTTATTTTTTCTCCCTGAATAAAACCAGTTCAGAATATTGAAGCTGTAGAATATTTCACCTTGGTGACTGCATTTAAACTATATAGAACATTCCCATGCAACAAAAATATACAGATGACAAACCTACTTACATACAGCCATACATATTTATTTTGTTTTCTCTGTCTACAGCTGTACCTCCATAACAATCCAGACTGGAGAGCTTGTATACAAAACACTTCATTTAAGAACTCCTAGAAATTTTTTAAGTTCTCTTAATACTAAAATACAGCTGGACATCATCTTTGTAATGAAAGAATGTATTTTTTCCAATGACTAAAAGCAATTAAGCCATTAAAATAGATGGGATACAACAATAAATCATCAGCACAACTATCCACTTCTGTGGTTCATTGACAGTCTCAGGGGACAGCTACTCACAATGAATCAGTTGTGGAAATAAGATATATACAAAACTACACAAAAACGAGCAACATTAAAATTTTTAGGATTCCATTACTTTGACCAATTCAGCATTAATAAAGAACTCATCTCTTTGAGGGAAATTCAAAGATAATTCTATTCATGACTTCCTTGAGGGCCCAATACCTAATGTACTATTTGCTACCTCCATTTCCTGCAGTTAACAGCAAGATTTCCTTTCTGTGTCTTACTCATAGAAGTGTTTTAAAAGCTGTGGGGGAAAAAATTGCTTCAAGATAAATCTCCTACCATTAAAAAGCTAATTTGGAAGTAGAACAGCTGAATTAACTAATTTGGACAAATGGTGCAGAAGAGTTAAACAGATAATCTAACAAAAAATAATCCATAGGAACACTTATCTGAGAGATTTACTAGAAGAAGGGATATCTTAAGGGAGAAAGGTTTTCCCACACTTTAAATCAAGTTTTTCTCCTATTCTTTAAAGCATTTAGCAAAACCAGAACAATTCAGAACACAGAGGAATCTTCCTGTTTTTGTGTGAAACCCATTCTCTTGGCCATTATCAAAACTACAAACACACCGTAACAATCTGTCCAGCCAGAAACCCCTCAAACTTTTGAGAGAATATTCACCAGCAGTTATTTCCCTTTAATAAAGATTGAAACTGATAGAACAAAGGCAATCTGAGGGTTAAATACATGCCCCTAGTATACCTTGAGTTTGCTGCAGTGTTGGACAGCAGCCTTAAGAAGATTTATTTTTTTTTTTTTAAATTTGCTAAACTTGCTGCTGGTGGTTCCCTCTGATACCCTGAATTTATCCTGTCTGTGGAGATTTTATCAAGACTAGGACTCAGTTGTTTCCCCCACCTGGGCCTGTGAACAGAGATTGAGGGAAAGGCTCTGCACACAGAATACCCTAATTAGAAACAGACTAACTTATTGGTAATGGTTTTGGTCAATGGAGAACTGCCATTGCAACAGAAACCCACAGCAACTAAAGATACATTCTGAGGAACTGTTAAGCTATACACCACACTACAGCCTTGCACCAGAACATTTTCCCAAACCAGTTTGCACAAGATGTGCAAATTATGATGCCTCATTTTGCTCAGGGGCTGGAAAGCCTAAACTTCTAATTCCAGTAATTTCACCACTAGAAAAGCAATAAAATCCCCCAGCAGTTACAACACAGTACAAATACAGAAGAAATGCAAAATACTCTTCACATTTGCTCACTTGGAAACATATTTCCAAAACGATGTGTGAGCTTAAATAGACAATGAAAAAGCATCTAACTGTAGCACTTTATTTACAATCCACAGTATTGAAAGGAGAAGAAGAGCTGTCACCTCCCCCATTTTTGTTAGGGGTACATCAGGAAGATTTTCTGTATAACTTGTCACTACCTAGGCTGGGCCAGTATTTCTTGAAAAATGTCTCAAGTCACATAAAGGCCTAACTGACAAGTAAAAGGTAAGCAGATGTGAGTAACTGAGAAAGTCAGATATGATAAAAACATTAATTCTACAAACCTTACTATAAAGAAATCTGACAAATATTAAAAGATAAAAATCAGTTAATATTAAGAGGAGATCAATAAGTACTTGAAAGAAGAAAACACAGTATATAGGTGCACTTATCACATCAGACATATATTTATGTACACAGACACACACAAAATGCCCTCTAGCTGATAAGAAACAAAGTGCAATACAATCCCTACCCAGCAGGGATAACAATATTTTGGAGGCAATGAAAAAATTTCAACTATCCCAAAACCACAGTGCTCACAAATGTTAGGCTCATATAATGTGATAAAACAACAGATTTTCAGCTATCTCTCTCTCTCTATATATATATATTCAGCTATATCTCTATATATATATATTATTCTGTGTGTTTACAGATTGTAAACACATAGAATAATCACTTAAATTTACAAAACAGCTTTCTGCTAGGAACAAAGCACTGTGTATGAAGCTGACTTCCAGTTTAATTTGCTTTACCTTCAGTTATATCCCTGAACTTCTGAAGGAGCCTAAACCCAGGGAATCTCAGAGGGTCTTTTGGCCTCCATACTTTTCTGACAAATCTGCTGCAGCAGCCTAAGTCTGAAAAAATCCATCACTGTGTGAAAAAACAAAGTTCTCCCAGCAAAAGGAGGAAAAAGAAAACTCCCTCAGTTGCAGGGTCAGTCCTCTCAGCCACTCCTCCTGATAAGCTTGGAAACATACAGAGGGTAAGAAATCACCTTTCCTGCTTTGGTATATACCAGGAAAGACAAGTGCTACTGCTGCTTTTAAGACACAAACAACTAAGACGAAGACAAAATATTATGCCATATTCCAGTTCTACATAAAAGCTTTGGTTTTTCCTCAGCTTCGTTGATTTTAAAAATATTTAAATGCTTATTAAAAGTTTTCCTACGCAGCAATATAATTATCCTTTCAGAACAAAGTCCTCAAGAGCAACTCAACAGCCTTGGAAACCCCTGATTAAAGCAATCACTGAAACGGAAAGCCTCATCACCCCTGACATAAAGGCAGAGTTTAACAACTTTGACCACTTCAAAATGCTTTGAAAAGTACCTATTAAAGTAACTGCAAAGCTGTAATTTAGACTGTAATTAGGCTTTCACCTCTTGCAGTTGTTTTTCCACTGTACTTTTGGACCAAACAGAGGAAACTGTTGCTGCTGTATTGAAAACTTGATTAGACAATACAATGTAAGATTGTAAGAGTACCTGTACACAGAAATACTTCCAAATGCATACAGAAAAAACTAAGAAACACATTTTTTCACTCTAACTTCTCTAGATATATTTCCCACACCATGCACAACACAGAAATTATTTCAGTGAAAAAGTATGACAGCTAATTTGCCATTAGCCTTATAAACCAGCTGTACAGCTGAGCCAAGTCAGCATCGCTTTTGGCAGCAAGAGGAACTAACAGGTAATAGAACCAGGTAAAAAGGCAGATTAGAAGATACCATGTTCAAGAAAGGCAAATTCCTCTTTAATCAACAAATCTGTATGGTAACATAATGCCAAAATATGGTAGTAAGTTACCTAAATTCACTGAGACACAGAAGAGCCTCCTAAAGATTACTGCTTCCCAAACTCTGAAACTATCAATGTGAAAACTCTTCAGAGTTTGAGGCTTATTTAATGCTTTTGTTATTTATTTATTTTTTTTTCATTTCTAAGTGATGCCAAAACAAGTACAGGTTCTCTGAGATGGACAAATTTCAAGCTTAAGTTGTTCATTATCAACAAAAAAAAAAGGCAGTGCAAGTTTTGGTACTTCGACAAAAAAGATGCAAATTATTGGTTTCTGAGGCACTCCAAGTACACCTGACAGTGCTATGAACATTATTTTTCTTTCCAACACTCTGACTTGCTTTATTAAATGATAAAGACATTTCCAAGACAAATTTCTTCCTGTCTTTTCTGAATCTGTACTATTTGAATGCAAAAAATATTCATGTCCACAACCTGCCCAAACTAAGAAGCCAAAACTTAACAAGTCAATAAATTATCTCTGTTCAAAAAGACATAAATAATGAACTATTTGAGATGGCTTTTTTCCTTTTAAAATCAAAACCATTCTCCCCACTCCCAGGAAAGAAGTATTAGGGCAGCAACTGCAAAACTCTACATTTAAGAAGCAGGGCTTCCCCTTCCTCTCCCCATACAATTTGATTAGTATTGTTAGGCAGGCACCAAAACTAGGCATGAATCGTTAGTTTTACATGTCAGAAATCATTATAGCTGCATTTTATTCTTTTCACTTTCAGTCAGCATCTTGTGTATGGACATATTTATTTGAAAATAATTTTCTAAAACTTACCATATATATGAAAAGAGGCACAATGCTCTGCAATGCTCCCATATACTGTCCAAGAGCTACGTTAAATCTTTCAATATAGAGATCTGGAGGGCTGGCCTGCAAGAAACCGTAAAAGTCAGGTTGTAATTTGAACAAGAGAAAGATCTGGAACAGCATGGGCTATGCTTTCATAGCAAACTCAAACAACTACAAAGGATTTGATGCACTAGGTCCACACAAAGCAAGCCACACATCATTCCAGAGTTTCTGCTCTATCTCCCTTCAGTAACTAGGTTTTGCCTAGGACTACACATCAGTGCCCAGCACAAGGTCCATTCAGTCAGAAATACAGTGAGCCTATAACAAGCTGACATTTAGCATATGCAAATAAAAACACCTTTTAAAGACCAGAGGTTTGTTTTGAAAGCACCAGCTGTCATGCCTAGAATCCATAACCAAATCTGCACAAGTGCTGCAGTGTGTGCTCCCACCCCCCTGAGCTTTCACTCCACCAGGGCAGGGCAGCATAAAGCTGCTGCTTTGCATCTGAGCTGGTGAATGGCACATGTTCCAGCTCCAGGAAACACTGTCCTCCACAGAAAACCTTTCTAAGTTACTGCTGGGTCACCTCAGGCAAGGCAAGTGGCCAGGGGGTTCAGCTTCACAAAGAAGCAACATCTTCAGAGAGAGTTCTGCATTCAGGTCTCACGCTCCAGGTCTGGCCTGTGGAAACTTCCAGCTGTGCTCCAGCTCATGGCACCCCCTGGAGCTCCAGCCTAAACTTGGCTACACAGAACCCAAATGTGCTATTTTCTGGATACAATACCCTATTTCCCAAAGAAGGGGATAAGGAAGCTTAAAAGATCTGTTCAGCAGCAGGTGAAGTTAAATGGAGAAGAGAACCAGAGGAATGGGAAGCACTGAGCACTGTTTCTGTTACAATATCCATTTGGAGGCCTGCAGGGGAGCTGCACTGGAGCATTCAGAAGTGCACTTAGACACCCACAGCTTAAAGTGGAGCTACAGCAATGTCTTCCTCCACTATCCACTTCTCTACCCAAATTCTCCTCCTTTCACTGCCCTACCTCTGGCCCATCCCCTGCTTTGGTCTCTCCAGAGGGGTGGGTGGCTGCCTGAGTTGCTACTGCTCACATATATAGATACACCTATATAAACCCAAGGGCAAAGTGTTGCTTGCTAATGAGAAGCAAAAGTTCTCTTCCCCTGCACTGTTTTCCCCTCTGACAGCACCAAGCCAAAAGATGGAGAATACAGCAATAACTGGGACCTTGCAAGAAAACAAGTTCAAAGATTTTCCTAAAGCCAAAGCATCTGTGGCATGAGAAACACTCAATGCTTAGCTGCACCTCAACCACCTTATCAACACTTAAAGTTATCTTCACAAACATTTTTCAGCCTGTGATGGGCATTCACCAGCAGCCCTAAGAGAAAAGTTAAATTTTATGTTGGTACTTTGCTCTATTAAGTATTCTAAATTTATGACCTTTTTTTTCTCCTTTAAAATAGATTTTTTTGCTTCTCTTCTTAATACTCTTAATGAACACGTGGGTAATTTTCACAGTAAACACTGATATAGAGCAGACAGTTCAGAAAGGAAAGCAATACTGGCAAAGGAAGAAAGAGTGTTATTCCATCTGCAGTTGCCAAAGGCTATATATGGTTATTCCTCATTTTGATCATAAGGTTTTCATCTTATTGCAAATGCAGCTCTCAGGGGTGGCCAAACAAATTTCAGTTCAAAATGCCAACAACGTATAAAAGTGGCAATGAGCTCCAAGGACTCCCTTTCATATATAGCTACATATACAATTTGTTGCAAATAACATGCAATGAAATCTGCATTCTAAGCAGTATGTATTCCTGCTTCACTCCTTTTCAACCTCAACTTTAAATATGGTTATACCCTCTGATTTGAATACAGCTTCTAAGATTAAAGAAAAAGGAAAATTCTACATGAAAGAACACGTCAGACAAAAGGAGAGCACAGCCTAACACAGGGCACCACTCTTCTCTCATTGATAAATTGCCATTTTTATTAAAAAAACAAGACAACAACAATAAAGCCAACAAGAAAAAACACAGACAGAAGCTGTCTGGGCAGTGGAGATTTAATCCCAAGCAATGCATGCAGCCAGTCTGCCACACTTTTGACAGGGGATATAAGCACTGATGTCTTTTTTCCCTGCTGCAGATGAGAACTCTGCTAGCTCAGCTCTCAAAGCCTGTGTCACAGTAAGGGAGGCTGTTTCTGAGGGCACAACTTCTGCACACCCAGCTGGCTCCTGAGACTGACCTCAAGAGCCCTTTAATGGAAGGATACCAGGGAGCTGTCAACCACCGCCTCCCCTTGCTATCAAGTGGAAATCAACTGCTCTGGATAAAGACAAAGAATGCTAAGAGAGGTCCTGATGGCTTCAGAGGAAGTGCCTCACTAGTGTCAGGCAAAAATCAAGCCTTGGTTTTAACTTCTGCAATGAAGAAATGATGGTGTTGTCTGCTTTATCAGCATGAAATGTCACTTTTCAATTTTATTCTCCTGATAGCGTTTCATGTCAAGCCTCAACAGCCAAGACATTAATAGTGATAGACAACAAAAAAAAAGACCAAGCTTGACAATCAAACTCTGCTCAACTAAAGCTTGACTTGTAAACCACCAAGTAGTAAGTTACCAAGCCAAAGAGAAATCAACAATAGTATTTTCACAGCTCATCTATGAATTACTGTAATCTGTGTGGGGAAAACAGAACCATCTGTTTTCTGTTCATCACAGTGTTACTGTATGGCTGCTCCAAACTGCCAGACTGAAATCAATTATTTGCTTCAGCACAGGACTCTTCTCCACATCCCTATATTCACATTTATAGGACAGTAACTGGAGCTGGAATAGTTTTATATAATGCCTTGAATTTTGTAAGCTAAAAAGCAGCACATTGCAACAAACTCATGAGTGAACAGAAGCTGCTAAAATTTTTATATTAAGTGGCCATCAATAGAGCCCAACTTGCATTTAAAATCTATACTTATTCAGATGCAGCCATTAAAAGAAAAAAAACCAAAAAACTGTTTTGGCTGACACTTTTTACTCCTGGTCCTAGTCCAGAAAAAGAGAACACATACATTCTGCTGTTTAATTTACAAGGGGAGGGGCAGAATTAAGCATGACATTTACTTCTTACAACTCCCCAGCAACTATTAAAAGTTTTTAAATCCACTCCTATCTTACCTGAGGGGTGTATTACAGAAACTACTCAGAAATACAAAATACACATTCCTAGCCTAAGGTTTTCCAGGAAAGAAGAGGATCCCTCATTCCTTCACTTCTCATCCTGAATCCTATCATACTGGCAATTCAGGGGGTTAGGGATAGTTTTTATGTAAGTTTATTGGTTTTTTGGATTGTTTGTTTTTTTTTAAAACACCCAACACAGGCAGACAGTTAAATCCTCTCCTACATTCGCTCTTATCTTGTAGGGTTAAGAACAGTTTTCCAGCAACAATTGTATTGTGTGTCTGTCCACAGGAGCATTGAATGTTTGACTGGATTTCCCAAACTCTGATGCAGTTGCATTTGCTTAACATCTTCAGCTTGGCTGTGAGTCAATTGCTTCTTAGAATAAAATCCCATGGGTGCTGTTTAAAAGCTGATGTTAAAAAGACACAATTTTGTCTCCTTACACAGTGGTCATCTCAGCATCAACAGAAATGAGAAGTAACAAGAAAACACATTTGAAAAAGGATGACATATAAGACACAGTCAAAACAAGCAGCTGGAGATCCTGCATACTAACTTACCCTTCTCTTATTTGAAATCTAATATCTAAGCATTTCAACACACTTGTGGACCAGAAACTATTTATCTGAGAAAGATCTAGGTTTTTTCAGCTTGAAAACCAGTCTCAATATCATTCTTAAACTGAACATATGATATCAGAAGGAAGATGCTGGCCCAAAACGACTCAGAAAGGGCTCATAAGAAAGAAACAGAGACAACAGTTGTGTGCTTGAGGAACACAAAGTTAATCTGTTTATGAAGAGTCATTTGGCACAACCAGCAGTATGTGTAGTAGAGCTTACATTCCTATGGTGAATGGGCAGCTCCATTATCCTGGGAATATGCTCCCTGCCAAAATGCCAGCACATATGCTGCAGCATCCCTCCCACACCTGCCAAGTGAAAAGGGAGAATGGCTATGACTACACAAATTAACCTGTTATTCATATAAGAGGTCTGAATCTTCTAAACCACTCTTTGTTCTTTCTCAGGAAAATATAATTTGTTTACCTTGCCTTGCAATGTGCGTGATGCCCAGGTCTACCTCACTAGACATTGGTATTATTAAAACATTTTACAAAAAAACAGACATCAAGCCAAAGCACAACTGATTCAAAGGCTGTGTCTTCCTTGTCAAGCCTGCACTCCAACCTGTTCAAAGCTTCATGACATTTTCTCATGTAACTGTCTTACAGCAGGTTAGCAAGTGTAGGCTATGTTTCATTCCCATTCTACAGGCTTGTAAAACAGTAAGACATTGTATCTAAAGACCATCAAAACCGTGTGGCAGTGACAAATCCTCAGAAGGTTTTCTATCTATTAAATACAAAATAATTTGTGCTGTATTTACTTGTATCTTTCTGTAACTGCAACAAGGTCTGCAGAGCTGCAGGACTACAAGCCTTTCCAACAAGCTGCAGGCAAGAATGCTCCTATCAGCTTAACTTGCTGATGACTGTGTCATTTTTAATGGCAATTCAGGCAATATGGTCACCCCTACTACTTCAAGTCCAAAGCCATCTTTTTGATGTCCACACACAAAGATACGAACATTTATAAAATTTCTGATTTCTACCATCTGAGTTCAAATCATCCATAGGATCTGACTGAGTTCAGTGGAATTCACAGCAATAAATCCACTTTAATATTAAAGCTGCTTTTGCTGATACCTTTGCCAGGGGCTCTTTGAGCACCTTAAAGCCCTCATTCAGGACACCTGGCTCCCATACACATTCTCCCAAGGAAACAGCAAGTGGGACAATACTTTCATACACTGCACTGACTGGTTTGAGAGCCGACAAGACAAAAGGCTGAGAAGTTGTAACGATTAATATCAGGCAGGAAACCTTTCTGGCATTGCACAACAAAGACTACATAAACCTGCAGGTCCTGGAGGCCAAACAGCAGACATGCAAATTATCCACCAACACCAGCGACTCCTCAGTGCAGTCATGTTCATTATAAAAAATATCAGAAAACAACAGAGCCCTTTTTCTCTCTCCTCTAGATAAAAAAAAAGGTGCAACATGACAAATAAATGGTTTTCAGCTCTCAATCAGTTCACAAAGGAAGCACTGAGTTTATTCTAACTGAAAGGAAAATATTGCACTGCACCTGAACAAAAAAGCTAGGTTTTTAACAAGCCAGCTCAAAGCCACAGCACATTCTGACCCTCAATATTTTGAGTATTTTCCAGCATTTTTTGCTGAAGAGATATGCAATGAGTGAAATGCTTGATTTTAAATTACTTTATCAGAGTGAATAAGAATAAATTAAGCCAGAAACACTAGTGCCCAATGCAAATACAGGTTCACTCATTTTAAAGAGATGTATTTAATTTGAAAGCATATGTTTGTGTATCCACCCTACCTCACACATCTGAATGACTCAGCAATTACCCACAAAAACAGCTGACATTATTTTAAACCACAACATAATGAACCACGTCCATTACCAGCAAAATGTTTCCAAACAAAGCATCTTAGAAAAATCATCTGCATGCTACAGGCTTCACAGACCTCAAGACAACAGGGAAAAAGTTAATGTGTGTTTTCTGCAGCGACACTTTATTCTTTTTTAAGCTGACAAAATGCAAAATTCCAATCAACTCAGGAATTAGGGACACTGAATTCTCAATTACCAAAAGTCTGCATGGTAAAATTCTGTCTTAACCAATGCAGAGAAGCTGGTCAGACATCAGCTGCAGGAAAGGAAAGCAATCCTTGCTGTGAGTCTCTCTAAAGCAGTCTGAAGAGAGGATCATTAAATAACAGATACAGTAATGAGGGAGCTGGAAATGGCTTGGCATACAGGAGGCCCCATATCAGCCTGATGACAAGCATTTCATCTCATCTAAATGCACCATTACTCAGCAAGCATGGCTCACTGCTTTGCACCCAATGTCCAACATGCAGAAATACACCAGCCCAGCCACATTTTCCTGTGGCCTATGCCACCACTGAAAGTAGCTCTCTTAGCTGAAAAGCTGAAACAAACCTTTGGGAATGCACAGGGCAACAAACACCAACACCACACAAGCTGTCCTGCAGACTGGAAAAGCAGAAGTTACACAGAATGACCAGGGTTTGTTCTGAGTGTCCCAGCACAGTGTCCAGCTCAGGACACAGGAGTGTCCATCACTCTGCTGACTCCAGCTGTGGCCAGCTGCTCAGGCAAGCACAGGGCTACACACACAGGGAGGGGGGAAATAAATATATATAGGTAGTTTCTACAGTGAATGCCCCAAAGAGAGAAACCAAACTCCATTAAGACTAAATCCAGGCAAGAGCAAGTCTGACTAGTCCCCTGAGGTGCTCCCACTTTTACTTTTTGGTATCTGGGTTTTACTGGTTTGGCTGTTGATGAGTGGTTCCTGTAGGAGACAGCTTGCTCTGGCACGTTGGTTACATGCAGACGTTCTGCAGCCCACTTGCCATTTAACTGTTACACTGCTATGCAAAGAAGGTGCTGGCCTGTCCAGAGAAAGACATTGCATTTGTCTGCCATTTCAGTCTCCATAACCATCTGTTTTCTTATATATACCAACATTCCTGCTTCTACTAGGTTACTTTTATTACTAAAAACCAACAACTTGCATCAAGTCATAGCTTGCCAAACAAACAGAACTCTTAAATGTTGTTGGCAGGTGAATGAGATTATGTCAGAAAGCAAAACACCACAAACTGTGCATTAAAAGAATTCACATATATATGTTTTTTCATTGTTTGCCTGTGGGAACCAGAAACTTCCAAGCAACCAACATTTACAAAGTAATTTGCTATTGTTGATAGGGTAAAGATCTAAAACTGCATTTTCAACATAAATCCCGAGTAACTGAATGTCATCAAAATATATTAAGATCAAAGAAGTATCAGGATAATTAAAGATATTGTAGTAATTTCTTAAGAATAAATTTCACAATCCACAGCTAAAACAGTTTCTTTATAGAACAATTTTTTTGAGGCACATGAGAGTTTTACTTCCAGCAGCTCAAAAAGATCCATTTGTCATCCAAAAGCCAAGTCATGTTCACACGTCAGACAAAACTCACATAATGCACTCAAAGATGCTATCGTGTTATATTACAGGTGTGTCTAACCTACATAAGGAAGCTTTTGCAAGGCAAAGATTGCATTAAATAATTGTCTCCATTATTCTTTCAACAAGCTGATGTTCAGAAGGCAGCCCTGTTTTTAGGCAGAAGTATTTAGGCTCATATGTGCTAAAGTAAACTTTAAAATCAGCTGCCTCAGTTTTGGGACTTAAGAGAAAAGACTCAAAAATTAGCATGGAGTAAAGAATTTAGGTTATTCCCAAATTCAAATCAAACTAAAGCAGTGTATTACCATGGGATATATCAGAAGAACTGGCCAAACCTGTATAGCTAAAATTATTCATAGTTCTCACACAGAAGAAAAACGTGCAGGCTGCACCAGCTCAGCAGAACCAAGGGAAGGCTTTATTTTAAATACTATGTTCACCAACTCCAAGCAATTTTTACAGAACACTGAGGCTGTCACTCCATGAGGAATAAAGAGAACATAAAAGAGAAAAGAAGAAAGAATCTAGCAAATACCATGCCTATTAAATGCTGGGTGGTTATTTTTCTTTATAAGGAAAGCCACAAGAGGAAAACAGTGCAACAAAAAGGACATCAGAGAGATCATAGTGCTATATATTTTGGGAATGCACATTTAGCCAGAAACACCTGCTGCAGTTAAAGCATTAAGACTGTTTTGGGCTGACAGAAATTAGTTATCAATGTGTTAGAAGCACTGAAGAAGCTGCTGCAGTTTAGGGTTTCTTCGTGTCTGTCTCCGCTACTTCATACACTGCAAATCAGTACAGAACTCAAACATCAGTTACAGAAGTGAAAAAAGCTGCAGGGAAAAATCAAGCGGTGTTGCTGCTACAGCCATGACAATTTCAAGATCATATCTGGAGTTTCTAGTCTAAAAGGAATGTTCAACAAGGAACACACATGAAAACAACCATGGATGCACAAGTAAGATACAGAGAAGGATAGGGATATACAAACTCTACATATTAGGACTGCTGTAAACCACTGACATCTACAGATAGGCAAGAAAAATGCAGAATAAGGTGTAACAGAACTCCGTATGCAGTAATTCTTCACTTATACTTCACAATCTATATTTAATTCACTTAAATTTTTTCTTTAGATTTTCCCTTTTGTGTTGCTTCTTGTGCACAAGAACTATAAACAGTTTATACACACTTACACAGGAATGGCAGACATTTATTTCATGTGCTTAGATCATGATTGACTGAAGTATTTACATCCCAGATTATACTTAAGATTTTCCATTCTCCATTCTTTCATTCTGTACCATATGTTCAGGTTTAGCCACTGCTCTCCACACGGTTGAGATCTTCAAGGTCTGGCAGTGCCAAACCTTTGGATCTAGTAGCTGGTTTTCTGTCTGACAGCCCATTAGTGAGTGAAGTAGTTGACAATTTTCTAAGTTAATGTAAATCAGTCTTAATAGCAATCCCCTCCATGGGCCACCTACATACTGCTCTGATATAATCACAGATCCCAGGAAAGAGAGAATTAGATTGTGCAGCTTCTTACCTGCAGCTCCTTTGAGACTCTCTCTAAGTGGTTAGTTATCTTTTTTATTAGGTCACTATACATCTGTTCCGAATGCTGCTGGCATACACACTTATACACACAACTGCAGAAACAAATATAGGAACAAACAATGAACTTACAACAGTTTGCAATGAACAGTAACAGACTTCAAAACATTTTGTTCAAGTTTCAATTTAGAGGATAACAGAGTTGAGTGAATGATTGTTGAACTTTTAAATACAGTCCTAAGCTTGGAATGAGCTCCAGCAGGCTCCCCTGGAGGCTCCAGGGTGTC
This sequence comes from Cyanistes caeruleus, assembly GCF_971803275.1. NCBI lineage: Eukaryota > Metazoa > Chordata > Aves > Passeriformes > Paridae > Cyanistes > Cyanistes caeruleus. The sequence continues at coordinate 5,846,957 of NC_141708.1, read as the reverse complement.
CAGCCCATTCCCCCTCCCCAGCTTCATTTTAACTTAAAATGAGTTCTCTTAACAGTGCACTTCAAAACAGCCAGGACAGTTCTGTTAACAGTACATTCCTACTGCTGGCTTTTGTCTCTCCTGTGTGAATGAAGTCTCCATTAAAATAAGCAGGTTTAACAATTCTATGAATATTCTAAGGCAAAACCCTTACTAAAAGAAGGGGAATGTTGACAAGTATCATTGAAGTTGCATCAAAACCATGGCAGCATTAAAAAGAAATGGCAAAAGTTCTAAAATTACAGACCCAAGCACGCTTCTCCATTCTTTTTTACTTAAATTCTAAGAAAATTCTGCACTTTCATAATAAGGAAAGCTGCAGAAAAAGAGCAATAAAACTAATTATGCATTCTGTAGCTTTGCTGTATTAACTCTGGTCTTCAGTGCAACCTTTGATTCTTAAGAACACTTTATCGCTCTCATACTGCAATATAACATCCAAAAACAAGGCTACTCATTGAAGACATATTTACAGCACTTGTAAAACAAATACATGGATTACTTTCAGCAAGATGTTACTCAAGTAACCATCACTGTCAGGAATAACACCAACATTCATCTGTACCAAGCAGCTTTTACTCCTCAGTCAGCATTTTGAAATTTAGCTGCCAAATCCAAGAGGCCTCAAGAAGGGGTCTACCAGGGAGACTTCACCTGGTATCTTGGGCAACTCACATCTCTGTTCTGCTCCCCTCTCCACTCCTCTGTACCAAGAACTGTGACAGCAAGCAATTTAGGCCAGAGACTGCTCTTAGGACATGAGTGAATAACCGATTTCCAGGGAGATCCAGATGCCAGCCCTGAATTCTGTAGGCTTTAAATGGCCCCAAAAGCCCAAAGCTATGGGACAGCAACACTGTGTCTCTGTAGGGGAACTATCACTTTCCAATTTTCGACTGAGAAGATAGTACAAAAACAGGCAAACTACAAAGATGGCAAAAGTCTGCTTATTTGGTGAACCATGTCATTTCTTAAAATTAAGACACCCTACACCTCTCATATTATTGTATTTTAAAAATAATTGAGTATCTGTAGTTTGATATTATTTAAATACTAACAATCAAGGTAATTTTTTTTCATATCAAGTCTACCAATAGCAGATCCTATATTAAAACAAGCAACTGCAAAAGGTATTTTGGTACAATGCTCTTTGCTAAGAGCAAACATATCAGCTTGGTTTGGATCAAATAGAGAAACACTGCTAAGAAAAGGGAGACTGATTTTTGTGATCTCTTACAAAATCAGCCAGCTGGGTAACCACAGCAAACGGCCACACATTTGCTTACTCCCACACATTTGTTTGCTCCACAGCTAACCAGTACAAAGACACTTTCCACACCTGACTTCCTTATTTGTATGCAACTAAACTGAATTTTAAAGTACACTTCTCCTTTGTGTTACACCTACTATTGCTGCCACTATTTCTGCAACATGTTCTGTAGTCAAACACCAGTCTTTCCATGTACACATTGGATGTGTTTACATTTTATTTGAACACTTCAATTTAGATGTTCCTTCCCCATTTTGACATCCTGTTTTCAGTTCCTAATTGTGAGCTAATTCTGTGAATCATCCTTGCCCTAATATTACCCAAAAGAAGTCACAAGCTTGTTAGTTCTTTAATATAACCAAACACCTCAGGAACAGGAAATCCCAAAAAGGACATTAAAAGGGTAAGCAGTGGATGAATATCCAAGTTCTCTAAGTTGTCCTGAGGAACCAAAAACTATACCTAGGAGGCAATGGAGGCTGCCAGAAGTACAACTTAGCTGCTCATGTTTTCCTCATCTCAAACCTTCCTTCACTCCTCTTGCCAATTTATCCAACCCTTTTATAACTGGAAGTGACTATGCACAGGCAGGATTTGGACTGGCAGTTGAAAACAGACACTAATGACACTTTGATACCTTACAGATAAACTGGTCCATGGTAAATATCTGCATACACACCTTGGAAGTTGTCTCCCAGATCTCATCCCTGGGGAGTAAACACCTACAGCTATCAGCTATCACTGACCATGTCAAATAGAGAAAATACCCAATTATTTGGGTATCTCAGAATGTATTTTGAGTTTTCATTATGGAAAATTTGATTCCTTTAGTCAGCAAAAAGATGACCAAAAATACTACTGTATTTTCATGCCAGTTTCACTGTAAAGAAAAAAAAAATATACGTATCTTTGAAACACTTCAAGAAAGATTCCATTTTTCAGACTAAAGAAGCAAAGAAGATCTAAATTCCAAGTCTGCTACAAACTCTCAAAAACACTCCAAGCAAACACCCTTGCTTCAATTATCAATTATCCTTCCCTTGTCAAACTATCTTGTCCAGATTGTCAATCAAAGTCTAAAAATATTTTTAAAAAACCAAAATCAATCTCCTGGTTGGAAAAGGCTGTGGCAGAGTAATTACAACCACAGACATAATTTTTAAAAGAAAACTGACACACCAGCTTTACCAGTTACACTAAACTATGGAAAATATTTAGCTTTGGTAATAGTAAAATATATTCAGCAGATATCCATGCATCATTACAGTCCTGCACCAAGTGACCCAGATGTACATGGGCTATCCAGGAGAAACTCAAAACCCAATGTTCCTTCAGTAAATAAAACTTTGAGGAGTAAAAGATGAAAAGGATGAACTCCAGTTATCTGCAAACCATAACTAGGTATAATTAAACCATTAAGTTTGCACACCTACTCTTTATCAGAGATGACTTTTGAGAGATGTCTTACTACAAACTTCTTGCACATTGGAGATTTCAAGCTGGGAAAGGATTCTGGTTACTTCCACTAAAGCTGGCTCTCTTAATTCTAACAACCATATCAATTATTTATTCACATGATCATTGATATCTGAGTCCTGATAAAAACAGTTCCAAAAGTTTGGAGAGGAAAGAGTAAGTTTTCAACAGAAACTAAGGGACAAAACTAAACACCTGCCTTTCTTTTTTCTGCTTTCCTAATCCAAAGTTTTAAACTGCAGAAACAAAGTGGCTAAGAGTAAGTGGGCATGAGACAACAGAGCTGAAAGTCTCTAAAAACAGCCATCAGTGACTGAAGCTGGCAGCATTATTCCACAGAGGGCAACACTTGTGAAAACAACCAAGACAGCAGTGCCACAGTTGTGCTGCTGACAAGGGCCAGGTGTTTTAATGGAATCTTGGCCAGTAAATCCAGCAGGAGTCACCCACTTTCCATCCTATTCACCAACACCCTGAATACCTGCCCCATCTACAGACCAAAAATCTCCATTTTAGTTCATCTCTTAAGAAACTGCCAGGTCTCTAAAGCATTTAGCATTTTGGTTTGGAACAGTAGTGTGATGGGGAAGCAAACTCTGCACTATCCCCGGTACTGAGCACTAGTTTAGCCTGAAGGGCAGTTCTGTTTCGTGACTGGATCCCTTTTAAACTAAACTGCAGCTCTAAGACAGGCACAGCCCAAGCTTTCTCCAGACAAGAATGGAGATACAAAGGAGTGTCATTCAAACTGTCTGGAACTGGCCAAGGGGAGAACACACCAAAACACCTGAGGCAAAACACCAATGACAATTTACATCAAAGGACCTTGGCACCAGGTGCTTCTATTTCCTTCTGCACATTAACCACATCAAATTGGTTCCTATTAGATATCATAAAGAAGCCTTTTGACACATTAAATCAACTGCCTACCATGCCAATATCTTTGGAGAAAAGGATGTTGAGTCTTTAATACATTTCCTAGTACATTACACTAAGCAACTGTGATGGGGTTTATTTTAATGTTAGTGTTTTCAGCACTTCTGCACTTTAATTCTTTAGCATTTATTCCTGTTAACATAGTATGTCAAGATATGTACCTATTATTCCCTCTAGCCATTTAAACAGTACTGTATTTCACATAACTTTCCCATTTGTCTCCTCAAAGGTACAAAATATGACATATGCATAAACAGCAAGATCAAATAAACATTTCCTTATAAATGAAATGAAAAAAAGAAAGTAAGTTATGTAGCATTTAAAGTATTTCCTCACCTGTATATTTGTTCATAGGAGATAGGGATGTAGTCACCAGGACTCTGAGTTAAAAGCTGATCTATGGCACTGTCCAACTTTGGCCAATATGTGCTCTTATAGTCTTCAATTGTTATAACATTCATTACTGCAAGAAAAAGACAAGAATAGATTTAGTAACTTCACCTCAAAGACTAGAAACAAGTGAATGCTCTGTGATTTCAGATCACACCAATAACCAGGCCAGCTGGGAACACTTCCACTAAAATAACCTCATCTGAAACTAAAGCCCAGACTGAACTTGTACCTTTGTATTTACAAAAAGCAAATCAGAAAACCTGTCAAATCAGTGCTTCAGTATTTTTCTGGGACCTAAGTAACATGGAAAAGCAAACTCCTGGGAGTTCTAACATGAAATTAGAATAATAAAAATTTATAAAAATATTAGTTCAGACTAATAAATTATGTAACTCTGTGGCAGTTCAGAATCAATTATTAACGTGGCATCTTCACATTCAGGAGAACAAGCTCTGGCCAAGACCAGTAGGTTTTTGAATATTCTTTCCCAGCAGATGGAATAATTCCATAAGTCTCAGGTGGGACCAGCAGCTTCCTTGGTCTAAAAGATGATGCAATTCCCTCTGCCTACAACTGCAGTTAGGCTTCCAGGCAACTTTTTTGAATCTGTATTACAGTTCCCCTCTAGCAGGGACAATTACACTCCTTTTCCAGATAAAGATCACCACAGGGAAGAATAGGAGGTGTTTAAATTAGCGTTCCCCACTGCTCCCTGATCTTCCTCCTGAGCTTCCCAACTGCACCCTCTTGCACCAGTGACTCAGGGCGCCTTCACAGACACGGAAGGGTTTGGATCTCTCTCTTTTCAGGGAGGATTTCTGAACCAACCACTCGTGGCTCAGCTCCAACAGGTTCACACCCTCCCTTCAGGGCTGTAGCCATAGCACTACCTCGTTGCCTTGTAACACCATCACAGCTTCACAGCACCCACTCAAAAAAGCCCTCAGCAACCAACAGCACCTCAATCAAATCTATTATTTGAATTCAAGCAATGAAATCAAATCAAATCAATCAAAACAAAAAAGGATCAAAACTATTTAGACTTGGAAATATAGTATAGTTTCTTCATTTGAGCTCCACATGTGGGTCTGGCCTAAATAGCACAGGGAATAAAGATACTTCTCACCCCACACAGACCAGTTTAGACACAACACTGGAAAGAAGTATTTTGGTTAGGGATGAATTTTAAATATACATTTATATGTAGATTCATTGATGGTTTTGAGAAGCAATATTTTTGAAAGGTATTTTCACGAGGGGTTGAAAGGAGCTGGGTGAGTCACTTTTGGCAGCATTATAAAGAACAATTCTAAGGAAATTGGCAAAACAGTTATGAGTATCATGAGGAAAAAAAAAAAAAGACTGTAAAGAGAACATGGAATACAGAGAGGTGTGAGACAATGAAATGCTGGAACTCCACCTGCACGAGCAAGTATTACAGATTTCTTTGTGTGTCATGTTAGGGTATTTCAGCCAGAAACTTTGCTTAGAGAAGGATGCTAGTGCATCCTTCATGCAGCTGCAGCCATTGGTGCCCTCTTGCCTCACAGCTTTTACAGAATCAGATCTAGTTAACCTGAAAATGTCTGAGCAGTGACCAGGTCCCCCCAAGTGCTGCAGGACACTGCCCCAAGAGCCCAGCAGGCAGTCTGAAAGGACATCACCGTTTGCTAACAAGAGAGTGAAGGTCACAGGGCTGGCTGCACAACCACCAGGATTTCAGGTAAGAAGTCAGTTCCCCCATGTAAAAGCACCCATGCAGCCAGCAACAGCACAACACCTCCCTGGCAGTAAGCTCAGCCCTTACTCCTTGCAATGCCTTGTTTGAGTTCTCATCCCTCACAGAGCCCACAGTCCAGGCCCATGTTCTCAGGAGCAGCTCCACATAGCACCTTTACTATTCCTGCTTACACTCCACAGCAAAACCTGAGCTTTTCTTTTTTAGTTTGTTACCCCAGAAAAGATGGGCCTGCACAGAACCACTCTGTTCCACAGAAAATATTAAGCTGAAGTCAGCATAAACATTAGACCAAGTCTTGCTTTAAGATTTCAATGTATAATCACACCCACATCTGGTGTAACATATTAAATGAGCCAAATTAATTTGAAAGAAAATAGTCAAGTAAGAATTGCGAACACCGCAAAATCATTTTAACATGCTGTTGAGATGTTAATTTTTTATTTTATTTTTTTTACAATATGGAAAAAAAAAAGCAGCAGCAAACAGGAAAGCCAGCCCATTAGACATGCTGCACAGGTAAAGGACAAAACACTTTTACAAAAAGCCCTGTGAGACTCACACAGAAAAGTCAGCATAGAAAATTTACTGATAAATTCACAGTAACATTCTAGAAAAGCTTCATTATCATTCAAGTCCCTCACAAGTACTGTGTAATTTGATTTCCACACTTCGGTTCTGAAACTAAGCCAACCACAATATTTACATAGCTAAAAGTCCAAGACTACAAACTGAACAATCACTGTTTTTATTCTTCTAATACAGAAAACAAAGTACTTTAAAATTTTATTAACTATCACAAGTTAGTAACATCCTTTTTTCTCCTGGCAGCGCTTACATGCACAGAAGTGAAGGGTGGCCTAAAGACCCTCCATCTACAAACTGCAAGAACAAGGTCAAGACCAGCAAGGAAGGAATCACACAGATCCTTAGCAAGGAAAGACAGATTGCCCTTTAATTCTTTATTTCTCCCTCTTTTTAGGATGTCATGCTTAAATGCTTATCCCTTCATTAAGTGTTCAAGATTTAAAAGGATTTTCCCAAAGCTTCCACTCCCGAACTGCAATTCAGTTGGTTTCTGGGAAGTGACACTGATATTTTGTAAGAAAACATGCTAGAATACAGGATTTTATCCAACTCCAGCAAGGTTGGGGAGGTGGGGCTGGGAGAGAAATCAGTCTGACAGAATCAAAAGAAGTCAGTATTTTCTATAGAATTCAGCAGTTTCCAGAAAATTATTAAAGACTTCACAGTTAAAGCGTGAGCAACAACTGTTGCTTTTCCATACAAAAAAAAGTTCAAAAGGAAAACTTTGAGTGAAATGCAGCAGTGAAACCATTTCAGGAAAAAAAGAATATGCATGAGCTACCATAACCTAGATATATCAGTATTAGAGTCAAAATGGAAACACAGTCTGCTTCAAGCTACCAAATTCTTTGACATCAACTTCAATGAAAAGAATGGCAAAACCCACTAAGATACTGGAAAAAAAACAAAAAACAAAAAACCCACAACCCACCAAGAGTAGGTATACATCCCTCATGGAACTGGTAATAAAACCTTACACTCACTTTTTCAAATCTGTAGCTAAAAAGCAAGAGACAGAGCAGGATGCCTGATCCAACCTACTGCCAAGGAGGCAGACATCAGTCTGACAATTACCTGTCATTTATTCTGGCAAAAAAAAATGAAAGAAAGCAACTAAGCATCTTTCAGAAGCTGTATTTCATCTCACCAAGAGAGATACACAAAACTTTACTGCTCAACTAGCAGTGCACCCTACAATCCTCAATATTTTGCTAGAGTGTACAAACTCTTCAGGCAGCTGTCCAAGAGTCATCTACAGTCTGTGGTCCTGTGCTTTCCTTTTTCTCAGCCCCCATGTGCCTGTTTTCACAATAGATTTTGCTCTCCCCCCTGCCTGACACATCCCAGCATACATTAGCAAGTTCATGAGTTTGCCCCGTGGTTGCTTCCAGTTCTATTCTATTTTTATAACCTGTTTCTCAGCCTGCATTAAGGCTGGTTAGTAAAAGTAACTTTCTCTTCATCAGAGCATTTGCCCACGCAGCAATGCACACACACTGCACTGAACAATGTTATGCAACAGGGAAGGCAGCAGATTTAATGGATATTGCCAATGCACACAGCCACATGTTGCCTGTCCCAATGGCACTGGCATCAACAACATTTATAACCACCCTTTCCTGAACAGAAAGAAACAAAATGGAAACTCTTCATTGCTCACCACAATCAAGTTATGCTGCAATTATTATGGAAGAGTTTTTCTTCAAGTACTAGAAGTTCTTTGTCTTCTTTTCTCTCATGAACTTTGAAAAACACTTTTCACAACACTACTGGTTTATAAATCCACAGCTATGACTGAAGGTGATCAGCCATAAATATTTAGTCTTAAGTTTACTACAACATAAAAGTTTTTCTTAAGTTGCTTTAAGTAGAAGAAAATCTATTCAAGAAGAACTATTAAATGAACTATGCATTACTCTAATTTTAGCTCTCAGTCTTGCCAAAATCTCAAGGAAGAAGAATTGGATTTAGTATCTTTGAAAGATAGGAAGGACACAAACTCTGTCCGGGGCAGCCTCTGCATCACGAAGCAAGGCAACATTCAACTGCAGAACTGCCTCATGCAGCAGAGAACAGACAACTTTTCTACTAAACCTGGGACTGGCAAACGTCTCCACACATTCTCTGCCATTACTGGGACAGAGCAGGCAGGAGGGATCCAGCACACCCTAATTCCTTCTTAAGGAACGTTTATATCCAAAGCAACCTTTCTCCCGTTTCCTATGTGTGAAAATTAAACAAAAGTGATTAAGGGATCCTCTGTCAGAGTCAGGATAAGAACAAACAGGACCCCAACTCAGCTCCTTTAGGTTCTCAGTCAAGTCCAACAAGTGGACTTGTTCTGTCTACTTACATGTACCATCACCACTATCCCTAACACAAAGATGTGGAAAAGTTCTAATGAATTTCCTTTTTTGAAGGAAAATAATTAAAAAAAAAAAAAAACAACAAAAAACAGTAAGACATTATGGTGGGATACCAGCACTGGAGAAGTGAAAACAAGAACCCCAAAACTCCACCCTAAGCAAAATCATGCTCTGCTGCTACTGCTTCTTCCCCTCAGATATAAATTGTGGATTAGCTGGAAAGTCTCCTTCCCACTTGCTGGAGATCCAGCTTGAAAACCATTTTCATTCTGAAACAGAAGAAAAAACTAAGATTCTGAAAGTCTGGACTGGGACTTCAAGAGTCTAGTTTAGCAAGGTCGAACGACATCTCATTTCAACTGTCTCGAGGGTTTAGAAGCCACCCCAAGGTACCTGGAGACCTGACAAGCGAGGCAGGCAAAGTGCCAGGGAGCTCACAGAGCCTGGGAGTCTTAACTTCAAAGCAGCCAGCCATGGCCATGTGCCACAAAACCCAGGCTTACCCGAGAAACAGAAATCCAGAAGCCTGAACTTTGAGCTTTTGATCACCTCTGGACATGGACAGGTGAGAGAGCACTGGGGAAAGCAAGGAGGACACACAAAGTGCATTTTCCATCAAAATTTTATCATGGCAATCACACAGTTGCACTCCCAGGAATGATTTTAACTACCCAAATCCAAGTTTTCCGACGGTGCACAAGAAAAAAAGGTCTATTTTGCCCAGAAGAGTGACTTTTAGAAAATAAAGCAGAGCTGAAATGTACGGCAAAAAGTCTTTCCTTCCCTCGATCCTAGCTCAGGAAAAAATAGGGAAAAAATGCCATTTTTGTTAGAAGCTACACACAAAAGCCATTTTGGAACCCCCAATGCCAGGATGGATGGAGCTCTGAACAACCTGATCTAGAGGAAGGTGTCCTTGCTCAAGGAGGGGGCCTAGAACAATATGGTCTTTAAGGTCCCTTCTAACCCAAACCACTCTGTGGTGATTCTATTTTTGGGGCTAACTTGGGTAAATTAATCCTTGTCGCTCCCACCAGACCTTTGCAGACACTTGTCCCTTCCGGGACAGAACGTCCCTTCCAAGGGCTCTGCCCAGAGCTGCCACCAGCAATCCCAAACAGGGGATTTTCTCCAATTCATCTCTACGTTTTTCAGCCTGAGAGACAAAGTCTATAGAAAAGTACGACCTGAGCTAAAAGGCTTCAGAAAAAGCAGCAGCGAGCTCCCTGCCCACGCTCACTCTCCCATATCTACAGCCACATCTACCCTGACTGCAAAGCAGAAGTTGGGGTGCTGTGCGAGGAAAGGTTATTTTCTCTTTCCAAAGCGCCTTAACCCGTTTGACTTCGCTTCGAGAAGCCTCTCGAGGCGAGAGCCACGTCGGGCTAGGAGAGAGCCGAGCCCGGCCCCAGAAGGGAAGGGGGCAGCGGGTTCATTGCAGCAGGCGAGCCCCCCCGCGCCCGGGCCCGGGTCACTCACGGAACTTGGAGGTCGAGGCGCTGATGTTGATGGCGGCGATGGCCCCGGCCGCCCCCGCCCTGCCGGCGGCAGCCCCCGGCTCGCAGCTCCGCAGCCCCGCGCCGTTGTGCTCGGGCCCCGGGCGCGGCGGCCCGGCTGGCGGCAGCAGCCGCTCCCCGAGCAGGTGCCGCCCGTAGCCGCCCGCGCCCCAGTTGTTGTGGTTCTGATCGTCCATCATGGCCTCGCCGCCGCCCTCCTCCTCCATGCTCTCCTCCTCCATGGCGGGCACCTGGCTGCGGGAGCGGGGCGGGATCAGCGCCCGCCGCCCATCGCCGCCGCCTCAGGCCCGGCGGGGCTCGGCGGGCTCGGCCCGGGCCCCAGCCCAGCTCCGGCCGCGCCGCGCGACACTTCGCGCCGGGCGGAACGCGACAGCCGCGCCGCGCGGCACAGCTGCGGGGCATGCTGGGGAATGTAGTCCTGCGGGGCGGAGCGACTGGCGGGGCGCGGAAAGAGGCGCGGCCGGCGCGGGGTCCGTGCCCGACCGCGCCGGGGGTTGGCAATTCCCGGTTTTCCCATGCCAGGGAGCTTTTCTCTGGAGTGGGGAGGCTCCGACAGGGCCTGAGCGGAGAGCAGGCCCCGTGCCCACAGCGCCCCCTGGCGGGAGCGCGGCGGCCGGGAGGGGAGCGCCCTCAGGGACAGGGAGCCAGCACGGATCGGGATGTCGCCTGTCACAGCCTCTCCCCTCTCTTCCACACCAGCCCGGGACACTGCAAGGCGCCCCTACCCATGGGGGGCTTGGAAACAAAGCATCCTTAGGGTCCCTTCCAGCCCAACCTGCTCCGGGGCTGTGAGGTGCCTGCACAACGCTGCTCCCTTCCATTCTCCTGCTCACAGCGGGAATTACCCGCACAAACAATGATAAACCTTGCAATTAACAATGTAACAATTAAAAAGTATTTTTTAATGTGTTCTTCATCAAGAACTGTAGTTATAGGACGAAGAGTAATGGATACAAATTAAAAGAGGGGAAATTTAGGTCAGGTGTTAGGAAGAAATACTTTACTGTGAGATGCTGGAATGGGCTGCCCAGGGAAAATCGTGGATTCCCCATCCCTGGCAGTGTTGAGGGATGCTTTGGATGAGCCTTGAGCAACCTGGTCTAGTGGAAGATGTCCCTGTCCATGTCAGTGAGGACTAGATGGTCCTTAAGCTCCCTTCCAACCCCTTCACATTCCGTGATTCTGTGATAATACTGCCTAGTTGCCTTCAAGTACACTTGCTTTAAGTTTTATTTTCATTTTCACTTGGGTACTGTGATGGAAGAGTGGAAATGAGTAACGGGTTTTTACTGAAAATAGATTTCCACTGCGTGGGTTTTTGATCTTGCTTGGAAAACAGAACAAATAAAGTGAAAAATGCAGATAAAATCAAAGGTGCCTTGCTTTCATTCCAAAATGTCTCATGAAAGTGAAAAACATGTCATTTTTTTCTGGGTAGAAACACCAGGTTTTTTCTTCGCATGAAACAAAATTGTTCAGTTTTATAAAAGCGGAAGATGCCACTGATTTCACAGCACTGTGGGACCATCTCAAGTTGCTTTGGGAAAGGTGACTGATGAAAACAGTTTGTCCCTGTTGCATGGGGGAGCTTTGTACGTTTCTGAACTAAGAGTGTTTTTCTTAGAAGCAAAATCACACCTTGAACATCAACGCTCCACTCAAACCAACAGACACTTCCATTTTCCATCTTGGTGAACACCAACAAGTCACAATTTGGTCTCAGAGTCCAAAAGCTGATTTGGCACATCATGCATAGATCTCAGATTACAGGTTCAGCAAATTCACAGTCCTGCTTTGGCTGCTGATTTGTTTCTGTCTACACCTTTGCCACATCTGGAAAGAGAACAGACAGGACATTTTTGTTCACTCTGCTACAATCTGTGTTTAGTGATTTGCATGTGCAGTGTAACGCAAGTATCAGTAGAGTCATTTATAATGGATGTTAGAGCTGGAAAGCTAAAGCAGCAAACCATTTTCAGCTTAGGCAAGTGTTGTGATTCTCTGATAACCACAAAGAAAAGTAAATGGAGTTTGCATATCTTCACTGCTTCAAGGAAGGCATGTTTGTGTTCTCAACCCTCAGAGCTACTCCACCGTAGCCTCCCACTCATCTGCTCTTGCTGATCTCAGGAGTGGGCCTCAGATTGTTTGCCAGTATTTAACAACAACGTGACCTGAGGAGGAATCAGAAACTTTCTCTTATCAGCAGAGTTTTATCTTTGTTTTACTAATTTCAAAAGAGCTTATGTTAACATCTAGGAGCAGTGGAAAAGTAAGACGAACCCGGCATTTTTCAGTTCTAGAATTTCTGCTTGTCATTTTCAGTTCTAAAATGTCTTCTTTTCTCTTTCATACTCTCTTGCTGCCCACACCTATTTCTGCTGCCATCTCTGTAATTCACTGAACAGCTGGGGCTTTGCTTTGCTTTGGTGTTTGGGGGGTTTTGCCTCAATCTTTAAAGGTACATTCCCTTGTAATTCCTTTTCACAACCTTCCATTCACTGTAACTACACTCCCTGCACTTCCCTGTGGCAGGAATCCAAGAAAGCTTAGGAAATACTTCACCAAGCATTTCTCCTCCATTGCCTTGTGCAACGAGGCAGCTCATCTTACCAATCAAACAAGGAGCCCTTTCATGCCTCCCATAAGGCAAATTACAAGCTGCAACAGTCATCCGTGGCTCACGCTATTCAAAATACGCCTGCACGCTGATAAAGGCACTATCAAATGGTTCATCACTGCAGCAGCACTTGTTTTTGCATGAAGACTTCTCTGCAACGTTTCCTTTTTTCCTTGTCAGCATGTGAAATTTTGACTCAGGCTTTAAATACTTTCTTGGCAAAGTTGCATTTTGAAATACCACAACTATAATTATTTTTGCTGTTAGCTGAGAATACCACATGAAAATGCAATTCTGACAAGACCTGAGGATCCTCACGTCTCTGTAACATCCCTGGAGACTCGAGGCTTGTCTCTGTTGTAACTTGCTCATCAGTAGACTGCAGCAATTTCGATGACAAAGTAACATGCAGATGTCACACTTTCATTTCAGTCTCCTGGATCTGTATGTAATTACCCAGACAAGTATGGCAAGCGTTTGTTACATCTTCATAATATTTTTTTTCTCCTCCTTTTTTTTTTTTTTTTTTTTTTTTGGCTCACGACTTTTGATAACCAGGTCAGAGCCACGAGCTTGGCTACAAATTAAAAGGGAAGATCAAGATTTCCTAACAGTACCCATCCATGGAAAGTGTGAGGCATTAAAGAAATATTTTCTACACAGAACTCTTCAGAAATTACTCTACAAGGAAGCTTTTCCTTCCAGGTTCTCAGAAGCAGACACCTGTTGGATGTTTCCTCTTGTGTAATTTCAATTTTATATGAACATTTGTATCAATCAGATAAGGGAATTTTGTTTTTCTCATCAAGTTGTGTTCATAAAGCAGAATTATTAGGTAGCCCAGAAGAGATGTTTCTGCACTCTGTGTCCCAGCTGGGTGTATAGAGGTAGCAGTTAAAAGACGTATTAGGCATGTTGGGAAAAGACATGCATATTTTGGTGTATTTCTTGCTATTTGTAATAAATATGACATGGATACAATTCTTATTTTAAAGGACACTTCCTCCTGATTTCCCAAGCACCAATTCCACTGCAGTCAGTGGGAAAGCTTTCATTGATTTCATTGGGATTTCAATCAAGCCCTAGCACAGCATGTAAAATGCTTTTCAGATTTATAGCTCCAGTTTTAAAAACCAAATAAAAAAAGAAAATAATGCCAACAAGAAAGAAAAACTTAATGCTAGGCAGAGCCTTAAATAGCAGTGTGTCAGGAGGAGTGTGCAACGGAGTTCTTTCAATGCTTGATAAGACAGCCCCTTGCTGAGTGCTGGCAGAGAGCAGATAAACCTAACAGGAGGTTTAGGTGCTGGTTATTTTTGGGACACATTTTGACAATTGATGATTTGCTCAGGCACAGGGAACTGATAGTCCTGTTGCAGACTGGCAATTTGTGACACACCTCTTTCAATAGCAGCTCCCACTTTGGGCAAGCTGATCAGTGTAAAGTTTTCTTGAAAATGTGCCAGTTATGCGATGGAGAGACCATCCTTAGTGTCTCTTGACTACATATAATTTGTGAGCAGTGCCTATATACAGCCTGTCTTATTGTATCACATTGTCTCATCTGGTCCCTGCCCAAGGAGGAAAATAAACAGAAAAACACAGCTTATGTGATAATTCACTTATGTGATAATTCTATGGGAAATAAAGGCTATTAACATGTTTTACCAGCACTATCAATTTCTAAGTTCGATGGAAGGTGTCAGAGCACAAGCAGAAATCACCTGCCTTAAGAGGAATAAATGTTCCTTGCCATCTTCCACAGGCAGAAGCTCTGTTGTGAACAGAGGAAATTCCAGCTAATCCCCACCAGGACAGCAGGAGCATGCTCTTGGCAGGTGCCAGCAGAGTGCCTTTAGTGGAGAAGCACACAGCCAGGGAACAGCCAGGAACAGCAGGGTAGATGTGAGCTCTGATCAAAGCTGAACATGGGTACTCCAGGGATGTCTGCCCTTTCCCTGTACTGTCCCACATGGCTGCTTTGCAGGGCAGAACAAAAATACAGAATCAAATCAGATCATATTCTCCTGAAATGAACTAAAGAGTCACACCATGGTCTGTTCCTGGCACCCTTGGGTGCATATGCAAAACCTCAGCTTGATAATTTGCCCTTTGGCTGCATGGAATAGTTTTACATAAGGCTCAAGTGTGTCTCTGCTTTTGTCCTTCAGCAAGGCTGAATTGCTACTTCTCAGCCTTACAAAGAGGACAGGACCCAGAACTGAGTGTGAAAATGTTTAAAATGGAAATGTATTTTCAAACTAGCTCCCCTCCCTCTGTCTGAATGCTCTCACCAACAAGGTATTAAGAGCACAATGACTACAGAAGTACATGTACTGAAATTGTTCCAGTTTCCCCTCTAGTGGTCCTATTCCCTGCATCATCTGTGCCTGGTGTGAGGGCCCTGAGTGCACTAATTTGCCATAATTAACAAGACCAGCCTCACCTAGATTCCCATAAAAGCAGTGCCCCTTTTGTCCACAAGCTCTGTTTAAGCACAGAGTTTAAGGTTCACTCCATACCTGCCCTATGCTGTGTATGTCCTGTCACCTTTCTCTGCCGAGTCCTGACATGTTCCTCCCTCATAAATTATTTAACAGGATTATCTCAAGGTCTCAGTCACCGAGTTCCTGCATATGAGAACAGCTCAGTATTTGGCCCATGGGAACAGGAGACAAGACAGCCCTGCCCAGCCGTGTTCCCCGGGCCAGAGCCACCCTGAGCACACTCTGGATGCTCTGCCACATCAGTCAGGCACATGAAGCAGTGTCCTGAGCCCAGCCCTAAGGCTGGGTGGGAGGTGTTTGCACCCTATAAAACAGGACATATATTTTGCTCTTGTACCAAGACAAAGCACAATTCTTTTAGTGTAATTGCACTGCAAGCACATTTGTGGCACGTGATACTGGTTAATCCTTCTAACTACAGGCATGACCAGACTATTCTGCCCCATAAGCCAATATCAAAGGGCATTCATGTTAGATAATAAAATATATTGCATGCTATTCACTAGCAACCTCATCTTGGCTGTTTTTTGGGCCTCATTTCTCTGGATGGCACTGGGCCAGTGCAAGCAAAAGAAAGGACTCTCTGAAAATGTGCTCAGTCCCTTACAGAACCAGGCACCTGGAGCTGCCCAGGCTGTTTCACCAGTGCTGATCCCCAGCCTGGCATTAGCTGGGACCACAGGAATGGGAAGCTCATCCAGCATGTGGATACATCCAGCAACAGGCAGTATTTGGAAATAAACACCAAAGCTTTGGTTTTATTAATGCAAAAGGAAGAAGCAAAACAGCATGTAAATTTTCTGCTGTTTCATCATGTTTTCTCATCTTACTTGCTCCATTATCTCCCAGTAATCATCTGCTGAGCCTCTGCCTCCACTCGGGTGTGCAATCTCTTGTAAGATCTCTAAAAGCGACCCATTTATCAAATAAGTGCTTCTTGACTAAAAGCAAAAAGCAAACTCTAGACTTCCCAGAGCAGATTTTGTTTATTTTGTCATTAATTTCTTTCTCAGAATGTATTCAGAGAGTATGTGAGAGACCACGAAAACTTTGATTCCAGTAAAATAAGGTACACTAGCATATGCATTAAGTGACATTTTCAGAGAATCTCCCATAATTTTTGAGCTTTAGTCTTAAACCCATGTTTCCCTTTCCAATTTTTTAGCTGAGAATGCAAATATAAAGATGTGTTGGGTATAATAGCATGAAAACTTTAGTCATTTAAAAAGAAAAAAACAAACTGAAAAATATTTTGATATTACCTGATATCAATAGGATTCTCTTAGTAGTAAGAAACCTTTTCTTAAAGGGACATTATTAACATATTTATGTATGAAGGAAATATTTTGGAGTTTTTCATGATAAGAGTGAATAGAGTGAAAACTTTCCTTCCTCCTAGACTTTAAGCAGGTAAGTTTAACTATAGAAATGTGCCTGTAACTGAGAGCCATCTATGTAACAAAACATTCTGGTCTGATTTCTCCTAAATGAAAATAAAAGCCTGAGCATAAAAAGCTCTCACCCTGTAGAGCCAGCTGTAATTGGCCTAGAGGTGGAGCCAGTCATCTGCAGGGCTGAACACAGAGGAGCAGACGTTTTCTGAGCAATAATGCAGGAAAACTGAGAAATAGTAAGAATCTAAGTCAGGGATTTGCTTGAATAATGGCTCTGTGGGTGTGATACATCCTCAGCAGTAGTGAGCAGCAGATTACTGGAAGGTTTAGAATATAGTTTTGATAGCCACAATGGAATTTCTCAGGGGAAAATGTGGGAAGGGAGCTTGGGATGGGGAGAAAGAATCTCTGCATAAATGAAAACCGTACATAAAGGAGGAGATCAAGTAGCACCTTCCTCACAGAGCAGTGTTTTGCTGCCCTACCATGCAGAGCCCTGCTGCTGATTACTGCTTTGCACAATTTTTAGGGGTCAAGCAGCAGTTCTCTTGCTAGTTCCAAAACAGGCCTTTCTAGGACTGTTTAATCAGATAGCAGGAAAGCTTTCTTCATCACATCTTTCACTGGCTTTCACATCTGAGGCATTCTGGAAAATAATTTGCACAGCACTTATCTGGGCTGGCATAAGCTGCCATCAAAAGAGCAGCAACAAAAGAGTGGGTGCCCAGTCTTTGTTTTTTATCAGATACTGGATATCCACTTCTTTGTTATTTGTATTTTCTCAGGAAATGGAAAAATAGCACCCATAGTTCCGCCTGCTGGAAGATAATGCATGAATTCATCATGCCTTCAGTTTAAAATCAGACAGTTTTATTTCCAGGGCTATACTGGTCCATTAAAACTTTTTCCCCAAGCTGGCACAGTGGGGATGGTTTTAAAGATAATTATTTTTCATTTTAAAATTTTTTAAAGAGGTTTTTTCATCTGCTTTCAATTTAATACTCTCAAAGGAAGGTCCACCCATGTATTCTGTGGGACCTGCTGCTGCTTCCCAGTTTCCATTCTGCATTGTCCAGAATTGACACCTTCTCTGGTTCACTCCAAAATCTCTGCTGGCCAAACTAATGTCCCCTCTGTAAAATACTTTAGGGTGAAAGGAATTACACACATGCAAGAGGTTTTGGAGACAAAGTTAAACACAGAAATAACAAATGCAAGGGATTTTTATGTGTTGCTATTCAAGGATCAAAGGCACACAAATGCCAGCCTCTGGCCCTGGTGATTACTGCTCTTCCTAGCACAGCAAGTGACCTTATCTTAATCAAACTCTTCTATCAGCGCTTCAGCCTCATCCTCTTCAGTCTGCCCAGAGCTCTGGCATCATTCACCACCCACAATCTCGTCTTGTCTGGCTTCTTTGCTCAGTACTCTCTAATTTTCTTCCTACTTCTTCAGTTATTTCTTCCCTTCAGCCTCTCCTCCCCCGCCCATGCTGTGTTTGTGTCCCTGGCTTAACTTTCTCTCCTCCCTTCCTTTCTGGCAGCAATACATCCTTAGCATATCAAAAACCTCAAAGGCATCTTTAACTCTCCCTCCAGACTCACAACCTTATCTCCTTCCCTCCTCTTCCTTGGGCACAGTCCCATCAGCCCAACTGGGTGCTGCCCTGGCCTGGGCTTTCTTGAAAACTGCTGCAGGTGGCATTTTGGCACCCACCCTCTCTTAATCCCCCAAAGGTGCAGGTCTCCCGAGCAGGTTCTTCCCTCTGTTACAGTGACCTATTTTTTTTTTTCACTTCTCCTCAACAGAGGTGGTTATGTTCCCCCCTTATCCATCAAACCCCCCATGTTACTAAACCATCTCAGACCCCTCTTGGGTTTCTGGACCCTCTTCTCCGTTGCATCAAAGAGAAGCTTCACTTTCAAGGTTCTTTATGATCCAGTTCTTGTCTTTCATTAAGTGTCAGGAAACCAACTCTGTCCTCTAATCCATTCAGGATAAAAGCCCTTATCTCCCACTTGTTAAAACACTCACTTAGGCACCTTTGTGCTTTTTCCCAGGCAGTTATAAGTATCTGTGAAACTATCCTCATTATCCTCATAATTCTCCTGTGACATTACGTCAATAACATCCTTAAGTGTTAGGCTGTGGGTTTGCTGCAGCCCTCTGACTCAGAGTGGCTCATGTGTCCTTCTGCCTCCCTCCCTGTCTATATCCATTCATTAATTGTCTGATAGTGAGCTCTGGGAAGGACAGACATCGCCTTTCTCTTCCACAGCCCCCACCACAGTGAGCTCTTGATCCCTGACCAGCTGCTGTAGTACAACAGTAGGGGAGTAAATCAATCCACAGCCTTTTACCATCAAAATTATGCTTCAATTTTTCTATTTCTAATAGCAGATTTGTCCCAGGTACACCACAAACTGCTGGAATTTAGATGCAAATGACACATATAACACTGCATAATAGAAGGAACCAATGAACTAGCAAGGGCATAGATGAGCATTATTGAAGACTAATTCTGACTTCATGCCAGAATGAAAGAAAAAATAAAAGTGAAGTTCGTGTCAGCATATCAGCAGAAAAGTGATAAGAAAAGGTAAAAGCATTCCTAGGAGGTTTTTTATACGTGCCATATTTTAAATTCACACTTTTGCCTCTATCAACCATTTGTAGAACTGGTAGAACTTATCTGGAAACAAGAATACAAGGAGGTTTTTTTTAAGGAGTCTGGGACTAAAGCACCTTTTAAATGCCATCTTCTGATGTTACAAAAAATATTTAATCCTGTCCTGTTTTTTTTGTTTTTCCACGGTAATAAGTAGCATTAGCAGCTCATGCTTCAGGTCAATCAGTTTCTCTGCTCTTGCCACACCCTCTTGCAAGCTGCTCCTTCCCTGCTCCAAGGCTGATTCACCAGCACAGTTTTTATTCCTAAATCAGAGACCTATCCACTTGGCTTCATAGATGTCTCTCTTGAAGTGAAAGCAGGTAGAATTCAGGGAAAATACTCTTTTATATTCATGTGGTCAAAACCATTCTGTTTTGCTGTTAGACAATTTCTAAGCCATAAATCTTTACCAGGACAACTTTTGCTGGCAGAATTACAGTGGCAGCAGAGCCACTATAGCATTTCTAATTCCAAACACCACCAGTCTGACATATGCTTAAGTCTAGAACAGAGGGACTAAGCTTTTAAATAGCTTAATTCACTGCTGCAATTTATTTGATATATATCAGCTGAAAATGTCATGCAGGATCAAAATCATTGTGGAGGTGCTACAGAACAACACAGTGGATGAAAAAAAAGTGCAGGAGGAAATAGAAACAAAATAAGCTTTATTTACAGTAAATAAAAGGGATAGGGAACAATAATATTACTCCTCTTTGTGTGTATTCATGAGTGTGGCTTAAGGCATGTGGAAATTTCACTGCAAAACTCACTGCTGCAGTGCATAATTAATAAAAGCAGAGAAGGGGCTACTCTACTGTTACAGAAAAAAGTCTCAGCTGAATCTAACCACCATTCATAGACTTTTCCTTCATGCATTCTCTGATGAGGTACAATGAGAATTACCATATTATAGGTGAGCATTTATCTGCTGCTTTATGGAAGAAGTTAACATCTATGTGGAAAAAACCAAACAAAACAAACAAAAGAAAACCCACAAAAACCAAAATAAATAAATCACTGTAGAGGAACTAACAGGATTAGACAAAGCAAATAAAATAGTTAGAAATCTTAAACAACTAACTTAAATAAAAAAGGTTACAAACAGCCTGTCATATGTGGCACTTTCACAGACAGAAATTACTTTAAGTTCTCTTTAAATGTTTCTTCTGTAAGTGAAACAGGGAAAGAAAAGTCCATATGACAATAATAAAGGGAATTAGGTCAGCTTCTGAACTCATTCATCAGTGAAACGCAGCACATCTCCAGCTCATACAATTCCAAAATCATTTAAAGTGATTGTTTTCAAGTCAATCTTCCATCACCCACCTTCCTTTTTGCCAGAGGCCAGAAATAGCACCTCATAATTTATCTTCTATGTCAAGCTTTGCAGCAGCTACCCCCTTCTGAGCCACTGAACTCAGTTTGCTGCATCTGCTTTCAATATTCACACTGGAACCACATTTTCTCTCTTGCATTCACCTGTCAAATATGGTTTAGGAGAACACGCTTCAGATACTGCTAAGAAATGCTACATCCACAAGACTCAGAGCTTAGAATTCGATGTGTTTGTGAACCCTCTTGAAAAGCTTGCAGAACTTCAACTCACTGCAATGAACTAAAGCTGCTAACCTATGGGTTGGATGCCAAGTCGGCTGGTGATTTTTAAATTTATAAAATTAGAAGCTGCCTCAGACTCAAACATTCAAAATTTCCACCTAAATAAATGCTGAAATCTTCCGTGTTCTTTTCCCAAACACCCTGCATTGCAAGCAGACTGGGACATTTAGCTCAGATAAGTAAGGAGCTCCTGGAACTTTTCTTGGTTCACAGGTCAGGGTGTGAAACCTCTACACGTGCTGGCTCTGTGGAGATAAAGCTCAGGCATGACAAACCCTTTTTCCCTCTCCATCTTGCCCTCGATATTCTGCTTTTACCAGAAGTAAGACTTGGCTGCACAGGTCCAAAGCAAAGGCACTTTGGGCAGGTGGCAGTGCTGGGCAGTCAGGAGAAGGATGTACCAGGGCTTTTGTTTGCCATTCAGCCCATCCTTCCTTTCAGGAAAGCTGATTACAAGATCCCAGTGTACCCAGGCTGCTGTGCACAAGCTCTTCCTTCTCTGCAACTTGCCAGAAAGTCTCTCTGACTTTCCACACTGCCCTAGTGGAATTTAGCCTGACCCAGTAGGAACAACACTGATAGAAGGGACCACAACACTCAGGATATTTATCATCTGTTGTAGGAGACTTTTGGAAACACATGCCCAGTCCCAGGGTTCTGCTGTACCAAGCACCAGAGAAGGGAGTAATCTGGCAGCAAATCTCTGCTCTGCACAATTTACTGAGCAGATGTTGGACAGAATAAAAAAAGAACAATCTGAACAACAGGAGAAGTCTCCTGAAGCTGAACCTCACTGTGCCAGGTTATTTGTGTGTTTCTACACCCTCACTGCTCTGGAAACAGAGGTTCACAATCCCTGCATGAATGTGCACAGTAAGACTCAGGTAAATGGCAAATGGCTCATGGCAGTTCAAGTCCCTTTATGCTGGTGTCTGCTTCTTCATCTTTCACAAAGCAGAAGCAGCAGCCAGTCTGAGCTGGATTGCAACCAGCTTTGTGTTGGACAGGGAAGAATTCCCTTTAAGAGGTCAGTATCCAACCTCAGCTTTGTTCAGCACCACCTCCTGAATAGCAGGAATTATGTTTGAAAGGTATGTCCCTTTGAGCAGCTCCTGAATAGGAAAAACTATAGGAGACTGCACATTTTTACAAAGAGAGGATGTGCTCTTCCCCATTTACTGATCCAATGCTCAAAGAGCTCAGAAATCACCTCCTGCAGGTGCCAGGCTTTGAGAACAAAACAAAACAAAACAAAAGAAAAATTGATATTCTGGTAAGTATGGAGAGGCTAAAAAAACCCACTTTTTCTAGGTCACTGAAATCAGGCAAAACAGAAAGTGTTTTCTGCTGCCACTCCACTCTCCCCTGTGCACCCTGCAAACATAAATAGTTCTGTGATTCATTGCAAAGCTGCTCTTCCCTCGCTGAATTTGAAAGAGAATATAATTGTTTTTTCCATACACCAGTAACGATGACAGGGACCAAGATGCCTTTTTGACATAAAATGGTATGTCATTCATTAAAATTACTACTGCCTGAGTGGGAAGTTTTCAGCAGAAGTGTCATCTTCTCAGAACATGCATTGAAAGGAAGTCAGATAAATAGGAGTTTTCTCCTCTTACTTTTGCACAACACATCAAACAAGTTTGCAGCTTAACAAAACCTGTCTGCATGTTCTCATAGGGGCTGTGGGTTTGTTAAAACACCAGCCCAAAGCTGATACTGATGAATTAATTCTCTGTTATTTAAAGTGTGACCAAGTCAGTTCCTAGTGAAATATTTCATCTTCTATAGTTCTTTGCATTCTAAGTTTATAGATTTATACAACTTTTGAATAAATACACCATTTGTTACACCACTCAGCAAATGGAAAGCTATATTAGGTTTAAGGGATGTGTTTCAATAGGAAGGGAGGAAGGAACAGGAGGAGATGTGGCCATGAAGGAAGCTCTTACAAGCATCACCACCCAGCAAAGCACCCTGGCTTCTGATGCAGTTGTCCATTCCAGCTTTAAAACCGTAGAAGTTCTCTCCAGTGATCATCTCCCCTCCACTGCCTGGTGCCCAGTGTCAGCAGCAGACCTGCCAGACCTCGGTGGCCTTCATTCCAGGAGAACTTGTATCACACAGAATCCCAGAGCTCTCATGCAACAAAAATAATGGTGTGCCCTTGGTCAACAGCAATTTGTTCTCTGTCTGTCAGCTCATTCCCTGCAAGAAGGCAGAGCCCGTCAGGCAGGGCGGCAGGGCTGGGAGATAAAGGTGAAACATGCCCTTTATTCTGAAAGCAGAGGCAGAGTGACATCCCTTTGCCTGTGATGCACCTCGCTGTACAGCAAACGCAACACATCAATTGCTGATGCTATCAAAGGAAATAGCATTTCCAGCCACATGGGAAATATGTCAGCAAAACAAATGGATTCAAATAAACAGCAGCAGAAGGCGCATAGCAATATTGATTCATGGCTTTTTATCCTCTGTCCTTTTGAAATGGTCCCTTTCCAGCACTCAAGCTGCTGTGATAAATACCTCCTCCCCCTCCTGCACGCTTGACTACTGAGAATACATTTTGTGCCATTTTTTTGAGCAGAGAGGGGAAAAAAAAAAGGATGAAAAAGAAAAGACACCTACACTTTGTAGTGATTCTGGTTTTGAGCCATTAGCTTGCCCTGCAGTATCAAGCATAGCTTTGAACCTCTCCCTAATACAACAATGGCTGATTTGTATCAAGGTGCTTCTCAGCAAAGGCAAGGCATTTGAGAAAAACACTGAATTATGTGCCATTAAAAAAAAGGTTAGCAGTAGAAACACATCAAAGGAAGCAAGATCAAAATGACTGTAAAGTGAGCAATTGAAGCAACTGGAAAAGTCCTTCCCATTCAGACAGGTCACCTATTCAAGTCCAGCCTGAATCAAAAGTGAAAATGAGTCTTCTGTAGCTTTGGAGAAATGAGATGAGGGTTTTCTCTGCTGGGTTTACATCTGATAGACAGTCCCATTGCAAAATCAGCTGCTGTCAATTTTAGCAAAGGACAGGGCAGCTTGTAGATTTGCATAATTCAAATTATTTGAAACAAATATATTATGCTATTTTTTGAATAAACACCACCATCAGAAGGACATTTCTTTCCACCAAACCATAAAAGCACAGGAAAAAAAATGTGCAAGTGGTGTTTGTTAGCTCCTGGTTTATGAATGAATATGAGTGAGACCAAAGCTCAGGTAATATCTGAGGGCTGTGAGCTTTCAAAAAACCCTGTACAAGGGTCTCAACTGCACAGGATTGTCAGCTCCCAGCAGAAGTGGCATCTCCTGCTCTCCTATACCAGCTCCAGGGATGGACAACTTGCTTTGGGGCTTTCAGACAAACTGGATTGTAAGAGAGTCATCAATGCCAAAATACAATGAAGCATTTGAAGAGTGCCAGGAAAGGTTTAACCCCTGTCCTTCAGCATATCTTATGCCCTGGTATCTCCAGCAGAGCAGTGCTGCCAGTTCAGGTCTTGCCTGTCCCCCACACAAGACAATTTGTCTTCAAAGTGGAGGCAGCAGAGAGACATTGCTGACCCAGTCCCTGTGCCCTGCTCAAAGGCGGCATAGGTACAGGAAGAGAAAAAAGCCCTTGTAAACCGAAGGAACTGCTTGTGCTGACCTCAGGTTACCCTGGCTGGCACTGATCTTGTGACAGGACAGTCCTTCCTGCTCATTCTGATGGCACAGCTCACTAAAACCCCTCCTTGAGCTCTGGGGCTCATGGCCCAAAGCACAGTTCTTGGGCAGGAACGTGGGGTTTTAGTGAGTTGTTCTGCTAAGTGACTTGCAAGCGCCTATTCCCCTCCTCCAATCCTAGCTGTCCTTTTTTACTGCTATAAAAATGTTAGCATGACTGCCTCTGATGAATTTCAGAAGTTTCAACACATAATTTAAAAGCAGAAGTCATTAGCAAGTATCTATTTGATCACTGACAGCTGAAGCAGTGAGAAGAGCTATCATTTAATAACAGTTAAGGTTAAATATATTCCTGTAGTTTATCATCATTCACTTTCCCTAAATGCATGACTTCAGGTAGTAAACTCTGAAGAGAAGGACAATGTGAATTACATTGTAAGGCAGGTACAGCCATCAGCAGCAGGGCTTTAGCCTCAGACCAATCCAAAACAGGAGTCTGACAAACAATTTCAGGGGATCATCATATGACATTAAAGTCCTCATAATATCACCCTTTCATGTATGTGATATATTGGAGGCAGCTCTTGGGTAGTCCTTAATGGCCCAGCTGCCACCACAGTGATAGATGCACTGTGTATTAAGGAAATGAAACAGGAATTATGCACAATGCATCATTTCTCCTGCTGCTGTCATTGGGCAGGGAAGACTGCAGCACCCTGTTGCTTCAAGATAAAACAGGATCCTGAGTGCTTCACTGATACGGAGCAGAACAGAACATTTCAGTTGGAAGGGACCTACAGTGATCATCTGGTCCAAATCTGTGCAGGTGCAGCAGCCCCAGCGAACGAGGAGACACTAAGCCAGAAAGATCCATTCAGAAACCACACTTCAGCTCATGAAATACCAGGCTGTGCTTTCCCAGCTGTACTCCCAGAAGATTCACTTCACCAAACTCACCCCATAGAATGAGCACAATTTCTCCCCTACTCCAAGCTCTGCTCCATTCCCTTTCCCAAGGATGAAGCTGGGAGGGTAAAGAGGTGGCCACCACTCCCTGATTCAGAGCCTTCCACACCCTGGACTGCTTGGAGCAGCTTTTGGATGCTCCAGCATTACCCTGTCAGTAAGAGAACTGAAGTCCCTCCTAGCAGTGTGAACATGGAGTATTAAATACCAATCTATAACTCGACATAGCTTCTGCAGGAGAGTGGCAGTACACAATAACAAAGCAAAAATAACAGCAATGTCTGTCACCTCTGCAGCAGCAGGCAGCTTTTCAGTCCAGCTTTCCTGGGTACTCATTTAGAGCAGCACAGAGCAGGTGGAAATCATTGCTGCTCTCATCTGGTGGCATTTTACACCCACTCTGACCAGAGAAGATCACTATAAAGAGAGGCAAATACATAGCACAGTCTTCTGAAGACAAACATTTGGCAGCACCTCGTTTCCATCCTCACCATCACATACTTGAAAGTAAAATCAGGCTGTCTGGGCAGATGTAATTGTGAGATGCTCTGGTAGGCTGACAGGGATTGGTTTAGATACTACCAGGCACATCTAAGAGCAGGTGATAATCCCAGCTCCAGCCTGCACATCCCTTCCCAGGTCAGCTCACCTTTTGCAGGTTTTCTCCCTCCCTGGGGAGCAGGTGAGGCAAACTGACTCTTCCCAACAAATTTGCATCTGTCATTCAGAATCTATATTTTCTTATTACAGAGCTGACAAAGTGACAGCAATAATTAATCTTACTGTGCATGGAGTTCATTGATACCAAGAAGAATTAAAGTGTTGTAATCAAGTTAGCCTGTTGCAGATGTGGGAAGTGCTCGAGTTTATCAAATTCTGCAGGCACACAATTTGATTCTGCATAACAAGGGAGGGCAATACTGACAAAATAGCAGAGAGCCAGCAATATGATGCAGGATTTCATGAATGCCTTTTTTAGCTTTTAAAAAGTGCCACACTTGTCAGCTGTGCAAAAGATGCCATGACATATTAATGCACGTCATATCAAAATTGTCAAAGGATGCTGCACTCTGGCTCCGTGGGGATGTGCTCTGTGTCCAAATCAACATGTGCCTGCACAGGCCTCTTGAGAGACACCTGAACTTCAGCAGCTCCTGGAACCAAATAAAGGGAGCAGATGTGCACATCTCTCAAGGTGTGAAAAGATGCTGCCAAGGGGGTTGTTGAAATAGAAGCAAAGCTCAACAAGGGCAATTATCTCTGTCAAAGGCTTTTGGTGATCGATGTCAGCTGCTCTCCCAGTCAGAGCTGGGAAAACCACAACATGAATATTTGATTAAATTAGGCCAACCTGAAGTCTCTGCCTGAGCTTGTGATGCCACAGGTTTTCTATGAGATGGCAGGGTCTCTCCTTCACAGTGGATTACATCTTTGTCTTGCCTCACCACTTTCTTCTTCAGCTGAAATGCTTTTAGCATCCTAACAAAAGGCAGAGCTGGGCAGTGCCAGGGATATCTGGTACCCTGTGCCAGCTCAGCTCCCTCCCCAGCATGACCCCCACAAACCTGAGGTGAAATTACTGCAAATGGGCTGAGGGCACAGTCAGCTGGGCTGATCCAGCTGCAAATCCAGGCAGCCCTGCTCCTCATTCCACCTCTCCTCCCCAGCCAAGGTCTGTACATTCCTGCCCCTTTTTCTCGGGGCTGGCCCTTGTATTAACCCCAAGCTCCTTCCAGCTGGTTCCCCACACTGAGCAGGCAGATATCAAATCTGGGGGACAAAACCAAGAGCAGCTTCCAATGGCACAGCCAGCTCAAAGCCAAGGGACAAGAACATGAGTGAGGAGGCTGGAAAGGGGGAAGAGGAACAACTCCTCTGGTGACACCATGGAGTAGGCTCAGCTCTCCCAACAGCCAGAGGAGCTATCAGACCTTTATTTGATGCACCTCATGCAGCTGAACAGCCTGGAGATTGTCTCCCCAGAATTTACTAACCCCTTGGCATTTATTCCCTTTTCCCTCATGATGTTCTACATCTAAGCTAGATGATAAATGTCCTGTACTCAATCCTGCTCTTCCTTGCCTTTGGAGAACTAAGCTGCTCTGCTCCCTTAGGCACCATGAGCTGTCAACAAATCAAGCTGAATGTTTGCTTGTGAAGCCTAACCTGGAGGGAATGGCTTATTTTCATTAGCAGCCTGTTCTATTGTTCCACACAGATCCTAAACCTGAGAAGGTTGTAACTCAACCTACCCACTCTGATTACTAGCTGAGAGATTTTCTCCAGAACAGCCAGGATTTTCTGGCAGCTGCCCCCAAAATAGGAACCTCTTGGTACTTCAAGCAACCCCACAGACCATCCTGTCAAGCAGTCACCTCTCCTTGGCCCAAACACAGAGGGACATGTCCACCTATGCTGCTGACCCCCTTCTCCCTCAGCATGGAAATAGACCTTTCTAATCCTCTGAGGCAAGGAAAGCAAGCAGGAGTGGGTCAGACAGGGAACTGGATGTGTTTCCCCCCTGAGGAAAAGCTGTTAGGAATGGAAGGGACCTTCTACCTTGCTAAGACTCATTCCTGCCATCACAAATAGCTCTTCCATGTAAAATGGCACATCAATTGATCAAACTCTCTCCTCAAACTGATTAAGTCTGTTGCAAGGGCACACTCCCCTAATGCCTAAAAGCTCTGCCAATTCCCAGACTCTAGTCTGTTTGCAGCTGGTTTAAACTCACTTTTCTCTGTTTACCTTCTAACAATTCCATTGTCTGACTTCTTGACCTCATATTATTTAGTGTTTCATTGTGTTCCTTCAAGCTCCAACACCAACAAAGGAAGTGCAAACACAGGAGGACACATCAAGGAGCAATAGGAAGAATCATACAGCTTTAATCAATTATGGAAGGGTGGGGCAAAAGGTAGAAAATAGCCCAGAGCTGGATATTGCAGTTTTCCACGTAATAAATAAATAATAAGGGACTAGAAAATTTGACCTATGAATTTGAAATGAAACAAGATTCTCCCTGCAAGTGGAACAGCATTAATAATATCACACAATGGCCACATCTGTGTCAGAGCTGTATTAATTGGGCTAAGCAAACACAGCTGGGGAACCAGCTTTGGGGCAGAAGGAAGACTTGAGAAAAAGAAATTATATTGTTGAAAAGAGCCAAGCAGGCAAATTTGCTGTTGTTGGAATAACATGGCAGAACTCAGCAAGCAATCCCTGTGAATGAGAGGTGGGAAGTTGTACTTCCTGTGCTGTGCACAGGGGAAATGAACATGAAGAGGTCAAATCTTGCCTCTAGGCAAGCAAGAGCTTTTAGGGCTGTCTGGTTCTGTAGGAGAAGCACCAAGGTTCAGGGGCTGTGGGACCCAGGCTGAACCCAGCCAGAAACATCCTGGACCATGTAAGAGATGATTTCCCTGCAGCAAACAAGGCTTCCCCTTTTGAGTGGTTTGCTCTTGCAAAGAAAGCCATTCTCTCTATTCATACCTCTCCAATTAACAGCATCCCCTTCTCCAAAATTACCAGGATGGACAGGACACAAGAACAGTTAAAGAGAGCTTTTAAAACAGAGCAGCTTCATTCCAGTGAAAGCCCCAAGTTCATCTTGCTTGGCTTTAAAGACATTCATTTGCAGCACTTCATCTTTTAATAACCAAGATTTAAAGTTTCCAAAGCCTTTTATGAAAAATCTCCTACAGTCTGTCACATAATTGTATCATGTAGTGGCCTTTCAGAGAACATCTTGAACCCAGGCAATGGAAAACATCTTCACAGGCAAGGAGCAAAGAGGTAACTTAACAAAGAATCATTATAGGAACAATTAGGCTTTCAGCTGGTAACATCAAAGAGTTTATTTATTTGTTACAGGGCTGGAAAATAGACCAGAAAGGGTTATAAAATGTTCCAGTTCATCTGAGAGTGAGTACAAAAGCTTCATGTGCTGTTATATCACCCTTTCTAAGCTGAAAGCAAATAAAAGCCTTGTGATGAATTCTGTGAGTACAAACCACAAGAAGCTGGGGTCTGTGACCACAGTGCATTTAAAAGCTACAGAAATGTGATTTGGTTTAGAGAAGATCTTGAGAACAAGTTAAACCTTTTCACTTTCTCTGTTTAAAAATGTTTGAGCATTTTTCAAGTTGCACTGGAAAACTCAAAGCTTGATCTTTTTTTTCCTAATTTAAAATACAAAAGCCTAGGGTTTAGTAGCTGCAAAACACTTTTTCCATATTTTTTTCTCAAATAAAAATTAAAGCAATCTGGGGAAAAAAAATGGTCTCATTGGTGCAATCTCTGGTTTTGTCAAAGCTTTTGCCACTGAAAATTCTGGCAAAGGGGTTTTGTTGTTGCTGGCACTACTGCTTCTTTGTAAAATTCAGGTGAATCACTACAGACAAACACAAACAACTCCCTTTATTGCACTATAAAGTAGTTTCTTGTTTTGTTTGAAGGTGCTGCTGGTTTGCTCCAACACAAGAGGTTCAGGATGAAGTGAGCAGGGGATCTGACCTTACTCATTCCCAGCAGTAGGAGCTGACGTGGTTTTTTTTTTCTGGTAAAAGCATTCCAGGCCTTTCATTTCCACATTTTCTGAACAACATATTGTGTTCTATGTCAAAGAAATTCTTGGGCCAATGCAATCCTTTTTAGCTTTTTTATTTTACACTTCTGTGGGAAGATGAAAAAAGTTGGGGGGATCAACCCACAAGCATTTTCCACACAAATTCCTAGTTCACTCAGCAAACCAAAAAATCAATTCTTCATCCATTTCTAGCACTCAGGGTCACTAAAAGTGAAACACATTCTTTTTCAGTAAGTCATTCTTAATAAAAGGCACAAAATTCAGTGGGCAAACGCCTTTTGTGTAGATCTGGAGACATATAAACTGAAATTAAACCAGTGTCCAGCATTTCTTTCTCCCTGTAAAAGAAAAATATTGAAGGGGAATTGTTTTCTAGAAGTTAGTGGATGTGTGAAATAAATTACTGGAGTAAATTCAATAGATCCTGTGATGATTTTGTTATTAGTTCAGCATAAGTAGCATTCTGCTATAGCAATTTCTTTACAGAGAAAGGTATTGAATGAATGTCAATGAAATATTTTCCTAGCCATCACTACTATGAGGTTGTTTAATAAACTAATTATAGCAGATGAATGGTTCTGCTTTCAATGTCCAGTTTTCTTTAAATCATCTCTTCCCAGAAGGGGCCCTTATATTCATGTAGAGAGAGAAGGAGGCAGCAGAGTGAGCAGATTCCTTGCTGACCTAACATTTCTTCTCTGCAGCTACCCAATTCCCAGTATGTCTCTGCAATATGAAATTCTCAGCCTTTACACAGTGCCTAGCAGCATGGTGGGGAGGAGACAGTTTGATTTTCACCACAGGAACTCTCTTGCATTCATCACAGCACAATTTAACAGCGCTACTAAAATGCTAAAAACAAAGCAAAGCTTTTCACCATGTAGGAAACGAGAACTCTCCTCTCCTGCTTCAGCCCACACCTTTTGTTCCACCAAACAAGGTGACTGAGTTCCTGTCACCTCTCCAAAACCCAGGGTTGTTTCATTTGCAAGGGTTTGGAAACCATTTCCTCTGTTTTCTCACAGCTGGTCACTGAGGAAGATCTCTTCCAGCACTAACCCAGAAATCCTGAGCACCTCCTGCCCCCATCACATCACATCCCTTGTGGCTGCAGAGCTCCCAGCATATATAATAAGTAAGAGGGGTTCCTCTTTTGTATTTTTTCCTACCCACAATTTCAGGAGACAAAGCAGCTGCACAACAACAGGTTTTTGAAGAGCTGCAGGGGTCCCACACCCTGTGCCATGGCAGGATGCCTGCTGCCGTGGCAAGTGAGGGGATGCTCAGGGGACAGAGATGTGGCACCCACCAGACACAGCCCTACACCTCCCACTGCTGAACCCAGCTCTGCCTCCTTTGCCTCTCTTCCTTCACCCTGGAGGGAGCTCTGGCTCAGTCCAGCTCTTATTTTTGTATTTGGAAGGTTTAACATAGCCAGCATGGCTAGGGAGTGGCGAGCCAGGTCTTAGAGCAGCACAGCCTGAGGTGGCCACACAGATTGTCTGTAGCCAGTCTGCACCTCTGCCTCCACAGAGGCTCGGGGACAGCATCCAGACACATTCCCTCCAGTTCAGGGTTACATTTTTACTTCCAGGAATCATTTTCTTATGCCTCCTAACATTAGGAGGTACAGAGCTAGCACAAGAAGATTAACCCTGGAAGTGTGAGCAGAGATTCACAGAGTGGAGGGGACCTGGCCAAATTTCCTGCTGCAGTGTGTCCACAGCATGCTCAGCCTGCAGCTCTACAAAGACATGACTTTTCCTTACCCACAGACACACACTGAGGATGAAGCTGGAGTTGTAACTCCATGGTGTGGCTTTGTCACAGCTGTCACAGTCCAGGGAAAAAGAGTCGTGGAACTCCTCTTCCATTTTGAGCTAACCACGGAGCAGAGTGTTAATTTTCTGGGTCAGCATCCCAGGATTTTCCTTTTCCTAGCATGCTGTTCAGTACTCTCCACTCTTTGACATCATGTACAACTTCTGTAGCAACAGAGTGCTTAATCCTCTCTGAAGTAAATTCTTTCTTCTTTTATGACTGGAGCCCTGGACAGTGTGTTATGCTTCAACCCCAGTGCTATATTTAACTCAACCATCTTGTTCATTCTTCCTCTCATCTACAGCTTGGCTAAAAGGAAGAAATTGCAACCATGAATAAAATACCAGGAAGAAAGTAAAATTACACAAATAATCGCCTGCAATATCCCCCATTCTGTTTAGGAAGAATTGGAATGTGAATGTTAGGAATTTAGCAAATGGGACAGAATTTGAAACAGTGGTGAGAGAGCAGTAAAATTCCACTGGTCACAGGGAATTGCCTCAGCCTCTTGCCCTGAGCTGAGACCTTGATTCTGCAAATCAGGTGGCAGCAGATGCAATGGCCCATGTATAGATTTTACTTCCAGAGTACAGATTCCCCAGAATATTTCCCAGCAAACTTTGCCTACCTCTGTGCAGCCCTGCCCAAGCAAAACTAGTTCAACATGGCATTTGTCACCACTTCCAAAACAAGAAAATTCCATTTGTCTACATTTAGATGCCACAGCAGTGTACATAACTCATACTTTTTCATGCTAGTTCTGACACCCTTTCCAAGACAAGCACCCTCTTGTTTTGTTGTATCTTCAGGACACAATGAAGAGGAAGAATGTCAATTAGGCGTGCCTGGCTCTGGCATTTCTCATCCTGCCTCAGCTTATTTGATGTGGATACACCCTTCACCATCTCATACACACAAAAAGAAATGACCACAATTCACAGCAATCACAATTCTGAAATGTCTTATGTGTAAAAAATTAAAAAATTTTGGTTTTTTCCCAGTACCAATCTTCAACATCTCTGCAGTTTATTTAATACTGCTTCATTTGTGTTCAGAAGAAGCATCTTTTACTGAGGTACATACAGAGTGCATTGGGGGAAAAGAGAACAGATTTTTCAGATATCTGTGCCTAAAACAAACCATCTACCTACATGCAAATACCCATGAATACAAACAATCTACTCCTCAGAAGTATGGTAGATTCAGATAATTTTTAATGACCCGGGGGAAAAAGGTGCCAGTTCTGTTTCTATTCAGTTGGTTTCCTACATATGACATTTTTATTTTCTGTTTCACTGGAGTGCAGACAACTGAGAGGCTCCAGGTTTAGCCTTTGAAATGTTGGTACAGCTGCAGGGTGACAGCTCACAGAGCAGACACCAGAGCACACACACACACAACACAAATGTTCAGAGAAGCCTAAATTCACAGAAACCTAATGTGCTGGAGGAGTTCATCAGCAGTCACATTTTTAAACAATTTCAGTCTGCTCTCTTTCATGTGTTTCCCTTGGTCACAGCAAAACCTCATGCAAATCTGCTGCATGTTCCCAGCAGTAGAAGGGGCTCACATACACCTTGGCAGCAAAAAATGAATTTTACATTCAGCTTTGAGACATAAAACCAGCAGGATTTAGAACTCACCTACAAAAGCATGACCCACACACTGAAAGCCTCTCCATTCCAAATCTGTCAAACAAGAACTGCTTCTGTGCTGAATCTAGACCCTTTCTGATTGTCCCCCAAATCTGGATCTGGTACCAAAACCACAGATAGACAAAAGCACCAATATTTGTTTAACATCCAGTCAAAGGAAGAGCAAACTCCTTTCAAACTTCAGATTGGCCTGAAAAATGTCAGGAAAAAGGGAAAGGATGAGACAGGAGAGATGGAGGCCTTTAGCCTGTGACATCCTGCTCTCAGCAGGGATTTCTATCACAGACAGATGCTCCATATCCCCAGGCTCTCTTAATGACCAGCAGAAATTATTTCTCTGCACCCTTGGCAGCAGAGAGGACTGGTGGGAGACAATTCCTCCAGCCACCATCCAGGGAACTCTTCCCTATTCCCATTGCCCCCGTGACAGATAAGGGGGTGTGGAAAGGGCAGTTGCCAGGCTTTGCACCAGCCAGGAGGGAGGTTGGAGAAAGGCCAACCCCCTCATTGTTCTGTGAAGCTGTTCACAAAGACTCTTTTTTTTTTTCATTTTTATTGTTTTGTGTCCATTTTGTTCCACCAGACCCACTCTAAATAGGCATTTTGTTTGCCATTAATGAAATCTGCTTCAATTTCAAAAGTTCTGTTTGCAGGCTGTAATTTCAGTCCCAGTCCAATTTAAATATCTGTTGTTTTGGTGGTGGACTTCTGGACTGCATCCCTCCAGCTCAATGCCAAAAACATAACGGAGAAAATTTCACCCACCGTTAGGAGCCATCTGGTTCTGCTGCTCTGAAAAGTGAGACAGATAAGGAGCTGTATGATACCCATGTAAGGCAATTTGCTGGCCTGTTTATCATACCTGACTCTGGGGTGCACAGCTTTATTTTGATTTGATAAAAAGCAAAGGAGTACAGCTGCAGCACGCTGCTGCTTCACTAAGTCGACAGATGGGCATCACTGTAAGGAAGCCACATGGCATTTTTTTGTTAAACTCAGCTCATTAGGTTTTATCTGCAATATGTTGCTGTATTGGCAGAAAACCCTTCAGCCAGCAGAAACATTAGCCAAAGTTTGTCAACAGATATGGGGAAGATCCTATTGTGGAAGGATGTGTGCTGGGGCAGAGGTGGGCTGTGATTGCTTCTCAGTGCTCACAAGTCAACTCCTGAAATGTTTTCCAGCTCTCTCTATAATTTGTGCCATAATGGCAGTTCTGACTTGCATATTAATAGAGCTGCTATTCTCAGCTTGCAATTGTTGGGGCATTTCAAGACAGTTCACAAATCACTTTATCTGAATAGGTGCAGGAAGTTTATCAGCAAAAGCTGGGAAGGGGGAAATTTCCCTTGTCTCTGACACGTAAAAAGATAGATGCTCAAATTCTTGTCACAGTGAAAAGTGCATTTCCAAGCTCAGAGCTCCAGGTTGTATTATTTTGAGGCAGTTTGGGTTGTAAACAGTTCTTTCCTATCCTGAGTCACTGGTTTAGTTCCAAAGGGCCAGTTTAACTTTGAGAGAAAAATGAAGCCACATTCTGTGTGTTAGTAGCAGCTCTAGCTACAGATTAGCATATGTGAAAAGCAAATCAAATCATTTTCAGTTCACAGAAGAAATGTTAGGAAACTTTTAAAAGCTCCTCCTTGAGGAAAGAAAGGGAATGTGCTGCTTTGTGAGCTCATAGGTATTTCAACTCCTGCTCATGTGGAGTCCCAGCAGCCCCCATTTCACAGACTGGGTCCCAGTGAGGTTTTAGGAGCTCTCTTCTGACACACAAACAATCACCAAATCATCCAAAGCCATTTAGGGAGCCAGGAGATCACCACACCTACATCTTAGTCCAGGTCAGAAATGTGCTTTCAAACCAGCCATCCTGGCCATTCCCATTTTTTGATGTCCAGAAAGGAGTCTGGGAGCATCTGCTCTGGGCTCCTCTTAGAGGGAGCTCAACCTCCTGCAGTACTGCCCTGCTCTGTCACAGCCTCAGCTCTCAGCACCAGATTAATCTGAAACATCCCCCCAGGAACACAGAGTTTGGATATCAGGGCTCAGCACCCTTCTCCCTCCACATTTCCAGAACTGGAGAGCTTGCTAAAGCAAAAACATTAAAAAAATATCTCTTGTTTTAATTTACAGGTGGCAGATTTAATTTTACATTGGGAGTTTTCATTTACTTTAAACTTGAACTAAATCAAATCAAACTCAACCAAAATTTAATAAGTCCAGCTTAAACCAAAGTGGAAATATCCACTCAGTTTGCCAGTTACTTCAAATTTACCAGTCTAATATGGTACTTTGAATTAAACCACACCAACTCAGAATCTAAATGTAACCTTAATGTCTGTAAAAGAAAACATTTTTCAGTGATACAGCGAGCTGAGCTATGTTTTCCATTAGTGGAAAATGTAATCACATTCTGAGATACTTTATATTTTTATACTGGCTTGTATTTTTAGCTGTTTCTGTGTTAGAGCAGTGCCCATTATCTCACTCTAATTAAAGGTCACTGCTCCTGTTACTATCTATAGCTATAAGACCTCATGGTAAGCTGCCACATCTTGACCCAAAATTAATAGATGTATTTTAGATCATGCATTTCCTCGTTTCTCCAGCTGCCTGGCCCATGTGCATGTCCCAAACACTCTCAGTGCTGGAGTCTGAGACACAGAGTGTGTGCCCTTGTCTCTGATGCCTGCCTCTGAGATCCAGGAGAACACTGAATTTCATAGAACATGAAATTCACGGGCATGTTTTCATGGTGTTACATGAAAACAACTGTTAGACAGAAAAGCTAAAAGTGGAAGTGTGTAGATTAGAAAGTTTTCTTAAGTCACTGGGTGAAAAAGTTAGTTTAGAGTTTAAATTAATTTAGAAAACAGTATACAAGATGGAGAATTTAGAGTGTTGTCTCTTTTCCTTCTTCATTTTCTTCTTCTAGAGGTTTTTGGGTAGTAGGAGGTGATTGGATAGAAAATGCCACAGTGCAGCACACAACTGATGGGTCATTGTGCCATTAAGAAAAATAATATACGTGTCTATTGTTAATTGCATAAGAATAAGTATAAAGATAAAAAAGCTGCACAGTTCAAGGCCATTTTGTGCCATCAGAGCCCAAAGTGTGCCAGGTTGTAGTGAATTATACTTGTGCAGAAAGTCTGGAGGGACCTGCCAGGTTTTGTGATAACATCCTAATAAACACGAGAAACAAGATCCTAACAGGATTTGGAGTTCTCTTCCTCACCCAGAAAACTGAGATAAACAGAACTCCCCACGAGGGAGTGTTCTGAAAGAGCTCAGCCCAGAGGGGACAGAGAAATCCATGTTTGAGAAGTACAAAAGCAGAATCAGAAAAAAAAAAAACAGATTAAAAAGTTATACTGCAGCTCCCAGGCATTTTAGGAGCTATCCAAGAGATGCTGTGAGCAGGAGAGGTCACAGTCTCTGGGGACACAGCTCTCCCCATCAGTGGGATCAATCACCAGAGCAGGGCTCACCAGCCAGGAGCAGGCAGAGGGAACCTGCCAGCCCTGCTGCACTGCTGCCCTGCTGCTCTGCTGCACTGCTGCTCTGCTGCCTTTCTGCCCTGCTGCCTTTCTGCCCTGCTGCACTGCTGCCCCGCTGCCTTTCTGCCCTGCTGCACTGCTGCCCTGCTGCCTTTCTGCCCTGCTGCCCTGCTGCTCTGCTGCCTTTCTGCCCTGCTGCACTGCTGCCCTGCTGCACTGCTGCCCTGCTGCACTGCTGCCCTGCTGCACTGCTGCCCTGCTGCCCTGCTGCACTGCTGCCCTGCTGCCTTTCTGCCCT
Source organism: Cyanistes caeruleus (assembly GCF_971803275.1). NCBI lineage: Eukaryota > Metazoa > Chordata > Aves > Passeriformes > Paridae > Cyanistes > Cyanistes caeruleus. The sequence continues at coordinate 5,809,319 of NC_141708.1, read as the reverse complement.
GCTGCACTGCTGCCTTTCTGCCCTGCTGCACTGCTGCCCTGCTGCACTGCTGCTTTTCTGCCCTGCTGCACTGCTGCCCTGCTGCACTGCTCACCAGGGCAGCCTTGAGCCCTTGTTCTCCTGCTCAGGGAGAGCTGCTGCCCTCCGTAATCAGCATCCTGCTCCAGCAGTGGACTCAACAAACCACTGTGGGATCCACTGCCTCCACCCCAAACCCCTTTTGGGTGGATTTGCTTTTTTGCCTGGTGTCTGCAGAGCAGTCAGCAACGTGGCATGGTAGCCTGTAAGTAAAGTTCACTGGCATTTTTGTAATTCAAATAAACAATACATTGGACTTGCAGCTCTCCCTGGCCTTACTTTGCTGCCATGCAGACAGAGCTTACTGTACCATGGGTAAAATAGACTCTGTGAAAGAAAAAGGTGGTTTCACGTGTAGAAAAGAATAGCTATAAAGTTTGCTATATCATTTTGACCTTTTGTTGTCATGATGATCTGAATCAGGTAACCAACAGTGCAACTGCAAAATAAGAGACACAACTATTCCCTCAGAAATGGTCCTATTTCCCAGTAGCCCATAAACCCCATTCATTTCAACACCAGACACATTTCCTCCATCTCAAGCACCAGAAATTCTCCTGTCCTTTTAAATTTCAGTCTTGCTGGAGAAAAAAAAATACAGTATCTAGTCACACATGAAAGAGATAAGCTCCATGGTAATTGAACGGCAGAGATTCTGCTCTCCAAATTCTGCCTGAGAGCCTGTGTGGATATTGCCTTTCAAGGGCAGAAAGGGGAATGGCTTTTCCTGATAACCATTGTATATATAGATACTACAGGAAAAAAGCAGAGTTGTCAGCATGGTGGGAAGGAATGGGAAAAACAAATGGCAGGCTGGACTTTGGAAGAAACACCCCCAGGTTTTACCTGAGATAGGGTTTGTACATAGAATTGGGTCTCAACTCTGCTGAAAATAAGAAAAATCTTCTGGCATCCAGCTCATAATTGATATTCATGAAAATGTATGAGATTAATGTGCTCACTTGGCACTGCCCTTCAACCTTGTAATGAAAGCAGTCAGGTCTGCAAGGAGGTGCAGAGAATAAAGAGGGACAGGAAACCAGAAGTGAAACAGGGAAGAGGAATAAGCAAACAACTGATTGATTGAAATATTTCCCTTCTGTAGAATTACTGGCCACATGCTGGTCTCCTTTTCACCACATAACACTGGGGTTAGATGAGATTTACCCTGATGACCTGAGACACCCCAGACCTGTGCTCTTCTCTATCGTGCATCAGAACCTGCAACCCAGAGCTGGCCAGGCCTCCATGTCCAGGAAATCTCTTGGAAGATGAAGCTGTCCAGTATTCTGTCCAGTTCCCTCTGTCCTGCAGGGGGTCAGCAGTGTCACCTTGTCCTTGCAGCAAACACAGATCCATGTCCTACAATCCTCCAGCCACCTTTTGGAGGAGCTGGCCCTGTCTTTGAACACTGCTGCTCTCCAGCAGAACATTTTCAGCTCTCTGCATCTCTGATTATCTCAACAAGGCTTTCAAGTGATCTCTAGGAGAAGGAGGTGAGTATTGAGGGATAGCAGGCCATTCTGTCCTCTGCCAGTCATTATCCTAAGGGATATTCATGCCAGTGCTGGCCAAGGCTTGGTTCAGCCTTTTCATTAACAGCTTGATGGAAGGACTAGACCACCATATGGTGCTTAGTGAAATGTAATTGTGGAGCCAAAAAAACCGTGCTGATGGCCTCCAGGGTTAGTCCCAGTAAGTGTTTGCAGTACAACCCATATAACCTCAGAGAAAGGATGTGTCTCTGGTGTTTAAAGTAAAAAATAAAAAAAATAAAAGTAAAAAATAAAAAAAATAAAAGTAAAAAATAAAAATAAAAAAAAATTAAAAAATTAAAAAAATAAAAAAGAGCAAAAAAGCAGCTAAAAGAGCTGTAAGGAAGGACCTTGCTCAGAGGCAAGGGCTCAGTGAAACCACCCCAAGGAACAAAGCTGGACTGATGCACACCTCCCTTGTTTACAGCCCATCTGGCTCCACCTACCCTGTAGTTTCTTCTCCCAGAGCTGTGCAGCTCAATGGCTCTACAGTAGATAATCTCCTTTCCTGCTCAGCTTTGCTGCTGTGCCAGAACAAATATGCATGCAGCACATTTGACATCAGACCTAAGCTGCTTTACAGTGAAAAAGAAATAAAAAAAAAACAAACCTTGAAGCTTATTGTGGGAAAGAAAAAGTAAAAAGTTAAAATATCACTACTGAATTAGTACCATGGAACCTCCTTTGAGTAACATTCCTGTACTCCAAGTTTCTCCAGAAGCCATGTACCCTGTCATCTGCTATCCCCATCACACACTACAAAATATTCTCCAGGGTGAGGAGACAGCTGTTTGTGGTGCATGAGGGAACAGCCAGTCCATCTGGGAAATAAAACTCCCCTGACATCCTTTCAATATTTCTAAACAAGATGTTGTTTTCAGTTATCTGACTTAAAAGAGGCGAGTAAAGGACAAAGTGGGTACTTTTTGAGAAAAGTCTAACTTAACAGGAAGTCTGGTGTGTTGCTAAAAGCAGTGTCAGAGGGCCCTTTCAGGCAACTCTAACAGGTTTCTTAAGGCTCACAGCAGAGTTTGAGCATTTGGGGGGAGTGCAGCAGGGGCAGGCTCTGGGAAGGAGCTGCTGCCAAGAAACTGAAGCAGCTCTGCAGACTGAGGTGTCCACTGAAATAACACAAACGGGATTTTTTCTTCTTTTTGCTAAGAAAATCTTACCTCAAAACACTCCCACTTAAGGATCATGAAAGAATATGGCAGGACAAAACTTGTCTGTGTTTGGGGATGGTGCACATTTGATTGAAATGGGAGCATTGCTTTGTGCCCCACTCACGCTTTCTGTGCAGCAACCTCATCACTGCACGTGGGTGCTGCTGCAGGAACTGCATCTCTGCAGATGCACGGCTGTCCCCTGCCCTCCAGTGCAGGCAACACACAGGTGGGTTGAACATTCTGCCTCCACAAACACTGTAGAGACAGCTGGCAAGAGACTGAGGGCTTGCAGCTCCTATTGACCCTGGAGAGAAGGGAGGGGGCTCAGAATCCCCTCTGAGGTCCTGCTTTGCCATTGTATCTTATTAAAAAGGGTTGTTTGTCCCATTATGAATTAAGTAGGTCACAGACAACCCTTAGCAGTGTTCCAGTCAACTCACTTTGCTGCTGATGTGGATTAGCACTAAAAAAGTAACGTTGCTCTTTTCTCACGTGAGGCTGCAAATTACCTTCTCATGTTTAATTCCATCACAGGGAAAAAGGACAGCTGAGCTGCCCACATCTCCATTTGGGTTTTCTTCTGTATATTTTTTGCTTGGTTACCAGGACTTCCCATCATCCCTTTTGTATCAGCACAGAGACAGGATCTTGTTAGGTTGCCTCTTTGAATTTAAGAAATCTAATCTGCCCCCCTGCCAGCACTGAAAAACACAGAGGAAAGAGAAACACTTCCTGACCTCCAAAGGGTTTTAGGAATTAAGTAGATCCTTTCCTTTTCACCAGGAACCACAGAACAAAGCTGGTAGTGATAGGTCTGTATGGAGCCATGAGATATCAGGAACCGATGCAACTCAGTATTCAATGTGCCATTACCCCAGAGACAAATTCCCTCCAATTTACCTTCCTGGATTTGTTCCTCTCTTCTTTGGCCACATTGTTCTCCCTCTGTTCTTATCCCAGTGCTGAGGAGGGACAGCATTGAGGTCCAGGCTGATAAACAGCAAATGAGTTCTTTCTGTGCTTTAATTGACTTTTGAGGTCAGTGAGGGCTCCATAGGCCAGTTTTTCCTTATCTCCAGAGGAACAGTGCATATGGAAAGGAGACATTTATATCCAGCTCCAGGAATGGCATGATAACTATATTTATCTTTCCAGGTGATTGTGCCAGACTCATCACCATGCTTCCTGCAGTGCACTGACTTTTAGCTACAACCTTTTGCTGCAGAAGGTTTTTGGTGGCCCCCACGCCCCTGCTGGGAGCCAGGAAGTGCGAGGGACCATTGATGCTGCTCTTGAGTTATTTGGGGAGGAGGGTAAATGTTAGTGTTGTTAATCATTTCTTACTGTTTGCATCGTGGCTCACTGTGGTATGCTAAGTGCTGAGCTCTCCTGGCAGGCTGAGGGGTTGTGGGTTATTAATCACCCCTACTTTCAAATATATAAATCATGATCGCAGTACAGGCACAGGAAGAGAAGCAGCAATCTCCTGTTAACCCTTCCAGCTCAGAGGATGCTGTCTGTCCTCACCTGATCTCACCAGAAGTTCTGGTCTGTCCCTGGGCCAGTCACCTTTCCAGGAGAGAGGCCCCTGTGTTTTTAAAGTCTCCCTCAAACCTACTCCAGCAGTATTCCCACATCCTCCAGTCCTGGGGTTTTAGGCCAGGCTCAGAAGGTGACTGTGAGTTCCCAAGTGCCAGACTCATACAGTGAGGGAAAGCAGCTGGCTGGACATCAGACCCAACTTCATTCCTTGTGTGAGAGCCCGGAACAAAAGCACACAGCACTGCTGCAGACAAAAATAATGTTGGGTAGAGGGAGAAGACACACTGGGCTTTGGAAAAACACAGGGAACATAAGCCTGATGGGATTCTCAAATCCATAGAAATCAAGGTAGTTTAATAAAAATTCCCAGATAATTTGATATTAATACAATTCTCATATAGAAAAGGGAAAAAAAAAATAAATAACATTTCCTCCTTCACTCCTTCTGAATTATTCTACATTTTGTCCAGGCTAAGACAGTATTTCTGAACTGGAGCAGACCTTTCAGCTGATCTAAATATTATATCCAATAAATAGTTATTGGGGTAAGGCTGCATCTAAGCCAAGCCCACAGGCTAGACAGTCTTCTAGTTTACAGGAAGTCTTTCAAACTGTACAGCCTTTCCTCAGTGCCAGAAATCCATACTGACTCCAGCCCCAGCTAATGCTGCTCTCACAAGCCAGAGGAAACCACTGCTCAGGCTGGACCCTCTTTCAAAGCTGCAACAAGATCTGTAATCCAGGAATCACCTCTTCAATCAAGCTCCAGACAGCCCATAACCACACCATGTGATGTATCACTGCCCTCCTCCAGCTCTTCATGGCTAGGAAACAATGTAAGTTCATTCTAAGTAAATTTGCAATGAACAAATAGGCTTAAAAAGGGATTCTTTTCCAAATACTTGTGTTTTTATACAACACTTTACAAAGCACTGATATTTCAGGTTAGGAAAGAAAAAGGAGTGGGTAGGACAGGTTTTTGAAAAGAGAAAATGTTTCAGTAAGATTAAGATGTAGTACTAAAAAAAAAAAAAAAAATCTTTTATGACTGAAAAGACAAAATTTGCAAACCAATATTGCTTAAAGTGATTTATCTCAAAAGCATATCATGGTCTGAAGACAGCAAGGTTCAGCTCAAGTGATTTATCTCAAGACAACAATGCCAGTCCTGATTCCCTCCACCTGAGTTCCAGGGAAACACTGCCAGCCCAGAAAGAGGACAATGCTCACTTCAGCTCCAGGACCAGATCCTGAATGCAAGAAAGATGCTCCTGAGATCTTCAGAAGGCCCCCTGTGGGTGGGAGGGAGCTGGCTAAATCATCAGGCCAGATTCACAGCAAAAAAATTTCCCCCAATAAAAGATTTTATTTCAGGTAGACCTCTCCTTCCCCAAATTCATGTATAGACATGAGGTCTGCCCATGCCAAACATCCTAGGCTGGTTTGGGAGAGGAGGAGCTGCTGCTCCTTACAGCAGAAGGCAGCTATTGCAGCAAAAATCCACAGTGAATGCACTGGTAGTATTTTGTCCAATATTCTGGCCATTTTAAAATTAAATACAGCACAGAATGAAAATTATTGTTAATTTTAGTGTCTCGTGTGCATGTTTTATGCTACAGCACAGATTCGTATTTTAATATGAAAATATTTTCTTCTGTTGTGCTCCAATGTTTATAGCAAATAACAGTAAATCTGGGATTTATGTCACCAGCTAGCCATAATGCTCCAAAGGCCTTGCAACAAAGCAAAACACAGCAGCAGAAATCCAAATTACAGTAATGACAAGCAAGAGCAGTGGCCTCAGAACTTCTCAGCACTGGCCTGATTTCAGGTTGAGCTGTGCCCTAACCAGACATGTTTATAAGAGATCTCAGAGGTTTGGTTTGTGAGTTTCTGCAGCCAGATTCTCGTGTAAATCAGCAGAGCCCTGTTCCAGTCCCCTGGAGCCCTGGGCTCCAGCCCCAGGGGAAGGGCTGGTGTCAGAGGAGCTGCATCATTTTCCAGCAGCACATTTAGGAGTTTGCAGCACCAGAGTGGGTCTTAAATATTGAAGGTTTTATCCTGCAGTGGGTTAAAGGGTTCACATGTGTGAATCAGGCAGCAGGCATTTAGTGGATCTCTGGAGAAAGGCAGTGCTCTGCACAGTCATTTTCTGTTACCATCTGAGCAGGGCTCTGCAGGCACTGTCACGGTGGGTGAAACTCATCCCTGTGAACACAGCCTGCGTGGAGCACACCTGGGCTGGGAGCTCCCTTCAGCCTTTGAAGTGAATATGAATGAATTTATCCAAGGGGAAAACTCCATCCTCTCTAAATTACCCAGCTCTAGAGCTAAACCTCCCCCTGATGCACAGAACTGCGTCGTGAGCACACATCCAAGATCTCTGCAGATGGGACTGGGTCAGTGCAGTACCTCTGCTCAAATTTAGATTGACAGCTACAGAGAGCAGCTGGAGCATTCCTAAAAGGAGAAATACATCTGATTCCCCTCTCTGCTAAGACTCAGTAGGTCCAGCATAAAGCATCTACAAGCACCAGCAGTGCCTCGAGAGCCATAATAACCAATCTCATCTGCATAAATTAATCAGGTATTTATAAATAGCTAATAAAATGGAGAAACTTGTGTGTGAAGAAGGAACAAAAAGGTGTGTTATGGTTAAGCAAACGTGAGCTGTTACAAAGTTCTCACTTATCTGGGATTAAGGCACAGCCAGATTCAGTGCCTTGTGTTCCCACTGGAGGGTGGGGATAAGCAGAGGCACTGAGATCCCATCCAGGGCAGCCTGGGAGGGTGGAAAGCCAATGCAGGTTCTCAGGAAAATGTACAAATGTTTTGCTGTTGGTTTGGGAATCCTGTGGCTCACAGAGCCACACAGGGATTGTTGGCTGGCCTAGATGTAGCTGGTAGTGATTTCTCACATGGACAAGCTGTCAGCTCTCCAGGCAAGGAGGCTGCCATCCCCAAGAGCTGCTTCAGGAAAACAGCTGTAGCATAGAAAAAAAGCCATTCTCTAAGTGATGATGCCAGGAAGAAGTTTGCTTTATCTCTGAAGCTGGATTTATCTGGACATAAAAAATACTGCAGAATACCTGTAGAGCAGTAGCTGTCCCAGAACAGCTCAGGTAACCAGTCTGCCTGCACAAACAAGCCATCAATTCATCCTGAACCAGCCTGAGTTGTTGAACCACAGGGTTGCTTAGGCAGACTTCCAAGACTGTAGAGTCCACCAGTAAACCATGTTCTCAGCTGCCACATCTGCACCTCTTTTAAATCCCCCCAGGGATGGTGATCCCATCACTTCTCTGGGCAACCTGTTCCAGGGCTTGGCAACACAAAGTGACTTTTCCTGTGTGGGAAAGATAAACAGGAGGGATCTGTAGCCTGGATGAAGCTCAAGTTGTATCTCCTACACTCTCTTCAGACAATGAACTTCTCCAAGGCCTTTCTGCAATGCTGTGCCACTCACAGGGGAAAAATTTATCTTTCTGCTGCACTGGTGGCAGTGGCTTTGCCCTCATATAATCAGCAGATATTAACTTATTTGGGGTTTTGTTGTTTTTTTCAGATGCCAGTTCTTATTTTTCTAATCTACCCAAGAGTAAATATTGCCAGGAGCAAGACTCTTCTAAGAAGAGCTCCTGAACCATCTCTCCTGTTTTCTAAGATCATTACAATTAGACAAGAAAGGCACCCTATAGTCATATAGGCTACAGTATACTGAGCATACACATTTGATTACAATTACTGTGGTTTCCTGGACTAATATTTAAATGGGAAAAGACATTCAAAATGAGCCAGCATTAGGTACAGGCCTTGCAGGCAAAACACTTATTGTACTGAAAATTTGGAACACTGCAAGATGAGGTCTGGAGGAAAAAAATCTTGTCTAAGTGTTTCATGTAAATTGTAAGAATGTAAGAAGGAAAAAAAAACAATACCAGAAATGCTACAGAATCCACCAATCAAATGTTGTTTTATGGGCAAGTTCTTCAGCAGAAGGCAATAGCCACTTACATTTCCCACAATGAAATTGGAAATGCATTTATATAAAGCACAGTGGATTATGACTTTGTGAAATATTGCAGGGTTTTTTTATTTGCTTTTGCAGGTAGTTATATTTTCAGGCTACTTAACATTCCCCCTCATCCCCAAATTTAAAAGGCAATAAATTGCTTTAGTGTTTTCAATTTCCTTTCCTTCAAGAGATGTAAATTGATCTCCTGAGTCCCCTCTACAAACTGTCTTCTTGTGAAGAGGGGAGAATAATTTACAAGGCCATTGGCCCCATCCAATCCCCCTTTAGCTCCAGTACACCAGCAGGATGGGGAGTGGGGCAAATCATCCCACAGTGGGAACCCTCCCCAAATGGTTGGATTTTCCAGGAATAAGGATCATTCCCTGGGCAAAGCCTTGCTGCCATTCATGGCAGAGATGCCACACAGCCTCTGCAGCAGATTTGTAAAATGGAAACCTGCAAAGCCTTGAGGTGTGAGGGGCTGGCACCTGGCTGCTCCTGTAAATAACTCACAGGAAGAGACACCAAGATGAGGCTGAGCTGAGGCTGACACAAGGCATGTCCTCCCCAGCCCTCCCCAAGTGTTACACACACAGAAATCTTGTAATCCCACCCCCACCCTCATCTCATGTCTAGTGACAGCCCATCAAACATCCCCTCTTTATTAAATTCAAGTGTGAACAAAATCAGCAAAGAAATATAGGGTTTAATTAATGTTTGCCTTCACCATAAATGAAAGAGAACTTTAATTTTTTTTTTGCTGTATTTTACTAATCAGAGTCATTCAATATCTCGGATGCTAGTAAATTAATTCTGAACTAATGAAGTTAAAGGAGGTCATTTGTTAGAGAAAACTGATTACATATAGAGATCTCCCAGGGACCTAAATGAGAAAATCACTATAATGAAAAAATATTTTAAATGATGCAGGTCAACCAAGTAAATCATTAAGGATGTAGGGGGGATGGAAATATTAATGACACCACGACAGGGAAATGCCAAAAGGGAAGAGCGCTGACATAAGTAAGCAAAAAGACATTTACAGCGCAGGCAGGCTTGGTTCTTTTTTCTCCTTATAATGATTAAATCACACAAATTTCATTTCTTGCCTCAAATTAGTCACCTGTGTCCTGCTATTTCAATGACAGCAAAGAACTAATGTGCATTCTGCACACAAATTTATTTGTATGGCACATAAACCTTTTTAGCAGTATAAATCACAGAGGCACCTAAGGACCCGAGCCAAAATACAGACTGCATTCTACAAGACGTGGGGGGAAATGTGCAAGGGGGAAGGAGGGATCCCTGCCTCTCAGAGGTTTAATTTCGACAAACAAGCAGCAGTTGAGTGATGCAAGATTTCTGCAGCACAGCAAGCCAGGGTAGTGCTTGAAGAGTGGGAGAAGTGTAGCCTGGATGTGTAAGAAATATCCCCAGAGGTGGCAGGCCTGGTCTGTCTAGCCCAGAAATCCACTGCCCTGGACCAGGGCTCTGTTTGGGGACAATATCTCAGCGTGGCCACTCTCTGAAACCTGTTGTCCTCCTGCTCCTCCAGGATCTGTAATGACTGCAATAGGGACACAGAAAACACTGCTCTACCTGCACTATTTAGGTCCACTTCAGACCTGCTGGATGAAATTAAATCTGTTTAGTTCCATTTTGAACCTCTTGGGACAAAACATCCCAGAGGTTCACAGCCTGCTATGAGAGGCTGCAATTTCTTTCACCTGACACTTATTTCCTACCAGTTTCAGAGTTCCTCCACTCAGAAGCAGTGCAGAATTTGGTGAGAAACACATCCAAGTCCACCTAATTCATGGCTTCACTGAATTTGATTATATCTTTCTCAGCAGTCAAACAAGTCCCAAAGTTTTGCTCTCAGCATCCCTCCTGAGGACACCCTGGCTCCTGTGGCTGCCACTGCACATGGACCTCATGATTTCTAAGAGCCATCAGCAACATCTCTCTCCCAACTCCCCAGTGCCAGTCTGGCATCATGTGGGCAGGATTTAAACCATCCTTTTTCCCTCTGCCTTGAGTACTCTCATGAGAATCCCCAAAACATCCCTTTTACCATGTGCACATCAGCGCTGCAGATGAGACTGAGCACACAGAACTGCACACATCTAGATAGCATCCAAAGTCAGGTTTGCTGAGTTTTACTGAGCCAGACTACAGGGCTTCAGGATACTCTCAGGAAAAAAAAACAAACAATTACAACTCAAAGGGATGATTGAAGGTGCAAAACAAGGCAGAAGGTGCAAGCCAGCCCACAGGGAGTGGCAGATGTAGCTGGTAAGGAAAGTTGCAAAGTTGCACAGTATGGCTAGAAAGAATAAAAAAGAGAGAAAAAAACCACAGATCTCTGCTCCATAGTACAAAGACAGGATCCTCTCAAGGATTCAGGGAGGTAGGGAGAATTTAGGGAATATTAGAGGAGGATGCTGAAGGAGAAACAGCAGCACCAAGAAAATCAGTTGAAACAAACCTTTATGAAGCAGGGAAGTGCTGACACACTGTTTACAAAGATTACCAGAAAGTGGTTTATTCAAAGAAAAGAAGGCTCTGTTGTGATCCTAGATCCACTAAATTCACTTTTCAGGATTTCTTGACCAAATTAGCCATAGAGAAATACATTAGTCGTACAGAGCAGATGCAAACTATTTAAATTAGCACATCAGGCAGTTCTATCACAAAGAGATGTAATTAGATTTGAGGAGCCAATACCTCAAGCAGAGCCTGAAAGAGTGATCAACAGTTTACAGCTTGGAAAACTCCCAGAGCTGGAAGCCAAATCCTTTGGAGCATTTAAACAGAAACACATCCTCTCATTAAATGGAGCATTTGCTGAAATTCCAGGAAAGCCTAGGATGAGGCTACCATACTAATGCCACACAGAAATAAAGGCAATGCCATAAATTATTGAGGGTTCTTATGATTTATTTATCTTTTAAACACAGATGCTAAAATCAGTGCTAAAAGGCAGATGACAAGATGGAGATTGCTTTCTCCAGCAATAAGAATTTCTGACCTTTTAGTGACCAGTTGTTTAATTGCAATCTCCAGATCAGCAATAGCAGCAATTGATTTGTGTTCATTAAAACTCTGTTGTAGAACCAAGAACTGACACTGATGTTTTACAATGTAAAGATAGCATTAGGCTGAGTTAAGTAACTACATCACTTAATATCATTATGATGATTTGGCTTCCATGTAAGTATGCCTTGTATTGAACCAAAAACTAGAATTCCTGCAAGAGCTTCATTAAATAAATATTCTCCAAGGATGGAATTAGCCATGACTGTTTGTCTCTTTTTAATTGGTCTTTCAATGAAAATTTTCTGCCAACTTCAAATGAGAAACCCCCAACACTAACAAAGCAAATTCTACTTCAAACCCAACTCTACTTCATTGTATAGGGTGAGGAAAGCAGGGGGGGAGGAAAAACACCAGCTTCAAAGGAATCCTCAGGGTATCTGCCCCCACCTCAGTAGAATTAGTAGGGCCAGAGGTATCAGAGTGACGTATTTGTCACTCCATTGCATGGAGGATGGCATTTATAAAACAGCTAATTACAGTTCAACTCATAAGTAAGCACTAAAGCAGAGTTCCATTTTAGTCAGATGCACAAATCTTCCTCACCTATAAAAGTTAGAGCAATGCACAGTGGCTGTGCACACCTGACTTTGCCATTCCACATGGTTAATCCACACAGAAAATGAGCTGGTTTGCCATGCTTGCTGTGCACATTTTGAAGGGAGGATATTCCCCATGCAATAATTTCTCTGTTCCTAACCCTGAAAGAACCATATATTTTTGGCACATGTATGTATATGTGTGTGTATATATACATATATATATTTAATTTAAGGCACTGATAGAGTGTCTTTAAGGCACAAAGTTTCAGTGGTGCAAAATAAAGTGCTCCTCTGGCAGGTGCTCATCACAGTTTGGTAACACCTCCCAGATTTCTTAAGATGTTTTCACCTTCTAGTACAGCAGTCCCTGACACCAATAAATTCCAGCATTTTGGTCTGCCCCAAGTTGTGCCCACAGAAACGAGTTCTGGTTGCTGGTGGAAATTCAGCTGCATGACTCAAAAACACACATAGCCAAGCTGGTAGAATTCACCTGGGAAACCTGCTCTGATGATAGCTTGGATAAAGGTGAAAGTTATCATCAGTGAACCACAGGCATTAAAAAAAAAATCCTCATAATTGGCCAAAAAACCCAGTGGATCCATTAGTACCATTTAGCAAAGTTATTAGCTTAATAATAAAAAGAAATTACAAATAACAGGGGTGTTTCTGAAGACCACTGACACTTGCTGTTGAAGGATTCCCCTTTACCATTTAACACAAGATCATCTTGCAAAGATTATTTCTCATTTCTCAGACAAGAGTGAAGTTCGAGAGGTTTATTACTGAGACACATCAAATAAATTTCTTCTTTTATTTCCCATGTTTGAAGGGCTTCAGCCCCACTGACAGCAGATCTTTCTTCTCAGTAGCTGAGACGGTGCAGTAGAATTCAAATTACTTGAAGCAGTTTCAAAGGAAATATTTCTGCCTCAAACCAAATATTGTATGACATCGTACCACGAGAGGCTAAAGGAAGTCTGGTAGAAAACCACTCTGGATTCTAACCTCTGTTTCCTAAAGCTGTCAGCTGGAGCATGGCAATGAAAGCATGGGGTTTGCACTTCCCAAAAAATATTGCAATCTCTTGGCTGTGAAAGAGGAGTGTGGCTCAAGCTGCAGAATCTACTTCACACCAGTCTAATCTTGGTGTAATTAGAGGATCACTGTCAAACAGGAGCATATGCTTTGTCCAAAAATCTCAATGCAAATCTCTGTGTGTGTCTATGTGTGTTGAATTATTAAATTCAGCACCCCCTAGTAACATCTATGATAATATATCCTGCTGCTATTATTATACACAAGAAGCTCTAAAGTCACTTTTAATCAAAAGAGATCCTTTTAAATCTATACCTGGTTTTAGTGACATTACTCTTAATGCAGCTGATGAAATATTAAGCATGCAATTACTGTACATGCTCTATAAATGGCTTTCCTGATATTCAGGCTGTATAGAAGGCTGTGTCAAAACAAGAAGGAAGTTCTTTTTCTCCTGAGTACCTTTTTCCCAGAGAGAGATTCAAGATCAGGTTGAAAGCATTTCACTCAGAAGTGACAAGAACCCAAACCAAATACAGAATTAATTAAAAAAAAAAAAAAAAAAGAAAAAAAAAGAAGAAGAAAACAGATTGGAGGAGAGAAACCATCAGAAGTCTCAGCTGATGTCCTGCAGAAGGTTGGGCAGCCACACTCAGGGTCCAATCTGGTATGGGTTGAGTCACCCACAAAAGAAAGGGAGAGAGGCAATCTTCTCCAGAAAGCTTGTTACAGCCTTGCAGACACAAAAAACACAGGATAAAGGTTACTTTGTGCTCATTTTTCCAGGGAAACAGCATTCAGAAATGAGAGATGCCACATTTGCTGACACAGTTCATGCTCTAGGCGGAGTGAAAGGGAGGTTCATTTTGCAGACATCCAGCTGCCATCCCACTTTTGGGAGTGCAGCCATAACCAGCATTGATTGATGGTGTCTAATGGCCTGATAGGGCTGTGCTGCTGTAATTGTATCCACACAGGTGTCAGAAAAGCACTGACATGAGCATCTGGAGAGCTCACAAGGCTCCGAGTGGAACACAAGCAGAACACAGCTCCTCCCTGCAGCCAGCAGCAGCGTGTGCACTGACAGGACATCACTGGCACAAACTTTACAGATCCAGTCTCACTGCAGGACATTTACAACCCCTGGTGATTAGGAAACCCATGAGGGACCCATCACCTGGCTGCTCACTGCTGTGGCTGTGGCCAAGCTGCTGTTATTCAAACAACGTGCACAAGAACAAAATAAAAGAAAAAAAGTAGGCTTCTTTTGCTGTCATAGGGGTAAATGTTCCTGCTCCTTTACATGCAGCATCCTTCCTCCTGGACACTGCTAACAGCTGCTGCAAACTGAGGGAAAAGTCTCCTATTCTGGGGCCCTGATCTTCCCAAGATCTCCCACACTGAAATGGAAGAATCTGGCTGCCAGACTGGGGAATCCTTTCATTTCAACACCCATTCTTACTGTGTCCAGAGTTGTGCCAGAAACCCTCATTCCTCCTGGACCTGAAGCTCCTTCTTGTATTCCTGGCTCCTGTAGCACAATTTTCTTTCAAAAAGAGCATCATCAGTCCCCCTTTATTATACAGAAGGCTTTTCAGGAAGAGGCATAGCTGGAAGGATCCCAACAGCTGGTATTTATCCAGGAGACTGATAATTGTATGCAACATGGGCCTCAAAGATTATTAGACAGCTCTGGCTTTATAAAGATGTGATGTAGAGAAGGTCAGGCTAAATACAGCAATCCCTTCCCCACTTAAATACTGTGAATCTATGAAAAGATCATTTGTTTTATTCAGTGTCTCATAACTAAATGATTATGCTCACCCTTCCTCCCAGCACATCACTATCAGTGACAGATGCACAAAATAATACTGCTCCAGACAAAGTGAAAGATAATAGGCTCAAAATAGGAAAAAAAAATTAATCTACAGTATTTAGATATTACTACCAGGAGGCACAAAGATATTACTCATTTTGGTCTTGCATTGGACAGTGACATCTGCATCAAAACAAATGCATTTTCACAAAAGCAATAAAAAATTACCCAGCTGATACAACATCTGATGTATTTGTGGTATATTGCATTATTTCCATACAGCTGGAGTCCTGCAATCAAGATCCTAGTACTCTGTATCTGGAAAGAGGTTCTTTGTTCCCTTATGAGCCTGGATCTGGGATACTGGATGAAAATCTAAATATTTAAAGTAGTATTCGAGTTGTTAATCTATTCCACTAAACAGTCTTTCTGGACATATTCCAATATAAAGTAAAATGCTTTGTGAAGAATTGCTGCTATTAAAGGGTTTCATCCCAAATACACCCCAGTGCATTTCTTTATACATCCAGCAGAGTCTGAAGGGCTGCTATTTTTATCAGGTTTGTATTTTACAGATAAGAATGAAGTGCAGATTACAGCATTGTTTCACACCAGTGGTTCCCCACCACACAAAGGCAGAGCTCTGCACAACCAGCAAAGCTAGACTGTTTTAGCTGAAAGTACTTTAGGTTTAAATATCATTAACATATTTTCATCCTGGCCTCCCTGATCAGCCTTTTCACAGTAGCAACTTCCCCTTGGACAGAGGCACCAGCAAGGTTTGCCAAAGCAGCCACAGAGGATGGGCTTGGGCACGCTGGGCTGGGAGAGCCCAGGAGCTGCTGCCCCAAGGAGCCAGGAGTGCTCCAGCTGCTGGGATGCTGCTGGAGACAGCCCAGGAACAGGAGAACAACACACCCATCACCACACCTTCCTAAAACAGTCAGGACTCCCCTTGGCAGCGTCCTGGAGGGAGGTGTAACAGCAAACACAGCATGTGGAGATCATAGCTGAGCAGAAACAGAGGATTTTCCTTCAGAGAGGTGTCCAGGATAGAAAAAAGTGAGTGTAGGGTGCTAGGAATGCAGCAGTTTGAAAGTATTTGCAAGTATCTCCTTCAGTCTCTCTAGGAAATAATTGTTGTGGCAGTTTGGGGCTTTTTGGGAATACAATACATTTAAAAAGTGAAAGGGAGGAAAAGTAACATTCAAAGCTATCTGAGGATTCAGTTAATGCTATTGGCCTGTGTAGAGAACTGATAGCTGAAAGCAGTAAAGAAATTATGAGAAAAGAAAGCACTGGACAGGCAGCAGGAAATAATCAAAAAGGATTGAGAGACAGAAGTCTGATTTTATGAGGGATACGAGTCAGCAGAAAGTCAGTGTCAGATATTTAAGGGCAGAGAATGACAGTCTGAAGAAGAATCCTGATGGATGCAAAAAGGAATAAAGTCCTCAGATGTTACTTCTGAAGGGAGATGTACAGCTGAAAACAGGTACAGAGGAGTGGATGGGATTAATTCTGAATCCTTCTGCACTCTGCATTTTTAAGACAGCAGTGAAATACTTGACTGCAAACAGTATGTTCACAAAAAAGGCACTAACAAGCTTGTGCTTACAGTGATGTCTTTCAGGACACCTCCCTTTGATGCAGGCTTGTTACCTCCTCTTCCCAGCAGAAGGAATGATGCCTATACTGACAGCTAAAGGCATTTTTACTGCTCTTTCTGCCTGGTCTGCTGCAGATGAAGTACAGCAGTAGCAATGACAGTGCTCCCCCAGGAGCAGGACTTGCTCTGGGGACCCTGGAGCCAAGTCAGGTTAAGAAATTGGCCCCTAAGGAAGATTTTGGTTAGACACCTGCAGAATTTGCTGGTGACAAATTAAAAGATAATTACTCTAAACTGTTTCTTCAAAGAGAAAGGACAATATTGTCCATCCACTGACACTAAAAAGCAGATGAGTCACCAGAGAAGATGAGTGTTTAATTCAATTCACCATCTTTCATTCTGCAGAGGTGATAGAGGTAATTTCTCTCCAGATGGGAGGAAGAGGCTTGTCCTGAAGCACCAGCTCATAACTTTGAAAGAGTGGTTTAAAATCCTGGTTTTGCTGCATGGTGTTCCCAGAGCAGAGAACATAATTCAGTTTAACCCATACTTATTTTTCCACATGCAAAAAGAAAACACTCATACATCTACATTTACCAGCCAGGGCTCTGGGAGGAGACTGGACATCCACAGGAGGGTTGGGCTCAAGAATCTGATTTCAGATTGACAGAAAGCCAAATAAAGGACAGATGTAGCAGTAGCTCTCTTTTCAGAGTCACTGCTAATATTTTTCATCTCAATATGTCCATGCCATAAAAACCTTTCTGACCAAGCCCAAGCTTTTGCTTTTGTAGTACCTGACAAAGTTGGAAGAGCAGTTCCAACAGGGCAGTTGGAAAAGCAATTCCAGCCATTGGAACAGTTTCACCCCACCTCATCCATCCCTTCCCAAACAGGTTTTTGGGGAGAAACTCTTAATTCCACAACAGGAAGAGCTTGTTCCTGCTGCTAATAAATTCAGATTACAAATGGACACCAGTTCATAAATAATGGTCTGACATCAACAGGAGAAAATTTAGTAAAGACACAAATAGAAATCAAACACAAGAACACAGCTCAGGGGGCACTGGTTCAGCAAAATCACTGCAGAAATTGAGTTTACTACAGACCATCCAAACAGCCACCAATCCCACTGTGCACACAAGGATGGTCCTGCTCTAGGATGCACTGGCAGATGTGATATGTGCAAGGGATGGGAGATGGACATTCTGCCCTACACACAGCTGAGAGGTCTCAGCTGGAATAGTGCAACTGGATTTGGGCATCCCGCTAAGAAAAATGTAGAAAATTTAGAGATGGTTCAGGAAAAAATCAACAAGAATCAGAAGAAGTATAGACAAACACAATTTACAAGGAAAGATGGAAACAACTGGTTTAATTTTCACTGTAGGAGCAGAGTCACCTGACTATAAGGCAAACTGGGTATCAGTCTCTAAACATAAAAGAGAACATAATTGATAAAAAGGCTAGATAAACATCATCCCAGGCTAGATAGATCTGGTCCTGCAAAGGAGCAGGGGGAAGAAGCAGGGCTCGACCTCTTAAGTGCAACCCAAGTTAAATATAGTGACATATTTAAGATATATTTTATATATATATATATATAATATATATGCACACATATTTAATTTTATATTTATGTATTAATTATATAAAATATTTTATTGATTTTATTCATTATTATGCTAAAAATTATCATTTTTATATTTAATCTGTAATATATTCTTTTAGAGACTCGTGATATAAATACATATTTAGGATATACTTAGGATGTGCTATTTGCAGCATAAGGATGTACTAGTGAAATAACGTGTTTTATTTGTTAAACACTCTGAAACATCACAAAGTAAATCTCAAAGATATTAATAGACTGAAACAAACCCTGCCAAGGCAATGCATGCATACATGTGTGGCATAAGCATTAGGGCATACAGGCAACATGGCTTGATAAAACATCAAAATCAATTGCACTCAGAAATACTGTTGGTCTCAGCAACTGCATTTCTTGTAAACACATTAAAGGATTGATTCAATAATCAATCCTGGATTCATCCAATGAAACTATAGCCAGGAATATGCATGTTGATCACAAGGAAAGTTACTAAACCTCATTCAGCTAATAACACTTTCTAGCTTGAAGCTTGATACCTTTATAGAATTTGAGCTAGCAGAGAAGCAGATGATATTCCTACTTTCCATGCAAATGCATAATCCTTTTCTGAAGGCTACTAAGCTCTGTGCCACCAAAATCAGTGGAACTCTGGCTGTTTACATCGGATCTGTGAAAGGCTTTGAAGATGAAAAGAGCCATGCAAGTGCTAAGAGTAGCTATTTTGGCAAGGAACCTAGACCAGAAACACTGGGTGTTACACACAGGTCCTATTGTTTCCTGTCATCCTTGTCATAAAGGCAGAAACCAGCAAAACCCAGGCAATCTGATAATAAAAGACAGAGGGGGGAAAAAAAAGCATTTTCCTAAGGATGCTTTCAGAGGCACTCTTAGCAGAGGGGCACAGTAAAACTTTACTTTGAGTCCCATACCAATCATTTCTTGTATCAACTCTTATTTGTTCTGACGTGGTTTTTGATCAGTCACTAATTCAGCATTTGGGGGACGCCCCATGAACATCAATTTATGCACATGAGCAGGAGAAGGGTGGGGAGGTTGAGGTGAAGAGGCTGGTTGCAAAAAACAGCTCAAGTTGAGCAGGAAAAATAATAGAAATATTGTTCTAAAGAACCCAGAGCGCAGCAGATGAAACAACCCTAGAAAAACTTCCTGGTTCAAACAGGAAAGAGCAAGTGCAGGGTTTGTTGTTGTTTTCCTTGTGCTTATTGGTGGTGGGTTTTGGTTGGTTTTTTTAGACAAAGCAGTCAAAAGTCACACATTTTTTTAAAAAAAGTTCAAAAGAAAAACTATAAAAAACAGCATTGGAAACACAAGCTACAAGCAGGTGGGGAATCCACAGCTAAAGAACTGTACAAACCAATTCCTCAAGGATGTGAATAAAAACAGAGTAAACTATGAAGAGAGAAAAGAGGAATTGAGCAGAAGGTGAAAAAAAATAGTTACAGATAAACAGGTTGGGTTTAGGGCAGGACTCAGAAAAACACAGCAAGATATTATTTTAACAGAGGTCTTGGAAAAGTCTGCAGGACCCAACTGAACTTGATAAATTAATGTCATAAAACCTGAGCAAAAGTGGATCAAAAATTTGACCCAGGAATTCTTAGAGGACAACAAAATATATGGCTCTAGGTTCAGGTATCCCAAAACCCTGCAGGATCTGAGGGCTCCAAGTGGAGAACAAGAATCAGGAAGATACTGGAAAGAGAAGGATTAAGTTGCTACTGACTGCAAATGAATCAAGAATATTGCAAGATCCATGAGGTTAAAACTGGATTTTTTTACAAAATTCTTAATTAAATTAAGTCAGCAGCCTGGAGGGAAGCAAATGAAGAAAACTCATTGGCTGCAGAAATTGCTTCAGGTAATGGTAATGAAATACATGGAATAACAAGGAATAACAAGGTCTAATGACACAGAGTGATGTCTTATTTGATTTCTGTCATTGCATTGAGTTAACAGACATGCTTCACTTCCAAATTTGTGGAGCACAGAGGTAAGCAACCAGCTAAGCAACTTCTGTCTTGAGCTTCCCAGTGTACAAAATTAAATGCAGTGTCATAGAAATGTGGATTTGAGCCAAAGCCCAGCAGGGCCAGAAATGCTCAGCCACTTCTGCAGGTCTCTGCACAGCCCAGCCCCAGCAGGAGCAGGGGAATCTGCTGTACCAGGAGAGCTGAGCACCACAGGAGTCATGCATGGATTCAGGCCACTGCCCACAAACACAGCCACTGTGCATTTACACAGCCTCTCATCATTTCCCATCTTGAATTTGATGCCCTGATGCAGTGGGTCAGGAGCATTTCAGAGGGTTCCTACAACAGCAGAAGACTGAGGTGTTGAGTACAGACCTCTGTGACTGCTGGAAGTGTGAATCCAGTTTTTCTAGGATCAGCCTCCTCTTCTTCACGCGTCTTTGCTTCACAGAGAGCGATCAAAAGGCTCAGAGGGAAGCAATCAGCAGGAAAGGGCTGCATGATTCCCCCATCCTCTCCACCCCATCACATATTTGCAGGTTGTGATTTGGGACACAGGACCTAAAGCCACCCTGCTTTGTCTCTCTCCTGGATCCCCATCTCAAGAAAAATGCAAAGGGCTGCCCTGGGCCCACGAATCCTAACAGTTCTTGCTAAAACCAAATAAAACAGAGGGGAGAGTAAACTTAAAAGCAAATGCTGGCTGTCATGGTGAATTTCCAAACAGTCTGTGAGTCACTTAGAGGAAGTTTCTACATGCTTATGTCTTCCAGCTCAAATAAAGTAATTAAATTATCTTAACTACTGACTAGAAAAAGCTTTATTGTTGCAATAGCTAGGTCTGCAGATTAATCATGCTGCCATTACACAGCACAGGTGGTTTATCACAGAAGTCATCCAATTGCCTTTTAGGATAGGTGGCATTTACTAAGAGAAAAAAAAACAAAACATGTTTTTTAAGGTCTAAGCAGAAAATGCAATCCCAAATATTGCCCTTTCCTAAAAAAAATACATTGAAAAGGCAGCTTTTAAAGGGGAGAGGCAGGCAGCAAAGCTGTTCTGACACTAGTGATTAAATCCTAAGGATTTAAGTCTGTATTGCTCTGCAGAAATAGATGAAAAATGCAGCAACCCATAACCAATACCTTCTGCAGGCTGAATTAGTGTTGTTCACAGTAAGATTTTCCTTGAGCACAAATGAAGAATGAGCCATGTATGACCCAAGAGGTGGCCATAACACCGTCACAGGATATGCCATTATACAGAGAAAAAAAATTAAAAAATGAAAGGCAACATGCAAATCTGTGCATTCCATTTTATCAAACATTTCTGGGGGAGGATCTGAAGCAGGCTCTGCTTCCATGTCATCAGCAAAAGCAAGAGAGTTTTCTAAATTACTTAGCAACCAGCATGTTAAGGTCTTTTGTTATTCTGGCCAAAGTAACCCCTAAAAAAGTTGCTGACTATCAAACACTTTTAAAAACATGGTTAAGACATTCAGAATGCTTCTCTCACATGCCCTTGACAGAGAAAGGCTGCTACATCCAGTTTTACAAAGGGCCAGGTGGGACAGACCCTACAGAGAGAGGGATTTTTGTGGGTAGCTGTGCTGAACCTAGTGAACTGCCCCTCAAACAGTGCGAATGAGGGTTAATAAAAGCTGTGGTAGGCCAAATATGGGTTTGGGGTTGTTTTTTTTCTTCTTGTTTCACCAAAAAAAAAAAAAAAAAAGCCACAGGAGGAAGGACAGTGGTGTTCTGATCTGTCACCCCTGTATTCTCCCTCCTGGAATGGTAGTTATGGCTGTCCTTTCTTTTTCCATAGAGAACTCAGATTATGAAACCAGAGCAAGAACAAGTCATGTACAAGAAAGTTCCTTAAAAAGGCAAAAATTAACCACCCTTGGAAAAACAATAAGAGAGGAATGTGAATAACACAGCATTTCCCGTGGCTTGTATACTTATCTCATACCATAACGATCAAGTGGCTTACTTGTCTCTACCCGTTACAAAAGGGATTCTTTGCATTTTCACGTGGTTCTGCTCTACAACCAACCACACAGTTTTACTACTTTGTCTTAGCTATTTTGGTGCTTAGATACTCAAATCCTCTCCCCTTCCCCCCACTAAGTAAATTTTCCAGGCTAAAGTTCAAAGTGAATTCCAATGTGATTATATAAACACATGCATACTGTAGATTGACATCATACAATGCTATTCTTTGTTGCTAGATTTTTATTATTTTTTTTTGTCTTTTTAGTTTGCAACAACTTCAGTATGCTTGGCTTGCTACCCTAAAATAGTAGCTTATTACACCCTACTGAATAAGATAACACTGTATTTATTCCTCTGGCAGTTTGGTTTTCACAAGATAAAAAAAAAAATAGCTCAAGAATTAATTCATAAAAATAGACTTGCAAAGGAAAAATAAAAGTAACAGACCTTATGAATCTCTCTGTTTATTAAGGCATGTGAGTAGTGGAGTGGAGAGAAAGCAGGTTTATATGTTTCAGTCCATCATGACTGTGAAATTGAACTGTAAATGGTACCTAGCGCAGCCAAGTGAGACAGACACCATGCCGGGAGTTAATGGAAATGTGGAGAGCTTTTCTTTTTAACAAAGTACTTGAGCAATTATTCCAGCACACCCACAGTGAAATGAGATAAAGTTAGGCTGTGCATTAAAAAGGCTGTTAACTGCAAAATAAATTTACTGACAGCCATTGGGAACCTTTCGTTCCTCGTTCCTTTTTCTGCACCTATTAGCTAAAAACGCCAAGCAGTGTTGGTGGGGATAAACAGAGAGCTGCAGGGTGGGAGCTCTGTCATGTGCAAATGTGCTGGGTTCTCACACTCACCTGGCACAGAGGTGGAGCCATCCAGCCCTGCCACTAAAGCAAGACAGGCACCGAGTGCTTCTGACAGCCCTGGGGATGCCAGGGCTTTGTACTGACATTAACATTTTACTGCAACCCTAAAAACGTAGCAGAATTCCCAGGCTCACCTTTCCCACCACTCCCCTGGATGTCCTGTGGCCCTGAGGAGTTGAAGGTCATGTTTGAGGCTCAGCCTAGCACTGAACTCCAGGGACAAACAGGATGAAGGGCAAGTCCTCCTTGCCCTCTAAAACTACCCTTGTCTAATTGCTTATTAACGCTCCCCTCCCTCCAGCCCCACCTGCTCCCCAGCAGCCGTGTGGCCACACCAGCGTGTCCAATGGTAAATATTGATCTCCTGGGGCACAGCTCACCCCATCTGCACAGTCAGGCAGAGAGCCCTGGCCAGCTGTGTGCATCCCCTCATCCCCCACATCCAAAGGGGAGCTTTGTTGGATGAACTGTGCAGGTGGAAACACCACCGCTCGCTCGGTCAGGAAGATGAAAGGAGCTTTGCTTCTGAAGAAAAGAAAATCTCAGACACCGAGAGAGAAAGGCTGCCCATATAGAAAGTATTCATCACTGATCATGATGGTTTTCTATGGATTTTCCATTTAAGGGAAAAATCCTTCCCTTTCAGAGGGCATTAGAAAGCACCACTGGTATGTTATGGATTACATACCAGAGCAGACTGGCCCCAGCATCTCGTGAGAAACCCACTAGAGAAGCCAATATAAGAACAATGCTAAAATGTCTTGGAAAAGCAAACAATTTCTTTATCAGCTGCAACTTCTGTTTTACAAAGTCCTTTATTTCCTAGCAAGGACCATGCTTAGACCTCTTAGATATATCCTATTGTGATAGCAGCACACTATTTTTTCATTGTGCTATTTTGAGAGCATCTCCAATGCAACCCTGCATCAAATACAGCACATTGACCCAGGGCCAAGCCACATTTTATGTAATCCCCATGACATCTCTTACACCTATGGCAACACAAGTGAGCTCCTCTTTGCATTTCCAATGTGGATGAAGTGAGAGCCACTCACACACAACCCTTCTCTTGCTATTCCTGGTGCCTGTGCTGAACCTTCCAGCAGTCCTTTCAGCAGGTGCACTGACTCTGCTAACTCTCCCTTCTGGAGCTCATTGTCATGGCTCCTTGCTGTTAGCCTCAGCTGCACAACCCCTGAAACACACCCCTCTTCCTCTCCCAGAGGTATGAGGTGAAGATCTGTATCTTTTGGCCTCACAGCCATTATCTGTGGCTGTCAGTCAGAAAACAGAAATGAAAACAACCAATGCTCTCTCCTCTGTAGCAGACCTGTCACTTTTCCCTGACTTTCTTTGACATAATAAAAATTTATTTTGTTTTCTCTGCTCATGTATCCTATATAAGCATCCTACACATGACTAACCAACACATTCTCCATCCCCTCCCTAACCCTAACCCAATCCCCAGCAAACAAGAGCCTGTTACCTCCAGGAACTGCTCTGATTTCAGCCCTCCTGAGCAGTACACGAGCAAAGCTGCCCTCCCACAGCTCCTCCCTGCTGAAGGGGTACACTATTTCCAGCAGCAGTTAGACATGAAGCCAAGCTGGACCCTGAGGAAGTCACTGCTTCATCCTGCCCAGAGCTGCTAATGCACCGGACCTGCTCCTCTTTTGCCTTGCGGCATTTCCATTTCCTTGCACGTCTGTCAGATTCTTTCCGTGTTGCTTTTACTTTGCTGTGCACTGTAGCAAGATGCCAACTTTCCAATTTTGGGTTTTTTTTCTTGTGCTGTGTGTGCTCTAGATCCAGCACTATGCCTCAGATGCTATCAAGTAGCCAAACGTGACACGATTTCAAGGTTGGCCTCAAGGTGGTTAACTCTGAGAGTCAGCCTTTCAATCACCATCAGATACTGATCAAACAAAAATAGATGAGGGCTGACAGCAGGCTGGCTTATTATACTCTCTATTTCCAGCTGGTTTAGTTCAGGATGTTTTTATCAAGTGAGTCTCCAGCTCACATCACTAGTATGCAAGGAAGGCAGGAGGGGAAGTGGTGGTACAAAAATGGAATAGTTTGTGATTTGTAGCTGAAGAAAAACTAAGACAATGGTTTCCCCTGATTCACTAGATGTAATTGTTCCTCGAGCATCATCATAAGACAAAGCAAATCCCAAAGATAAAACCAGTCTGGAGGAGGAGAGAGGACCCACAGCTGCAAAGTTATAATTTCAAGATGCAGCCTTTCTCCCTCCCCTTGCATAAACATTACATCAAATTTATCACAAACCTGCAGCTGCCCAAATGGCACTTGTGTCCTCACACACTGCACAGAGCTCACTATAGACTTCTAAGAAAGACACTCAGAACTTTTACCTTTAGCTTTCCATGCTGATAGAGATCAGGGAGATTTGTAGACTTTGATCATCCCTTATTTAATTCAAGTCAGATGGAGCCCAGTTGAGTTGTGAGGGCTCAGCTTCAGCAGGAGACTCTATACCCCAGCAGAGTTTTCCCCAGACTTTCTTCTCCTCCAAAGCATCTTATCCTGACCCAGCTGACTTCAAACTCTCCTGATAAGTTCTTGGGGAAGAACTGCCTTTTTATTTGTCATGGAGACTTCCTGTGATTATCACACAGGTGTCTCAGGTGAAGGAGCTACACTCTTGCTCACCATTCTGGCCTCAAAATACATTTTTTTTAAAAGACTGACTGCTCTACAATCCCACAGCCAGAGCCCCTCAAATACAGGGACATATCTTAAATCAATGTCTAATGTAAGTTTCAATCTTCTACAGACTCTAATTTTTGCACCTGTAACAAATTTAAGCAATTATGAGCGTAGCTACCTAAGAATAAATGAGAGGATAAATGAGAAGTTTTAGCTTCTCATTAAATACCTGGGGTCAGCTTTCATAGATTCATCATTTCACCTGAGCAGATTCTAGACAATTCTAACACTCCTTGTTCTCCAAAACGTTGTCTCCACATGTTGTGTTGTCTTTCCAGCTTCTTTGTCCCACTTTCAGCAGAGATAAATGTCTGTGCAAAGCCCCATCAATCCAGAGGGACCCCCTGGAACCCACCAATACCTCAGCCTTGCCACCTTCCAGTACAAAATAAACTAATAAAAAATTAAATAAACCCAGCTACACCCTACAAAAAAAAACTTTTCTAAATTTGCCATCTCTTCAAACAACAACAAGAAATTATTATTTAATATTTTTCATTTTTTAATACTTACAAATGCTTTACTTATCAAATAAACAGTTTTTTCCACTTTTCTCAAAAAAAAATCTTTTCCCAAAACAAATAGGGGAGGAGCCACTTAAATTTGCTTTCTAAAAAAAGCCCATTCAAAAAATTTTCTCCCTAATATATCCTAAACCAAAACACTTTCTCATCCAAAGCTCCTTCTGGGCACAAAAAAAAACCATCTACATCTCAAATGCAGTCCTTCATTCTTTAGTGCAGGAGCATAACCCTACTGCTGTGGCTACCAAATCCCATGGCTGTGGCTGAAAGTCTATTCCTGTGATCCAGAGAGATTCCCATTCCCACCTGAGAACTGGATAACCTGGTCCCAGCAGGATTAAAACACCTTACAAGGGTGAGGGGGAGCTGAGGTGGGAAGAACACTTGCACTGCAGGAGTGACGGGTCAAACAACATTCAGGTTTATGCATAAATAGTAAAAAAATTCTATTTCTATTTCTATTTCTATTTCTATTTCTATTTCTATTTCTATTTATATTTATATTTATATTTATATTTATATTTATATTTTTAATATATATTATTTATATATATATAAAAATATATGAAACCTCTGGATCTCACATATTCCATTTAATTATGAGGGAAAATAACAGCACCTTACCACTGAATCCATACAGAGTCACAGCTCCTGTGGTGACCAAAAGGTATCAAATTTAGGTACCAAAAATTAAAATTCAATTCAAATTAAAATTCTAAGGTACCAAAACTAACTGTCTGGAGTTAGAGGGTCTTAAAATCCCGCCACTGGTTAAGGGTATGTGTAAATGCTGTTCTAACTAGTGGGATTTTTGACCTAAATTTGGTGATGATCTAACAACCAGCCCTTTCTTCCAGGGGCAGCACCTTAGAGCTTCCCAAAGTCGATGCATCGGCGGGAGTTAAATGTCACCATCTACCTTTGGCTGATTAAACTCTATTTTTCTCCATCTGATACAATTGTAACAGTGCACCGTGCTGATCAGGCACAGGTTTTGCACAAAATGTCATGCATGTTTATTATTAGATTAAGCTGCAGTAGGTTTAATTTTAGATCTTTTGATTCAAGTGGTGCAACGAAGATTAAATGTTAGGCATTATTAAAGATGCAGATGTGGACATATTGAATTATAAACCTCATTAAGTGCCACATCCTAGACAGGCTTCTGAGATAAGCTACAAAGGACTTCCTTACTTCATACCAAAGTTATTAAAATATTAGAAGGTAAATCTAATCATAAAAATATTATGATAGAATGAAACTGATACTTTAAAAGTGTTATTACAAAAGACTGTATTTCTTTCATCTATAATTACTTCCTCCTCAGTTTAGATTGCTGGATTGATAATAAAATTCAAGTATTTTTCCTCTTTTGAACACACATAAAAAGTAAGTACAATGGAGCCAAATTTTGTCACTGTTTTCAGTGCCTGAGCCTTGAGAAATCCTCCTCAATGTCAAGCTTTTCGTTCTTATCAAGATTAAAGCTATCCACTCATGATTACATCTGGTAGAAAAGCCATCCCCACTTGCATGGATGTGGCCAAGACAGTTAAGATGGTAAATGCATGACAAGATTTTGGAACATCTGGCATGGCTGAATTTAGAGAAGGGACCAGAATGGTGGAACAGGACAGAGATTCGTGAAAAGATAAAGGAACACAGGGTGGATTCTCATATTCCCTCACTGAATTCTTTAACATCAGTTAAGTGCTATAAATTTCTCTTCTGTTGAAGAAAAGTAGGGGATATAAAGTGAAATTAGAAAGGGCAAAAGAGGAAAGTTTCAAATTCATGCAACCATTTTATTTATTTATTTATTCTTTTTTTTACCAACTACATTGTGAGCTTGTGGGACTCATTTCTATGAGTTATGGAGGTTTCCTGCCATTCTACTTCCCAAGATTTCCTGCTGGCCTGGATAATAAGAATTTCACCACGTCACTGGTGAAGCTAAATGTTCTATAAGGTATAAAACCAGTGCTAGCCCAGACCATCAGCCAGCCAGTGACTGACAGGTGGGAATTCCTGCAGGAATTTCATAATTGTACAGTCTAACCCTTCCCTCAAGAAGGTTTTGCTCTGGCTCTTAATATCAAGACCAAGCCTTGGCTCTAACACAGCAGAGCAATTGCAGCTCTTTGAACCCAAGGGCAAGGTATAAACCATCTCAGACTGCACCAGGACTTTCATAGATTTTATCAAAACTCACTGGAAACCCATATCCAAGTTCTGGAGAAGTTCTCACCATTTCTGCTAATGTTCTCTCCATTGCAAGACAAGGCTGAGCTGTGATAAAAACATTGCCCAGTTATTGGGTGGAATACTCCCTCCAAATTTAGACATCAATTGTTTGTCCCATCCTGGACCACCTCTAGAAAAAGTCCATAAAGTCCTGTAGTTCGAGATCCATGTTTTCTTAACAGGACTTTCTTCTATTTCCCCATTAAACTGTGCCAACACTTTGACTGCAGTAGATAAAGGCCATTCTCATGCACTGAAAACACAGAAAGAGCAATTCTGCTTCTTATTTGCTAAACAATTGAATTTGTAAAGTAATATAAGGATTTAAGAGCATTTTCTATAGGTGTGTTATGTCAAATGAATGGTGACCACAATGGATTTGATCCACAATAAGATATTTGAATTTTCTTGTTTGCAAGATTTGCTAGGATCTGATAGCCAGTTTTGTCTCTCAGCATACAGAGCAGGTCTCTTTTCAGAAAAAGCTGGGAAAGCAAGCACCAATTTATTTGATTGCATTATATTTTGCATTAGCTGTTCCTTTTGGGATTCTTGTAAAAGCTGGCATTTATTTTTATCTATCTGTCACTGACTGGAGGCACTTGATGTCAAAAGTGGCAAGATAAAAAAGCTTGTTTTACAAATAAACCTGTAGAAGCAAAGCTACAGTGATTTTTGTAAAGTAGGCAATCACATTCTAGTGGGTTAGAGTTTGAATATTGCAACCATTATGAGAAATTGAAAATAAAACATGAAATACCTCACTGCCACTAGGAAGGGAACTAAGGAACAGGAAAAGCAAGACTAGTAGCAGATTATCAAAATTTTTATTACATTTTTCCAGTAGAGAGTTATCAATTCTCCTGCTTCCTTTTAGTTGCTTTTGTGTGTTACAGGATAAATATTTGCAGGAAAGATTTTATCCTTTACTAAAACTAAATTCTATTCAGCACTACTTTTTCTATTGAGCAGAATAAAACAACAGGATTTAAAGGGAAATATTAGATTACTTGTGAGAGTTTCTGAGAAACAGCTTGGTTGGGTATTTTTATCTTCATTTCCTTGTCTTTTGCAATTTTAATTTGAGAAAATGCACATACTGTGAAAAGTTCAGTTAAATATTTCATTGTTAGTGCATGCTGCAGAAAGCAAAAAAAACCCACAATACTCCAAAGATCAGCTCTTCTGTATTTGTTTTGGTGGGCAATTTGTTAGTGCAAATTAAAAAAAAATTCAAGATTCCTACTGAGAGCAGACACTCTGAAAGAAGGAGAAAAGTAATAAAGCAGGGTAATGAATTCAGATGTTGCAGACAGAACTACTGAATAAAATACACAAATGGGGGAGTCAGGACTGTTGCCTTTTCTTCTGCTCTATAAACACAGGTCTGCAGAACTCAGTTTCTGAAGCTGGAAGTAATAGCAGCTCCTATGTCCTCACTTTGAGTAAAAGCAGCCATGACAACATGATCTCTTGCACAGCCTGTGCGTTTTAGCACATGGACGACTGTAAGATGACTCACCACGCTTTTAATTGCAGCTTTGATCATTAAATCTCTTTTGAATTACTGAAGGCTCTATTTCCGCTTTCCAGTTACAAAAACCATCAGAAAAGGGTTTGAGGTTTCAGGTCGGAAAGTTCAGCTTTGCTTTTTAAATCCCAGCCTCTTTCAGCGAGGATCCATAAAGGGCTGCAAACACCAAGACAAAAGCACAAAACAGATCACAACAGACCAATCTTCTTAGCCTTGAGCATCCTTTGTTGGCATCCACATCTTTATCTTGTCTGCCATTTCCAGGCCAGAATTTCTGTTGCTTTGGTAACCCCACTAAAAGCACTGATGCTTTCATTGTGGTTGGCCTGCTTCTGGCACTAATCACAGTTTGCACATTAATGAGATGCTGTTTATGGTTTTTTCAGTGTGATGTTCTGCTCAATAGTCAAGGAAGGCACCACTAGATGGCTCAAGGGACTAGTGGGCTGCTCCTGCTTCCCAGAAATCCCTAGGCAAGGCGCTGGGTGCTGATCTCCAGAAGGTTGGGCCTCCAAACCCACCTTCTTCTGGCCATGGAGAAGCCATTTGGGCAACACAAGGCAGGACTCAGCTTGGCCCTGTTTGGAGCAGCCATCCAGCAGCAAGAGCCACACACTGACACTCCTCAAACAAAGCAGCCTCCACGCTGTCGTGCCCTGGAAGAAACAAAAGGGCAGATTTTGCCTCGTAAAAGGGCCCATCCTGTTCTGACAGAGCCCCATTTCTGTGCAATGGCTCAGCAGCCAGCAGAGGGAAAGGCTGATTCCTCACTGGCACACCGAGTTTGCTCAGAAATGCTCATTCTGGCTTTTTTCCCTTGCACAGCCACACGGCTCCCAAAGCAACTCGTCAGTGACTTTTAATTCAAGCCCATGATTAATGCAGTTGGTAGTTGTAATCACCAAATGTTTCCTGGCTGATGTAAATCCCTTCCCTGATGGAAACTCAGGACCTTGCCACAGCCCAGCTTGCGAGGACATTTCCTCTGTGCAAAGAAGGAATTAGGCATTAGCGTAATGGACTTTTAAATCTCTCTGGTCATTGGCCCCAGAGAGGTGCATCCAACTGGATGCCTCTAGTAGTTAATTTGTTCCACAAATGGAGAGGGGAATTTTTCTCTTTAAAAAGCTTTTTAGTGGGACCATTTGTCCCCTAGCCAACATCAGCTTGACTTCTGCAGAGTCACTTTAGATTTGCAGTGATAAAGAGAAGGTAAAACTCATCTCCTTATTATACAGCTGAGTGGGTCTGCTCAGGGAGCTGCAAAGAAGGAGCAGGGGAAATATAAGAGGAAATTACAAATAATGTTGATAAAAGCAGCAAAGAATCACAGTTCTTATCCAAGTGTGTGACAAAAAGTTCTCCCATAACAATTCCACTATTGTATGGTCTTTTCCTACAGCAGCACTTATTTCATCTACTCCTACTCTCAGGTGGCCAGTCTTGCTCAAGTCATTTTCTTATGAGGGTGGGTAGGAATTGTGCCATTTTTAATATTTCCACAATTTTCACATATGCAGTAAATACAGATTGATAAGCTACAGACACCTGGCCAGCTTGAACTGGAATGCAGCAGTACAACAGCAAATTTATCTGGAATATTTAGAAATTAAAATGCGTCAGACCACTTATTAAAAGAAGCTTTCTAGCTGCCAAGAGAGCTTTTGGGCAGCCAAGGACTGCACAAACCTTGTTTTTGTCAGACTTCTTACAACAGGGCAACATAATCAGGTGAAATTAAAATGGCCCTGTGTTAGTCAGCAAAAAGAGGGCCCAGCCTTCAATTAGTGCCACCACTACTCAGCCATGTGAAAGAGAATATAATGGATCCTGGCTGAATTCCTGCCAAGTTTTCCAGTCCTCACTCTGCTTTTTTGACTTTACACACAGTATCATATTTAGCAGGAATAATTCCCCTAATGGGCCCACCCCAGCATGTGAGGCTTTGTTTTGTTCTCTTGTTGATGATCTCCCTTCCTCAAAAAAATCAGTGTTTGAAAAAGACACAGAATAAGGTCATTGCAACACTTTCATTCCAAGGCCTCTGCTTTACCCTCACTTTCAGAGCACATAAATTATTTTTGACCAGCAATTTCAGAGAAAATCCACAGAAAACCTCTTTCTTCAGGACTGCAAATTTTTCTGCTCTTGCTGCAAGGGCCTTGAGCACCTCAAATAGTTACTGTTAACTGGGGAAACTGGTGGAAGGAAACAGAAGAGACAAATAAAAGCAAAAGATCAGCAGAATTCATAGAAGAAATTCATGCCGTGGTTTCTAAAGATTAGGGTATGAACAAAAGCCATCCTAGCCCAGTGAAGCATTTCAGCATCACCTCTGAGAGGTCTGCTGGAGAAAACCACAGGCTGGTGGTTTTCTTCCCACCTTGACCCCTGGGAAGGGGATGACTTCTGGTGGTTTTTGCTCCATTTCCAAACATCTGAAGGAAAAGAATGAGACTGGGAGGAGTTGGTGTGTGTTTGTAGGGGCACAGTGCTGACACTCCTCAGAGACCCTGGGGAAAAGTTTTAAAGTGTCTGAGAGCCCTTGGCAACAAAAAGAATTTGGTAGAGCCAAGTAATCAAAAGCAAGAGAAGAGCTTCACTTTTGAACATCTCAAGAATCAACAGAGATAATGACTGTACTGTTTTCTTCAGACATTAGTATTAATAAAATTCACTCTGAAAAGGCCAAGACATTAAGTGCTAAGCAGATGATGAGCTCCAATTGCAGCAATTACTTATTGACTGTGTAATGTTCCCTGCTTTTTGCTAATGTCATCCTCATCCTCTTCTTCTCCTTTTCCCTTTCTCCAAACATTACACAAGTCTTTTTAAGTAATGGACTGTGGAATGAGACTTCATGCATCCAGTGTTTTGTTTGCAGATTACAGTCTCTCAGATTCCACTCTTACAGTAATTTTAATATTTTTTTTTGCTCCCCTTGTTGATTTATGGGGCTATGTGTAGGGTCTCCAGCCTCAATCCAGCTGTCTCTTTTCATGAAGTCTGTAGAGACATAATTATTACAGGCACTTTTTATGCCTTTTGAAGTAAAATGATCCAACAGCTTCTGATATGTAAACCATCATAAGGTCATGTCAGTTTGATTAAGGTAAAAAAAAAACCCAAAAAACAGAAAGTAAAAATTTAGGCAAGAAATTAAAAAGCCCAGGTATACTCTCAACCTAGTAGATCCTGTGGTCTGAACAGATTTCTAATACTGATTTCAGTGTTGAGCCTTGCTGCCCTGCTGGGGTGTTCCCATTAATGGCAGTGTGGAATTATTGAAGTTTCCAGTGCAGAAAGTTTCCTGCTAATTTCACTGAGTTTGAGAAATTACCAGAATACAGAATATAGGCTTCATTAAGAGTTGCTTTTTTATGCAGATGACAAAGAGAAATTGCAGCCAGTGGTGTCTTTGCTGAAAAGACTCCATTAGGCTGCCATTAGTTGCTAATAATACATCATAATTATTTTTATAGGGTTAAGCTTGTCTCTTTCCTCATCCACCTGCCTTGCAGAGATAACCTCTAAGCATACCCTGAAGGACTCTCAGGCTCCAGCTCAAAAGCTTTTCCTTAGCTAAATTTTCTAAACAATTCATTACCTATAAAAGATGGGTGGCAATACAGAGATATGGCCCTTTCTCTTTCCAATTTACATTCTCATAAAACTCCACTCAATGCCTAGTCAGACTCTGGAATAATTTGATTTTTCTTCCATTATTTCTATGCAAAGATAGTCTGTATATTAATGAAATATCCATTCATTCTTCAGAATACATTTTCTGTTAACTACACAAACACTTGACTGTAGTTAAAGAATTGTTAATCAGACGTGTCACATATCTTGTTTGAAATATCCATTTTATATATTGTGTGTGGCATGGTTTTCAAAAGTTTGAGCCTTAGTAGAGCATACTTCTACTTGAAGATGAAGAATAACTCCCTGCTAAGACACATATTTGTGCATATGCACGTGTGGTTGGAAATACTAAAAGTTGATACTTCATTTTTTCTTAAATGCGTTGCCTTAAAATGAAGCTTATCAGTGAACCTGTCAGGTCTAATGGCAGCATCTGCTGCCTGACCTTTATGCAAGGGTGTTAGATTATTTTAATTGTAAAGCTGAACACCACTGCTGCTGGATAAATATGAACAGCAGAGCAGCTGACTTGACTAAGTCTCACCAAAAGGCTTGTTCTATTTTTCTGCTTAAAATCCTGCTTCTGTAGGCTGAGTCCTGCTATGCATTGGACTTGTCTAAGCCTGGAATTAGCTCCAATATCCTCAGGAGAGGAGAAGGTAAATGATCTGTGCCTAGGAATGGGCATTGCTGACTCGACAAGGAAACAGTGATGAGGTGCTACAGCTTGGAGCTGAGTGTGAGATGAACCAAAATCCATGAACCCTCCAGCAGAGAGAGTCTGGCACAACAGACCCTTGGCCACTTGGAGAGCAGGCTGGCTCAGGTCACAATAACCAGCAGAGCTGCTTGCATGGGAAGGTCAATGACTTTTTCTGCCACTATGGAATGATATCTACCCACAGCACGAAATGCTAAATACTCATTTTCTCAAACTGAATTAACATAATTTAACTGAGGGCCATGTATCTGCATTCTGGACTTTGTTTCATGGCAGGAGCTCTAACTGGTGACATGACCTCACCAGCACATTTGAATCCCCACTGCAGAGACCCTCTGAACAAAAGCCAAGTTTAATTATAAGATGATAATTTCCACAAGGAGAGTGAATCAGACTTCCTTGTACGAAAGCAGAAGATGCTGCAGAGCTCTCCAGAGAATGCTACACATGTAACCAAGAGTAACAAAACCCAAACTGCAGCAAATGGCAGTATTTTCTGGGAAATGTATCCCAGAAAAAAAAGGTGAGGTGGGAAGGGGTTTTTGTGTTCTATTTGAATAATGCTAAATTTTCAGATGGAATCTCAGACGAGACAAAAACTATTAGTGCATTAACATTAAAGTTTAAGGAAAAAAACAAGAAGACATCTCCATTTGTGGGAACATCAAAACCCAACTGGACATGGGCAGCCTGCTCCAGCACTGCTTGGAATATATCATCTCCAGAGGTCCCTTCCAACCTAAATGATTTTGTGACTCTGTGACACTAAAAGTACCAGAACAGGGTTTTTTCTTCATGTTTTCAAAGGGGGTTGGTGTTTCTGCCTTAAGCAGGAAAGGAGATTTCTCTTCCAAACTCAACAGTTCTAGTTTTGAAGTGCTAAAATACCTTTAGAATTTTTCAACTGTTTTGAGTTGACATTTCAGAATGACACAGATGAAGTATAATTTTTTTTGTTTTTTAGGCTGGGGTGACAGAAAGGGGAATGAAGCCTAAGTGACTTCCAAAAGAAAAGAGATCATTAAGGTTGGAAATGACCTCTAAAATCATTGAGTCCAGCTGTTCACCCAGAACCACCACCACCACTAAACCATGTCCTCAAATGCCACGTCCACATGTTTTCTGAACACTTGCAGGGATGGTGATTCCACCACTTCCCTAGATAGCCTGTTCCAATGATCTTTCCATTTGAGACAAAAAGAGAAAGTTTTGTTTTGCCAAGATAAGTTGTTTTTTACTATTATTTTTAGGTTCAGTCCTAGAAACAAGATAAGAAAAATTTCCATCTCAGCTTTTAAATACAGTTTCATGAAACTTCTTGATCTCTAGTATAAGTTGTATGCCAAAAAAACCAAAAAAAAAACTAACCAAGTGATACCACATCACAGGAACATTTTTCTGGGTTTTGGGTGCTTTAAAAGCTCAGAGATGCCCCAAAAGTAATTTATTCCAAGCAACATGAGATGTAAGCAGCCTTAATTTAACATTTCAAGTTGTGAGAAATGAAGTATCAAATTTCCATCTCATATTTTCTGCTTTGATTTGTCCAAACAAATCAGCATATTTCAGGAATATGTTTTTCCACTTACTTTCATCTACCTGGTTATTCCAGAAGGGTTAACATGGACTATTTCCTTTTCTTACCCAACCACTTGAATAACATCTGCCCTCTTCGTCAGCTTCCTAAAATAACCACCTTTGGCATGTTAGAAAAGATTTCTCATTCCCTAGTGCAAAACAGCAGTCAAGTAATGAACTGGGCTCAGCCCAGCAAATATTTAATTTGGCAAGTGCTAAGTTTTAACTTGTGATATCTCATCTTTGCATTCAAATGTCCAAAACAGGTGATACATGCGTAATGCAAAAGGCTAGAAGCAAACACCACAGCATTTAGAAAATAGCTGCTGGGGGTTTTGTTTGCTATGGAAATTATTTCTGCTTAAAACATCAACCCAGAATAATTGTATATTTTGTTTAGAGTGACAGCTGAATTTTTCATGTATTTGCTGCCTTCTGATGGCAGATAAGTGGGAAGGAAAATGCACTCTCTGAAGGCTTTTATCAGAGAAAATCACAGTCAGAAAATTGCACCATGTAACACAGCAATATTTCCATACTTTACTGCACTTACAGAGAGAAAACTGTTATTAAGGCTAACAGGGTGTCATATAAAAGGAGATGTTTCTTTTCACAGATCCTTTATTTGGCCTGAATTTTTCCCCCTACCGTTGCAGGGGTTGGGAGGCCATTGCAGCAGGATTTAAAGCATTAGACTTTTCAGTGAAGTGCAGCTAATATTTTAACAAGGGGATCCAACAAAATTCCTGCTGGCTCTGAAGAGTGTGATTAAAAACCCAGGATGGGACAGAGCCTCCCTGGGAAATCTATTCACCTGTATTCCCAAGGGCCAGCATCTTGAACCAAGGAGGGAGCAGAAATCCATCCCTAAAGCCTTGCCTTGCTGTAGAGAGCTCCACTGTTCCCAGAGGATAAGGATCATTCCTCAGGTGCCCTTCATGCCTGGTTTGTTGGGCAGAAGTTTCAGAGAGCATCTGTAAAGACAGCTGGGCAACCACACCCTGAAAGGAGCTTCAGGAGAGCTCTTTGCTTTGGAGTTCTCTGGAGGACTTCAGTCTGGTTGAAGGGGAAAGAGCTTGGAAGGGACCAGACTGAAGAAAAACAGGGCAGGCTCCAGCTCAGGACCCCTGTGGTCCACTCCTGCTGCTGCACTGACTCACATTTACTGAATTTACCAATGCCCTAATTGCCTTCTGCTAAGCATGAGCCCTGACTCATAGTAAAAGCTGCAATTTCTACTTTTAGGAATGAAATTCCCAATGGACAAACCCCTGCAGATTCACGAGAATCATCACAGCAGCTGTAAAACCGTTTCATCTCCCTATGACTCAACCACGCTGTTAATATTTCGATTATTTGCAAGTTTCGTAAACCAAGCCATTCTGTTAATTCCAAGCTATTGGAAGTGCCAATCTCCTCCAAAAGCCAGCAGTTAGTCATGGCTTCATTCATCAGAAGCCCCTTTACTTTGGGAAGCTCTGGCCTCACCATTGCCCTCAGCTGTGCTGCAGCTACTCCTCCTCATTCCCCTCTCATGCAGGAGCACATCATCTCCAGATCCAGTCCCCAGTGCTGCTCTCTTTGCCCTCTCCATGGATTATTGCAATAATAAAAGCAGCAGCTGCCTGAAACAGATTTCTCCTCAGCAGAAATCTCTGCCATCTTAGTTTGGCAAGTGACAAGAAGATCTACAACCGTTTTGTTCCTTTAAAGCATTTAAACCAAACTCTCAAACTCTGCTTCTGATCCCAGAGCAGTATTAGCACAAACATAGGTGCATCTTAATCCCACTGTCAGGGAAAAATTAAGTGCAAGAGTGAAGAAAACATTCTCTTTTCCCTGACAATCCCAACCAGGTGGGAGCTCCAAGCTGTTTCTGGTATTACAGCAGGCCCCCAAGGTAACACTGCAAAAATCCCCAATCCAAACCTTTGACTTTTCAAGCACAGAGCAAGATCCCAGGCTCCCCACGAGACTAGGGAGGTTTCCTGGCTTGTACTAGGGATAGTTTGTTTTCATTAAGAAGAACTTCCTTATGGGATGTTGTACAGATTGACCCCCAGCCCTGAAGGAGGCAGTTTGAACCTGCCATTAATCAAGTCACAGAACTCATTTTTGCAAGTAAAGCATCCTGAGCTGTTGTTTGGTGACTCCCATCACAAGATACTTTGAATGTCCATCCTTCTGATGAAACCTCCTCATGATGAAGTAACTATTGTTGTTCTCCACACAGAGAACCACTTGCTTTTGTGTTTCATACTATGAATTTCCTCTTTTAATTACCTGAACCGCCCTCAACATTCAGAAAGATCAAGCACAGCACTATGAATCAACATTCTTTTTCTTGTCCTGCCAATACTTAACATCCACTGCTTCAGCAAGGAGCTGTTTTTTACTTTATTTGAGATACTTCATTATTCCACTAGGAATGGATAAAAAGATTTTATTTTCTGCAGATTTTATTTTCTTCTTAGTAATTAATCAGATGGAATGGAGATAGCTGTATAAAAATTTAAAATGGAAAACAATATTTTCATAAAAGCTGTTGGTTCTTCCAAAAATTGAGTGGAATATTAGTTTAATTTTAATTTAATAGAGAAAGTGAGAATGGGTCTAAATGGACCCATTTCACTGATTTCACTGTGCAAAATAGTAGCAAAAATCACATATTCTTGACACACAAAATAGAGGACAGACCATGCCTCTTATGAAATCATGACCATTCTACTTTATGCTTTTCTTCTCCCTTTTGGGAAATTAATTGTTTCTAGTTCTTTCACAAATGAGGTAAATACAAGCACAGAGTAGGACTTAAACAAGAAGGAGGAAAATGATACAGGAATGGATACTGGACGTGGCCAAAGCCCATCTCTGCAGGGTCCACCCACACTACCACTGAGATAACTGGGGGAGCCCACAGGCTGACATGGATGCATGCAGTTTTCCCACATTTTTCAGGTTCTTTAGTTGTTGCTGCTTTACAAAAAAAGATCCAGTGGTGTTATATGTCCAGTGTATTTCACTCTGGACTTAAGCAGATAACAGACCTGCTTATCTTTATAATAAACGTACCTATTTCCTGCACTTTTGCTTGGAAGATATCACTTTTTCAAGTGATAACTACAGAAAAATGGAGTGTAGGAATGTGAATGAGTGATATTACACAGGTTTCCAAAAGAGAAATATTGAAAAAATATTGCAGATCACTTATTTTATTTCCCTGAGAATTAAAGACCAAGAGGTTTTTACGACATTTTAATATAATTTTAAGCCAGCATTATGTGAAATAAAACTTATCTAAATACTCTGTCTTCTAAAGAGGATTAAAAAAATTAAGCAAAGTACTTTCCACCATATCATTTCATACCTGACCGCAGAAATTCAACTACTGCAACCAGAAATACCATTTCTCCATATTTATGGGTTTTTTGCATAGTTCCACAGGAAGATTTCAACATTTACCTGCAGAGCAGGATATCAGCATTGCTGTGTCCAAGCCCAGCTCTGTGCACCTGTGTGTGAAAGCAGGGAAACGAATTAGAGGCACTTATCACCTTGGTTTTCTGACTCTAAGGTGAAGTGGAGGATCTTCTAGATGAGCAAAACATTCTTGCACAAAACTCAGTCTCGCAGCGCAAATAACTTCGATATTAACAATTCATTTCATTCAAAGGGAGAAGTGGTTGGAAATGAAGGCGCTATCATTTCCCGTGACTATCGTTCTCCACAAACACTGAGATCACTGAGATGGAACTTCTTTCATTTCACAGGAGAAAATGCTACTCTGGAAGCAATCAGTGGTCAGGGGAACATAATAGCAGCTGACATTTCAGGTCAATATGAAAGCAGTTTGGAGCCAGCCAATTTGGAAGTGCTCCAGTTTGTCACTTCACTGCTAACGAAGACAATGTTGCAACATGTTTTGTTTAATATAAAAACCAGGATAGAATCATGGGAGAATTATTTCCCTCTCAGCTTAACCCCCCTCTCCAATCCTCTTTCCAAATGCAATTGTTCTATTTTTAAAAAGCTCATTTGTTCTTATTGTTCTTGCATCAAGCTGGCTGCTCACCCATCTGTCTCCCACTGTGCTTAAAAAGATGTCCTGATCCTGCAGTCCCAGACACAGCCTCGGTGTTTCCACTGAACTAAAACACATCTGCAATGACAGATTTCACTTAGGAGTGAAGATATTTTTAAAAAAAAATTACAGCCTCACTAGTCAGATTTCAGATAGATTTATCAAAAAGAAAAAAAACAAAATAAAACCCCAAACAAGTGCCACCTCACCCAAGGTACCAGGATGGTCATTGGTTGAGACATTGGACAAAGTTTGTTTAAAGAATTCCCAGCTTCATCATTCATGTTGTTTCAGAGCAATACCACACAAAGGTTGTTGGGAAAATGAGTCTGCCTTTAGGGCTGCCCTTCACCCAAAATCCCTCAGCAATATCTTAAAAAAACTCCCAGCCCAAGGAGATCCCATGGGATCCCTCAGATCTGTGATGGTAATATCAGGTGAAGCACCCCTGGAAAATTTGCTACACAACACAACAGAAAGGAAAGAGACAGAAAGTGAGCAGGTAACCAAACCAACGTGTTAAAGAAACCATTTTCAGGATTTCAAACAGAATTCCTGCAAGTGTCTAAAGACTGATCCACTATTTTGCGGCTTCCACATGCAGGGAAAAAGTCTCATGGACAAAATCAAACCACATGTGCCTTTACTTGTCTAATAGCAGTGAAATCTAATGGGGAGAGTCAGAAATGTAACACATCATCAGTCCAGGTCCCCTCATATTCCCTGCTGCCCCAGGTTTTGGCTGTCTTGTTGAAGGCAGCAGAGCCTCCAGAGCTGGGATTGTCTCTGCTGGAGCAAAGCCTCCTCCAGAAGAACAGCTCTGGTTTTAGATGAGACCTCGAGTGCAAAGCAGTGTAAACACTGAGAAGCTTTCAGACCTGGCACAACCTCCACCACAGTTTCTGACCCTAAATATGAGCACCCTGGTTCTATCAGTGGATTCCATCACCGTAGCTTGGGATTCAGCTAAGAAGCCCCAAGACTCTTTGCCCTTGTGGGAAATAGAGATTGAGGCACTTTTCTCTCTCTTAAACTTCTTCCCTGTGAATCGAGTCAGAGGCAGAGTAGACACATACTTGCCCTCAGTGTTTTTCATGGAATAAACAGGTTTGACAGCTGAGAATTTTTGGCAAGAGTTACAAATAAACTTTTATTTATTTTTGGACAGGCTTAAAGCAGACAAAGAGCCAGGCTACTCCCCTCAGAGGAGCAAATCCTGAGGAGACTTATTGCATTAATGAATATTCTGTCACTTTAGTAGGCCAAACATAATTGTTCAAACTGCTATGCTGAGACTAATTGCCCTGTCACTTACAATTAGAGGTGTTAATTTGGCCATTAAGATGTTACAAATGGCACAAAACACTCTCCCAGGTCACCAGATGTATAGAGCCCTGGCAGAGTAGCAGAGTTAGAGGTTGGAGACCTCAGCAGTCTCAGTGATACAAGAAGCCTAAAATTCAATGACATGCCACAGCTTTCCTTCCTGCAAAGGCCTTGCTGGCTGGTCAGCAGGGAAAGCCAGCCCAGCTGAGAGGGACTGGCACCTCTGCCACCTCTGCCAGCCCATTGAGCCCCTCGCCTCCAGATGCTGCAGCTCCACCAGCCCTTCCCTCCAGGAAGCCAAGCAAAGCGAGTGGTGTCACAGCCTCCTGGCAGAAACTAGTCATCAGAAACGGGCTGAGAGTTCACTTATCATCCTTTCAAATGGAAGGACCATCTTGTAATTAATTTCTTCTGTCCACAGAGCAGCTGACACACGAGAGGGAGGACTGGGAAGTTTTTGTCCGTATTCCACGGCTTGAGAGTGCAAGTGCACCCACTCACACGGGAAACTTCTCTCTCTTAACTGAGCTGTTAAAGCCTGGTGGGTGTCAGGCTGGGGAGGGCAGCTCTGGGGACTTGTGTGCTGTATTAGCTGGAAGAGGCTGCATTTTCAGTCTCAGATTCTACTTTGAGATGATCTGGAGCCATCCTGTTCCAAGAGGTCAATTCTTAAAGAGGCAGGAACAAAAACATCCCTCTCTAAAAATAAACCAACTCCTGTGAAAAGGCTTGGCATTCCCCTGTCAGGTTTCAGAGACTGGGAGAGAGAATAGTCTGTCTGCTGCTGGCTTCCAGCCATGAGGAAGTTCATATCTAATATAATCAAGCCACATTAGAAAAAACTGAGCAGATAAGAAGCCAAATGCAACTCAAACCACAAAGCCTCCATTGAAAATGTGTTTTGACTTCAGAAGGAGGACAGGAAAAAAGAAGAGAGGATTAGAGATTCAGGGCTCAGGCTCCTCTCAATTGCCCCAAATTTACACCCACTATACTCCAGAAGAGTTGATCCAAATTCCACTTTGCTGTGAGAAAGGCAAGAGCTTAACTTACATCAGCTGCAAAAACATTTCCGATTTCTTATCTCTTTCCTAATTGCCATTCAGGGGACAGCGTGAGGTGTGTCACGTCCAGCCTTTACCCATTTATTCTGAAGGTTAAAAATGTCACAAAGGGTGTGGAGTAACCAGCATTTAAAAAAAAAAAATAAAATTTGTAGATACAGAAGTCTGTTATTGCAAGTCCAACGAGAAAATAATGCTCTCTTTGTACTTGTTTTCCCTTGACAGACAGCTTAAATTAGGTTGCTGAATAACTTGGTACATGGTACAACAGTAAACCTGTCACAAAAGCATGTTAATCAAAGCACAACTGATACTTGACATCCCCTGGTGAAAGGCATTTTTACAGTGTTTCATTAAAATTGAAAGGAGGATTAAGAGGCCTATTTCTTGATTAATGTCTCTCTCTGACTGGGAGATGTAATCCTATCCATAACCTCAAATTACTGGAAACAAAATTAAATTTCTGCCAGCAGATCATTCTGAGCACATATGACACAGGGCACAAAAGTGTTCATTTCTTTACACTTTTTAGCCAACCTGGAGACCCTTTGAGTTGCAAAAACCACAGTGGGAGCTCTAGTTACACTCCAGGCTACAGGAGATGCTGTGGAATAGCCCCTGAGACCTATAGGGGTTGGCTAAACATTTTGAAAACATTGCTTTTAGTGTCAAAAATTATTATAAAATGATGTGAGGAAACGCTTGGTGACAAAGTAAATCAGAGTGATGGAGACAGAGACAATTTCAGAGGCAGAAGTTTAGGAAGAAGGTATTCTACCACCTTTGCATGCCACAGCAACAGGAACAGGGAAAAGTACTGCTGTCAACAGGGCATAGCAGGGTGTTCCTCAAACATCCTCAGGCTTTGGGAGGAGAAGAGGCAGCCACTCTGGAAGGACCACGATGCTGGAGTTTCTGTCAGGACACATCCTGGCTCTCCTCTCTGCCAGGTGACAGGGATCTCCCTGGTGACCCACAGCCTGATGAGAAGTGGGTTCTTCCTCCCCACCACCACTGACCCCAGGACAGGAATTCTGTGCTGGGAGAGCATGTTCCCAGCTGGGGCAGGGACAGAGCTGTGCCAGGCAGCCCCGATTCCCCAGCACACAGGGCAGCCAGCTCCCTGCCAGTCACCACAGCCTCTGGGACACTGCCTTTCAAACCTCTCCTCTCAGCAGTGCTTGCAGCCTGCATGCCCAGGAGAAGGAGCAGAAGATGATACAACCCACACTAATTTCAGCCTGCCCCACAGCAGGCAGGGCAAAGGCAGTACCAGGTCACAGACTCAGCTGCGAGCACAGCCCCAGCCCCCTGCCAAAATCCCCATTTCACAGCATGCTCTGCTCACGCTCCATGGCAAAATCCTGCCTGGCTAAATCGCAGGAAGCCTAAAACAGCTGCATATCCCATTCAAACAAAACAACCCTACGCCTCAGTAGTCCACTTCAGCAGCACATGGCTGCATCTCCCTTAAATTTCCTTAAGTTTCTTCCAAGAGCAAACTCCAAGTGGGCTTTTGTAGCAGACCTGGCAGCCATAATCTGGCTTCTCAAAGGCAGATTAGATATAATCACTTGCAGCTCTGCTGTTTCAGCCACTTCTCCCTTGAAATATTTTCTGGCTGCCTCAGCCTGATGGCTTATCTTCAGAAGACAATAGTTGTGCTAGAAGCCTAAACCCCAAAATGCACAAGAGTGGTCTCTCAACAGATGCTCCTCCTATCTCTGGGCTTCAGCAGTCTCACTCCCAAGGTCATTAGCACTTAGTGCCAGGAATAATTTATTCCATTAGATAAGGGCTAGAACTTTTCCAAGCATGCACTAAGTTGGTAACAAGTCACCTAAGGCAGCATCATGGTTCAACTTTGATCTCCTCTTTGGCTGGTCTGAGCAGCACTTCCCACATCTTCCCTCTCTGCCAGGCAGTGCTGTGCTGCAGGGGGAAGCCATGGGATTTCAGTCTCCTTGGAGGTACTGCCACAGTCCCCACCACTCACCTTCTCTGCCCACCCAGTGGTACTGACACCAGGCTGGAGTCCTGCTTAGCCATGAAGAGCTGAAAATTTTGCTTAAAC
Organism: Cyanistes caeruleus; assembly: GCF_971803275.1. Lineage (NCBI taxonomy): Eukaryota > Metazoa > Chordata > Aves > Passeriformes > Paridae > Cyanistes > Cyanistes caeruleus. The sequence goes on along the minus strand of NC_141708.1, from coordinate 5,764,886 downwards.
AAAACAAACAAAAAAAAACCCCAGCATCCTGAACAAGCAGCCTTACTCCAGATTTCTGCAAAGAGGATGGGTTTGAAACCCATCCACCCCCTCCTTAGATTTTTCATTCCCCACTGACTCCTTGGCATCTCTGTTCTAAACAGCTCTGTTCTCACCCCTGTTTACAAGATCGGGTTAAAGCAGTCTGTGAAAAAAGGCAGAGTTCAAGCAGTGGATGGGGCTGTGTTACCCTCAAAGTGTTTTAAGGGCAGTAAATATCAGGACTCTCCTCTCCCTCCCATATGCAGCTCAATGTACACAACAGGAGAGCACATCTGAGAGATGAGCTTCAAGATACAGCCTTTTATAGTAGCTGCAATAATTTAATAAGCTGCAAGCTGCTCCCAGAGCACTTTCAGGGGAGAGAGAGGGGTTGTTGTTTTAGCCTTTGCAGCTTTGCTAAGCTTTGAACTGAGGCTATTGGGTTGAACAGCAGTAAATGCACTGTGAGTTGCCTAATATTTTCCATTACACCATTTATATCATGTAATCTTACTCCTGACATTTCTTATACTATATCCACTGCTTGAAAAAAAAGAAAAAAAAAAAGAAAAAAAACACAAAGATATGGCTCTGTTGTTGCTATTTATAACATGCCAATAGACCTTAGTGAGTTTTAGCAAAGGGCAGGTTAAAGAGTAATTAGAAATTTAGTCAGATTATTAAAAAAAAAAAAAAAGGAAGGCTGTATCAGGCATTGAAAACCTTCAGGGTGAAGTCCTCTAGAGCAGTATTGAAATAGACTTTTTTGTTTTTATTGTTAATCTCACTTTGAAAACTCAATTTCTTCTCATGAATTAGCATCCTTATTTGCAATTTAACTTGTAAGAAAATATTTACACCACATACACTGGCTTATTTGTCTACTAAGTGAGCCATATGGCATCAAGACTGGCAATTTAAGTGGGAACAGACAACAAATGAATGGTGCAGAAAGCTAAACCTTAGAGAGCCACAAAGGCTGGTTCAGAGATGAGCTTGGATAAAGACAAGAAGAGCCATTTCCCAAGGCATGAGAGGAGCCTGACACAGAGGTCACTGGGGAAGGCACAGGATCAGGGGGTCTGCTCCTCCCTTGCAGGTGTGTCAGAACCCTGGTCCCTGCTGTATCCATCAGCTCACTGAGCTGTGCACAGACAGTGCTGGACCATCAGCCCCTCCAGCATGGTCCTGCAGAGATTCCATCAGCTCTGGGAACAGCAGCCCCAAGGGAGGCACAGCAGGCTGAGCGTGGTCAAACACAAGGAGCCAGCACTGCTGGATTCTGGCTGTGCCCATGGCAGATGGACAAAGCAGGCTGAGGTTGGTGCAGCCCCTTGCAGGAATCTGGCAAAGCTGAGCACAAATCAGAGTCCTGAGGATGCAAAACCTGCCTGGCTGCTCGCTCCCTTGGGCTCCTCCTATTTCTGATGCTGGTGAGGGGAGAGGGATGTAAAACAAGATTTCTCTAGCTGCCCTAATCTATGTTATGCCCCTTTTAGGCTTTCTCCTCACATTTCTAAGTACAGACATGGCTCTCACTGCACAATGTGGGCACAGCTACCAACCAAGGACATGGTTATCCTGCTTATTTCCAAATAGGGAACAGCAGGTCAGTGGGGAAATGGGTGCTGCCAGGGGAAGGAAAGAGCAGATTTAAATTTCTGCATTTCAGCAGGGCTAGAAACAGTTAAATGGGGCATCCCACTTTGATAGGTTATCCCATTATTGAAGCTGCAAGCAATGTTGGAGCATTAAGGTTTGGGGCACAAAAATGTCTAGTTATTTTCAGAAAACAAATGTGTTTTAAAAGGCTTGAGTCTAGCATAGATTCTGAGTGGAGGGAAATACTGGAGTAATGGGAATTTTAAAAGGCCCAAGGTATAAGCATTTACACAGCAACCTGATTTGGAAACCAAGAAGTAGGAAGATTAGTTTATTATGAGGTTCATTTCTGATTTCTATAGCAGAGAGTTTTTATCATGTGAAATGATAGTCAGTGCCACAGCTAGTCAAATATAACAAGTGGGAGAGGGAGAGGAAATAATTCTGAAGCCTTTCTAAAATGAAAGCTTTCTTCTAACTCAGGAGCCATAAATAAAATCAAGTATTTGCCCTCAGGGAAGAGCTTAACACAACTCCAATTCAGCTAAAGGAATCTTTCACCAAGGCACATCTTTGCCCTCACTGTTCCTGTGCCTTCTCCTCCCTCTCTTCTCTCAGAGTCAGAGCCACTCTGCATTTAATAGCTGTGTGCTACCAAAAGTCACCCTGAAGGAGCCAGCAGAGCCAATAAAACCTGGACAAGGCTGATTTCATAACAACTTCATTCCCTGAAGCAGGAGTTCAGCCTCCAAGGCTTATCAGGCAGCTGCACACCCCTTTGAGCCTCACACCTCTGTCCATCCCTGCCCAAGGTTCTCACAGCACCACGAGCCTCTTCCTTTCAGGACAAAATTTGCAGGGCTTTTGGCTGATGCAGGATTGTTCCCCCCTACCATCCACAACAAACTATTCCAGGCTGGAGGGATTATTTCAGGAGGAGTTCCCAGCAAACCAGTTTATCACACCAAGAACCATTTACAATCCAAGTTCATTTTCCCCATCCATCCAAAAACCACACAGAAGCCAAACAAAATCACATGTGAAGGTCACAGTTTTCCTCTTCTTCTTTCCCCACAGTGAAAGTCTTCCTTCCTTCCCTCAAAAGCAAAACAAACCCTGAAACCAAAAGGAAATCAGAACCTTTTATGAAGTGGGGAAGGACAGTGCAATGAGTTGAATGATGTCAAGATGGCCAAAAACTTTCCATAGTAAATCTTAGAGTAGCCACAAATCCAAGTGCAACAGGCCAAAACTCTTTTTAATTACACCTGTATGTGTAAACCAAGGTCACTTTCTACTGAACTCAGTAGAGCTGCTCCAAATTTACTATGGTATAATTCAAAGTAGTGTGGAAAAGGAATGTATAAACAAGGTCTTATTCAGGCTGGCTTGTGACAAATGGTGACATTTTCATCTTGGAATAAAACCTGTCACAATCATGTAATTAAGCAGAGAGTGCCTTTGCTGAACAGAATTTATTTTCAAACACGAAAAACATCCTATATGAAGTAAATCTGTGTTCTTCTTGTTTTCCTAAAGTCTCATTTCCAGCGTGACTTACATTCCCCCTTGGAAGACTTCCTGAGCTAGGCTGCCTTAACCTCAAAACAAGAGAAATAATCCAGAAGTGTGTGCAGCAGAAAGGGGTAGCTGGGGCAATGCTGCAGTCTTGTTTCCAGCCTGGCTCTTCCTGCACTCCTGTTTTGCCTTGTGTTCACAAAAGGTAAATATTCTTCCAAAGTTTTACACCTTGGAGCGAGATAAACCAACCCTTGAACAGATCCACCTGCAACTGCTCACAGGCTGCTGCAAAGTGTGTTACAACCTCTTTGCAAGGAAAACAAATGGCTCAGGAGCATGCTCACGCTGTGAAACAGTCCAGGGAAGGTTTGGGAGTTGTTTTTAAATAAGAGCTGCTAGCACAGCAGCTGCTGTCGAGGGGTGGGATCGTTCATTTTGGGGACAGCTGCCTTCTGCTGCCTCCACAGCCCTTGAGCTGTAAGAGCTCTCACAGGACTGGACAGAGGATCCTGAAGCTCCACAGCTCAGTCCCCCAGGTCAGCAGGATCTCCAGAGCCTGCAGAGAACAGCAGCTTCTGTTTCTGCCAAACACTCAATCAGCAAAATGACGCAAATCCCACACAAGCAGCAGAAAGAGAATCCATCCCGAAGAAACAGGCAGAAAACATGCAAAACCCCTCCTTCAGTGGGAAGAGGAGGTTACATCCCATGTTCAGGTGTAGGGAGTGAGCTTTTCCAGAAAAAAGTACGTCCCCACAATGCCCAGCTAGGAATGTACCTACAATAGCATGGAGATAATAATAGCCAATATTCCAATTCCAATAGCAACATTGGAAAACGCTGAGTTTGCCAAAGCTGATTCATGTGTCTGAGGGAGTGGGGGGGGAACAAAAGGTGGTTTTGACACATCTTGTTCCTGCCTCCTGTTTTTCTCTGCTTCTTTGAATTTCAAAATTCAAATGCTATAATTGGAATTGAGTGAAAAACAGAACTTATGTCATATGAGAAACCGACATTCTGGCATGTTTTTCCATTGAATCGGAACCAAACAAAAATTAAAATTTCTCATGAAGTGACAATCCAAAAAAAAATCCAGTTTTGAACCCGTCCATATTGATACACTTTAAAATTTTGTTTTGAGAACATCAAAGCAATGTAACAAATTAAATCCTGCTAAAGTATATCAACATTTTGTGTGAAGCATCCAAACAAACACAGAAACAAGGATTTTACCTTTCCAAAACAAAACAAAATTGTTCCTTGGTTGCAAATATCTGTGCGATTGACACCTCTCAGTAAGACATTCTGATTCTGACAAAATTTCATTTTCTGACAGAAAATTGTTCCATCAGAAATTTTAATGAGATTTCTTTCAGTACAAACACGTCTGTGTTACTCACACCTAGGAGAAAATGTCACTTTGCAATATTTTGCTTGGTTAGGTGCCTCCCCATTAGGATGAGGATATTACACAGAGTCTGCCTCGGTTTCTCCACGTTTCCCCCTCCCCATGCACATCTATCATCTGATTAAAAACATTATTTATCTTTATATAAAAACACATATTTCCTAACGAGCCAAGACATTTATAAATAACTTACAATACTACAGCCGAGTGCTAAACATCATGATTTAGGATGAAAGAAGAAACCTTTCTGATCATTGTCCTTTAGTATTTCAGAGCCCATTTTTCATGTTTATTTGCTGTCACTGGCGATAAGTGATTGCCTTGCTGTGTTGCATTTCCTCTGCAATGGTGAGTTGTTTGCAAAAGGAATGGAGGACAAGCTGTCACATCAAAGAGAAAAGACTGAAACCCACCAGGAGGTGAAGCAGGGGTTTATTGTCTTTTGCCCTGGGTTTTGACAGTTAATTAGCTCTCATCCAATTTATGCTCGTGTGGCAGCTACACCAGGGTCACCAGCAACAACTCCAAGGTGAGGCCAACGCAAAGGATACGAGACAGGAAAACTTGTGAGAGAGCTCCAGCAAAGCAAAGGGCTTCATCTCTCACCCCCAGCCACGACCCATGCACTCATTCCCTAATGAAGCCTTTGACTTGTTTGTTTTTGTCCCTCACCACACTGAAAACTCTCTGAACAGCTTTGGGCACTGAGGAATTGCCAAAGTGGCAGCTAAATGAAGCAGTCAGCCTAGCAGCATCTGTGGAAAAACGCTGCCCCTCCAACTTCCTTTGTGTCAGCTGCCTTGGGCAGAGGAAGAGGAGGAAGATGACAATGAGGAGGTGGGGCAGTGAAGTCCAGCCCTGCCTGCTCTTCTGGACCTTTCAGGACCTCACCCACATCTTCTGGCACCCAGAGACTTTTCAAGGCTTGGCAAAGTAAATGTTCTTCCCCCTCTTATTACCTGTTGCCATCTCTGCTGCTTTGGTGGCCTTTGCCACCTGCACATCTTTTACCTCCTCTGCCAGTCTGAAACCCCAAGTGCAGGGAGAAAGCCCAAGGTGTTGTGCTGGGACAGGTGCACAAAAGCAGTATTTTCACATCATGGGATAAACTTTTGATCAAGTCACATGTCTCAGCTGCAATAAAGGCTGGAAGAGTGCTGCCCTGCTTGATGCCTAGTGAAAAGCAGCAAGGTTTCACCTCTGAAAAAAGACTCTGGATCAATTTAGAGGTCAGGTGGATGTCTCAGGGGAATAAGACAGACAGTAGCACCAGAAAAAAGAATTGGAAATGAGATGCAAATTCACTTTATATTAAACACCCACTGAATGGGAATTTCTAGACATAATTGAACAAGTCAAGGCTGAGACCGGAGACCCAGCCTTGAATACTGCAGAGCTCCTTGGCAATGTCCAAGATGTGCTCCATTTCTAAGTGAAATCTTCATATCCTGTAGAAAGCACCTGCTGCCTCAAAAAATAGTTTCTTTTTTAGAATTACCTGTTCAGACCTTACCCAAGCAGAGTGAGGCAGTTTCTAGGCACACAGGAAGCATTTTTCCTGCAGAGACACTCCTAAAGAGTCAGCCTCATTTAGCCACATTAAATATGGAAAGCACTGCACTAAAACAGCACTGGCACAATATCCAGCTTGCTATCTCAATATCCCAGCTTCCCTGCAGCTGGATCCTGATGAGATCCAGGGGCTGAATCAGGGCTTCCCATTCCATGCTGCCATGATGGGATGTGCATCCCACCAAGGATGGCACAGTCCTTTATGTTCTCTTTGTAAAAGACATTATAAAGTCACCAGCAAACTGAAAGTCTGAAGCACACAATTATCCAACTTTCTATCTTAAAGTCACTTCTGGAGAAGTCTTTCCTGGGTGAGTCAGTCACTTACAGGAGCCACCCCAAAAAACCCCATACTCACAAAAGCAGACTGGAATTTAAGCACTAGTGAGAAGCAGCAACAAGCCCATATGAATCACTTGCAGGAACTGAGCTTGGGTCTCAGGAACACAAAAGGCTGAGAGATTCCAGCTGAGCACAAAGAGCCAATCTCCAAATGCTGGGCCAGCATCAGCCAGGGAGCCAACACCTTGCCCAAACCCACTTGGAAGTACCAATAGTCACCCTCTTAAACCACTGAATCACAGAATTCAGAATTATTTGGGTTGGAAGGCACCTCAAAGATTATCTATTCCAAAACCCCTGCCAAGGACAGGGACTGCTACCACCTCACTGTGCTGCTCAGAGACTCATCCAACCTGGCCTTGAACAGTTCCAGGAATTCAAAGCACAAATGCCTCTTTCCTTTGATGACAAGAAGCTGAAACCCACCTCTCCTGAACACCTACAGCTAGGTGTGATGATTCTAGCTCCTGCAGCCCACTCCTAATAGCATCTGAAATACCCTTCCACTCTGCAAACCCCCACTGCTGCTCTTAATGAAGGACAGATGTGAAGGCAGCTCGTATGAAAGTGGTCTCAAGAGACACACACAGCGAGCTAAACAACAGACTAAACTTAGTGCGTGGGCTTGTGGCTTTGTGTTTCTCTCAGCTGTGAGTCATTGTGTGGGGTACAAAAGTGCCTTCCTCCCCCAAAATATCAAGGAAAGTAAGCAATGGCTCACGTTACAGTAGGAGAGGCTCTTCACAGCAGGGGCCAGAGCTGTGTCACTCACAGGGAGCCTGAAGTCTTGGCAGCATCGCAGCCAAATCTGTCAGTGCCATTTCACACAGGCCATTGAGCAACCAGCAGAAGAAATTCATTTTCAGCCAGTCTTGATCCAGCGAGGTTCAGATAAGAAATAGGATAAAGACACTTTCAATTCAAGGTCACCTACCTCCTTTCTCTTGGGTTCTTTGAAAGCTCCTTTCCAATCTCCTCCCCTGCACAGCGCGGGTCCTTCCCCTGGGGTGATGTGATGTGAGACTGCTGCCTGGGGACTTGGATGCAGCACCCAGGAAGGCTGCCAGCTGGACAAGGCAAGCGAGCACCTCTTGCAGATGAGCAATGAGTCCAAGCAAGCCGTTCTTCTGCACAAATTTGGAAGTTTGAGTGTTGGAGCACGCACGTTAAACACTTCCCAGAAGATTTAACACATTTGCATTGGCAAACGTTCAGTGATTCAGCTCAGGACTCCTGACCCTCACAAGCAGGCACATCGGGTACCCTGGGCTGTGCTACCTGAGCATGTCCCAGTGAAGCAGGAGCTGCTGCACTGCTCTGACTCATGCACTGCAACTGTTTTACAGCAGGAACATTAAAAAAAATAAGGTACTGAATAGTCAGCTCAAAGGGAAGGCAAGTCAGAAACCCTGAATAGGATTCCTTGGCTTTGACAGGAGATGGTTTTCACCTGTAGGTGCTTGTCTCCATCAAGGAAAACAAGTTCCTTCATACCTGCTCCAGGATGTGATGCATAAACAGGAGGAGGCAGCCACCAGGGAGAGGTAAGAAATACACACATATGCAGACTGACAGCAGTTTTCTGCATGTTGCTGCATAAAAACTATTGTTCACTTTGGGACTGTGACTAGGGCTGCAAAACCCAGGCCCTGGTGTGTCCTCCCTGAACCAGCAGTTAATAATGCAGTGCAAGGAGTCAGGAAAGTCCCAGATGCCATGACCAAGGCTCAGCTGGAGAGAGTCCCAGTCACACAGTGCAGCAGAAGGACTGAGTCTTGTCCAAAGTCTTGCAAGACCAGTCAGGATGGACTTCGTACCCAGACCAGGCGTTTTCTTAGATCGTTTTGGTACTAATTTCCACTAGTTTCCCCCAGCCCATACCCATGAGAAGCACCAGACACTCCTCCACTGTCTCTCACTGAGGATTATCAGCATTTTTTAGGTTTACAGAGGCTGCATGGGCAGAGCAGAAGCTTGGGACCAATCACAGCACTTAACCACCCTCTCCCCTAAAAGGCTTTCTGAAATATCTGCTGCTGCTTGAAGAACCTGAATACACAGGATAGGCAAGACCCCAGCACACAATGACCTGCTTTAAATGTCTCTTTGCCTTTGGGAAAAACACAGTGAGGCTTTTGAGAATGAATTATAGAAGGTAAAACTTCTAAAGGAAGATCAATAGTTGGACATCCTTTCCATTACAAAACCATACTGACATTTTTGACATGTGCCTGTATATCTTTTGTCAATGGAGCTGTAAGTGAGGCTCATGAGAGAGGGTTGAGGGGGATTTTGTGCTGCCCTCAACCTTATATTTTTATGAACATTGCTTTTCATTTCTGGCTGCACTGCGAATCCATTATGGCTAAAGAAAGCAGTCCTAAAACACAATTAAGTGATGGAGTCATGAGGTTGTAGCCTTGCAGCTATGAAGCAATGACCTCAGCACAAGAAATAGATAGAAGATACACTAATCCCTACTGAAGAGGGAAGCTGGCAAATAATGCTTTTTAAATCATTTAAATCTGCAGCACGCTGAGCCAAGGGTGCATGAGGCTGGAGGAGAGCTGATGTAACGGTGCCAGTGGATTTCTCTGCCCCCTGGGGCTGAAGAGGCACCCTGCTAGCAGGACACTGGAGAGCTGGATGAGCACTGTGTGTCTCAACAAGCACACAAACACACACAGCTTTTGGTCTCATCGCCCAGGGACTGGAGGGGATTTCTGCTGGGGGCCTCCCTGCTGACACAGAGCAGCCTGCTTCTCACAGAGCAGGCACAGCTTTGTGCTCAGGATGGCACAGCTCCAAAGAGATGCTTTATTGAAAAGTTTTTCCCAAGCCTTTACTCCTACCCACATCCTCAGTGCCTGTTTAGTGCTACAGGGGAGCTCAGAGCCCCCAGCAGCTCTCAAGAGCCCTCTGCACACAAGTTACAGCGCGAGATCATCGAGGACACTTTTCTGGCAGGTTCTTCTCCCTCCCTTCACCCAATTTCAAAGCTTTTGAACAAGTGCAAAGCTTTTGCCTTTGAGAAGTCAGTGGGAAAAAACCCGATGCAACCTGAGGGAGGAAGAGATGTCAGAGGAGAAGCAGCAGAGCAGGGCAAAGCCTCTGCTCACCACAGGTCTGCTGGCAGCCCGAGATTGTGAGGCACAGCTGGGAGGAGAAGTGCCACTGCATAATCACTCAAAGCAGCAGTGTTTCTTTTAGAGGCATTCAGATGCCTGGGCATCCCACCGAGTCTCCAAATAAATAATATTTGATTGTGACAAGTGCCTGGAATACTTCTGAATGCAGCAAGAAAAAAATGCACGGACATTGTGAAAATATTAGAGAGGCACAAGTTAGTCCTACTCATCCTATGAAGAACCAAAAAAAAAAATATACCCAAAAGCCCACACAATTGATTAAATAAAATATCCTCACCAGCATTAGTAATCATAAAAAACACTTTTCTGGCAAGGCTCAAGCTACCTGCAGAGAATTCACTTTTCTTCTGACAAGAAGCTCAAGGAATAAAAATGGCATCCATCCCTCTTTCCTCTATATGCTCCGTTCTGCTCCATATGGTGCTGCCTGATAGTAAATGAGAAATTAAAAACATTAGAGCACCAGCCTCTGCCCTCTCCTCCCCCACTGCTTTCTCCCTGCAGTGGCTGCACAAAATCTGCTGGCCCAAGCTGGAGACAAAACCATTTAACTGCTGAGCTCTGGAGTCACACTCTCTTGTCTCCCTAGTTCATAGATGCCAGTTTTGCCAAGCACTGACTGTGAATTATTTCATCATATTAATTCTGAATTATTTCATCTTGGAAAATAACACTGAAACTCAGTGACAGACTGAAACTCTCCCCATGGATTAGTCTTTATTTATTTAAAACAGAAAATAAAGATACAGAGACAATCATAAATTAAAACTACTCTGAGTGTAAGATGTAATATTATATCCCAGTCCTTCCAAAAAAGAATTTGTAGAGACATATTCTTGTTTAAAAAAAAAATCAGAACTAAATTTTCCAAGTAAATTCTAGTCACAATCTGCAACTGGCACTTTGCTTTCTGTTTCAGATCCCTTCAAATTCATCTTCAGCATGTGCAGTCAGTTCCTTCACAAAAATACTGTAAAACACGATGAAAACATATTTTTTTTTTAATAATACTTGGGAGCAATTGAATGAGAAGCCCAAGAGCTAGGGGAAGCAGTCAGCAGGCACTGAATGGGGTTTTTTACTACTCCTGTAGCAGGCAGGGCAGAGGCAGGAGCAGGTACCAGGTGGCTTGGAGGAAGCTGTCCCTCCCCATCACACTCTGAGGGTCAAGGCCAAAGAGAGGGAGAGGAGGTCACGGTGAAATGGGCACGGTGAACGTGACAAATCACTCATCACCACGTGCAAACACATGATCCCTGGAGATTAACCTCGCAGAAGAGCCATTATAATCATCCCATCTTTGTGGGCATCACAGCCTTTTGGAAAGGTTTGAGGCTGAGGGTAATTAAGCTTTGTTATCAGGCCACCACAACAGGCTTGGCTCTCATAGCCTGGGAGCCTGGGGACACAGAGACCTTGTCCATCACAAAAGTTGTGCTGTGTTTTCAGCAGGAGCTTTCAAGAAATGCTGATTCAATTGCTGCATCAATCTTCCCCTGTTTGTCCATGAATCTGAAGCAGCAGCAGGGCAAATCCTGTTATCTGGCCATTGAGGTTCAGGCTGCCCTTCAGGGTTCCTGTGCAAGGTTTGGGACAATGTTATTGTCACCCTCCACACCAAAATGTTCCAAACACGTGGATAAGGCCATAAAGTCCCTCGAGCAGAGCTCACTCAAAAGGCCTGGAGAAATGTGCAAAGGAAAGAGTTACCACAGAATGCAATGTTTCATCCATTCTGTGAGAAGAAGCTTGCTTCAAATTAAATAAAAAAACAAACACTGATAACTGCCAAAGCTGCCTCAGACTTCTTAACACATCAACAAAATCTATGTCTACAATTCACTTTGCACACTCCAGCCCTGCACAAGCCAAGTGCAGGGAAAGCTGCATCCTAAAAAGGGACACTGGCTTCATCACTTCACAAAACCTGTTCAACCTGAGCAATCACCACTCCTCCCACTCTACTCCCTCCTACAGCAGCCATGGCAGGTATTTCCCATGAAAGAATCACGGAGAACAAGATGCATGGAGTTTGCAAGCTGGGGAATAAAAGAAGTGACAGTAGCCTGTAAATGCAGGGGACTGGAGAGAATAAATTCATGGATGAAAGTGAGAAGCAGCTTGAAACTGGAAAAATCCATGCTGAGCATGAAGGAACTCTCATCAATGCAGAGAATTACAAGGCAAACCATTTACCTGGAGAACCTGACTAGATATGAACAAAAAAAACCAAAAAAAACCAAAAAAAAACCACAAAAAAACCCAAAAAAATGAAACAAAACAAATGAAAAGACACTTGAAGGGAAATAATTCCCTTTCTGAATAGAAGATTGTTTGTAATAAACTCCAATATTCACTCAATCTCTTACAAAAGGCAGGGATTCCTGCCTAGTCAGAAAAAGTAGCAGAGCCTAGATCAAAAAGTGAGCCCTACCCAGTAAAGCTTTGGACAGAACAGCTTTCAACTACCTGCCAAACCAAGGATTTTTAAATTAAACATATTTTTGTCATAAAGACTAAAAGAGAAATCTAGAAACAGGAGAATGCTCCTTCTCACTCCTCAGGTGTCTCTCCAGCTGGAAGGATAAGGTCACATCATCAGCAGATTCAGGTGGAAACACCCAGGTACCTCCCCTGGGGGAAGGGAGCTTTCAGTCCTCTGGTGGGAAGCCCCAGAAATGAATCTGGGGGATCTTCAAGGGCCTGTGATGGTTTAGGACCCCTCCCAAACCATGACAGCACAGCTGAACCAGTTCTGCCCCTGGGAATGAGCAGAAGGGATGAGCACCTCAGGCTGAGGTGTGAATGTGACTTTCCCCAGGGAGGTGCAGCAAAGGACAACTGGCATGATAAAAATCTTCTTTTCTGGCCCAAAACCGGGCTTGTAGCCACCGGGGGTGGATGTTCACCCCCTCTGTCCCACAGGCATCACCAGCACACACCCAGAACCTCACCTCCTGCCCACAGATGGGCCACTGAGTCACTAACCATCACCATCCCGGTCTCTCTGGGGTACATCCCAGCTCTACTTCACACCTTCCAGCACAGGGGAATGCAGCCAATAAAACCAGAGCCAAAACCAGAGATGAGATGTTCTTCCTGGGGGGAGGAGGGGAGAAAATCAGCTGGGGGATGAAGCCAGGCTGGAAAAAAAAAAGGATAATTCCTTTGGATCTGCAATACAATTCCTTCCAGACAGCTGTTTGTCAGCTCAGATGTGTGATGTACCCACCAACCTAAGCTTTTGTGATGTGCTGAAATTAAAGTGTTACAAGCAGAGCCTGTGCAAACCTGACCCACACAGAAAGGCAGGCAGACCCCATCCCTCCCAAAGCCAGGCACTGATCCCTGCCATGGCCTGAGCTCCAGAAGCACTGGCAGATGTCCCCAGGGCTTTCCCAGGCCTTTGAGGCTGTCCAGTCAAGTGTAGATGCTGTCTGTGAGCCCCAGCATTGCTTTGGCTTCTCTGTTTGCAGGGCTCTGTGCACTTGGGGCCCAGTGCTAATGCAGCACAGGGCTGGAACAGCTCTCTGGGAAGCTTAAGACCAGGATAAACAACTTATTACGGGTAATGATTTTCTCAGTATTTCAACCAATGCAGTGCCAGTCACCCAAAGGCAGGGCTGTGAGGCTCAACATTAGCACAGGCATAACACAAAGTGCTTTTCAAGGTCTGTCTTCCTGCTAATACTGTATTGCTTTATATTGTGTCATAAAAATTGTCTGAATGGCAGTTCAACAAGCCAGGACTTTGTTCACAGATCTGCCGTGTTACTGATGCATGTGAGGTCAAGAAGTACAAATAGAGCAGATAATTAGAAGGGAAGTGTGTGGTGCTGAGCAAACACCTCAGGCATGGGAAGATTTTCTGCCCTGAAAAGGTAGAGAAGTTGCATTTACAGAACTACCTCGTGTTGGTTTGATCATTCATGAAAAAACCGAGGCTTTGCAGATTTACAAATACAAGATTATCAGCCTGTAGCATTGCAGTTCCTCCTCTAGGGCTCTTTATACACCTGAAAGACCAAACTCACCAGTGGCATAACTCAATGCAGGCAGCCCTTAGCAGAGCTGTCCCCTTCTTTCCTAGGAAAATGAGATATCAGGGACAACCCTTGGAGACTAACAGATCACATTCATTGCTAGAAGAAATGAAGAGAAATTCTTTGCAGCAAGCAGAGCTGTGCACAGCTTCCACCAGCAGAAAACATCAGTTTTGTTTTACACCCTGGAAAGCAGAGCATGGATACCTCCCACTTGGAAAAACCCCATTGACCTGTCTGTTGGGAGAAAAATCCTTATTTTGGCACAGAAGCAAAATATCAAAAGCTTTTCATTCAGCTTGCCTCAGCCGTGAGTTCTGCTGGCTTCTGTGTCAGAATTAAATTTGTCAGGTTAAATTTTGTTACACTTTCCCCTCAAAAGCAGCAGCCCACCTGTTTTGGGTGCACCTTTGTGAGTGAGGCTGTGGTAGACAAAGTGCATTTCTGCTGGTAGGGGACCCTGTCCTGTGACATCAGCAGTGTTCAGAGGCTGCAGAAGCCACACAATCCACATAACTCACCTGGCCAGCGGGGTAAAGCTATGCCATTGACAGAACCCCTACATAAACACCCAGCTGGCAATATGATTATGCCCTGAGGGGAAAAAAGATTGATAGTCCTGGTGATTTTACTGTGCAATAACCACAGAAGCTGTCTTTGTCCACGTTGTTCTCTAATCCTTTCCTGAAACATTACTAAATACCCTTGCTCACAAAGGTGAGCTCTCCAAGTTAATAACACCTCACAGAAAGAACAAGCTAAAACCTCTATGTTCAGCTGGAAGCTGTAACCCTCTTGCTCACTAATGAAGCTGCAGACACCAGAGATATTTTTAGGATGCCTGCAAACCTCGTTACAATCCACAACGAAAAGTTCAGCTACAATAGGAAGACAGAGAATGTTACAGAAAAATAAAAAGTAAAATATTTCCCAGTGCTATTAAAATAGCCAAACAGTCAACACAAAAAGCCTTACCTGACATAAGGCAAAAAATTAAACAAATATTCTTCAGTGTTGTAATACCTGGAACAAAATTTATTAGCAAATTAAAATTAATTCTGCTCCAGGCATTAGGATACACTATCAGTTACTCCCTTACCCTCCACCCCCTGGGAAATATTTCCCTACTGCTGTCAGTCAACTGCTTGAATGCTTGGAGTTTACCAGCTGCATAACATATATTGATTTTTGATGAATGACATCTCTCTCTGGGCCATTACGGTTTTGTTTTCAAACCTTATTTAATTGTTCGCCTATTTTTCAGTGAAATAAATGCAAAGTGTTTATTCTCCAAAGGCTGTAAACAGAGATCTCAGGTCTAGTTTCTATGACAACCTCACTTGATACAGCAAACCTAGATTATCTCTAATGACAGACATGAAGTTTAAATTGCACATTCTGCACAAACAGTGCACTGTTGACCTTTTATTGAAAAATGGAATACAGTGTGATTAGCATAATGTGTTATGTGAAAGGAAAAATTGTGGAATAATGCAGATTGTACTTTAATCATAACTACAGTGCTAATCTCTAGCAAACTGTTTGCCAGAACATGAAGCTTTAAGAATTAGGATTTTTCCCAGGCACCATTTTCTAATTCTGTTAGATAGTAATGCTACCACATTAAATAGTTATCAGATAACACTTGCTGCTCCTGCTATTTCTCTCCCATTGCAGTTTTTAACAGGGGAGTAAAAGTGGATAAGCTTATGCAGAAATACGATACAAAAATTCCAGCTATGAGAACTATTTTTAAACCTCCTGAAGGCATTTCTTTGCCTCATGCTTACAAATTCATTTGGAAGTGAGAGCCAAAAGACATAGTCCTTTCTGTCGGGTGCTGTCTTCCAAAACCTGCATGTTTTCCTAGGAGGGAAATTTGCATGTATGTTAGTGAATAAATCCCAGCTCATCCACAGAGACAGAAGCTGCAGGAGACACTTTGCTTTGCAAGAGCAGAGATGGAAAACATCTTGCCTTCATATTCAGCAAGTTTTGGCAGGCTTTGATTTTGCCAGCTTCGATTTGTTGTTGCTCACAGAAATGTTTGCAGCAGTTTACAAAATGTGAATTCTTTGGGGAGTTTGCTGCATGAATTGAGGGTCCCCCTGGGGCTGAAGGAGTCACATGCTGCTGTAAGGGGACAGCAGGCTGTTCAATCTGTCCTTCCCTCTGTAGAATACTTTTATTTCTTTTAAACTTTCATGAAACAATAGGACACATTTCTATTTACTGAATGATATGTCAGCTCACTAGTATTCAGCATAATCAGTGAACAGTCTGGAGACAACCAAGCAAACAAAACCCTAATTAATATAAAAATACAGTTTTAGATGGTAAAACTGAGAGGTTAATGAATTGGGAATGAGGCAGAGAAACTTTCATCTCTGCAGTACCCAAAAGAAATGCCAAGTTATTATTGTTTTCTTTCCTGCATTTATAGAAAAAAAAAATTAAAATGGCAAATACAGAGGAAAAATTCTGAGGTAGATCTCCCTTGTGTAGTACAAAGTGTTGGATTATTCAAGGCTGGTCACAAACACTGAAGAGTCACAGGCACTCAGCTACCACCCCTTTTTCTTCCAGAGGATGATATTCAGCAAATAGATCTTATTAGCATCACATCAAGGTGGTCTCTTCATCCTCCCTATTCAGCAAACAAGCTAAAAATTATATTCAGGTGCTTGACTACAGAGCAATGCCATTAGAGAAAACCTATTCCCTCATTTCTCTCTCACTCTAATGGATTTATGCCCTTAATCCTGTCAGCTGAGTTGTTTTTAACCAGCAGTTAAGGCAGCAGCAATAATAAAGGATTTTTTTTCAGTCCAGGCAACCCCCAGTGCACTTGTGTTTTATGCAGCTATTCCCCACCACTGCTATTCTCTGCATACCAAGATAACTCTGGTTTTCAGTGTTTTCCATTTGGCACTTGAACATTTTTCTTAACAAGCATTTTCTTCCACTACAGCAGCTGACAGGAAGGAATCAATTAATTTAAAAGGCATCTACTTTGCTTCCACACGGAATTTTTACACTTGTAAATGTAATCCTGTCATTTGATACATCAGATAGCAAACTGTGTGTTTGGGAAGGTGATGTGTCCCACGCTTAGGTATTTTTAAACCCTTCAACGCTGCCCAAACTTGTCCAGTAAAATTTAAACTTCACTGCCTCATGTGATGGCAAAGAACATTTTTGGTGCTGCTCACCTCGTGGGTTATGAGATAGAGACTGTATTGACCATACCTGCACAGCCATTCAAAGGTGATCACACATTTTATAAATCTTAAAAAAAAAAATCAAGGTAAATATTGACAAAAAAATTGGCAGCAAAAGCCAACATGTCTGAACAGTGATGATGCAGGCAGCCTCCCTGCCTACTGCTATGCCTAAACACAAATAAATTAGTGCTGTAAAAGACATTGTAAATCATAAACCTATTTAAAGCTCTCACCACTAGCCTCTCTGTCAGACAAGTACATTCCCTGGATGTTTGCTTCTACAGGTCAAAAGAAGGAAAATACTTCATTTTTCTGGTATATGCCTTCAATTTCCCTTGTAATACTTTTAGTTTTAGGACACTGACCAATTTTGGTACCTCCAGTTAATTCTTCTCTGTTTCACAGTTCCTTCAGGCACAGTTTGCATAGTTCTAGTCACTTGTACAAATATTTAAAACCAGCAAGACAAATCAAGCATAACAAATCCAGAAATAAAGCAACTCCCACAGAAGCTAATGTTTACCCAAAAGGGAGCATGAAATATCCACACCTCCCTCCAGAGAGCCTCTTCTGCCTTGCTAATGTGGGACCTGATGGTGCTGTGGGCAATAAGGACCAAAGAGACAAAGTCCTGGCAGCTTCTGCATTCCCACCTTGGATCCTCTGTTTTAGAGCCTTTCCAGGATATTCCGTGACCCTGGAAGGGCTGCAGCCCCTGCAGGCTGGATGCAGGTGCAGAATTAGGGATGGTGGAGGTGAATTTGTCAGTCTCACAGTCTCACACTCATCATACAGAAGAGTCTGGACAGCAGACACAGACACTGTCATCCTCCCCATGGGGCTGAGGTGGTCAGGAATCGCCATCCCCCTCTGCTGTCCCATGTTTTTAACAAAGCTGGGGTATGGTTACCCTGGCAAAGTGGATGAAACAGTTCAACTGGGCAAGGAAAAAGATTGCCAACAAACCTAATTAAATTTTGCCACCAAAGTAAAGCAGGCTGTTAGAAACACAGAAAATTCATGCTGGCTGCTACAATCACCTTCCTGCAGTAAGTAAACATCTCCTACAAAAAGTCAGACAGCTGAAAGACCGTTTGTTTTGCAATGAACTTTTAGCCCCACAGCTCAGCCAAGCATCCACTTTTTCTTTTTTTTCCCTCTGAAACATAACCAGCTCTGCGAGATGCCAGACAGCCAGGAGAGCACTCCAGGCTGGAAACAAAAAGATACTATTGTCTTGGGACTGCCAGAGTCATTGTTCCCACCTATACTCATCCCACCACTTCTGTAAGGCTGACAAAACAGTCACAGAGAGCTCTTCCACTCACAGCTGCTTCACAAGGCTGCAAATCCGAGCTGGAGGTGGAATAAGGCAAGTGGCAGAAGTGAAGCATAACACGTTCAGTTGCTGCTGTAAAGACCAGAATCAGGAATCCCAAAGAGATGTAAGAATCTAAAGTACATTTACCCAGATATTTATATAGACACAGGTAGCTCGTTCTGCAGCTGGAACTGGTTTGCCATTCGCTGAGAAATATTCCCAGTCCTCCCCAGCACAGGAAGAGGAGATATCCAAAGGGCCACCAAACCTTTATCTCCCAGCCATGGGTGTCTGAGAGACCCCCCCTTGCAATCCCTGTGAGCACAGGGAACAGTGCTGGCTCTCAGATGGCACCCAAATGTTTTCTGGAGCTCCAAAATAAAACATCCTGCAATTGAAGTTCTGTAGTTAATGTATGCTATTGCTCTACTGATCAATCACGATGCTCTGCTGTCTGCCTCTATGTTTTTTGACCCAAGTACAAACTAGATTCATGTAAGTAAAAATCAGGTTGATGCATACAATTGTATTTTTTAAAAGTGACTTCTAATTTTAAATCTAATTTTAAATTGCAGAGTGTGGCCAAGGGATGGTCAGCCTGGACAGCCCATTAATTTTTTCTAATTTTATTCATAAAAAAAGGCTTCTACCCTTCACAACAGCTTATGCTTCCCCCATTTGTTGGCACTTTTTTCAAATACTCTTTTAATGGGTAAGGACTGTCCAAGACCTCCAGCATTTATCATTGCATCCTCCGAGATGAGAGTGTTGGATCAAGGGATGTTGGGAAACCAGTGTCCCATCTATGGAGGAGATTCTTAGCCAGGTCAAGAGAAGCATGAGGGTAAGGTTTCTCAAAAAAATAAATAAATTCTTCAAATCTTTATCTGCTCTATCTTTCTCGTTTTCCAGCAGGGTAATGAGTTGACACAACACCATAAATGAGTGAGCAGACAGAGCTGTCCCCAGCAGGGTGATGTCGTGCAGTTAGGGTGGCTCCCAGTTGTGCTGGATTCCTGCTCTATTGATGGATCATAGAAGGACTTGAGAATTATATCATTATTCAGAGCCTGTGAAAAACAAGATGAGAGTCAAGCTGCCAGGCATGATAGGAATGTTAGGCAAAGGTGTCTGTAAACTTCTGCTGACCCCTTACACCAACTAGGTCGAGAGCTCTTCTATTAATGCTAATGCTTTTCATATTAGTGCTCACATAAAGAAATCCTGCTGACTGCTGGGGTCAGGGAGTTCACAAGATGCCTTGGCCACATCAGCAATACACTGATGATTGTTTCTGACATGACCCCACAGCTAATGAAGGGCCATTTGTGGGGGAATTGCTTTTCACGCAGAAAGAGGTCTGTGATGAAGGTATAAAACACATCTGGAGCAGGACAGGCTGCTGTTTGTGTGATGCAGTAATGACAGAGATCTCCACCCCTCTGAGACACGGTGTGCCTGTGCCAGTGACACGTGGCCCTGGGTTCCTTCTTCCCATATCCCTGTCACTTAATTTTCCCTTGCACAAAGCACTGCTCCCGCTCCTTGCTGCTAAATGACCAACACCCCTCTATTTATGACTCCTCCCATCAAGTACTTCACCTGTAAAACTGGACTTTCTGAAGCCCAGGTCAATACCACAGCTCAGCATTTCTCAGCCAAGTACACATCCTGCATGTCTTTCCTCAGGGGCCCTGTCCAGAGGCTTTTCAAAGGATGAAAGGCTCAGGTGCACCCCAGGACAGGGATGGCAGCAGCAGGAAGTACAAAAGGCTCACCAAGTAGTCCCAACCTGTTGTATCCCTGTGTAATCCTGTGCCAGGCAGCATTTCCACTTCCCTTGGTAGAAATCTCTTCCTATGCTTGCCTGGGCATGAACCTATCACAGAAGAGCAGTCTGGAGAGGGCTTTAGGGGGTCATCCAGAAAGGGACAATGGCACTCGTGGCAGATGTCTCTAACCTATTCTAAAAACAGAAAGCTGAGCCTGAGAAGCCACCCTTTGTGCCACTGTAAATCAAGATATCCTCTATTACTGTGTCTTTGCAGGATCTCAGGAACATCCTTCACTTCATGTAAATTATGCTGTTTTGTGATAGCCTGGAGATTCTCTTCCCTAACAGATAACACCTTATCTGTTTACAAAAGACCTTCACAGACCTGCATGTTTAATTTGTTAGTGAATAATGGCTTCATTACAGAATTGGGGGGGGGGGGGTAAATGTATTAATGAGGGATTGCAGAATTATGGGGAGTTTAATAATTTTCACACTGAGGAGAACAAGTTGCCATAATAATGTATGAGTATATAGGTACTACATGATTCTGAGGAGGAAGGGATTGCTTTCAAACCTACAGAACCAACCAAGGAGAAAATCCAGAGATCATAAACAAGAAACAGTCATGCTGAGAAATTTCCCTTCATCATCTTGAGAAGGACCTGCTGGGAGAAAAGAATTCCATGTTATGAAAATGTCAAGATGTCAGATATTCCTTTTCATCCCTCAGAGCAGGGTGAGACCGTGTCTTTCTCAGCAAGCCTTTTCTGTTGGATCTGTTGTTCTTTGCACAAATCTGGTATCATATCCAGCAAAGAACAGCAGGCTCAGGATTTCCACCCTACCAGAGACCTGAAAAACCTTGGGTTCTTCTGTGGGAGCTGTTTTTCTCTGGTCCAGGAGGAATATGCAATAAAAAGCTCTTTTTAAAATTAAAAAAAACCAAAACCTTTTCCACAGAAGGTTTTAACTTTCATGAGCCATTGCTCTCCAGCACAAATACATTTAGTCAACATTCCCAGCTGCATCATTAGCTTCCCACTCAGGTGGGAAGGAGGGGGAATGAGGCAAGGGTTCACAGCTGTATTACTGCTGCTGGTAGGGTTGCCATGGAAAACAGAACTCCAAAATGCAGCAGAGGACAAAGAATTTGAGGCCAACGTTCAATCTCAGCACGTTTCCCTGGTGTCTCTCATGAGGTCACTTTTCCTTCACAGTACAAGTGGCAAAACTTCCTCCTGCAAACATCTACAGCTCAGCCCACCTCAGGGATGGGGTCAGTCAGGAGGACACAGATCCTTTTCCTCTTCAGGAAAACCAGCTGCAGCTGACAAAGTGCAAAAGTTTTTAACAAGAGCTGAGCTGCTGCCTCAGCCTAGGGCTGGCACATTAAAAACAGGGGGCCACGTGTCCAAAAGCTTATCTGTTTCATTCAGCTGTATCAGAAAGACATATCTCTCCTTACAGCTCCCCCCATGGAAATGGGAGTCATTTATCAAGAAGGACTTTTCCCTGAGCTACCTTGACCTTTTCTGTTTGGTGCTGCTTTTTCACTGTGATTTTTTACACATTTAGGGGAGAGTCACACAGGCTAATTTTAAATGCATCATAAGCTTACATGCCCTGTATTATAATGGGACCACAAATGCAGAGAGATGTTGGAGCCCTCCAGTGAGATGCTACTGCTATATCTTATGTATTTCTTCTATACATGGATTAAATATGGAGTTAAGTGGATTTACAATTATTTCAGTGTGGTTACAACACACACCAGAATGTATACTTGAAGCAAGTTCATAAAACTTAAAATTATACATATTTTTAAGCAGTCCTAATAGCACCATTTGATGTGGTAATTATTGATATTGGCTTCCTGTAGGAAGAGCACTCAAACAACCAGCTAATTTCACACGTAAAACAGCTGTCACATGGTAATGGCATTAAAAGTCACTAAGCTAATCTACATTCAAAGCCATGCCATAGAGGTGAAAGGCCCTGTAGCCAATTATTACTCCTCCGAGCCAGTCAGTCCCCAAACACAAACAACATATGCAGATCCATCCCTCCTTGTCTTTAATTAGACCCTGCCCACCCTCTGTAGCAGCAGCAGCAGAAGTGAGAAGGGCACATGTTAGGCAGTGGGGAGATAATCACAAAGAGATCCCAACACGCTCTGCCTGGCGTGTCCTGCATGTTGTACACAGGAGCTAAACCCAGCACCAAGAGACAATGGTTGTAGCGCCCACACTGCAAAACATCTGATTTTCACGGAGCTAAGAAATAAATGGCATCCTCTGCAGAACCTCCCAAGTCTCTTTTTTTAGCTGCAATGACAGTGTCGCTGACAGATTAATGATTATTGTTCTTTCTGGTGGTTGTGGGTACACAAGGAATACAGGTTGGCACCCATTGCTTACAAGGAAATAACTTTAAAAACATCACTGGCACAATCTGGCACAGCTTGAGTGAATCTGGTGAATCTACCAAACTTGCAGTGATTGTGAAACTGGGCAAAAGCTAATTAAAAAAAGGTCCAAAGAAAGGTGCCAGAGCAGCCAAACTATCTTAGAGACTTTTCAGCCAAAAAAAATCTCACCTGGCTGTTGTTGTGGGTTCTGACCTGGAGGACTCCCATGCCCATATCTCTCCTTACTCCCTGCAGGGCTTCCCTGGCTCTGATTCCAGCCTTTCTGGCAGAGGTGGTACAAGCCTGCTTCTGGTTCCAGAAAGAAACAAGATTTTCTGAAGCTTCCCTATGAACCCACTCTGCCAGGGAAGGGAGGGAGGCTTGCCCTTGTGTCAGGTGAATCCCCACCATCCCAGCTGCTCCCCACACTCCCTGTCTGGCAGAACCAGGTTTCTGGAATGGAATTGATACAACCTGCTGAAGAGTGTGGCCAAGAGATGCTCAGCCTGGACAGCCCAGTAACCCAGTGCAGATGTGGCCACAGCAGCACAGGGATTGATCCCATGAGTATTTAGTTCCCAATCCCTCTAGAAAGCAGCTCTAGAAAATTCAACCACCAGAAGAAAGAAAAGGGATTGTAGCATAAATAAAGATAGCTGCACCCACAAACTTCAAATAATCACTTGCTTTCATACACTGCAAGTCAGAATTTAGGCAAGGATTTTTCTGTTTTCACTGATCTGCATGAACCTTAGTATGGATTTTAAAAATAAATGGCAGCTTAAGAGTTTCCAAAACAATGCTGTGAATTTCACTGTCAATGAGTCAAGGATGACCAATACCTAAGGAATAAACAGCAGGAGCAGGATTCTGCCTTTTCCCTCAAAAACAAATGAAGAAGATCTCAGAGCAGAGAGGAACAGAGTGCAGGGAGCAGGAAGGGAGGGTCTGACACCGTGCCCTCAGAGCTGTGGCTCAGACTGATGAATTATCTCTGCTTGGTTAAATCTCTGGCATTGCTAATCAGACAAGAAGCATAAAATGGAAAGTTCATTAGCAAGATCATAAAAGAGTCAGACTGACAAAGATCATCCGACTTGGCGATAGGAAGGTCAGCTACAGGAATCGGAAAATCACTTTATTTAGGTTTGACCAGAAGCAACTCAGAGTCCAGAAAAGACCTGCACTGGGGTTCTGTGCAATGGTCTGCTTTATTTCTGGAACATAAACAGGGAAATATTTCCTCTGACAGTGGATAAGCTGGATTTTCTTTAATCAACATCACACTGGCCCAGGGTGAGCTGGACAGTATCAGCTTCCCCCCAGGACTGAATCATTTACCTCCACCCAGACCCAAACTGTTCCTCTGTAGAAAACACTCCCAGCACAAGTCACAAGATGGTCTCAGAAGTAGAATTTGCTAATTGTGTCAAATTACATGTGAAGGGTTTACAATATGGATCACTGCCCACTTGGGATTTAAAGGAGATTGCTGAAGTAATTTTGAGATTTCAGGATAATTCAGAAACTCTGTTCCCAGAGGTAACTAAATGCTCTTCTTATTACTACTACAGCCATGCTGCACTGGGGGTTGGATTTTGTTTCTTCAGGGGTAGAAGGAAGAAGAGGTGAAATGGTGGTGGTTTTTCTTATAATTAGAAGGGAAAAAAAAACCTAGAATGTGCATATTCTCCATATTTAGCCTGGTTTTCTGAAGAAATATTGAATAATAAGGCTTTTTATGGATCCTTTTCACTTTTGAGGTCACTATCTTATTTCAATCACATTTGGGAGACAAAAAAAAAAGGCAAAAGATTCATACGCATCTCATGGACATGAATCAGGTAAAAAGAAATTTTTGCTGCCCCTGAGGATAATGTTACAACCTGAGCTCAGTTAGGAAGACTGCAAAACCAGGAAAAATTCCACTGGGACCTTTGTAAGCCTTGAATAAACCCCACAAGAGACACAGTTTGTGCTCAGTTTCCTGCAGTGGCAGGAAATTCAGTCACAGCCTTGACACATTCAAAAAACTTCTCCTAGTCCAACACCTCTACCTGGAGCTGCTCCATCAGTCAGAGCAGCCAGCTTCCAGCAAGAATCTTCCTTTCCAAAGAAATAGGCCAGCCAGAATGGACAGAGGCAATTAAGACAGAGAAAATTTGATATATTTGGCATTGTTTCTATACAAGTCAGCAGTGAAGAAAAAGTCACAAGTCAAGGTTTTCCTACCTCAGACCTGAACCTTGCTTATGCCACTCTCCCTGTAGGACTGAACTGTGTTGAGTTCCACTTTTTTCCCCTTGAAAAACCAGCACTTTCCCTATCCTACACAAGCAACTGTTACAGTGCACATCAGGAAGGAAGCATTAAATAAATGTGGATGGTTTCTAAGCACCCTGCTTCATGCAGGATTAACTTGTTCAGGATCCATTTTGGAGAATGGTCCTTTATGTTTATCGATGTCAAATCTAAATTGCAGTGGGGAGAAGTATCCTGACCACAAAAGAGCTCGACAGCTTTACAGCTAGGACACATAACACAATAACCATTTAGCCAGATTAAAGCATACTGAGAGCTGCAGCAAATATTGTTTAGAGCACATAAAAACTGCTTTAATATTTAAATGTATCCCATGGCTGGGCTCTTTAGATTTGCTAGATTCACTGGGGCTGCACAGCTATTAGCTTCTACATTTCATCTTCAATTCCTCTTCACAGTAGGAGAAACATAAAAATGAGGGTCACTGCTTGGTCATTTCATTACCCCTGGCAGAGAAATGTGCTTTGCACAAATGAGGAAATATTTCAGATGTAGATTGTTGTAACGTTGGTGTGACAAAACCAGAGTTAAAAAAAAAAAAAAAAAAGATATTATAATGGTTATTTTGTAGAATAACATTAAAATAATATGCAGTGTAGCAGTGGTTCCCCTATCAAAGAGCCTGGTGTATGTCATTGTCATCATTTAAAAGGTCCATTAGCAAGAGCCCTGGAAATGTATGGCTCAAGGTCACACCAAACTAAATGAGACTGAGCAGTAATTCAAAAACATTAAACTGTTTATGATTAGAAATCTAATAAATAAATTCTCAGTACATACACGCACACACACACAAATCTCAGCAGCAAACTCATCTGCAACTCTTCCTTTATTCCTGTGAAAACAGAAGCTCAGGGAAAGAAATTTATAATCTGCTTAAAGCCAGAAATGGATTGGATAAAATATCACTTGGGGAGGGAGATGTGTGACTTCATGCCACGAGCACGGATCAGGCGGCACAAACTGTTCAGCCACGGGCACCCCGTGACCCAAACACAAACAGCACCTTTGCCCAAAATCCAGCAGCCACAAGAGAGTGAAAGATGGGCAAGAGGCAGGCAGGGAACAGGGGCTGAGCAGGCACAGAGCCCCCCTGCCTCTCTGCCTGGGGACAGCTCCTGTGGCCACGGGGTCACCACAGTCCCCAGGAGGAGATCTAGTGCAGAAGAAACACAATGTTACTTACTAATGACAAACTGGGAGGGAAAAATAGTTGTCTTACTAACCCTGAGATCTATTTGTGTTATTTAAAGCATAGCATTTAATCTATATTCTAAATATCTGCATAAAAGAAGCTTGGTTTTCAGTTGTATTCTTCTCCCTGAAAGAATCAGTGTGAGGTGCATTCCTCTGCTTAACCAAATATAAATTCAGATGAGAATGCAACATCCAACAGAATCACTCCTGGCACTGAATGAGAGATTTAACTGACATGAAAATCTCAGCATTACTTACTGCAAGGCTGTTCCTCTACAGCAATCTGGACTGGCCCTGAGCTCACCCTTAGATCCTCACAGTGGTCACATCACTGGAGGATCAGGGAACATATCTTATGATGATCCTACCAAGAATTCCTGTGTTAAGAATCACTGAAGTTGGGCATGTTCAGCACAATCAAAGTCACAAAAATATGGGAAAAGTAATTTAGGTGGTTTTGAGGAGAAATATTTTAGGATATTTAGGATTTTAGGACATTATGCCAAAAGGTTCCCTTATGAGCAATAAATTTTAGAATAGCCTCCAATGCAGAGTATTAGGATCTAAAGACCAAATCCCAGCTGAATATTAACAAGCACAGGAAATCTTTTCCAGTCTTATTGTTTCTGCTTGAAAACCATTCTCCTAAACCTCCTGGTTTAGTATCACTCACTTTCATAAGCCTTATAAAAATACCACAAATGGAAACAAGATTCCCTGACACAGAATTACAGAACTGTGATGGAAACACGTGATGAAACACAAATGCAATCAATCAGAGAAACTGATTCTTGGGAAGAAAAAAATGCAGACAGTATACTCCACTGCCATTCCTGTAAATGGAATTCAGCTTCCAGGTAACTTACATGTCTCACTGACAGAATGTTTTATTGATGTCACGGTGATCTTGTATTTCATTTCCTAGCTGAGCATGGGTGCAAGGGAAAAGGCCTTTGCAGGCAACTGTGCTAACATCTCACATCTGGCTGTGCTCAACAGCTGTTTGAAGGCTGTCAGTGCTGGGAGAACAGTGGCACACCTCTCTGCAACTTTAATCCTTGGCAGGAGCTGGATGCACATCCAACAAATGATAAGTTACATATGAGGAAAAATATTACTCTGTTAGCAGTTAAGTCACAGCCCTGCAATGAGTAAATTGCAAAGCAATGCAGCGTTGTCTAATGACTATCAGTTGGCCAAAAAGAGCTCAGGGATATGTAGCACATGCAGAAATAAAAGGCCATACATCTTGATTTAGATAAGTTGAGAGCATTTCCTCTGATATGGCTTTGTAGTTTTCCACCAGAGCCTTTCATCCAGGCAGCCCCCAGCTCCTCTGCACACAGTAGCGCAGCTCCTACACACAAAGCCCCTCTGCTTGGTGGCTCACTCCATCAGGGCTCACATCTTGCCTGCAAACAGGATGTGATTCAAAAGTGACATAATGCACATTCATCCCAGTCTCCCAATAATCCCCTTTCACCACTTGTGGAAATGCTTGGTCAATAAAACATAATGACATTACAGCAGTAAAGTCATTTTCAAGTTAAGTGCCTGGCTCTCTGTCCCTGGGACCCCACCAACAGCCAGGTTCCAATCCAGCTTGCAAACAAAGGCTTCAGTTTTGCAAATGATCTCATTTACTAGGGGTCAATCCAGATTCCATTTGAATCAATGTGAGCCTCCTGTCTGTAAAGGTAGCTGGACCAGACTCCACAAATGTAGGATGCCTCCTTTCACTCACACTCCCTAAATCCTTCCTCTGCAGGATTTGTCAGTGTCTCACGGTGCCAGCTCCTCCTGTGTCACAGAGGCCCCAGGCAATCAGGACATGCTCTGGCAGCCTCCAAGGCTGGACTCAGAGCAAGCTGCACCCTGTCCACCAGCTGCTTTTGTTGGTGATGCCCAGCTGGTCCAGCCCCAAATTTAGACACCAAGGAGACACAGCCTGACACCCACAGTGGTACCTGCAAGGCTGGAGGTGGTGTTCCCCAGAGAGATCCAGCTGCATGACCTGTCCTGTTTCACTCCTGTCTAAACTCCTTCCTCTCCCCATGCACCAAGGCAAAGCCCCACACCATGGGGCAGGGAAGGGACGAGTGACAGAGCCCAGCACCCCAACCCCAGAGAGCAGAGCAGGCAGAGCCAGCAGCTCTGTGAGAGCACATCTCACGTGGGATGTGCACTTCTCAGCAGGGAAACTGCTCCATGGCTGCCACCATCTTTTCTCCACTTAGGAAAAGGATGCCAGCAGCTAAAGAGCAAGCTTTTAAAGGAAAAGATTTCCAGGCTTGGATCTGACAGAGTTTCCTGGAGCAGTAGAGAAAAGTGCTATTATTTATGAGATGGTCAAAATGCTACCTTCAAAACACCAAGTGTCCTTTTCATTCCTTACAAAAACATCTCTTGCTCAGATTTGGAATTGCTGTTGAATTCTCTCCCTTGTAAAGAAATACTACTGAAAATGAATAATCAGCATCAGAGCTGAGGAGGGGAAGGAGGACTCCCCCAAGAAGTGAGAGGAGCAGCAGAAGGTGGCTGAAGGGGAATGAAATCAGGTAGTCCCAAAGTAGGTGGCTCTGGGAATGGGAAAGGGGTGCATAGCCTCTCCCACAAACCACCAAAACTCTTACAAGCAGCCACCCAGAAACTTCTAACAGCAGCTTGACATGGCCCCAGCCTTTCTATTCATCCACCCAAATCCACAAGCCCTCCAGCACCCCCAGAAAGGCACCTGGCAGGAAATGAAGGTAACTGGAGGCTCCCATCCATGCTCTCTGTGGCTCTGCAGGCTCCAGCAGACACCAACACGCACTGCTGGGCTTGCACGGTGCCACCACAGGCTGCTCGTGGCTATCAACACAGAGCACAAGCCCCACAGCACAGGAGCAAGCCCAGGGCTCCACTTTGCCAGGCACAAACCTCTCATGGGTATTTCAGGTGTTTCTAATCCCTCCTGTTCTGTAGGAAGTGTTAGATCATTTCTGTCAACACACTCCCACGCTTCCAGGCAGAGGCTTGGGGGGAAATTAATTTATTTTTTGTTTATTCTTCTCTCTTCAATCCTAATTGCAATCGTGTCACACTGACTTGGAAATGTGAGGGGCTCCCATGGAGACCAGACATTCCCCATCCCCATTTCCCATTTTATCAGTCCCACACACAGAGCTGTCCCCTCCCTGGGACCCACCAGGCAGGGAGCACCAGGGAGCTTTCCACTGAACGTGTGAGGAGCCCCCAGAGCAGAACTTTGGGCTGGAACAGAGACAATTCCTAAAACCCCAGAGCAGACAGGCAGTGACTTAATGACAGTTCAGCCCATGAATCCAGAATAGCAACTTGTTTGTTGTCTGAAGCTGGAATCCACTTTGTGTGATGACAGATAGCTTAGGAGAAGCAGATCCTGCCTGCCAAGAGAACTTCAAAAAGGACAAGGGGAATGCAAAAATCTGGCTAGAAACCAAATGCTTTGCTAATCCTAGATAACACACTGTTTACCAACAGCAAACTAGATTAGGGGAGGAAAAAAAAGGATTTATGCAAATGTTCCTAATTTAATAATTATGATCAGATATGGCTTTGTTTCTTCCATGTAATTTGTGTAATACAAATAAAGTACAAGGGCTCTCTTCCCCTATAGGAAATGAGAATTATTAAACATTGCACCGAAAAGCGAAGGAATGTGTTTATTGACATGAAAAATGATCCTGCGGACACAAAAGCTTTTGTATGATAATTGCTAAATGTCAGTGCAATTTAGAAAGTGGTTGCAGAAGGAAAGAATTCCTTTCCAAAACAGAAGTGGCTTCTCCTCATCCACCATCCTGATTCAAGGCTGCATCTTGAAAGTATTTATGGCTGTGTTTTGATGGGTGACATTGGGTTAGTACCCAAAAACATCCTCACTTCATATTGATGTGGTTACTTGCTAGGAGGCATAAAGGAAGTGAAGGATTTCCTCCCAGTTTTATTACTGAATGCTCAAAATGTTTCCTGGGGTAAACAGCACTAAAGACATCTGGTTTTTTGGGGTTTTTTTCTTTTTGGAAACAAAAGGAGAACAACGGTAGCAACCAGCAAATGGAAAAACACAGAACTAGAGCAGTGCTGTGAAAAAGGCCTTGCTCTGAAAGGGAAGGTGAGCAGCCACAGGTGTCTGGGGCTGATAGATACACTCAGCATCACTGAAAGCCTCTGCAGGTGCTGTTCCTGGTCTTCTGTCCTGCTCCACAGAGAAATACAAAATGTGTGATTCAGCTGCCAGGTAGTTAGAGGTGCTTCAGTAAATTAAACTTTGGACTGGAAAATGAAGGAGCTTCTTAACATCTTTAATTACAGCCTGTTGATTTACTGCTCTGGGTGGGGAAACAAAACAACAAATCCAAACCTTTGCAGTCCTGATGGAGAAAGACAAAGAAAACTTACCATGCATTCACGAGCATGTTTGCAGAAGGAAATAAATACACTCTATCCAAAACCTGTTTGTGAGCCATGCAAACCCTTCAAGGTGCAGAGCAGCCACCAGCAGAACCAGCAGCTGAGTCAAAAAACCAAACCAAAGCTGAGTCAAAAAAACAGGACATGTTTCACCATGATAAAACAACAGAACCTGCAGAACACCCCGTGGGGTTCTGCCTCATCCAGCATCTCCTGGAGAACCTCTGGCTGCAAAACTTCAGGACACTTTAACCAACACAGAGGAAAGGTTGATGTGTCAGGGGATGCCCGCCAAGCCATCCCTTCCATGTGCAAAACCTTTCTCTGCCAAGCCAGAGCCAGCCATGGTCATGGAGAACTCTCCTAAGTCTCCCCTCAAAAATGCCATTTCCACAGCTCTGCAAAAGTGTTGCTCACAGCTACAGACAATCCATGGCCCTCCCAGGAGGAAATCATACAGTTTAATGACTTACCTGGTAAGCTGGGCTTATTCATAAAACATCTATTAATTCCAGTTATAGAGCAAGGGACAAGGAGGGCAGGTGATGACAAGCCCTGCAAGTCTGCATGGGAACAAAGTTCAGCTGCAGTCACGCAGCTCCCCTGCCTCTGCTGGGGGCTGCACTGGTGCCTCTCCATCAATCTCAGTGGGTTCAGGCAGAAAGACCACAGACAGCCCCTGGATCTCTGCTGTCTTATAAGAAACTGCAAAACTTAGAGGATGAAGAAAACTGCCACTAAAACAATTTAAAGGCTGGGGAGGAGGAACTGCTTCCAGTGAGAAATTTGATGGACAGTATTTATTGAGCTTATCAAAGAGAAGGCCAAGGGTGACTTGATTACAGGGTATTAAGCACCTCCATGGAGAGAAAATACCAGCCATAAAGGGCTCTTTAATCTAGCAGGGAAAGGCTTAATAAGAACCCATGGCTGGAAGCTAAGGCCAGACAGCTTCAAATAGAAAATACAGCGCAGATTTTTAACAGCAACAGCAAGCTGGCAAAGGATGCAGTGGATTCCTCAGTCCATCCTGAAAAATGCCGCACAGCTGCCTTCATTCCCAGCAAGGGAAGCACTGCTGAGATCCTGCCCCTGCACACAGCAGAGCTGGAGCCATGGGAGGTGCTGGAAAGGGAGAGGGATTGACCTCCCACACCCACCTGGTGAGAGAGCACCTGGCTCTGCACCATGGCCAGGTGAGGTGTGTGCAGCAAGGAGCAGCTGCTTCTGCACAAGAGGAAAAGATTCATTGCAGCTGTTTAACAGATAAATTTGAAGTCAGCCTTCATCAAAAAGAATTCAAATTTACTGTAACTGATTTTGGCTTTCCACCTGCAGAGCAAGATTGAAGGAATATTCAAAGAAGATTAAAATACAGTTTTGGCTACTGCTTTGTAAAGCATTTGGTATCCTAGTCATGTTTGGGATTCTTCCTCCTGCCTGACTAATTACTTCTATTTCCTGTTTTCTTTGAAATTGCTACTATGTTCTGCATTGCTGGAATCTGAAATATTTTTTCATGGAACATGATTGTATTTGTGCATACCACAAACTCCAGAAATGCCAATTTCCTTTTTGAGCTACAGCTCTTGAAAAAATATTTCCCATCTCCAACAAATATCAACACCTCTCCCCCAAGAAAAGCATGAAAACTTCAAACCCATATAAAAATGTTTATCCAGTAAAACAAAAAAAAACAAACAGTGATATAAATTGTATTTCTCTATTTGCCTCACTGCCTGTCTTATCTGCACTCAGACAATTTGGTGAAAACAAATTTTTCTGGCCATTCATTAATTCATTTAATTTCAAAGCATGCTAATTTCCTTCAACTGAAAAAAAGTCTTAGAATTAAAGCAAAAAACAAGGAAATTGTGGAATTTTGCTAACATTACCACTGATTAAGAGATGGTCCCACTATCACATAGGTGATTTCTCTTTTACTGAAAAAAAAAAAAAATCAAAAAGGTTATAATATTCAGTTCTAGGAAATTCAGCTTTTTTGTTTTCACATCTACAAAGGGATGCAGCATCAGCTGATGGGAAGCCACAACCAGAAACCAAACTCTTAGTTATATTTTCTTGAACAGTAACTTGAGGCCTTTTTTTGTATAAAAATCTGTGATTCTGCAAGTAAACTCCCACTGAAATTCCACTTTTTAGGTACTTGCCTTTCCCCAGCCAGTGTCAGGCTGCAGCCTGCACGTGTCTTGTATAATCTTTGTCTCCTCCTCCTATTCAGGATGGTTCTCTGCTCTCTTGCTTTTGTGTCCTTCTCCCCACACACCACTCCTACTCTCATCATTAATGGTTGATAAATAGCTAATGAGTGGCTTGGACATTAGGGCCTCCCTTTCCATCTGGGCTACATGCTATTTTACAGGCCCTGCTAAATCTTTATTAGATTTGGGTGCACATTATTGATTTAGGTAGATGAGGTCGTTGTAACCTCATCTCAAAGAGAAAGGAAGCAGGAGAAGCCAAATGTAATTCAGCTGTTGTTTTCTGTAGCACTGCAAATCAATAGGAGAGAAAAAGTCAAAACAAAACAAAAAAAGTCATAACTGGGCCTTAAACTAAATGCAATGGTCTTACAGGCACTTGGAAACAAAGAAAGGCTATAAAAGTTAAGTTTTTCCCATTTTAGCACTACAGAATATGTGGTAAGTTCTAGTGAAGAGACAACTTTAATAAAATACCAGGCTGTTCCTAGGGCAAAGTGACATCTATTTCTAGAATAAGAACACTTTACCTAAGACACAGTGATGGCTTAATAAAAGGGCATCTTTTGGTTAAGTTATTTTTACCCCTGTTAAATGGCCCTATCAGCACCTGCAGCTCTAATAAAAGAAGAGCTCAGGCTCTACACTAAGCACTTTTGAGCATCCTGTCAGAGGTAACTTAAGCACAGAAATCCTGCAGAAAGTCTGGCATTCAGGGCTGGTCCCTCTGAAAGATTTCAACCAGACTGTTACCACTTAGAATCCTATGGATGTGAACATTAAGAGTTCAGAAGACCTTGCATAAATACATTAAAAAGGAGCCTGGAGGCACTTTAGGAAAGAAATCCCAGCACAGATGTGTACAAGGGTTGTGTAAAGCCCATTCCATACACGGGGCAAGGTGAAGCAGGGTGAAGGACAGCACTGTCACAGCTGCTGAGCTCCTGGAGACTCACTGGTGGCTGTGTGCATCCTCCTCTTGCCAGCAGTGGTGTCAGGCCAGCCCTGTCCTCCCCAGCTCCAGCAGACAGCTCACAGCTGCCAGTGCAGAGCAGATGATCCCCAGCTGAGCACCTGCCCCTGAGACAGAGGTGCCAGCTCCAGCTCAGCATCCCCTCAGCCCATCTGGCCCCACCAGGGCCTCCCTCTCCATTCTCTCTTTTGGAGAATGCAACCCAGGGTGGCAAATCCCACCAGGCAGCAGAGCACTTAGCCAAACTCACAAAGGACTTGTGTATTGTGTGCCTAATCCACAGGCATTTTGGGATTCCCATCCTAAAGCCACATACCAAATCACACAAAAGCCATTTTCACCTGGACACGGGGCTGCTGTTCCCTCCTAATGCACCGTGACAGCCTGCCAGGCTGGGCCCAAATCACACTTCTTTGATCTCCTCATTCTAAAGGAATATGAAATTCAAGGCTGCTGGTTGTGTCCAGGAGCTGTCAAGTTCCACTAATCTCCCTCCCTTTCACATGGCACCCAGCTGGTGTTTACCTCTGCAGCCACATTCTGGGGAGGAATTCCAAAGTCAGGGAGCAGGAGCTGCCATGAGAGGCTCACCTGCACACACACAGATCCTGCAGGACTGTGTCCAGTTCATGCCCAGGTCTGTGCAAACCCCTCTGTCCTATTTAGCAGATGGATTTGGCTACGTGGCAGAATTCCAGGCTGGCAGCACAGCTCTCTCCCTGCTTGGAGACCGGGCAACTCAGCAAGATCCAAACTCTTTATTCACCCCTGTGTTTCACCTGATATTATCAGTGGTGATGTGAGTGCTCATTTTCCTCCTGCCCACTAATGACCAGCATTAAACACTCACCAGGGTGTGATTACAGTCACACAGGAGTCTCTCTCTCTCTGTTTTCTGGCAACAGAAACCAGGACAGAGCACAATATATTCCATTTTACTGCACCTGTGACCAGCTCCCAACCAGGCACTGCAGCCTCACCGCCCACCAAGCACAGGTGCATCTCCAACACTTTGCTTCAAATCACCCTGAGAACACATCTGATTTCTAAGACACTGGAGAAGAACTTGGAGAATTTTCAAGTCATCCACATCTCCAGGCACTTCTGCAAGCGATGCTGAGTGCACCAGCTGGGCTGTTTTGGAGGTCACACCATAGGACCCCTGCTATGCTGCAGAGCACTAAATGCAATCCTGTCCAGCAGTGAACACTCATAAGAAAATGTGACCATATCTATCCAAAATGCAATTGAGAAACTACTGCCACAGGGGCAGCACATCACAGCCTTCATTTACCACTTTGGGCTTTCACACACTAAAAAGGTCAAAACATCCCTTCACCAAACCAATGTGAGTGAAAAGTTGTGTGTTTCTATCTGGTGTCAGGGATCACTAACCTATCTCCAACTTCATCCAGATGTGCAGAGTTCCTAATTTTCCTCATCTTCCTGAGACCAGAAAGGTCCTTGGATCAAAACCACAAATTCCAGCAGCCACCACCACCACAGCTGAATGTGCAAGCCACCCATGCAGTGAGTGTGTGTGAGTTTTATGCCCCTGTGATTGTTCATTTTCTAGATAAAAAACAAGGAGAAGCTGTAAAGTGAAAGGTTTTTTGTTTGACCCAGTAAGGGTTTCATGCACTCTCCACTCCCCCACTCCAACTTAAACCCAATTCTCTCTTGTTGGACTTTGCTGCTGCTACAGCCAGAATTTCCTTTTTGCCTCATTAGCCAGAGCAGTGTCTAGTTTTAAAGCTTTGCTAACACTTCCTTCCTTCTCCACATCCATAATGCTCCATCAGACATCATCATGGTTCAGTGAGGAAATAATGAAGAAAAATGTACATTTGACAGTTTGCTGAAACTGCTTGCTCTGCTGGTCTCAATTCTGCTTTTTGTTAATTCCTGGAACACTTCTGCCAGGCAATACCTACTCTGCAGGAGGAAGCAGCAGTCCTGGAATCACAGAATCCCAGCTCTGCTTCCACACAGCATCAGAGGCAGATGCTGAAGTGGACCTGGCGGTTCTGGTGCTTGGAGTTCACACTGGCCATGTCCCTGCTCCATTTTACCTGATTTACCTGAACATGTGCATGAACACGGAGCTCAGGGCTCCTCAGACACTGAGCAGCATCTGTGGCAGGGAGACACAAGCTGTGAAAAGAGCCAAAACACCCCAAATGCTTGGGAAGAAATACACCATGTAGTTAACCAACAA
Organism: Cyanistes caeruleus; assembly: GCF_971803275.1. Lineage (NCBI taxonomy): Eukaryota > Metazoa > Chordata > Aves > Passeriformes > Paridae > Cyanistes > Cyanistes caeruleus. The sequence goes on along the minus strand of NC_141708.1, from coordinate 5,729,130 downwards.
TGTACACAGCTTATTCCCTCCCCACCACCACACATTCAAAGAAATCCTTGAGTCAACGCTGCCAAAACTGCAGTGACATTTCAAAGTAGCCACATGCAGATTAACCAGCACTTTTGCTGGCTGCAAAAGAGTCAACACAAGCTGATCTCACAGCCCCAGACACACCAGGCCTCCTGCTGCCATTTGTGTGGCCACAAAGAGAGATCAGAGTCTTACGTTCTCATCCTTCAGCACTCAGCACCAGGGCTGGCTCCCTGCTTGGCCAGGACTCAAAACCAACATTGTCTGCAGCACACTCAGAACTTGTGGCCACCTGGGCTGTGGTGCATCACTGGCTCTCGCTCAGAAGTGCTCCCTACACTTACAAGCTGGGGTAAATGAGGGATCACAACAAAACAAACACCAGTAGGTCATCCCTAATTCAGAAATTGTGCTCTGTATTCCCAGCCAGCACCAGCAGACACCTCGTCCTTCGGTGTACAGGCACTTTTCAACCTGCAGACCAAGAACCCCGGGGAATCCTGAGATAATTCTACAAAGGGTAATTAAGAAAAGTGAGTCTGTTGTTAATGGACTTAAATTAGCTCTATGGGGATCCACGTACTGAAAAGTTTTTTTATTAAGAAAAAAAAGAAGTTTTACGTGGACATTCAGGTAAATGAGGTAAAATGGAGCAGAGACATGGCCAGTGTGAACTCCAAGCACCAGAATCCGAGGTTTCTGCTGCCAGAAAACAGAGAACCAAAATCAAACAGCAAAAGATCACTGCATTGAGCTGTAAGCAGAAGAAAACTTCTTTCCTAAAAGTGATGTTCACAAGATTGAAAACAAGCTAACCTGGAGACAGCTCTCGTAACACAATGTCACTGATCAAATATTACAACAGGCTCGCTCTGAAGAAAAGCCCCTTGCCTTGCCACATGTGCCCAGTCCTCTCTGAACTTCATTAAAATCTAGTAAAAAATAAATAAGATAAATATCATTTGCATGTATTATACGAATTAGAAGAGCTTGCCAGATGGGGAGCTCTCCTCCAGCAGGGCCCTTGTTTTCCAGGAGAGAGAAGCACTGGCACTGCCCAGCTGTTTGGGGCCTGTGATGTTCCCACTCCTAGAGAACCATCGCCCCTGGCTTCTCCCTGTAATTAGTTCGTGCTAATACCCTTGGCTGGGCCGTGGAAAAGTCACATTCTGAAAGATCACCCTCACCAACAGCTGCACTCAGGAGACAAAACGTCACCACTCCAAGCTGTCAGCCAATTCATCTCCAGAGAAAGTCAACCGGGCCATAAAGTGCGAGTTCTTTATCTCAGGACAGCAGACTGAGCCGGGCTTTAATTGCTGAGCTATGCTAATGAGCCTTGTTTGTGGCACGAGGTGCTTCACGGTGGCTCTGTGTGAGAACACGTCCCCGTCAGCCCCCCGAGGATGCACACAATCAGCCTCAAGCAGTCAGGGTACAGAAGAGAAATCGTGTAAGGGTCCCCTCAGCATGGCACCTTATCAAAGGCATCATTAACATCTGCTCGTGGAGAGGCAGGAGCCTCTCCTGGGTCAGCTCCCTTCGGTTCCCTCCTGTTCTTTCCTCCCTTCGCAGTTTCATTTTCCAGAAATTGGGAGTTCTGTAAACATTGCTGTCAAATCATCTGCAGGAGAACAAAATGATAGCGAGAATTTAGTGTTTCCTCACAGATAGGAGCTGTGCCTGGTTTTAAAAGGAATTAAAACAAATCATGCCCGGGGAAAAGCAAACAGACAAAAGATTATCAGCTGAAGTCTTTCTTGCTGACTTCTTGCGTCAAGCTCCACTTCAGCCTGGATTTCACTTTCTTCTTTTGGCTTAGGGGCTGCAGTAATGAAAACAGTTATTTTAACATTCATATTTTGGAAAATAGTCAGAGAATCACAGAATGGTGTGGGCTGGGTGGGATGATGTAATTTCAACCCCACTGCCATGGGTAGGGAACCTTCTGCTAGATCAGATTACTGAGAGCCTGGTCTTCAGTGCCTCCAGGGATGGGGAGTCCACAGCCTCCCTGCACAAAATAATAGCTCAGGTGGACACAAGGCTACAGATTTCCTTGTTCACATATCAAATGCTCTTTCTTTTTCCCCATTAGTGATGAGGCTTTCTTGCCACAGAAAGCCCAAACCACATTTCCATGGGTAAAGCCATCAGCATCTTTAAAAATCATCAGTGCTTAAATGTGGCATTATTATTCCTGTGGCAGTACCCAGGGAGGTTCACAGGCATCGCAGACCCCGTGTGCCAGACACTCTACAAACATCCATGTCCCCAGCCTCTGAGATCTTTTAACCTGGGGGCCCAACCCTGCACACACTTGAGTAACCACCAGCATCTCATGGCCCTACAGAAATCAACACAACTGATGAATGGAATGAAATCAGTAATTACCCATGTGCTTAATTATTTGCAGAACTGGGGGCTAAGTGCTTCAATTTTAGCTTTACGCTTGAAAATATTGGTTCTAATCTAGCGTGCCTCACTTCGCACTCAGTCCCACAAGGAACAGCGTGGTCTGGCCTAATTAAGCAAAAGCACTTAACGAAGGGTTTAATTTTAGGCATGTGAACAAGCCCATTGACTGCACACTGTATGTTGGCTCAACCCCTTGCAGGGTGGGAGCCTTCAGCCCAGGTGTTAGGGGGACATAGCTGAGGGAAGCATGACCCAAACCCCAAAGCTGTCCAGAACCACGTGCTCAGGGTTTTGGACACCCCAGGGCTCCCCTGGCTCATGTGCTCAGGGTTTTGGACACCCCAGGGCTCCCCTGGCTCACGTGCTCAGGGTTTTGGACACCCCAGGGCTCCCCTGGCTCACGTGTTCAGGGTTTTGGACACCTCAGGGCTCCCCTGGCTGCTCCAGCAGAGTGGTGGCTGAGGCAGGAGCCCTGGCATGGTTCAGGATCCACCAGCGTGTCCCCTGCTCCCATCCTGGGTGGCATCCAAGTCTGCCCGTGCTAGGGGGTGCACAGAGGCAGTGCTGGGATTTAAAGAGAAGCTGCAAATGTTCTCTGTAATTAACTGGCTGGAAGCCTTCATGCTCTAGAGCACATCCCTCATTTAACACTGGCCACAGCTCCCACTGTGCAGCAGAGAAGCAGCCGAGCCCCGCAGAGTGGACATCCCTCACTGCCAGCCTGGGAGAGGTCAGGGATGGCGACTTGCAGCCAGACCTCTCTGCACTTCTGCTTCCACCTCCTCTTTTTGCCAGGCAGAGGAGTACCTGGAATGGGGCACGTGCATGAGGAGACCCAGCTCTCCCCAGGCCTGAGCTGCCTGGGACAAAGCCTTCAACCAGGGCTTGCTTCTTACAAGCCCTAATTTTAGGCCCTTTAGGACACAAAATAATGATAACACGCTCCCTGGAAAAAAAATCCCCTTGGGCCTGTGTAAAATTAGCAGTGTGCTGACTGTCCCACTTTCACTCCCGCTATGTGGGGCAGCCTGGCTTATTAATACACTGGACTCATTTCAAGATCCTTTGCTTTCCCCCTTGCAAAGGGAGCCTGGAGAAAGCCAGGCTGCTTCTCCCAGCAGAGCCAGAGGTGCCCCTCTTACCCTGCCAGACAAAGCCTCCTGCACACCACCTGGGAGGGTAGCAGGAGAGGACAGGGCAAGGCAGAGGAGCTGCAGGCTGCCCTGGCGTTGCAGGGGAGGAAGAGGAGGGATGCGCCCTTTGCTGGCACTAGAGAACCCCCAACAATGAGGGTGAAGCACAGCTTGGACTCTCCAAGGGGGAGAAGATAAACCACAGGTGCTCTCCAGCCTCCAGAGCCTCTGGCAGCATCCTGGCAAGGCAGCAGGGACTTCAGTGCCACTCCTGGAAGGAGCTGTCCTTCTGTCCTCCACACACAGAAACACACACCCTCCCTTGGAAACAAAGCACAGCTTAACAGGAAAACTTCTCCAAGGTGGTATCACCACCATAATTCAGTATTAGTGTAAAAGACAGCCTCTGCCCAGGAGCTCAGAGGAGATCGGTCCCTTGAGCCCTGTTGTCTGCCCAGGTGAAAACCTCCAGACAGGACTCACCTGGGTAAGGGAATTTCAGAGCTGCTGTGAGATTTCTTCCAGTGTAGAAGAAAATCCCAGCTAAACTGCAGTGTGCAAGGAGAAACCTGGGGAGAAAAGGAGAGCTGACCCCCAGACACATCTACATTAGAGGCATTTAAGGAGAGGGGATCCCAGCTAAAAGAATGAAGTTTTCAGAAATAAGGTTTTTCATGATGTCACACAGTCTGTTCTTTCACTCAAAACTATGATCTGCTCCAACACTGTTTTATGTCACATTGTTCACAGTGACTGTTGTGACACTCCAATCCTGAGCCAGCTTCCCTGTTAAATACTGATTTAACCTCAGCTCAGACAAAACCTCAGAAATTAGTATAAGATTTGATTCAGATATGGAGCACAACAATGTATGAAGAGAGAGGAAAGGAAAGATCTGGGGGGAAATGATGTTGTGTACCTTAAACAAGAGGAGTGTATAAACTGTCCTTGCCCCACACAGCCTCAAGAGCTAAGCCTACGAATCAAATACATTTCAGTAAACAAAAATCTACTGGAATGGCACTGTTTTTCCCTGTGTAGGATTTTCTTTCCTCCCATGGGGACAGCCAGTTGTGTTGCTTGTTTTTGTTTTTCCCTTTCTACGAGGTACATTATTCCATTTAAGTGCTTGTGTGTGTTTATTAATAGAGAAAAAATGAGAGAATGAGGAGCTGCTCTGGGGAGGCTGACAGCCTGCACTGGAGCAATGAATCAGAGGAACAAATCCATTTAGGAAAATGCTCATTTTAAGACAAATTCCTTTCACATTTGAGTTATTTCCCTCCACACCCCAGCCATAATCAGACCCAGCTACATGTCAGTCCTACAACATCATGTACACACCCCAGGCAGGACCCTCCAGCTGCATCTCCTGATGTTGTGCTAAAAAACAATCAGAAAGTGACCAACAGCAGCTCACACTTGCTGGGAAGCAATGAATGATCACTAGAAACGTTTGGAAAGCATCCCTCACCCAGCGAGACATGAGTTGGGCTGTGGAGGAGCCCCGTAAGACTGGCACCATCACAGCTATTGCTGCCATGTAGTGGATGGAAGACACAAAACCTGAGATGATTCTGGCCCTCCACCACGTATCCTGTACCCACAGGTGAGCCCCAGGGCTGCAAAGACCTCCTGGGCTGATGGGGAAGGTCCACAGCTGCTTGCAGAGGCACAGGTGACATCACCTCGCTCTGGAGCGGGGAGACCATCCTGTGCTCACTGCTGCTGACAAACCCAGAGGAGACACCTGGCAAAATGCACACACAGAACCAGACACAAATGTGGGCACAATTCCCAAAGCAGTGGAAAAGCAGAGCTGGCCTCGGAAAGAGAGTCAGAAGAAAGTGGAGCACACGGGGAAGACGCACCAGCAAAGGTCACCAGAGAGGGAAAACACACTTTGTTCCTTGCTAATGAAAGGTGTTTAGTAATGTGAGAAGAAATATTGCCAGACCAGCTCATCACTTATCCCAGCCCCCCCAGCTCTGGCAGTGAACTCCTGCTACCTGGGGACCACAGAGCTCCCTGAGGACGCCAAAGGGCTCGTGCATTTTATTCATTTACTCTTTCCAAAGGACATTGTTATTTACTTGCTGTCAGTATCTGTGCTCCACAGTTCCAGCTGTCCCTTGGCTTTGCTAAAATCGTTTCCCAGCCAGTGGGATCCAGCAGAGCCAGGACAGTCTCTGCTGTGGCCGTATCCCCAGGCAAACCACAGCACCAAAGCCCGCTGTTTACAGTATCGCCGTTCCCGTGCGCGCTCAAACGAGATTAGCTGATTTCAGACAGTTCCTAATGAAAGCTGAGTTTTTCCATGCCAGCATTTGCCTTTCCAGCCTGAAAACACACGGCTGGAAGGCTGGCCTGGCGTTCAGGCTGCAGCATGTGACTCTTTAATGAGGGAGGTCTCTGAACTGCAGGACTAATGCACACGGGTGCAAAAGCAGCTCCCCGACGTGACCCGCTTCACTGGAGTGGAAGGATCTTTTCTTTTTTTTTTTTTTCATGATTAAGGCCCACTATGGGGAAACAAACCTATTCTTGGCTCTTTCACAGCCCTAGCAGGTGATTATGAACAAATTCTATAGCTGTGCTCTACCTCAGGAGTACCCCACCACAATAACGAGATAAAAATGCCCTTTCTCACAGGAGGATGCAGCAGGTTCAGGCATTAGCGGGATGAATGCCACGGCAATGCTTGTAAAATGTAAAGACTAAAATTGGAGCAAGGCCTGCAGTGTTGGCTTTGAAAGCCTGCGTGGAATAGCTGGATCACAGTGGTCTTTTGGATCTCTGAGCAACACCTGCAGCAAATGTGGCTTCACCGCTTCCCTCCTCCCTGCCATCCTATCCAACAGCAGCCTGCTTGGAAAACACCGGGAAGGAGAAGCCAGCCAGCACAGCAGCTGCTACATGGCTGGGTGTCAATAAGCATTTTGTGCCCACACAGGGCACCAAGGGACAGGTTTTCCCTCCCTCACTCCCACCTTCAGGTACCACACTGCTGGCTGGCCAGAGGGCAGCTTGCTCCTGAGCTTCCCCCACCTTTGTCACTAAGGAGGAAATAAAGACAAGGAGGTACTCAGGCACCAACATGGCAGGAAAAGTGTCTTTTTTCCCATTTTTAGCTCAGGATTTGCATACTTATGCCTACAGATGTAGCAGCTAGACCTGAAGGTGCTGCATTTCCCAGAGGCTGAAGGCAAGAGGGAATTCCTCTTGCAGCAGGAGGAGCAAGCAAGAGGGATTTCCTCAGACCCTGGCAGCTGGAGGCAGTGCCAAACCCCTCCAGTCCAGGAATGAGGAATGCCAGGCACTGCTCAATCTCCTGGACATTCCCAACAGCCTGCACCACCCTTCTCTAATTCGCTTCTGAAAGAAACAGTGAAATTACATTTTCTATCTGCTTTTGCAGATGAAAGTCACAAAGAAACAAGAGAAAGTGAGTGGCTAACTAGAAAACAGTCAAGCTGCCCCCCAGCCCATGTGCAGACTGTGTCTGTGTCAGTGAAACCCATGTAAAGCCAGCTCTGCCCAGTTCACACTGCTCCACAGCTGATGTCAGAGTACCAATGTAACTTCCTTGGAAAATATTTTGCTGTTCTCCCATCATCCTGATTCAGAAATATTGTCCTATCTGCTTTGAATTGCTCCATACTGGTGGGGTTTTTCTGGCTTATCGCTACATCTCTCTCTCCTCCCTGTTTATACACATTATCTCCTGGCTTTCCACAGAGTGAGTAAAAGCCAACCCAGATTTTCATATTTCACACTTCTTTTTTAACTTTCCTTTTTTTTTTTTCCTAAATCACTCCAGGACTCCCACTGTCCTGGGATTAGCCCAGCTTTTTTTTTTTTTTTTCTTTCCTTTTGCAGCCACAGAACACAAATATTATGGTTACATAAAAAGACAGGGCTTTGCATTGCTAAGAGCCATGGGAAGGGAGAAGGGCAGAGCTTGGCCACTGCCACAGTCACAGCCAGCGCTGCCAACGTGCTCCAAACCAAAAAGCTTCTTTGCAAAGACATAAAAATCAATGATACAAAAAAGTGCTATATTGAACCATCTTTAAAATCCAACCCAGGATCTTTTTTCTCATTATGAAGAATATTTTACAAAAAAAATCTCCTTCAAGTAGGTGCAGCTGCCTGCATCCAGTGAGCAAGAGGTATCAAGCCTGCCTTCAGACAGCATTTCAGGCAGCATTTAATAAAATCCCAAAGATTTGAGTGTTGCTTGCCACACCACAGAGCTACCAGGAATAGATGTAAACATTTAGATTTAAACATCTCTGTCCTGTTAAAAAAAAAAAAAATCTTATTTTTTATGCTGAAAGCGTGGTTGTGTTTTGCCTGGTACAAATCTGAAAGGAAATGGGGAGAAGAGGGGGATGGAGTGAGGCAGTAAAAAACAGAACAAAAACCAGCACCACCACCCTGACAGTCCAGCATGAGTTATGGATTTACACATTAAAATATTAGCATGGTGTCTCTGGCAAAACTCATTCATGGTAAGTCAAAGGCTCCATGACCACGTTTGTTTAAGTCCCAGAATTCAGGAACAATTCTCTTTATTTCTGCTTGTTTCATTTCATAGTAACTTTGACCCCCATATACCACTCTTATTTCAAAGCATGTTGAACATCTCCAAATTCCGGTGTTGTGGTGTTTTGAGACATTGCTGAAAAAACAACACAGCAGCTCTGTCTGCTGCCTTAAAAAGAAGGAATTCTGGCAATTTTTAAAACTCCATTAATAAGAAGCAACCCTGTTGTGGGAAGGATTTCACCTCTCCCTTCATCTGCAGATGAATGAAGCCCTCTCTTGTTCCTGTTCCCCCTTTTAAGGCACTGCCATCACAGCAGCATTTCTCCACACCACAGCCACAACCAAAATAAATGCTTAAATGAAACCATCTGGACTCTGCACGGATGGATTTATGTTGTGAGGCTTTCATGAGAGGCAGCAAAACGTATCTAGAGATGGGTGAAACCTGGCACGCGTCAAAATAAAACAGCGACGTTTAAAAAAAATTCTCACGATTTCTGGGAAAAAGAAATCAGAAATGGTAAAATGAGAGGGTTTAGATGTTTTATTACAACAAGGTCAAGACAACTCGAGCTTTACAGCTCTGATGGCTGCAGTTGCTGAAACAGCACTAAGGAGCATTTTGAGCTAACCATAAGATTTTAAAGCTGTTGCTCAAATACTGATGAATTCCACGTATTTGAAACACTTCCATTTCAGTAAAAGCTTACAAGTACACTTTTCAAAGGGTACATTTTGCTTCCAATACACAAGTTAATACATATCTAGGCTCTCAGGAGCATCATTAATTTAAAGAAAAATCCAGCCAAATCACAGCACTGGTCATTTTTTTATTATCATTGCTATTTATCGCCTTATATAAAAACAGTTCAAAAATCAGTGGCTTTTCAGTAGTGTGCACTTTCAATTTTTATAAACTCTGGGTGTTAAACTTAGAGAAAAGTTGTCCATTAGTTTAAGACATGATGAATACAAATGTTTATTTGTATTCTATTTACTTCAAAAGGGAAAAGCACTCATGTTCATCCAGAAAGCTACAATAATTTCGTACCAGGAAAAAAATGCTGAGGAAACCAAAGATGAACCCTCCAGAAATTTGAATGGTAGAGGAATGTTCTCACAATTGAACATACTTATGAATAGATATTTTTGCTTTTGTCAGCTGCTCTTTTTGCCTGAGTAACAAAAGTGGAATATGTTTTCACTATGGCTCTTTGTGTCTCAATCATCTCAATAAAACCATTATTAGAAATGAATAAATAAGAATAAAACTAGCAGGAGTTTCAGTGGAATCAGGATATAAAGAGTTTGTCTTTTTAAAGGGTCAGGATCTACATTTACATTTGTGCTTGTACCTTTATATCTTCCAAGTGGCCTATACCATCAATTGTTCTGCCTATTTAGAAAATGAGATTTAAATATTTCAAAATGAGTTTTTCCTCTGTGTCTCATCTCTACATTCTCAATGTCCTCACCTCTGCTCTTACTCTCAGGTCCTTAAAGCAATGCCTTTTCTGATCTCCTTCCCCAGCAGTAAAATTTCCTCATAACCACTCTCTTCCACCACTAGCAAGTATGTCCTTGGCAATCTGCATTCCAGCAACGGTTTGAAATGCAAACATATCCATTTCTCCCTCTAAAGCTGGCTCTGTCTTTGGAAACCTTGTTTTTCCTGTGGAAGTTTCACAAACAAAATTCCATGACAGTGAATTATACCTTACTTTAGTTAGTCTGCTACTGGAATGGACTAAAATAACCACTTTTTCATTTCTCCATCTGCCCAAGGGCTGTAGTAAGACAAGGGTGCCTAAACTTGAAGTGCCCAAGGCCAGGTTGGAAATTGAAGTGTCCAAGGCCAGGCTGGACAGGGCTTGGAGCAACCTGGGATATTGGGAGGTGTCCCTGCCCATGGCAAGGGGTGGAATGGGATGAGCCCTAAGGTCCCTCCCAACCCAAACCTTTCTGTGACTGTGTCCACAGCGAGCCTGTGTGTGAGCTTGGTGCTTGTTCACTGCAGGGTGCTGAAGTGTGTTCACACATGTCCTGACACAGCCACAAAATGCTGCACTCAACCTTACAGACTGAGGAGCAGCACAGAGCTGAGCTGGTGCACGGGGCAGGACCTGGAAACCGGCTGACAGAGCTCCAAGTGAGACTGTAAACATGGAATCCTCACCCAGGAGTTTCCAAGAAGCTCCATGGTGATCTATTCTCAGCTGGGTAACATCCTTCCTGGAAGAAAACATGAAATCATCCTCTAATAAAGCTGCAGATGACACAGCAGAGCGGTAACTGGGGGAGAGGATTTCTCACTGCCAAGGACCTGGCTGTGGAGAGGCAAGGGAGTCCCAGGCACCTGAGTGGGGTGGGATGGAATTCCCCAGCTCCATGGGGAACACGGAGGAGGCAGGGCTTTGTTCTGGGGCTCAGAGATGCTCAGACAGGTTTGGGATGGTGGTGGCTCCTCAGCTGAGGAGCTCCTCAGACAGAGGCAGGGCTCCCCTGGTGAGGACACTGAGCTCCTTCCCTGGATCTGCTGGATCTCAGAGCTTTGGCAGTGCCTGGCAGAGCCCAGGGGTTGCTCCCTCTCCTCCTTGGGGTGCCAGCCCTGGGTGAGCCTGGCTGCTGCCGAGCACCATCCCCATGGGGCAGGGACACGCTGTCCTTCCCTCTGCCCTGCCTCCCCAGGGCCCTGCTGGGGTTTAAAAATATCCTTTCCCAGACTCTTAGCAAAGACACAAATCTTCTGCTTTGCAGTTTAACTCCTAGGGCAGCCCATGATACAAATGCTGGGAAGCTACAGGCCTAACAGGTGTTTGGACACCGAAGACATAAGAATTCCAAAGGCTTTGCATGGAATTTCAGATTGCATCTTTATTTTTTAAAAGATAAGGGGAGGCTGTGCAGGGAAATACCACCCTTCAGAATCCATCCACTACAGCCTAGTGTCAGAAACGAAATGCTGAGCTAGAGGAACCTTGGTCTGAACCTATTTTTATGCTCCTCTTCAGTTGTACACAACATCTGAGGGCTGTACTGCAGCAAAGGATGCAAATCTTCCTGTGCTCCTGGTATTACTGGTGCAATTCCCACTGGAGGGTCACGTTAAATTTAGAGCCCACAATTCATAAAGGAAGCTGACAAGCTGCAGAGAGCTCAGAAAGGAAAATGAAGGATGGAAAACCAGCATTTACAGCTGCAGGAGCTTGATCTATTTAGCTTGTGAAGAGAGGAGTTTAGGGGATGACTTGGTTAAAGACTCAGAGCTCACAAGGAGAATTAAATGTTGAGATCAGGGTCCTCAATTAGCACAGGAAAACCTTGACACTGAAAACAGGCAAGTCCTGACTGGAAACACAAGGCACATGTTTACCAGTGTAAATAATGAATTTATTACCAAAGCCAGAGCTGAAGCAGACAGGATGACTCTTCATTACAGGGCTTTTTAATAACATTTGAAGGCTTTTTTCCTGAAAAGACATGTTCAAATTCAAACAAGCACAAACAGAACCAGCCTTGTGACCTGTATTATCCAAGGCAGCAAACAGTAATGCTTCCCTTTTTTCACATTCACAGCCTTCTCTCCCTTCCACCAGCAGTCCTGACAGTAATTCCAAGTGTGTAACAGCTGAGAGCAAAATTCTGATCACAGATCCTCCTGGCAGATCTGCTCTGTGTTTGTGCAAGCACCAAGTAGATCCCATCTCTCTGCCAGGAGTCACCTGCACAAACCTTGAGCCATAAAACAGCACCACAGTGACACTGCTGCTCCCTCCTCTCTGCCTGAAGCCAGGAGCCAGCACACAATCCACCTGCTCACTCCCCTCCTCCTGGTGCCCAGCAGCAGCAGAGAATCCTTTGACACACCCTGCTCCAAGCAATTCCAGCCAGCCCTCACTTATCCACCCTGCATTTCCCCAGTATCCAATATCCGCTGCCCTCGCTGTGTGTAAATCCTCTCCTCTGTGTCCTATCCAACAGGATCACGGAGAACAGATTATTCCCCTCTTTTGAAGGCATTTAAGACCATTTTCATGCCTCACTAAAGTCTCCCCCTGACTCGACAGCACCAATTCTTTCTCCCTTTCCTGAGCTCTCATCATTTTTGCCACTGGACTCCTTCCAAGTGCAGCTCCTCCTGCTCCCAACACACCCCCAAAACTCCACCTGGGCCATCAGGCCCTCCACAAACACTCCCCAAAACCCCAAGCTCTGTCACGTGTGCCTGGGAGCAGAACTTGGCCCTCTTTTAATCCCATTGCACTTATCAGCCATATAATGCTCTGCACATTATCGCCCCAATTATAGAGGGTTGTAGGTGATAATGAGATTGCACTGGATATATTCCAGCAAAGCACATTCTAGGTTTTGCTAACTTCATTAACCAAGAAAAGCTGGTTAATGGCTGAAAAGTGCAATGATGCACATAATCACACCAGTTGCTTTGCTACTACAATTATATTATTAAGATGGATCTTTGAGGAACAATTTTCATGTATAATTAGTGGGTTATCCCTTCAGGAGGGAAAAAAAAAGAAAAAAAAGTAATTCAAAAGCACCCAAAGGTTTGAGCAAAATAGTTTTTACTGAAAACAGAAATGAAGTCGTGTTCTCAGGTCAGATTCTGAATGGGATTTGTGAGAAAACAGGAGTGCAAGAATTTAGGAACTTACCACAGTCTCTCTGAGGATGAAATGCCAAAGCTGCAGTCCACTGACACTCACTGGGAGCACCCAATCCCAGTGGTGTCCATGGGGATCCAGGCTATGACTTCTGAGAAGACAACAGCTCCCAGAATGTATCAGAAATGTAAAACATTTCAACTAATTCAAAATTATTTACTGGTGTGTTAATGACTGCTGTATCCTTCAGTTGTTTATTTTCTTGGACATCACTCTTCTTCCCAATAGAGACAATTTCAGTTTCAGATTAAGAAAGCCAGCACCACCAAGCAGGCAGGACAATGAAGAACCCTCTGGTTACTCCTTTTACCAAATAACACAACAGAAAACAAGTGTGAATTTTCACAGCAATTTCAAATTCAAGGCTGATTTTTTGGATTGCTTTCCTCTTTCAGCTCAATTGTGCTTATCAGCTTGACAGAAAATGCAACGATTGTTTTTCGCTAGGAAATTTTTACAAATTTAATTGAGTTGTCAGGAGAAATGCTATTATCCTCACCATGTGAAATTAATATATCAGGAACCTATCTACTATCTAGCATGTGTGCATGACATTTATACGGATCATTGCAACTAATACATATATATCTCTTCTGCTTGGTAAAATTTCACACAATAAAAAATCTTCAGAACTGAATTTGTGATTGTCTAAAAGTCCTTGAATTTGGCTGGCTCTGCCAAGGAGCTTAGCAGGAGACTTTGCTGGATTTAATCAGCCAGACAGACCTCAGAAATTCTGCTGGAATTCTTGTTGCTGTTAGAAATATGCACTAGCATTTGCTAATTCAGTTCAGAACCGATTCGGAAACTAAAAACAATAAATCTTCATGCAAGCATTGAGATCTCTCAAGGATATCCTGGAGCAGTGATTTTTGGAGAGGAGGAATACATAAAGGAATGTAGAGTGTCTAGCCAAAATTTTATTTGAAATACTCTTTTCAGTGAATCCAGAAACCTCTGATTTTTTCCAAATGCACTGACTTGGCCTTCCACTTCCATGATCCTGCACAGGAGACAAGAAAGCAGGGGCAGCAGGAGATGAAATCTGTGCACAAACCCTTGGCCAGCCCCTCTAAGTAAGGAGTTTCATCACTGATATTAAACAGTTTAATCTGCACTGTGAGTCACCAGGATATCTTTCTGTGCCTTAAGAGCTCTGTGGTCTCCTGAAATCTAATAAAAATTGCTGAATTTGAGGAAAACTGCAGGTACTGTGGCAAGGCCTGCCATGATAAGCACATACTTACTGTTTGCTGGACTGGGGTTTCATTTATTATTACCCTGGAGTTAAAGGAAAGAGTGAAATGACGTTACCTGCAGGCGATGCCAACTGACACTCCAAAATTCGATGTGTGAAACCTCCAAAATACCCCCAAGAGGCACAAACCTGGACAGCTGCTGGGGCAGACTCTGACAGAGGCACATGAGAGCGACCTGCCAGCCACAATAAGCTCCAAAGATGAACCCCTGGCTGCAGAGGAGCCCAGCAGGCTGGGATTTCAACCTCAGCATTTCCAAATGCACAGAGCAGCTCACAGGGTGGTGCCAGCAGAGCACTGGCCACAGCTGAGCAGCCCAGCTCAGATCAGAGAGCTCCTGGTCCCCAAATACTTGAGCTGGAGGTCACAGAATCACAGAATGGCTTGGGTTGGAAGGGACTTTAAATCTCATTCCAACCCTCCTGCCACAGGCAGGGACACTTTGCACCAGAGCAGGTTGCTCAGAGCTTCATGCAGCCTGACCTTGGACACTTCCAGGGATATCCAGAGATATTCAGTAACATAGACCTGATTTAATTCATACAAAATTGTAAAATTAACACACTGCCAGTGCCATTTCAGGCTCACAGGATTGTTGCAGAAGAACCCGGTTCTTCATTTCAACATGAGTCTGATTTCCTGTAAAGGGAAATCACATCTGACATTTAGGAACTGAAGTGCTTATAGCATTCATTACATTTCCCTGATACATTAATAAAATGCATAAACACAAAGAAAAGCAACCAAATCTACCTTTCACTTTTCATAAAAGCCATTTGATTTTCTCATAAACAGTACAAATGAATTTCTATGCCACTTTGACATCCCTCTCCATAAGTCAATATATCCTCAGGACAAATATGGTTCTGTTGATAATCATTTGGCTCTTGGCTTTATTTGTGTTCTGCAGTAGTTTGGATGGGCAAGTCTAAACCCTGGCTGGTTGTCTATGACCTTTGCATTCTCCTTTAAATTCCATGCATTTGCAAGAGATGATGGAAGAGCTGATAGTGTTGAGTGTTTATCAGCCACGATAACTAGATTAGATACATTTCTGATTGTAAAAATAGCCTTGTAATGGATTTTTTTTTTTTTTTTCAGCTACTATTTCCAACACCTTCAGCAGTGCTCTGAAGATTTTTAAAAGTCTGTGTCCAGGAAGCACTTTGTCTCCTTCAGCTGACAAACTTTTTTGGGGGGAGAAGAAATTCAGTTTCTCTTCTCTCTGCACTGTCAGCCCCCAGAGCATGAAGTCTCCTCTCCTCCTGCTTGCTGTCAGCCCTGGAGAGGGCTCAGCTGTCCCCTCCAGCCCCCACACCCCACCCTGAGCCCTCCTACAGCCACAGCCAGGCTGATGCTGTCTGGGCTCTGCTCAAAGCTCAGCTTCAGCTCTTGCTTCAAGGTGCCATTGCTGGAGATAAAACAAAACAGGGGAAGTGCTGGCATTTTGCTGGAAATTCGAGTGCTCAACGCTCAAGCAGAGCCGTGTTTAGGTTGCCCATATAACTTTCTGCTGTGATGAGCACATTACTTTCTTGATGACAATGGTGTATTCTTGGAAGAACCTTTTATTTTCTGCTCTCAGCTCTTTCCAGTTGCCTGCATGCTACGAGGTGGAGCAGCAGTTCTTACAGAGCTGCCTAATGCTACCTGCTGTTCTGCACTTTCTGTGGCTGAATCAAATTGAGAAACAGCTAAAAATGCATCATATTTTTATATCAGCTCTGTTTGCCTGGGTAAATATTTGCTGCAGCTACCTGAGGACTGTCATGTAACTCTAAAATAAGTGGTCTGGACAGTCACTCCTGCCCCCAGTGCAGTGAAAGTTGTGCTCTACACCCTGAAGAAGTTTGGTACTCTGTTAAAGAAACCCCTGATGTGTTTGGTTATGCTGAAATAGCCCCCTGGGCTCAGCACAGATCAGGAGAAGGTGAAACCACCAGTGCCTCCTTCACAGTCAGATTCACACCTTGAAGGATCAGCTGCTTCCACACAACAAAAGCAAAAGCACACCTCCAAAGAAAGGTTCCCAAAACCAAAGTCATATTTTGCAGCTGGCTTTTACATCCCTAATCCTCCATCCCAGGGAACCTTTTGCCAGTAAAAAGGGGTTAGGATGATTTCTTTATCCTTCTTACCGACACTGTCATGCCAGCTCAGGCCCTCCTTCTCCTGGAGTCTGGGAGACACCGTGACTGGGGTCCCCCACCTTCCCCACACCATGGACAAGGAGCAGAGGCTTCCTCCCCTGCCCCAGCACAAGCCCTCGTGCACCCCTGCCTTTTGAGAAGAGAAACACCAGAGAAAGTTCTTCTCCCACAGGCACCTCCAGCATCAGTGCTGGGGCCTCTGGGCAGACCCCAGGCTGCAGCTCTGCTTCCAAGACTTGTGTTTGTATCCTCCACTGAAACCTAACTCACCCATGTCAGTCCCACCAGCTGCTTCCAATCTTCTGAACAGGATTGCTCTGTGCCATAAACTTCAGCTTTCCAAACACAAGCATCATCTGTAAAGCCAAAAGCTTTAGACAGGATTCCTGAACACTAGGCTGGGAGTCCAAGCAGCACAGGGCATATCTTCCCTGTGTCAGCAGACACCTCATGTATTTTTAGAGCTGTCAGAAACAAACCACTCCTTGATATTCCAGAGGGGGAGAAAAAAGTCTTCTAGAAGTGGTGGTGAAGCTAATATTTTAAAAGACCCTTTCGAGAACTTGCCATCCTCCTGGGGGAGCTTGTCAACATCTCCCACGTTAAATGAAAGCCACTTTAAAATCCACAGGGGTTTTAAAGAAAAGCTGGAACATATCAAAGCTGCTGGGATGGCAAGCTTCATAACGTGCACAATACATCAACACTTGGAGGCAGTAAATCCTCCCCAGCCTCAGGGGAGCTCACAGCCCCCCAGAGTAAGCCTTTCCTAATGTATCTCTCAAATGAACTGCTAATCTCCTCTATAAACTTGACAGCTGTCCTGCATGCACTCAAACCCCTCTGTGCTTAAATCCTTCTATCGTTCTTGTTAAGTCACTCGTTAGATCATTTTTGCTTTAATGCATAGAAAGAAATCTTTCCTCCAACCCCAAACAAAGGCCTCACTCACCTGCAGTTGGCAGAGTTCATACATTTGTGTGTGTGTGTGAGTGCATTCCCAGGAGTAATCTTGGACTTTACAAATTCCTGTGGCCAGTGGGAGCTCCCACACCAGTTCCCCCCAAGCAGATTTCTCAGACCCCAGCAGATCTGATGGCTTCCTGTGTTCAGACCAGCTCGAATTTCTGACACAGATTCTCGCTGCTCTGAGGGAGCAGAAAACTTTCCCCTTGGCTGGGCAGAGCTTGGCCCGTGGTGTTGAATTCACAGTGCCAACAGCTATTTGTCACTTCTGCTCCAGATGAGAGCTTGCCAGGGTTGCTGTGCAGCCTTGCCACAAGAACTCACATGAGACACCACCAAGACAGCTGTGGTCTTACACTGCCCAAGTCCTGACAAGGATTGCCTAAAGGGTATTTTGGCATAGTCAGAAATAATCCCAACTCCCAGCTGTGGACAGAGCAGTAGTTTTTCATGCAGTTCTCAGGTTTTCATAAGAACATTTCAAAGCACACCAAAACACTGATCCTTCCTAGAAGCAGCTACTTGTCCATTAGTTCTCCTTGACCACATATTTTGTTTACTGCTTGAAAGTGATGCAGGGTTTCACCAAGACATTGATTCATTCAGTGTCAGTGGGATTCCCTGCTCTTGCACCAGCACCGTGACTGGGTGACCCCAATCAGCTGGCATGAGGTTGGTGCAAGCCTGACAATGCCTGACAGCTCTGCAGGGCCCTGAGTGGAGCTGTTCAGTATTTACTCAACACCTGGAACATGCAGGTCCATGAGCAAAAGTCTGGAAGAACTTTTTCTGGAAGAACTTTTTCTGGAAGAAAAGGAAAGCAATGAAATAACTCCTGCAAACATACCTCGAACACTTGGATTGCCAAGGCATGTGAGCCCTGCTGAGCTGTTGGTCAAACAGAGGATGCTGTTAGTGCAGTGCTGGTGACAGGTGTCTGTCCTTCACAATATTTTCTCAGTGAGGATATTTTTTATGCTGCTCCAGGGTCTCCATCACTCCCTGCATTGGCAGTGAGGGGAACAGGGCCATTTTCCTCTCTGCCTGTAGCTACACACACTGCTACAGCAGTGATATGAAATTATTCACTCTGCCTCTTAAAATGTCTACAGAAGATGAGATACAACAATTGCTCCAGGAAGTGATGCTCAGCCACTCTGACTGATCACCCTGTGCCCTGTCACCCATCTGTTACCTCTGCCATTCCCTGCTGGCTCCAGTGCCAGTCAGGCCCTGAAACACTCTGCTGAAGAGGGCAAAGGTCTGTCCCATAACTGCGCCTCAGAGAGGAGCTCTGGGCTGAGCCTGATACCCCAAAACTCTGAAATACCCCTGTGGTCACCCAGAGCAGAACCGTGTCCCACACAAGAACGGAACAGGACTTCCTTTGCCGCTGTTTTCAGTACTGGAATGAGTCTCACTTTCCAACCGGAGAATTCATGCTCTGAAACACTGCTTCCAGCCAGCTCTACTCCTGCAGCCGTGCTTGCTGCTCCCCGGTGTGAAACACCCACTCCCAGGCACTTCATGCGGATCCAGCCTCGCGGTGCCGGGAGGCGGCCCCTGGGGAGGTGTTCCTGGTACCTGAGCTCATGGAACCTGCCCATCTCGGATGCAAACAAAACACATTGGCAAGCTGCTCTACCTGCCAGAGGAGCATCTGTTAGACTGACAAATCAGGGCCGTGCACAGGGGAGACACATTTCCTTCTGACAGAACTCCACCCACCCTGCTCAGCCCAGCAGCTCTCACCAGGGGCTGGAAATCAATGGCATCTCTGCATTATCAACCCCTCTTGCCCAAATGGGAAGGCACCTTCTGCCCTCCGTGAGCTTACAAGGCTCGTTGGAGCCTCTTCCCACCCGTACCGCACTAAACTTGTTGTGTCCCCGCATCGCTCTGCTGCGGGGGACAGGACACTCCTCCCGGCCAGTGCCGGGATGCTCGGAGCGGCACCGCTCCTCCCCGCCGGGCCTCTGCCTTGTCGGGTCCGGCTCACACGGGCTGCTCCCGGATCATCCTGCGGCTCCGCTGCCGCTCCCCATTCCGGTCCCGGTCCCGGTCCCGGTCCCGATTCTGATCCCGATCCCGGTGCTGGTCCCGCTCCCGCCGCACCTGCGGGACCGGAGCGCGCCCCGACTGCGGCCAAGCCACGCCCCCGCCGCCGCTCAGCCAATGAGCGCGAGGGGGTTTAGCCGACAGCCAATGGGAGCGCGGCGGCCGCGCCCCCGCCCCCTACTTGAGGCGCTCCGCGCGGCCGCGCGCTCGCAGAGGCGGCGGGAGCGGGAGCGGCCCCGGAGCGCGCGGTGCCCCCGGAGCGCACGGTGCCCCCGGAGCGCACGGTGCCCCCGGAGCTGCACGGTGCCCCCGGAGCGCACGGTGCCCCCGGAGCGCACGGTGCCCCCGGAGCTGCACGGTGCCCCCGGAGCGCGCGGTGCCCCCGGAGCGCGCGGTGCCCCCGGCGCTGCCCGCACCGCGCTCGAGGGAGGGGCCGCTCCCATGGAGGCATTCCCGGGCACCAAGCTGGAGCAGCACCGGCACCTCCCGCCCGTGGAGTGCCTGCCGGGCGCCCGCTACGCCGGCCGGAGCCACAGCGCCTGCGGGAACGTCTTCAACTCCTGGAACGACTACCTGGGGCTGGCCACGCTCATCACCAAGGCCGTCCGGCCCGGCAAGGGCTTCGGCGCCGAGCCCCCCTCGGTGGTGGTGGCGGCCGCCGTGCCGCCGGCCGAGGAGGAGGAGGAAGAGGAGGAGGAGGAGGAAGAGGCGGCGGGGCCGTACTTCGAAGGCGCGCTGGACTTGCACGACCTGGACCTGTGCGGGCATCACCATCACCACCACCACGGCGAGGGGCTGCTGGAGGAGCGCTTCGCCGACTTCAGCCCCTTTCCCGGGCGCGGCGGCCCCGCCGCCGTGGTGTTGGACTGCTCGGGGGAGCACCCGGGCCGGGAGGGCTCTGCCCACGCCTGGGGCGGTGTGGTGGTGGCGGGGCGGCTGCCGGCGCACCCTCGGGCCGCCTCCCGCCTGCTCAAGCCCGAGCTGCAGGTCTGCGTCTTCTGCCGGAACAACAAGGAGGCGGTGGCTCTCTACACCACGCACATCCTCAAGGGACCCGACGGCCGCGTCCTGTGCCCGGTGCTGCGGCGCTACACCTGCCCCCTCTGCGGCGCCAGCGGCGACAATGCCCACACCATCAAGTACTGTCCCCTCTCCAAAGTGCCGGCGGCCCGGCAGCTCCGGCACGCCCGGACCGCCCTGGGCAGGAAGGGCCGCTAGCGGCCGGGACCCCCGGGCCTCGCCCCGTGCCCCCCACGCTGCCCCTGCCCCGGCCCCGCTGGAACGCGCGGAGCCCGCGCCGGGCCCGGGGACTGCGAGGCGGAGATGCGCTGTGTTTGTTTATTGTAAGAAAAAATATATCTATATGTGATTTTTACGGAGACGGCGAGACGTGAGTGGGTGGATGTGCGCACGGGGGGGTTCCAGGGTCAGAGGCACGGCCGGGGAGCTGGCGGGGGTCCCCGGTGGCCGCCGCTTCTGCCGCCCGGCTCTGCCCGTCCCGAGCGCTCCGTGCCGGCGGGCATCGCCCGGGAGAGCTGCTCTTCGCTGCCAGTTTAATGCCAGCACGGCATTTAATTAGGGTACCACACTCCGCCTTTCGGCTCTTAAAGCAAACATCCGAGCGATTTCCTTTGCCGGTTTCAAAAGCGGTGAGCAAATCGCGGTGGAACCTGTCCCTCCCGGTAATTAACAGCTGCTGCCCCAAATCGCAGCATCCGTGCGGTCACCGTTCCTCTCGTGGGCACCGATGGCTTCGGGGGTCCCCGTGTCGAATACTCAGCTTTAGGGAAAGTCTGAGAGGAGAAAACATCCGAGTGCGTGTTTGAAAACGTGATGACTCTGGGCTGGAGTGCAAACGGAGCCCTCTCTGCTGACAGGAAGGCGGTAGGAATGGCAATCGAGAAAGCTTTTGAAGCTGTGTTTGTGGTGGAGAACGGGGGAAGCCTGATGGAAAGAGACCTGGACAAAGCAGAAGACTGTGACCGTAGGAGATTGGAAGAGAGGGAGGTTGTTTATTTTCAAGAGTTCAGAGAATGTGGCTTTAACTCTTTGCAAGTAAAGCAGATCTACCCATGTGGATAACAAATATCCTTAACACTACACGGACTGTACAAAGCACAAGAGCTAGGCTGAAGTCCTGGACCGCTCTGGGTGACAGCAGTTCCTTGGTACTGAATATCAGCCAGGGCTATATCACTTCTAATCCCCAAGAGAAAAGAAATTACTTTTGTTTGTTTTGGGGAGATGTTTTGGGGTTTTTTTTTAGCCAGAAGTAGGACAAGAAGCAGCAGGAGTTTGGAGTTTAAGAGTACTCTGGAGCAGAAGGATGGGTGCTGGAGTTTTCAGTGCAGAGGGTTGCACTGCTGTGTGGCTTCACCAACACCTGGGGTGTGGAGGGATGCTCGGTCCACAGGGGCTGCCCTGACAAGAGCAGGGAGGTGAAGAGAGCCTCGTGGAGGAACTGCTGGGGAAATCACCAGGGGGATGAGAAGGGAGATGGTTCCTGACAGAAAAGGGGAACTAGGAAAGTGAGGAGTATTCCACACTTGTGTGGTTTCCTTTTGAAAAGCTGCTCAGAAGGGGTCAGGAGAGCAGGACAGTCAAGAATGGAGTCAAAACATGTGGGATGGGCTGAGGGTGAGGACCCAGGGTTCATTATTCATCATTGCTGTTGATTCCCAGCCACAGCAATTAGGAGGGAGAAAGTGGTTTTGTGTGGAAGTGTTCCCTTAAATCTCCATCAGATGGCTGCAAAGATGGTGTCAGGTCTAATTATCAAATGCAGTGGGGTTTGCATTAAACAATATTCAGTGGCTGCAGCTGTCCTTGTGCCAGCCTTGTGCTCAATACATTACATTTTGTCTCTTGCCCTTTGGGGAGTGCACCACAGGCTCTTTTAAGCTGTTAAAGTTAGATGTGTTTGGTTTTGTGATTCCTGGTCCACATAGGTTTAATCTGTGTCCACCACACATTAGAATCGAGCTCAAGTGTGATGCTGTGGGAAGAGTTTTCTTCTGTACTTTTGTTACCTACTTGTGGGAAGTTTGAAGATCCTTATATACATTTTAATGCAGTTGACTGTTACTGGACACAAAAGCAAGAAAGATCAAAGAAAATCTGTCTCGGGTGTTTTCTGAGGGTTAACTGGCCGGGCTGGATTGGAGGTGTTTGCCATGTCCCTGCCCCACCTCTCTGGTCTTTACATTAAGCTGCTGAGCAGTACCAGCCCTATAGCAACGCCTGGAAATCCCTCAGGATAACAGCAGATCCTGTCTTGGATGGCACTGGCCTTCTGCAGAGCCTGTGCAAGAGGAAAACATGTATCCACAGCCTGTGCTGCTGCCTGTTGCTGCTGGTTCTGCTCTCCAAGCACCTGCAGCCTTGCTCTGGAAAGGCCAAGAGCTGCCTGTCCTCTCTGCCACTCAGCTTTAGGCATCTCATCAAAGCCTTAACAGGTAAAGTGGAAGAGTAACAGCTTCAAGACTAGTTGGGGGTGGGGAGGTAAAAAAGAACAAGCAACAAACCTCAGACTGTTGCAGAAAGATGACAGGATTCAGCAGAAGACAGCCTGACAGCAAGGCTCTTCAGTTACTTTATGTAATCATTCAACAGGACAATTTACCCTTTAAAGATTTACAAGTGAGTCTAACAAAGACTAAACCTTAAAGGATTTTTTGATTGGTTTTTTTTTTAAGTAAGCTCCTGTGATTTCTGGTGCACCAGCACACTCCTTGTGGCACTGAGCGAGCAGAAACATGCTTGTTCTTGGTCACTCTGAAAAGGTTATTACAATAGACAGTGTTTGTGTTGCTACTTTGACTCCTTAAATACAGGCAACCATTTGCATTAGTAATTTAAATTCTAGGAACAGCAAAGTGCTTAATCTGAAAGCAGCCCAGGTTAGAGCTGTATTATGCTCCACAGAAGAGGTCTATGAAAAGTGAGATACTATTTTCACTCTTCTAGAGACGTCTGCAAATCAAAATATTATGGTCACCTGTTCAAACCTGTGCATGTAAGTCATGGAATCTTTTCTATAGTGATAGTATGGCAAAAGGAGTGAACACAATAGTGGATAATCATCCTCAGCTGGTACTAGTTTTGGCAAAAAACAGGCTACTTCTAATTAGAAACTACTTTCAGATATACAGGTAACTTGATTCAGCTGAAGTCAGGTAAGTCTGTACCCATCTTTAGTGGAAATTCTATTTGGGCAGGTTGCTGTCAGTCTGATGACCAGTGCCTCAGGTAGATGCCATAGGGCCAAACCACAGTGGCTATAAAATGTCTTTTTTTCTTTTTTGACACTGCCAGTTTGACCCACCAGATATATATAGATTAATTTTTACTGGAGATGAGTTGCTAAGAGTTGCATGGGGAAGAAGGTACAATTCTAAAATGCCTGTTGTCTGGACAAAACAAGTGATATACTAAAAATGGAACGAAGTTTAGCAAAGCCTCCTGCCCAAGAAAGGGCTAACAGAGCTTAAAGTGCAGCAAGGGAGGTTTTGACTAGCAAAATGCAGTGGAATAGTTTTTACAATCTCCATCCTACTGTAATTAAATGCATTAATTATGTTAAAGAGGAGGACCAGACAAAGTGTAGAGCATTTCAGCTCCAGCTAGTACTGCCATGGCAAAAAAGGAAGAATTGGGTATTTTTATTACACTGCTTGAGTGCCTACTTGTTACAATGCTGCAGTAAAACCACAGGATGGGCACCTAGTGCCTGAATAACAGGTAAATAATTTTGGATCTTGCATTTCACTGACCTAATGCCTTCCCTTTGTAGGCTGACACCATTCAGCAGTACCCTTTAGGCACAGGAAGAAAACTTGCTTACACACAGCAGTTCCTGCCAATGACAGCAGCCCAAGGACAGTAAAGCAACAAAGATATGTTTCATTTACAGCAAGACAAGCCTTCCAGTACTCTCACTGTCTGAGGTGCCCCCTGGTTGCCCACCAGCCCACCCCAACATCCTCGTAGCCTCTCTGAGGTCACCAAAGTCACCACATGCCCTGGGCTCCAGTTGTGGCTGTGCCCAGTCAGGACTGTCACCACTGCACCCAGCCAGTTCTCATAAATATGGATTTTGTAAAAAAAATATTAGTTTTTATAGGTAAAGCACTCTAGAGAAAGCTTAAATATAATGTCAGTTATGCCCTCCTACTGAGAACCCTGATGGCCCTCAGTCCTGCCTGTGGGCTGGGTCAGTGTCTGGACTGCTCCTGGAGCAGGAAAGAAACAGCACTTTTCATAGCTGACACTGCCTTGCAGGAGATTTGGTTTAATCCAGCAACATTTGCAACCATTCAAACAGCAGCAGCCTTAAATTCTGCCTTCTAAATACAGCCTGTGACAGTTTGTATTCTTCTAAGGTATGCTGAAGATTTTAGCTGTTTAATGGAACATGACTCAAGGTAAAGATTTACAAAGAACTCACTTGGCTTCATCAACATTTTCAGGTAACCAAATTTTGTGCTCATGTTTAGTGACGGCAGGAGATGGAGGTTTGAGCTGTTGGATTTGGTCAGCAGAGGTTTTTGATCACTGTGTCAGTATTGTGTCTAAACAGATGAAGCAATAAAATAAATACACTGAGATGTCTGCAAAGCTCTCATCTCCCCAGACTCTTCTCAAGCTGCCCAGCCCTGAGAATGTAACGCTACAACATTATCACAATTTCAAATAATGCAAATTAAATGCACACACCGGGAAACAGCTTTAGCTGGTGCAGAGGTGACTAACACCCATCCCTGTGTGAAAGTGTCTTTGTGTGGATACAATTAAAACTATGTAACTAAAGGGATAATAACTATTTACATATTACAAGGCTGGAGAAAGGCAAATGTTGTGCCTGTTGTTGATAGTAGGCTGAAAGGACCATCTGAGAAGGCACAGGCCAGATGGCATCACTTCAGTCCCTGGGAAAATCAGAGGAAGTCCCGTCAGAAGATCTTTTTGGGGACATGCAGAAGACAACTGGGAACAGCCAGAATGGAATTATTGAGGGTAAAGCATGTCTGGCTCACCTGCGTTCTATCATAAAGTATCTTTGTGGATGAGGGAAGGAGCACTGGATGTTCTTCATCTCAGCTTTAACAAGGCTTTCAGCACTGTCTCACACAATATTCTTGTACCCAGCTCAGGATGTTACAGCCCACATAGGGGCAGAAAAACTGGCTGGATGTCCAGGCTCAGCACTGTGGGCTGGAACCATCCTCTAGGCCCTGGAGATGGCCACAGGAAAGACAGTCCAGTGGAAATTCCAGCCCACACCTGGGACTGGGACAGGATGGACAGGAGCCTGCTGAATTCAAGCAGGAGCAGGGCAGGGGCCTGCCCAGCCAAGGAAGGCTGGGGGCTCAAATACCTCTGGGCTCTGGCAGGGGAAGAAGGTGACCCAGGCCAGCAGATGCCAGGCTGAGCTGGCACTGAACAGCTTGGGCCTGGACCCCAGCCTCCAGCAGGAAAGTATCCCCCTCAGCTCAGCTCATCTTTCCTGTGTGCTCCATGGGGGTCCGTTCCCCCCACACAAGGACTTGGCCAAGATGGAGTTGAGTTGAGCAGAGAACCAAGACAATGTTCAGGGGCTGGAGCACACGCCTGGGAGGAAAGTTTGAGGGGCCAGGGCTTGTTCAGCCTGGAAAAGGGAAGGGGTTTAGGGGAGATCTCAGAGCAGCCACCCATTTCCTGCTAGGAAGTTATCTGGGAAATTCTGGCTTTCCACAGTAGCATACAGCAAGCAGACAGACACAGAGTAGAAGCTAAAATAAAGAGGTTCAAACTTTTTGAGGGCCACAAAAAATAACCAGAGAGCTGGAGTAGATCTTTTCCTGAGAGCTGGGGTTTTTCAGCCTGGAGAACAGAAGTTTCCACAGAACCCTAGTTGTGCCTTTGAAGGGGAGGCTGTTAGAAGGATGGAGACAGATTTTTTGGCAGATTTTGTTGTGATGGGAAAAGGGGTAATGGTTTTAAACTGAAGGATGGTTGATTCAGATTAGATACAAGAGGTTTTTTCAACAATGAAGGTGGAAAACACTGGCACAGATTGCCCAGAGAAAGGGTGGATGCCCTATCCCTGGAAACATTCAAGCTCTGAGCAATGTGATCTAGCTGAAGATGTCCCTACTCATTGCAGCTGAGGGTTGGACTGGATGGCCTTTGAGGTCCCCTTCAAGCCAAACCATTCTGTGATGCTGGTTTTTCAGTCTGGAGCCAGTCAAGCATTGGATGAGGCTTCCCAGAACAGTTGTGCAGTCCACAGCCTTGAGGTCTTCAAAAGAAAGCACACTGGACACACACTGGACAAACATGGTTCTAACACAGGAATTGCACAGCCAGCAGTGAAGCGAGTTCCTGGGTCCCCACAGCACTGACCCTGTGACAGAATGCAAGGACAGCAGGAGGTGGCTGAAGAACAGCAGCACCCCCTGCTCCAGATCCAGCTGCTGTTCTCTAGTTCCATCCTTCTGGGGACTGTATAAAGAACAAAAAGTACAGTATTTTATGCTTGGAAAACACTACTTCTCTGAAGGCGTCCTGTGACTCAACCAGCAATGACATGACAGGATCCAAAGACACAAAAATTGAGCCCTGAGAAGATGGCTCTGAGAGCAAGTTTTTGCCAAGAAAACTACTGGCCCTGGCTAACCCAGAAGAGAACAGGAAAAGGACAAGAAGAGTATTACAACTTCTGTTCACACACCAGGTTTCTCAGAGAGAAACTAGCCCAGGTGTTCTCACCTTCTTCAGCTGGTACAGAACAGGTCTGAGAACAGAAAAGAGTTGTTCAACAGCTGTGCTGCATGAACACATGGTGCAGGACTCACTAAAAAAAATCAAGACACTGCAGTAGCTAATTCCTTAAGTTGTTTATTTATCATTGAAGAAACACACAGCAGCAAGTTCTGTGTTGGCTTCAGTGTGACCAGATTGTTCCTTGTTGTTACTGCACCCCAGCTTTGAAGTCAACACAGCCATTACTACAAATCACTTTTTTGGAAAGGGAAAGAATTGACCCTGAAGACAAAGAATTGGGGGGAAAGTTGAACAATTTCTCCAAAACCACACATTTTAAATATGACAATATTTATAAATCCTTGAAAGGCATGAATTATCCAGTAATGGAAAAAGCAATTGTGATACTGGCAACAGAAAGTACATAGCCATATGCTTACCAAAACACTGAAATTGTAAATGCTGCAAGTTTGATTTGTAGACTGCAGCAGTGTGTACATTACTGGAACAATGACTGCAAAGTGGCCTCAGAGGCATTATGGATTCAAGTAAATCTACAGAAAATATCCCAGTGTAGCTAATTCACAATGTTTATTGTATTCAATTCAAATTTTAACAACATACTGAATTTAGATAGTGATAAAATATCTCAGAAACTGCCTGCCCTCCAAGATACCTATGTAAAAGAGGGCTTTTCTAGTTTATGGCTAATTTCTTTTAGCTCTGCTTTTTCAATAATTCCACTGTGTGAACAGAGCTGTTTTCAAAGGCATGTCCTGTGACAATAATATCCCATTCCAAACTAAGAAAGACTAAAAATAAAAAGGGCAGCCTGTTTTGTGGTGCGAGAGAGAAGCTGTACTGAAAACAGCTGTTGGGCTTGCTTCTTTTTATTTTAGCAACAAATGACCCATGAAATAAGCATCATTTGAAATTTCAAAAACTGGCATTCAATTTCCAACCTTCTGCTGTGAGTTTTGTGCATGATCAATCTATATGAGTAAGTAATTCATGCTTTCATGTTACCTCAAAACATTGGTTAAAGAATTCCAATTCAGAATGTTTATAAGCACAAATATAATCTGTGGATTCGATCAAATCAAAGCTAAAACATTGGTTAAACTCTGTGATTCCCACTTAACGTCGTACGGTGGTCCACCCTTCTTCATCTGTCTCGTTTTTAGTGCGGCGTACGGGCTCACGCTCCTTCTCTGTTTTCCAGGATCCTTTCTCCTTTTCCCCATCCCTTTCCCGCTCTTTGGAAGCTGCTGAGGGAGCAGAAGCTGGAGGAGCAGCAGGAGCAGGGGCTGACCGCCGCACCGGTTCCCGTTCCTCCCCGCGCTCTTCCCTCCTGTCATCAGCGCGTCGCCATGAGCTCGCTACGGCGCAGGAAGGAAGAAAAACAACTCAGTCGTGTTCCAGCAGCAGCAGCAAGAGTTCAAACAAACAGCCCCGACCCTGGCAGTGGGATTTACTGATCCTCAGCCCTGCCAACAGGGAATACAATGACAATGGCCAAATACACGTTTTCATTTCATAGGGAAGTGACAGCAGACCTACTCAAACCGTTTCTCAGGTTTGGGATTGTGGTGAGCAAGCCCAGTGTCATCTTTCAAACACAGTAACTGCAATAATAATGTTCTACTGATGTACGTGGCTTGATGGTGCAAAAATATATTCCTGTATTAGCAGAATTAAAATCATGA
Organism: Cyanistes caeruleus; assembly: GCF_971803275.1. Taxonomy (NCBI): domain Eukaryota; kingdom Metazoa; phylum Chordata; class Aves; order Passeriformes; family Paridae; genus Cyanistes; species Cyanistes caeruleus. The sequence goes on along the minus strand of NC_141708.1, from coordinate 5,700,443 downwards.
AAGCATCTCCTTAGAAATAACTGAACCCTGAAAACAGAAAAATCCTGACTTAAAAACATCTGTGGAAAATGTTTAGGTGTTTGCTGTTATCAAAAGACAGGAAATTGCTCTTCAGCCTACTGGAACCAGAGGTAAAATGGTACTGAATTACATGACTCCACTGGTAACAGCATCCACCACCCTTTACTGTATGAAAAACTGTTCATTTCCACCAAAAAGGATGCCGAGAATTCTACCCCAGCTGTGTCTGAACCAAGCTGTGGCAGATGTCAAGAAGTCAAATCCCAAAACTTCTTGATACATTAAAAAAAAAATCTCCACACTGAGAACACTCTGCCTTTCTGTCAGCAGCACTCCTGTGTTTGATCCCATGCTCTGTTCCAGCCTGCTCCCCAAGTGCAGGAATACCCACATTTGGGGCAGAGACAAAATGAGATTCTCAAGGTAAGAATGCCAGAACTAGAAGATGTGGTAATCCCCCCAGGCTAAATGGATTTGCTGTTACTGTACTTTTAGAACATAGCAAAGGATTAATAAATATCCAAAATTAATGCCATTAATAGTGTGAAACCCTCATTCAGAAATATTTCCATCACATTCTAATGGGTTTAAGGAAATTACTTTCTGGGATGTCTGTCTTGATAAACTAAAAACAAGGACTACATACACCCAGAACACAATCCTACAAGAAGTGCATACTTGAAATGTTATCCTCCTGCTGTAGATGGGAAATGCTACTAGGATGGAAAAGAACACAACTACAAGTATTTAAGATTCCCTGAAGAATTCTCAATTATGCCAAAGGTGCTTTTTATTATTTTGTTTATGGAAAGGCAGTTTAAATCCTGGCTGAAAATATAACCTATTCCCATGTGACCCCCTCCCTGCAGTGTCAGGAAGAGGGAGGCTCTGTGTTGGATGTAGGAGTTTAGGGACACTGAAAGGAACCTACGCTCTTCCCGCTCGGATCGGAGGGGTGGCCCTCTCCTGAGGGGCGGCTCCCTGTCATCACCACGTCGGTCTCTCATGTCACGACCACCTCTGTCCCACTCCTCACGACGACTTGAATCTCTCCAGCTCGAAGTTTCCTCAGCTGGCCCTCTCCTCCAACCACCGTCATCCCTTTGGCAATGCAAAACATAAAACTAAACGTTAACATTTTTACCTTTGCTATGGAAAGGAGCAGTAATAAATCACAATATGGATATTTACAGGACCAGTGGGTGGCTATTTAATATATTTCCAAAACTGGTTTTGTTTTTCTGGAGCCTAAAATGGAATTCTCTTGATAACAGGTTAAAAAGAAAAATTTAAAAGCATTTTAAGCCACTTGGAATTCCTCCTGTAAACAGATAACATCATCCTAAAAATAACAAACCAAAAAGGCCCCGAAATGCCCCTATATCCATTTGCTGTCCTAAAGTGCTTAGTTTCACAAATCAACCCTTGTTCTTTTCACTTAGAAATTCCACATTATTTCTGCATCAGCAGGGCCCTTTTGTTTCTTAGCAGAAACATTCTAGAAGTACTTAAACAGGGAAGTCAGACCTGGGACGCCTGAAACGATCGTCTCGATCAAAATCTCTCTCCCTGTCGAATTCCCGCTCCTTCTCATTTTCATCCCGATCTTTGTCTCGATCCCATTCACGGTCTGCTGAAGGTCTGGAGTCTCGGGGAGGGCCCCAGCTGTCCTCACGAGCCTTCTCTCGTTCTCTCCACCCCCCTGTAAGAAAGAAACACAAAGGAGTTTGTGACTGACCTCTGATCTCTCTTGTAGACAAAGAACCCTTTACTTCCGTCCCAGAAACTGGCTCTTCGAGTTCTGAAGTCTGAAGATCCAACTCAAGATGTTTGTAAGAAGTTTGCACATGGGGAGCCACAGAGCTCTGAGCAAACTGCTAAATGTAAAGCCAGTAATGCACACCTCATGTCAGGTGTCCTAACCCTAACCCAAACTGCACCCTGCAGTTTTCAGCCAGAAACCACAAGGGTCCGGTGCAAAACAAGTGCAAGAAGAAACAAAGAGCATAGCTCAGACAGCAGATTCCTTTGTGAAAATCCACAAGTAAGGAGATTTTAAGCAAAAAGATTTTTAAGGAACTTACTGCTTTTTAAAGCACTACTTTAAAATGGGACTTTTGTTACCATCCACTTAACAGTGCACTCTGCAATACTGCTCAGTTATTTATGAATGGGAGTTCTTTATTATGTAGCCTGCTTTGGCTTTAAATAGGAAAAACTGGAGTGCAAGTTTTGATACATTATTAGTTTAGATTCTAAAGGATTGGATTACAGAATTAGTGCCTATGAAAGTTGACATGGTGCCTGCCGATATGTAAGTGAAAAGAACTTATGTACTGTTCCTGTAGAACAGGAAATCAAAATCATATCTAACATTCAAATGTCATCAACAGCTCTGAAAAGAATCAGCAACAGCTCTAGACACCATCAGTGACACTTAAGAATAGAAATAAACAATACAGTAGGAAAATTCAGATTTTAAGAGACCTCAGAAGGTCATCTAATCCAAGCTCTGCTCTAAGCAGGACTTTCAGGAAGGGTTAAAAACAAAAAAGGAATGTTAAAAACATTATCTCTGTACACACAGAAAGGGCTATCAAAACCAGACCTACTTGAATGAGGTATCAAAATCCTCCTTTAGAAGGAGATTAACTTCAGACACATGGAAGGGGTAGGGAAAGAGTCCAAGGTGTGCTAATGTAGTGAGAATGCTCCCAGCAGAGCACTCAACTTGCACACAGGGAAGTGACCAATGTTAAGTGTGTGATTATCACGTATTTTCCACACAAGCAATTTTTTTTAATTCAACCAAATTGAAAGGTTCAATTATACCAAGCAGAGGAATGTCCACATTAACCAAATTAATCTAGATGTTTTCCGAGTCGATTCTCCCATCTCTGGCACCAAGTATGTTACTTCAGCTATCTATGAGGATAGATACACACGCTTTGGAGGGAGGATTATTATATTACCGTGTTTTACCTGGTTTACCAAACGGTCTCCAAGGACCTGGCCTTGAGTCTTCACTTCCACGCCACGGGCCCCTGTCATCATCTCTTCTGGAAAGCCTGTCATCGTCCGCGTTCCGCCAGGGTCCCCTGTCGTCATCCCGCCGGGGCCCTCTGTCGTCATCCAGCCCACGCCGGGGCCCCCTGTCATCATCTGCAGCGCGCCAGCTGCCCCTGTCGTCATCCAGCCCGCGCCTGGGGGGCCTGTCATCATCCAGAGCCCGGCGGGGCGGCCGGTCGTCGTCCAGCCCGCGCCGGGGCCCTCTGTCGTCATCCGCCGCGCGCCAGCTGCCTCTGTCGTCGTCCAAGCCGCGCCGGGGGGGCCTGTCGTCATCCAGGGCGCGTCTGGGTGGTCTGTCATCATCCAGGGTACGTCTGGGTGGTCTGTCATCATCCAGGGCACGTCTGGGGGGCCTGTCATCATCCAGGGCACGTCTGGGGGGCCTGTCATCATCCAGGGCACGTCTGGGACCCCTGTCATCATCTGCAGCTCGCCAGCTTCCTCTGTCATCATCCAAACCACGCCGGGGTGGCCTGTCCTCATCCAAGCCACGTCTGGGGGGCCTGTCCTCTTCCCCTTCTCGCCTCGGAGGCCTGTCCTCGTCCCCTTCCCGCCTAGGTGGCCTGTCCTCTGCTGATTCTGGAGGACGCTCCTTCTCATCTGCAGGAGCACGCCTGGGCAGATCATCCCCTCGCCGAGGCAGATCATCCCCACGTCGGAAAGGTCTCTCATCGTCTCTTGGATCTCCTCGACGCCAGTCTCTGTAAAACCACAGGGAACGAGTGAAAAGTGGAAGGTGACACTCAGGAAAGCTTTACCGCAACAGCATCAAACCCCTCTAAGCCATTTCTGACTGCACCCACTTGGTGAGTGGTTCTAAACACGAAGTGTGCAGTTTCAAAATGCACCTTTTAATGCCTTTTGTTGCTACAGGAAAGCGGTAGGTCACTGTCCCTGCAGCTTCAGTAAAGACTGAGCAGTTCATCATCTCCTTCAAAACTACAGTTTGGACAGTCCCCTGTTGGTTATCTGCTGCAACATCACAGAGAAGAGGGTTGGCTTCTACACCAAGCCTAATTTGGCAAACTTGACCTAAGTCTGAAAGAAATCAATATTCAAAAACCCCACAACCATCAATTAACTCTCCAAGCACATGGCAGCCCTACACACTATTAAGTCTGCCTACAGAATTTTACACATACATTTAGACCATAAACGCTGTTTTTGTCACCAAGTTAATTTCTTTATTTCAGAAAATTAACCTTCCTCAGCAATAAAAAAAAAAAAAGACACAAGAAAGAGAACATCATAGGAATGTATTGGTACCTGCTTCTTGGCAGGAGAAGAGAGGCTGCAATGGGGGTCGCATCTCATGGATTTTAAAAAAATAAAACCCAAGCCAAAACACAACAAAAAGAACACCCCAAGGTTCAGAAATCCACTAGGCTACTAAACAAAATGTAAAAAAACCAAAACAAAACAAAAAACCAAACAGCAATGATTTGCTCCAAAACAGCAGATGTAGGAGTTGAAGAGGTGAGAACAAAGAGACAACAGCTTGTGACAGCTCAGAGTCGCAAGAATTTTGAGGAATTGCAAGCAGTGCATTTCCTGGGTTTGGAAGAATAAGGGAGAATGCAATTATCATTGATCTGTGAGGTAAAAATCAAGATATGGAGATTGTTAATTTCCATTTAGACTCAAATTGGATAATCTTCCCCTTTGAAAAATCTGATTATTTTACCATAAAAGACATGTACAAGGATGGCTATAATGTTTATCAGATGAAAAAATATTTAATTCACTCAGATACTGTCTCAGGGTCTTAGAATTTTTAAATCTGATTTTAAACTATTGCTTTTAACCTACCTCTAATCTATCTCTAGTAAAGCTGAAAGAGAAATGACTAAGACAAGCTGTATCACTGTGGAAAAAAAAATCCATTGAAGCATACAAACAAGTGCATTAAACACTTCACAAAATCACAGAATGGTCTGGAAGGGAACTTGAAGATCATCTCATTCCACCCCTTGCCATGGGCAGCAACACCTTCCACTATCCCAGGTTGCTCCAAGGCCTGTCCAACCTGGCCTGGAACACTTCCAGGGATGGGGCATCACAACTTATGCAATATGTGAGTAGTGAAAGGCTCCACCCAGCAGTTTCATCCAATTGTTAAGAGTCTGCAGTTCATGAGAAAATGGATCACTAAAAGCAACACAGCTTTTAAGGAAAGATGGAATTCTATTTTGTTTATAAAGAGATCACACCCTTCTAAAACACTTTAAGAAATTACTAGAGAGAGAAAGAGTCAATAAATTTGCTTCCACTGGAGTCAGAGTAAGCAGTAATGGATTTAAATTGCTGTACTAGAAATTAGGGTTAGACACTTACAAAAATCCATCTACCTCCAAGGCTAATTAAGCAATAAAACATAATGCCAATTGGAATCAGCAGTGTTATCTCTATCAGCACAGGCTTTTAAGAACAACTAGATGTACTCATCAGAAATATTTTTAGCTACAGTTCATCCTGACGTGGAGCAGAAAAACAGACAAATGTTAAAAATCTTTTTCTACAACTGTATAAACAGTTTTCATTATTGCTGAACATCTCCAAAATAGATGTAAACAAGTGTGGATTTCTTTTGATTTTTAAAGTTCAAAGTACATTCATAATATTCTTCCATCAGAAATCTACCCTCCCTGTTCAACAGTTCTTCAGAACTTTGTTTAATTTATGGCATGTGTTTTCTGCTCTGACTTACTCTGGAACTTGCGTAGTTACTGTCAGTTTTCTAAATGGAAAATCTTAGAATTTCGTCATCCAGGAACACTGCATTTGTTTGTCATCCTTCCCCATTCTGTATTTACAGAACTGACACCAATGTTTGAATGGGAGAGGAACTGTTAACTTAAAAAGGAATCCAAGGAAGCAAGTTGTTTATCACACACAGAAGGTGTCTGCTTGTCTTCACATATCTAAGCCAAATAAACTAGGAATGTTATCTGAGCATGGCTCCAAGATAAAACCACTCTCTCATTATGAGATCCTTACAGAGCAACTTTTTAACAGAAGGTAATTTTCAGAGATTTAAAGAGCTATTACTCAGTGCAGCAGCAACAAAATGTGAGCCTCCATAGTTTGATCCCAATATAACTGGGGCTTAGTAACCCCTGATTACCTCTCCACTGGTGCTCGACGCCATTCTGATTCCGGCTCACCACCTCTTCTCCAGGAGCTTTCGGACTCCCTGTCACCCCAACGAGACTCCTGCGTGTCAAAAGAAATTAGGAACGTTCTCTTTGAATTCTTTAAGATTTTCAACATATAATTACCCTTGAGCATGTCATTAAAAACTCACTTGTCACACTGCAGAACATTGAACTATATCAGGAGTTTGAGTAACTCAAGTATGGTTTTAACTGACTTTATTGTTTCTGCTGCAGTTCAAACAAAAACATGGTTCCCCTTGTGCCACATACTTTACCAGTAGGGTAGGATATATGCAAATACACAAAAGAGTTTACAAGAAGTGTATGAACAATTGAACAACAGCTACAGACAGCCACTACCTGTTGATGCAAAAGAGGTGTTCTAATAGTTTCCCTTTTCCTGGGAGCTTATGACAACAGGAATGAACTTAACTAATTATTTACTTTTGTGCTTTCTGATCTCATCAAGAAATGTGCCTGAATACACTGAAATCTCTCTGTGGCAAGGACTATTTTGTTCCTAATACCTCAGTGCACAGAAGAGGTGAGGTACTAGTGAAAACAGGTTGCAGGGCAGACCAATAATCAATTTGTATTTTTTAAAAATAAAATGTCTCTTTCCATTGCCAGACAAACCATTTAAACAGATTTTTATGCCTTAATTCCACCACATGGAACTAGTTAGCTAAACCAAAATACCATCCAAATTACCTGATTTCACATAATCACACAACCTCTTTCTAGGAAGGTTATTTCAGTCTTAAACCCCTCTTTGAAAAGTGTTTTTATGGCTTAACCAAGACCTTGCATATCCACTACTCTGTCTCCTTAAATGCTTTTGAAATTACCCCAAATAACAATGGTGAGCAAAGAATCCCAAAACTGCAAATGGAATTTCTGGAGTGGTAAAGGTATCTCTCTCTCAGAACCTGAGCCAGCTTTTCCATATCATCAAGTGTCCACAGATAGGAGACCTCTTATGTGAAAAATACCCATCATGATTATTTACTTGACAGACTATCAAAACAATTTATACAAGCTGATAACTTATCTTCATGGTGTTACTCAATGAAATATGTACTAAACAAAGAGAAAGCCTGTGGTGGATGAAACTTAAAATTACTTCTCTTGAATGGTAAATTCTGAAAATGTGGGAGTGTAGAAAGCTTATGTTACATTCTTTTAAACCACTAAACATTTCCAAGTAACTTGTTTTGTTTCCTGTTGGATTGGGATAGTGAATTCTCCCAATCCAAGTTTTATTTGTAAACAGGAAGTTGCACATACCTCTTGGTTTTATGTTATTACATATTCCTTATATAATACAAAACTATGCTTTTATGTTTAATCTGTGAGGGATTTTCCTTCAATATCTACTTGAATTTCTGACTTTTGCATGAGTCGCTGCACTTGTTTCCAACAGTTTTCCGTCTTTTTGTATTAAAGAAAATGTTGTCCAATATTCATGTTAGTCTTTATTAATTTAGTTTATAAACGGCTTGAAGATCTTAGTTTCTAAGTAGTTTCTTTATTTCATTGCTAAACTAGAGATTCCAGATCCTGACAGTGAGCTGAAACTGAGTGACAGTAATTTAACTATCAAATTAGCTGCTCACATTATAACTTAATAAATAAATAAACAAAAAAACCCTATGACTCTGTAATGCTACCACCTTCTTTCAAATAATCTACAGAAGGAGTAGTCAGAAAGAAACCTGCAGGTATTACCCACCTTCCTTGAAAATGGGTCATCCAGACCTCTCCTTTCCTCTTCCCGGCGGCGCTCTCTTTCCTCTATCTCCATTTCTCTTTGACGTTTTTTCTTCTCCAGTTCCTCCAGTTTTTTGACTCTCTCCTGGTACTCCCGCTGCTCCTGCTCGCGTTTCTCGCGCTCGATGCGCTCCTTCTCCTCACGCTCTGCACCGTTGGAAACACAGAGAACTAATTACCAACACAAATTCCATTACTTTGCTGTATCCACAGAAGGGTCACACAATACAATCTCTTGGACTCAATAAAAAATAAACATTTAAAAATATAAGCATTTCATATGATGTGTTTAGCTAACCACAGAAGCTGCTTTCTGCAAGTCTTCTAACTCAAAAGTAATAGGAAAAGGCCCCTGATACATCCATTAATGAGACATCTTGAACAGCTAGCAAGAAAGAAAAAGTTCCAATACCTGTATGCTAATTCAGTGTACAGACCATAACTGTACTGACTAAAGTATCAGTAATCACCTCAAATATGGTAGAGAATCCCTTCCTTAGAAAAGGTCAAACAAAAAAATCAGCTAACAGTGTCAGAAATTTAATATTCATGACTGCTTCAGTATTGTTTTTCTAAGTACTGCATTATGATGAACTCTGATACATAAAAGCTTCATCTTCCAATTGACAAACAGGGCAGAAATTTATCCTGCAGTTTGCCAACCACCTCTTCTCCTCTAAAGCCCTGAAACAGGCTATTAGGGCTATCAGACAAAACAATTCACAAAGAAAGGTGTGTGAGTTGCTTACAATTTTGGAGTTCTTGATCTGACACCAGTGTTGCCTTTCTTTTCTCTTTAAGACATGCACAAACAAATGGCCAGGACTCCAACTATAAGCTAAAATCAAAGACTCATTTTTTCATTAGCCTCCCTTATTTTATCTCCTCCTTCACTCATGTCTAGCAGCTACAAAGCTTTACCTTCCTGTCTATGCTGCACAGGTAAGCAAGGAAGGTACAACAACTGGAAGTCGAAAAGACTTCCTCCAAACTCATCAAACAGGAAAACCAGACATTAGCTCTGTTACAAAATGGAAAGGCTCGAGGATGCAAAGGATGAAATAGTGACATTCTCAATCACACCTTTAAGCAGCTGCTCTTCCCGTAGCCTTTGCTCCTCCTCTTCCTTCTCCCTGTAGTAAGTGATGCGCCTCTCCTCTTTGCGCTGCTTCTTGCGCTCCTCCAGACGGTTCCGCCTCTCCTCTGCCAACCGTTCCTGGAACTGCTTGAGTTTATCCTGAAATACCAACAATACACCTCAGGACACCACAGCTGTAATCTCTGAGAGCTGGGCATTTAACATAAACTGCTAAATAAAGCTACACAGAAACATCAACAAACTGCAGCACATTAATTTTGCTCCAATGAAATACGACTTGTTCACCATTTCAGTCTCTTCTGCAATTAATTCTGTGTTAGACAGTACCATCCCACATAGAAGAAAGATAATCAAATATCATGCACAGTATTAGTCCTTTATCTGCTTTTTCAGAAAAGGAATCACCTAAATATTAAGTTATCTGTACCTAAAACATATTCCCCAAAATTATCCCTTTTATTGCAAAGAATCATATGCAGTTACTAATTTATATTATATAACATAAAAGCTCTTCTGCTTTCTTTTTGGTGAAGCCAGCTTTTACTGTAACACAGCCAAATACTCAAAGCTATAAACAGGCAGATACAGCTGCCTGCCTATATGACACCCAGTGATCCCTTAATAATAGCTGTACTGAAATAAACAATTTACCCCTCTTTCATCTTCCATATAAGCTACTCCAGAAACTGTCAAAAATTTTAAGTGATACTACCTTGGGACAAGTATTAGAAATTTAATTTAAGAGTCAAAGCAGAAAATGAGCAATTCCATAGTTCTGAACCATTTCAAATACTAATTTGTTTCTAGTTTCCTGAAGAATCCCTGGGTCAGTTTTAGTTCCTCACTTTAGGAGTGTACTTTGTTAGCAATGCCAAATCTTGTGTACCTCGTAAACTGTTCGTCGTGATGCTTTCAGCCTGGCTTCAAATAAATCTCTATCCTCCAACATCCTGGAGAGTCTGCTCTTGTGCTCAAGGGCTTTCTCACGCTCCAGCTGCAGGGTGGTGATCTGAAAACAGAAAATATACAAAGTATGAATTTACTATACATTCGTATTCAATCTACACCAGCCATTAGAAGGAGAAATTTTCTCTTCCCCTTTCAGAGAGAAGACAGAAGAAACTGCTGTCCACTAAAATGGTGTAATCACAAAGCTAACATTTCAATTTTTTTTTCTTTTTTGGAAAGAGCTGGGAGAAAAAAAAACAACAAACAGTGCAAAACCCACTATTTTTTATGCATTGCTAATGCACTTTATCAACTGAACAAAAAATTCTTACCCTTTCTTCTTCCTGTTGCTCCCACAGCTCCATATCACGCACTCTTTGCTCCTCATAGGCAGTCTTTATTAAAGGAATTTCTTCCAAGCGCTTCGCTCTTTCGAAGTAGTCAATCTGGGTAAAGATAACACATCTTTAACACACACATGAACCCCTGATTCATGGAGACTTCTCCAATACATCTGATCTATTATGGTGAAATAACAACAACCACACTGGACCATCCAAGGTCAACCTAACCAAGAACCTGCCTCTACCACTGGCAACTAAGTGCACTGCCAGGCAAGGATGCAGGAATGGAGACAGGCACATCACCATTCTCTCTCAGCATCATCCATTTTCAGATCCCAGCATTTTCTGTGTTGGAAGTGTTTTTGTATTTTAAACATTAGTAGATTTCCTCTCTTGTCCTTCTGAACCCAAAGCTTTTTATATACAACAATGTACTTTGGAAAGAACTCCTGTGTGTCTGTGGCTCACAGCATGAAGATCCAATTTCTACCTACAAACAGCTCTGAACACGGCTCCTGCTGGCTTCATTTGATGCTTCTCACGCCATTAGCCCTTGCAGGCAGAGCAAGGACAACTGCTCCCATCATCAGCTCTTACAACAGGTACACTCTCACAGACTGGCACCACATCCTCTCTCTAGAAATTTGTCAGACAGAGGGGTACTATTTTACAAAAGACATTTCTCCCACAGAAGCCAATCTGCATCATTGATAATTCTTGTTGGCCTCCTGTCAAACTTCCAGTTCAGCTGCATCCTTTTAGACATAAAGAGACCAGAACTGCAGACAGTGCTCAAAATGCAGAAGAATCAAGTTCTCATTGCTGACAAAGAATATTAAGTTTGAAGCCCATCATTTAATATGCAAAGCCAAAGACTGAGGGATTCTTTTTCCTGCTTTCCCTATATAGTTTTAAAATAAATCTAACCAGAACATAATTGAAAGACTTTCTTTTGTCACACTACCCTACTTAGGGTTTTTTGAGAAGAACTTTGTAAAAAGCTTTTTTTTGAAATCCAGCTTAGATACACCCATCAGCTCTATCTTAGTCATATGTTTGCTTTGACAGCTTTAGAGAACTCTAAGAGGAAGCCTTTGCAAACATTCCTTTTATAGGAGCTATGTTGACTTTTCCAGGTAGATTATATTCACTCAGGTGACTACTAATTGTACTGTTAATGTGTTTTCTGCTCCTCTGTCCAGTATAAGCAACAGCTTTACATGCCTGCAGTGTCAAAGATCCTCACTGGAACCTTTCTAACTAACCTGCCATTTTCTAATTGTCCTTTTTCTTCAATCCAGCTGTCACCAACTGTACCATAGAACCTCTGTTTCATCCCTGAATGCAGCAGGAAGTCGGATGAGTTTCATCTTGCCCCGGTCATGTGTTTCTTTTTAATATGACACATTTCTCACACTTTTATAGCTACCCTTTCAGACAGACACTTTTCTGCCATCTAGGAGGACTCTAGCAGTGGAGTTTCCTCTCTTTCAGTGAGGACTAACACCATTAATTAATTTTGATGCTCCATATTAGTCCCTCCTTCTTTGAACGTTTAATGCATTCCAAACATTCTTTAATTATAAGACTTCCCAACTAAGACTCAGTTCACATCCAGCTTAAGCGTCCTTTTTCAAATCAACTCCATTAATTAGAACAGATTTTTGCACAGAAACCAGAGACCCAATTGGTATATAACACATTCACCTTTCTTCAATTTCAGATAGTAACATTTTCAACACCAGTATTATATATGTGTGTATGCACATACCTGTATCAACACAGATCACAGTCACTAAAAAACTGTATGGACATTTTTACCCTCCCTACTTTGTACCTTTTTCTCCTGATTCTTCAGTCGCTCCTGAAGTTCCTTCTTTTCTTTTTCCAGCTGTTCCACTTGTTTAGCCATAATAAAGTCAGGATCCAACTCTTCAAGATCCTACAACCAAGCAAAGTTATCAATATAAAAAGGAGAAAAAACTCCCACAAAAGGCAGTCTTTATTTCCCCAGGTAATAAAGGTCTCATCCAAACCCAGAATTAAAGTTTACTTACATTGTCTCATTTTTAACAGAGACTGTTTGTAAGACCAGTTGCAGTGCAAATCCACAAAATTCAGGTAACCCGGCAATGTAACACTGAAAGCATAACAAAATAACTTCCCACTGCAATAAATCCCCTACCTCAATATCAATATCTTTAAACGCTTTGGCTCCCAGTTCAGTCTTCTTAATCTGCTCCAAACGCTCCCGAACAGTTTTCTTTTTGATCTGCTCATGCTCCTGCAGGATCCGCTCCTTCTCCCTCTCCTTTGCCTCCTGGCGCAGCCTCTCTTCCTCGGCTTTCCGGACTTTTTGCAATTCTGCTTCCCGTTGTTCCAGCTCCTCCTTTTCACGCTGGATGTTCAAACTTTCCAGGCGCTCCTTTCTCTCCTCTATGGTCTGACGGCGCGCAAGGATACGCTGATGCTCCTTCCTGGAATTTTTCAGGAAGGCGGTGACTGCCAGCTGATGTTGTTCTTCCTTCTCTTGCTGAATTTAATTTAAGAATAAGACAATGATGTTAACAGTCCCTCTTAAAAAGGCAGTAAGCAAATCAAATGATTCTCAAGGAAAATGCAGTTAATTCTATTCTCCAAACTTGGCAACCAAATGTAAATACAGCTGAAGTTGCAAATCTAGTCACATATCCAAGTGGCATCCAAGGCAGTACCAACTGCCCAGAATCATGTGCACATGGAGGAAGTTGTCTGTAAAAGATAGTATTCTTCAACATGGTTTGGGTACAAAAATATTGTACACCCAGATGTTACTGATATTGAAATCTTTAACTGCAATGGGCCAGTCTTGTTTGTCTCTGTATGTGTTTGCAAGCATATCACCACATGTACTGTATTTCACCAAAGCTGCTTTGTTCTTTTAAAGTTTTGTTATTTTCCAAACACTAATAGAAGAAAAAAGTATCCTGACACAAAACACAATCTGTGAGATGATTAAAAAATAAGTCAATTTAAACATTGTATTTAAAACCATTTTCATTACCTTATAAAAAACACTAGGCTTCCAGACACTAGAAACATAAACTGTTCTTTAAGCAGTTTTCCCACCCCCTAGCATTTCCCAGAGCACCCCCACAGTTCTCTGTGGACATTGATGCTGTACACATGAGGAGGTGTCACTGTGCCAGCTCAGGCCCATTTCCAGGAGTCCAGCCAAACACTGCAGCCCAAATCAGCTCCCCACACTCCCCCAGCCATGCTACCCCTGAAATGTGAGCACCCGCAGGGATATTTTTAGCAACCTGTCACTTCTAGGGCATTCAGCAAAAACACTGAAACATCCGTACTTTGCTGCAGATCTGCACACACTCAATGCTAAATGGAGGTGCCAGAAACACAAAAATAAAAAGCTTTATACAAATTTAACGATATTGTGAATTATTAGAAATGTGACAAATTAAAAGCTTGTAAACACTTGACAAAAGTGGAAAGTTTTGACCTGTACAATAAAGGAAAAAAAGGTATCAACTTGCTCTGTAGCTTCTCTAACCACACAGATTGATATTAACTTTGATACTGTTCTCCAATTTTACAAGTGTAATGACCACTAATGAGTTAAATGAGGAGGATTTATGTCTTATACAATTACTAACTGTACTAACATGTCAAGTGCAAGACTCACTGCCATTTCTATCCATGGATGTATACTTAAAGCACATTTTTTCTTTCAAATTGACAAGCCAATACCAATCACTAATCAAATCTTTTTAATAAGAGAAAACCTATACAGAAATAAAACTGCTAATATATGTTCAAGCTAACATAAGGAAGTGAGCATCAGATGTCAGTTCTACTTTCTGCATTTAGATTTTAATAATATTACTTAGTATTTCAACCTGTAGAGAATCGAACATGGACATGTTGCTATCAGCCCTTTTTCCCTATGGAACAAATATCTGACGTGTTAGCTATGAAATCCTTCATAAACCTAAAACAAATGAAAAAATTACCACTGATACAGTAAAAAAGTGAAGGTTTAACTTGCCACGACCAAAGCATGCTGGAAATCTGAGACTGATTTACACCTTGCTGCTACAGAGCTCTGCAAAACCTGAAATGTGAGTCTGACCTTGAAGCCAAGAGCCCCAGAGAGGAGGAAAAGAGACAAGTCAGCTCCTGAGCTGCGGGATGTTTTATTCTATAAAGCTACATTCCAGCTTTTTCACAACAGCAGTTTCTCCAGGAAGAAAAAATGAAGCAGGCTCTTGGATTTTCAAAAATGCATGCAAAATTATAAACAAATTCTAGTTCTGTAGGCTCATTTATGGGACAGTTACTATTTATTATATCCTAAACCTGGTATTTGCAAGACTGGAAACTTGAAACTCGGGCCTCTTGTGTACATTTTGCTGTATTTTAGTTATGCCCAGAAACTAACTAGTTGACTGCTTTTAAGAATGACTTCTTAAAAAGAAAAGTGACTATCACTAAGCTGAAAAAAAAAGAATGCAAAACATACATCTAATCTGAGAAAACACATTCATTAAAATATGAGCTTTGTCAACATTCTTGTAAGACTTTAAATGACTTACCATTAAGTGAGGAGGCTTAATAACTGCAAGTGCCTTAGCCAGAGCTGAGGACATGGCAGTCAGTTGGTTTCTGATCTGCTCAGAAGGCATGCTCTGCAGCTGAGGGCCCAGTGGAGCATCCTCTCTAGTACAGTAATTCAAATCTGAACCAAAACTCAGTGTCCTGGTTGTGTGGTCAAGGCGAACCTTTGCAAAAACAGAAAAAAAGGAAGAAAAAGGATTGCATTTTTATTGAACAATTTTCTCTGTTGCTTTGCCTATGGCCACCATGAGTCAACAGGGGCTCTAAGCAGAAATTACTTGAAAAAAAGTTTTGCTATACCACTCTATGAGAAATGCTAAATTAGAAGGAGAAAAATAGCACTGTCAATGAAATCTTTTTATTTCTATGGTTCAGACAAAAAACAAACCCCAACAACAACAACAAAGGCAGTGGAAGAGGCCGAACTTTCAGTGATTCAGTGAAATGAGCACTGAAATACAAATCACTCTTGCCTCTTCCACGAGCCCAGGTATCACTTCACACCAAGTCTTTCTACAGCATTCACCTGTAAGTCACAATGCCTGGCTGCATCCACGATACAACGCTCCAGCTGGAAAGCATCCACAAAAGGAACCAGGGTACACAGACGAGCAAACTCAATGCTTTGATAAATCTGGGCCACCTGAATGTGAACAGAAACTTTATGTATTTTTCCTCAATAAAAAGAAATCAGTTGTTGCTGCATAGGCCTTGAAGTTAACTTGCTAAATTGTCAACAAATGAATATACACGTACTAATGCGTGTATATATATGCAAATACTATATATATATACACACACATATATATATATGCAAATACTGTTTGTGGATTTTATTTCTGTACTGTACTCAGATTAAACCCCATTCCTGAATAGCTGCTTTGTATGAAGGAGACTGGCAGCAGTAACTACATCCAGCTATGCTGCTAATTAGCCTTCAACTATTTCTTTAGCACACCAGAAATAACACTGCTCATCACTGGTAACGAAAGCAGGTCAATGAAATGTGCGTTTTATAAAAAACTTAGATGCATATTAAAAGAAAAAAAAAAGAAACCAAATACCAAAATGAAATACTCCCCTCCCCAACCTTACTCCAAAGTTTTAAGAAACTTGGTACATAATGGAGAAAATCTAGACAAGAGACTACACCACTGTGCCCCACTATCAAGAATAGCTACTATGGCTGTATTTAAATGGTGCAAACTGAAGATATAGGTTGTATCTTAGAAATATGTATTTGAAAATCAAACAGTTTTCTACTTGATAGAAGGAAAAATTATTTCAGCATTGAAGTTTCCACCTTAATCTTCCTCCAAAGCATATTCTAACTTAGGAACATACATTATCTTTACTCATACCTGCTGCAGAAGGCGAAGAATAGTGTTGTTTTGCAGGTGAGGAATGTACAGCTGCAGTTCAGGTTCCTTTTCAGCTTGGTCCTTCACCCAGTTCAGAACCTATCAAAAGTCTGAAAAGTTACTCTATCTGCGTTGACCTGTACAAACTTCACCATTAAAGTAACATTTCTGGTTTACAGCTCTTAAAAAAAGAACACTTCTGTCCAGATACTGCTTTACTAAGTGCATCCTTTGATCAGAACACTTACAGTTACAAAGGAGAGCTGACAGTTTTTGTATGAAGGCGACTGACAGTACTGGCAACATTTACCACACTGCTAATTTACCTTCAAGCTCTTTTTAGCACCTCAAATATCTTTGTTCCCACTATCAGAGAAAAAGAACATTATGTGCTTCATCAACTGCAGAATTTACACTAACCTAATCAACAGCTTTCACATTATTCTAACACTCTATCTTTTAATAGTAAAACCAGTCATTGGTTTATCTTTCCACTTAACACACAACCCACTTGCCAGCATATGCCCACGTGTGCCTATCTTATTTTGCACCTTTAAACAAAATTAACTCAGTATCACCTCCACTAACAAAACCTTCTGATACATTCCCAAAACTCTGCATCTTCATGGAGCCCTATGAATAGCACCCAAAAGACCTGAGTGAATTTTCATTCTATTTCAATAACCTAACTTACTCTATCAGATGTCATACACATGTCATGGTAATGGAACTTCACCAGATCACGGTTACTATTGAAAAATCTGGCAATAGAAAAAGCTAGTTGATATTTACCACAAATCAATATTGAAATAACAGACTATTAGTCAAGACCAATTACTACACACACAAAGCTACAAAAAACTTACCTTGCTGACACGGGCACTCAACTTGAGCGGGTGAAAGTCTACTTCAAGCCAATTGTAAAGTTCTTTCACTTCTGGAACTACATATTGCACTACATTGAACCTGACCTACAGTCAACAAAAAAAAAATCCAAAGATCTCAACGTTGATACAGTATTAACCAATAGTTAATGCTTTAAGAATTTCACATTCAACAAGTTAAAGAGGCAACAAATGTGGTTTTTAATACAGGAGACTATGTATTTTTCATTACACTCTTAACTGCAGTGACAGTAATTCTACACTACATCACTTAAATGTAGTTAAAAATGGAAAAGTAGACAAAAACCAAACAAGCTAAACAGACTAGAGTACCATTATTTCCATGACAGAAGCCTACTACACAAACATAGATCCACATCCAAACTAAAACCACACATCTCTGCTCATGATTACATTTCTGAAGCCTAAAATTGTGGGTTTGAGGTAGACTGGACAGCTGCTGCAAGAAGAATTAATTAAGATTGTAAAATGAGCTTTGAATCTAAATTTTAGATATGAGTGCAAACAACTGAAAGAAATTCAAACATTCTCCGTTGCTTAAAACCTAATTGCTAAGCACAGTGCTCTAGAGGAACAGGGCTCAGTGTTAGGAAGCTGCTCACCTGAACCCCAGTACTCACCATGTCATTGATGAGGCTGGCCCGTGTAGGGGGGGCCTGCAGCCCCAGCAGGGTGGCCAGGCGCCGCTGTTTCTCCACAATGATTCCATCCATATCCAGGAGACGAGCAATATCAGTTCTCTCTGGAGTTATTGGAATGGACAGGGTGGCCAAAAGGACTCGAGTGGACATCCTGGTGATGAAGCAAAAATGCAAAAGATGAACTGCTAGACAGCACTTACTAATTCCTGCTCATGTATGTGCCAGTTCAAGAGAGGAACGAGGAGCATCCATGATGCAAAACTGAGTAAAAACACCCGAAATAACAGGAGACAGCAACTACACCACGAGAGGAAATTGTGAAATCTTGTGAAGAAGATACCACCACTCAGAAAAGAAAAAGAAAACAAACTCCCAGATATTTATTTATTGACTTGCATATCTTCTCAGGCAGTAAAGAGAAGGAATCTTAACCAAGGTGATGCTAATGTTTAAAATACTTACACTGCAGCTTTGTAAAACATCCTCCTTGCTCTAGATTTCTTTTGAGGCAATTAGTACTGGCCAATTTAGACAGAGCTGCTCATAGCCATACATGTCATCTGCTTCTTTTGGGGTACAATTTAGTCTATTTTTGAACCTAGGGGGTTAAAAACAGATTCTAAGATCACAGCAAGTATCTTTCCCCACCTCTGCATCTCCTCTTGTGTGAGATTCTTTCGCATTTCTCTTGATAAGTGATAAAGTCGGTGAAGGGTGGATGCGTGAAAAAGAGCATTTCCTGATTTCCAGAAGACAGTTGAAACTTTGTGATAGTAATTTGCCATCAGCTGTGGTTTGGGGGGCTTCTTAGACAGTGCAAATAGTCCATGAATATCTTCCACTGCTTTGAAAGCTTCCTAAAAAACCCCAAAACAACCAAATACACTACTGTTAGTAAGTTTTTTGTAACACCCCAAAAAAAGAAAAATATAAATTTATTAAAGGTTATAAGACGATAAAATATTTAATACTACTGAAAGCTGTGAGCGTCAGTTTTTTCAGCTACATGAAATTAAATACTTCTTTCCTAATAAATTATTTGGACATACTCCATTAACTGTCTGCTTAAAATACGGCACTTCTGAAAACTTGTTTCATTCAGATTTTCAAGCTACAAATCAAGAAGGGGAAAAACAACCAAACAAAAAAAATCTCTGAAAGTTCTGCCAGAAAAGCTTAAAGTGCTATGCAGGAACACCAGACTAAGCATTTAATATCCTAGGTACTAAAACTTTACTCTTCAGCTCTTATCCTTTTTCTTCACCTTGCTGCATGTCCCATGAGACATGAACAGCGTGGAGCAAATCTTGGGAAGGCAGGAGACCAAGCGTGATGGGGAGCCCTGCTGCATACCTGCCACAGCTCCATGCTGATAGCACTGTCCAGCTGCACCAGCCTGGTCTCCAGGTGCATGGACTGGCTGTCAGGGTTGTTGAGGTTGATGGCTGTGCTTTGGTTGTGGTGCCGCTGGATCTGCCCCAGGTGCATCCGCAGGTTATCGCAGAGCTTGCGGAACTCCGCTTTCCGCGTGTACTGCAGGCAGAACTTGAAAGCTGCAAAAAGGAATAATGTCAATTAAAAATGTTCACTAATGGTGACTTCATGGTAGTTCTCAATGGGATTCAAATATGTAAATCAGTACACTTAGAGAGTCTTCATTTGCAGTCAAAAGACATCTCAAACATGATACAATCTGTCTGTCACACATAATGAGTAAGTGACAATGCAGAGCATTTTCATCTTGACCCCAAAAGGTGAAGATGTTTCTACATAATTAAGCTTAAAGAGCAAAGGGAATACTTTAAGTCTCTTTAAAAATGTTCTAATTTATGCAGTGATTCCAGCTTTTAGTTTGAACTAAGAGCACACAAAATCCTGTGAATGGCACGAATTCAGGTTTTGGCTTTGTAAAATGTGGGGGAAAAATTCCCAAGGCATCTAAATATGGCAAAGTCAAACGAGGCTTTCAAATGTCTGGAAATGACAGACAAAAACCCTGTCATTAATCCCATAGTTCTCAAAAACCAGTCCTTGTTCTGGCTTCTGGAAATAAGCACAATACAAGTGCAAGAAAGAGGTCAAGAAGAGGGGATGGACTGTAGAGGGTAATCAAGACCACCCAAAACCCTGGAAGCCCTCCAACCCATTTCCAGAAAGGTCCAGAAGAACAGACAGAGCAGGAGAACTGATTTGCATACCAAGTGAGAAACTTATCTATAAAAAGGTCAAGCCCAGGTGTGTGTACACCCCCAGGACCCTGGGCACCCCCATCAGCTGCATCCACACTGGAGTGAAGACTGGTGATTTCTCTCTTTTTTCCTCCCATTCTTTCTCTCTAAGCTTCTCTTTAATTCAACCCTCTCTCCTTCCATGCTATCCCTTTATCCAAAACCCACTGCCATGTGCTCATACTGGCAGGTCAGGGACTAACACACTGATTTTCATGCCAAGTGTGTCATTTTCTACTAAAACTTTTTAAGCTTTTGAGGACCCTCTGATTCTTGTTGATCCTTTTGACCACAAGCATCTACAAATCTTAGATGCTCCCCTCCCCTAAAGGGGACACACACCACATCATTATGGTTCAAGTTTCCATCTTTTGCACCTACCTTGCTGTGCAATGTCATGGTACAGGCGTTCTACTCGAGAATTATTTCGGAGAAGATCCAAACACTGTCTGTAGGATTCCCACAAAAATTTAACCCAGGGTGTCAAAAGCAGGCGGTCAGTACGATCCTGAGTGTCTTCTCCACTTACAGCACTCAAAAGAACACTTTAGTCAGGGCAGCAGGATAAAGAAAGAAAAAAAAGAGAAGTGGTTTATTCCCTACAATTCTCATAAATTTTTCTTACCAGGTTCTAAAACAAAACTGGACAAATCTGAACAGCTAATTGCTGCTGAATGGTCTATTGCTTATTTTCAAACTGGTCCCTCAGATCAGTTTCCCTTTTCCTTTAAGGGATGTAGATAATTATTTCAAACTTTTACATTTCAAACTTTGGCCACTCTATATACAACGGACATCTCCAAGCTCCAGAAGTAAGACATCAGCAGCTTGTATCCTTCCAAGGAAACTAACTCCAAGATTTTCACCTTCCCTTTCCTAGCAGGGAGCTGTGTCCTGTACCTCTGTTAGAGTCAAGTATCAGTGTCAATGCAGACACTTTAGTACTTGCTGACACTTCCCTTTTAGTCACCAGCACTGCTGCCAGAGTTCACTTCGTGTTGACATGTGACACAAGCACTGTGTTATGATCCGCACACGTCAGAAACCAGAATACTCACATTAACATTTCAAATCCTTTACAAATTCTGACATGAAAAAGATGCTTAAATACATCAGAAGTAAGAGACGATGATCTTGCGTGTAGAACTTCATTGCCTCATCACAGGAATATAAGACAGGTGAAAGCATTCAATGCTCTGTCCCAAAAGATCCCTTTCTGCTGAACAATCCACTCAACATATTAAACTTACATAATTCATCTTCCCTAAGCCTTCATTTTTAAAATTCTTTTTAAACTGTTTTTAATAGAAAGTCTCAACTCTTGTAACTCTTTCCTGCTACACCACTTCCAGTTCTAATTTGCATCCTTGGGTGCTACATACACTATTAAACATGACACATCACCACTGCCTTCTCAAACAGATCAAGAGGTGAATCCAGTAAGAAAGCATGAGAAGTCTAGAAAACAGGACCTAAAAAACACTAAGAAAATTGTGCTTGTTCAGATGTGAAGTGTGATGGAAAAGATCCATTCTCTAGTCCTCTGTTATAGAAAGGAGAACAAGGAAAAGAGAGGTCAGTAAATCTTCACTGTTTAACTATTAGTGAATTCCTCTGTAACAATTTCAGGCACTGGAAATAACAGGAATGGCACTGCTCCCTTATTGAAAACACGTCTGTCACCTTTTCTTTTTTATAACCAACTTCTAGACTAGAGAATTTAGCTGTTAACATGTAAATAGAGCCTTCTAATCCATAGATAGAAGAAATAGGTCATTCTGAGTATTATTTGACTACTACAACACTATGCCTACACAAGACAAATATTCAGTAATTTCTTCAAATTTTTTTGTAATTTCTAATCACCATTCTAAGTTCTCATTACTCATCCTACTAATTCTCTCTTGAATGTACTTTTCATGCCCTTTCTTCTGTTATCTCATCATTTAACCAAGCAAGTATAAAGTAACATTTCTTTTGTTTGCACATGCACAACGTACAGAAAAAATGGAGGCTATCACATACAGGAACTAAATTGGTTTGATATAATTAACAGCATTTCTAAATAAACCAGTAATGAGCAGTTTACCATACTAAACTCTCCAATACATCTACAGAGGCAGATCTGAGCAGACACTGGAAAGTGGTGACCCAACTCTCAGAACCACTCCCACTACACCTAGATTTTCTATTCCCTACTGCCTGCTTTCTTTACTCAGACTTAGGATTTCATTCAATGTAAAATTCCTGCTTTCATCCCTACCTTTAAAACCTCTAGAACACCACTAGTATTCCATTTCAAGTCTACCACATTTATATCTCAGCTCTGTGAATGAAAATAAGGATACTTTCTGTGAATTGCTACATTTTAAAGACAGGCTGCACACCTTTCTGGAGTCTGAATGTTATCCAAGTCTTCTATGTCCAGTACCATCTGCTGGGATTCTTCCTTAGCTGCTTCTGTTTTTTCTTCAGCTAATTTTAAATAGGCTCGAACAACATCCTCCAAAGATTTGATGTTAACCTACACCAAAGGCAAAAAAATGGGAAGATGTTTCCACTCACAATAAGTAACAAATCTTTTAAAATGTAACTGCTACAAACCCAAGAACATCTAAAAGGCAGATTAATCCTAATTCCTGAGAAATCAGTTACTTTTAGATTATATCAACTGACAAATATAAATAAGTACATATAGCTTATATAAATAAGTAATTTATAGCTGACAGGCTATAAATAAGTACAAAGTATTAAAAATCAAAAGCCATACCTGCTGGCAAATATTCTTGTACTGGTACAGTCCTTCTTTTGCCAGGTGACTCTTGCGCAGATCCACGCAGAGTTCCAAGTACTTCAGCATAATTGGCTCGTGGATTTTCTGCCATGTTCGGTGTTTTTTACTTTTCATAACATCATAGAGAACATCAAGGGCAGGCTGCTTTTTGCCAACCTCAAGAAATTCTGAAAGTAAAATCCCAGTTAGCAAAAGAGTTGCACACCAGAAGATGCATGTTTTATACTTAATACAGGAAACATTCAGAATTTAATCAACTCTACCCAAAGTGCATTGATGGTTTGATTTACTTGGCCAGATCAAAAACATTGGCAACTCAGTGCCAGTCATTCAATGACGTAACTGGCAAACAAATGTAGACCAGTAAATTTACATGGGAATTTCAGAATAGTAGAAAGGTCTCTCCATCCATCCAGGCATGACTGAGCACTTCATAGACATGACTGTGTATGAATGCACACATCCAGTTTTAACCATCCTCAATTCATCAAGGACAAGGAATACCCACCAGGAGGCTTGTGGGTACAAGGCCTTGGCTACCTACCAAGGACATTTAACAAGGTGTAAAACACACCATGAATATGACTGAAAGAGAAAGTCCTGCTCTCAGGTGGAGGAAGGAAAAAAACTTCACACAGCAAAGCTATTCATCTGCTGTTTTTAACTCATGAGTGGTTTAGCACTTCAGTTTAAAGAAGTTACGTCAAAAGCTGCTGCAGTTCAGTTGAAGGGTCACCTTTTATATCAGCCTTGCTGCTGAAACCAGTGCCCCATTTAATCATCCATAAGCAGCTGCTGTTATTAACAGGAGCTCTCAGCAACTCCCACCTCTGATACCCCACACATTCTGCCTCGCACAAAACACAGCAAACCACCCACTGGAAACACTGAGGCAGCGACCCACATCCACACAGACCCTACTCTGAATGTACTCTGCACTGCAGAACAGCAGGAGAAATGAACACAGAATGGGAAGCAAACAGGTTTAAAAGATAAGGGAGGTCAAGTACAGCCTATTCTTAAAGGCTGTGGGGTAGAGTCGGTACTTCCCATGAAGTACTTTGGAAAGCACTCCAATCCTAAAGAAATAATGGCAGAAACTATTAAAGTAGGGGCCTGCTCCAGGGGCTCAGACATGAGACATAGCTTACAAGTTATGGAATCTCACATTTGAAGTTAAACATGGCAAAAGGTTTAGATTGAAAGCAGCAAAGTGGTTTTAATTTAAGGACCACAATAGCTCATATTCAGGGCTCAGTTTATGTAAATAATGAGCTGGTAGAAGATGAGCAAGTTCCTTTCTAGAGAAAGCACCATGATGCAACTGAAGATAATCAAAGTTATGATGTGACAGTATCCAGCAGTGCTTTACTTACCAAGGGAATTTTAACAAAGCTACCCTCCATCTCATAATTTACACTGTCATTCTATCTCAGAGCTGCTTTTGAGACAATTACAGTTCAGCTTTAGACTTCATTAATGAAAATAAACTTGAAAGACAAGTTTAATCCTGCAACAATGCCAGGACACTCCAACCACAGCTCTCAGCAGTCGATAACCCACTGGACAAAGCACAAAATTAATATATGTTGTTTTGAAACTTTTAATTAATTCTGGCCAAGCAAGTTCCTACAAGTAAGTCAAATAATTAAGGCTAATTTAAGAGACACTTCAGTAAAAGCACAAAATGAACCTAAAGAATCAAATCCAGCACACAACACCATGCTTTACAGTAGGAACTGTAAGTTATGGAAACTCAGATCTGTAACATACAAACTGTAAAGCTGAGTCCATAAGTAGCTGTAAGAGCTACTTTCTACTAGTTTTGTTCTTTTATACTACTTAAAATGCTAACAGGTATCCAGAGTAGCAACTGAAACTGAATGGTCAAGAAGCAGCTGATACACATGAACAAGTCACCTACTGCTAACCCAAGATCTTGAATTAAACTCAGGTTTCAAGAAAACATGTCATTACAAGAGGTGACAAAGATGTCATGTGCTTTACAGTATCTCTAATAGTGAGCAAGCTTAGTATCTGCAACAATAAAACACTCCTCAAAGTCGCATTACATCCCTACTACAAAGCAATGCCAAATATTAACAATAGCTGAGGGTTGGCCTTGACCTACATTTATCAATTATAAAAACGCTTTTCTTACATATCTGTATATATTTAAAATCCTTCATGCTCTTCATGTTTCTAAACATCACCTCTGTATGTTGAAGTCACTGAGAACATGAAGTGCTTCTAAAGCTCACTTGAGCCTTACCTATAAAGCACACACTGAAACTCTGGAAACTGCACTGAATGTCCTCATTTGAAACATCAATTTAACATGAAACTGCTTCCTGCAATACATAGTCTGACTTTCCACCCTTTATGCTTAGCTCTAGTAAGACTGAGCCCCCTGCAGTTTGTAAGACCTGACACTGCTTTTCAAGCTTTCCATTCAATCCACTGAAATTCAGGATTGCCAGCATCTGTCTGGAGAACACCCCCTTCAGTTCAACTTGACTCCATCACTTCAACACAGTTCAGCAGACTTGCAGCAGTATAAGAAAAGTGAATTTAAATATAAAGAAAGCATCAATAACAACAAGCAGTTAAAGTCAGTATTTCAGAAATGTGACTTGCACACCAAGTAACACTTACTCTACCCAAGAATTTGCAAGTATAAATAAAGTTTATATATTATGGTATATGCATCTTTTTCAGTGAAAGGACTGATACAACATATCTTCATCCTTGAATGCTGATCGAAGCTGATTTTATCTGTCATCTTTTTATCATCGTGGGATTTTTACAATGAATTTTTGATTAAAAATCTTGAGGACATGCAGTACTTTCACATTTCTCGTTAAAATACTAAGTACTTGAATAATGCACAGTCCCCAGAGCACACAGCCTCTTCTGCTGCCATTTCAAGACCCGTACATCACCTGTAAATTGTGGATGTCTTTATGTGTCATCTTGCGATCAGCCCTGTAACAATGAAGGGTCTAAATGGTCTTGCTAAGGGGCTTAAAATAGGATACTATAAAAAACAGAAGCGTCAAAGCCATATGTTTGGCCCGAAATGAGCCAGCCGATAAATATAACCAGTCCAGCTTTTATGTGGCAGTCAGTCGGCTACAGCGCTGAATTAAACAACTCCCTTGGTCGATCTTCCAGGGACAAACGAGTGCTATCAGCCCGCGCGGCAGTGAAGGAGTTTTACCATTTGCGTTCTCGCCGGAGTCACGTGAAGGACGGGATATAACACACGAATCCCACAGGGGACAGAAGGGCCCGGTATCAGCCCGGGTTTGAGATCACCCCATCAGGGCAGCGCGGTCGGGCTCGCTCATGCCCAGCCCCGGCCGCCCCTGGCCGCCGGCGGGCTCAGGCCCGCGGGATGAAGCCGTGCCAGCCCCGGCTCCCCCTTCGCCCGGAGGCGGCCGTGGGGCCCAGAGGAGCTGGAGGCGGGGCCGGGCCCTCTCCCCGCACCCGCCGGGCCTCCCTCCCCTCCGCCATGCGGCGCGGCCGCGCCGGCCCGGCCCTTTCCCCGCGCCGGCGCCGCGCCGCCCGCTCCCTCCCGGGCGGCCTCCGCTCAGCGCCGGGGGATTCCGGGAGGGCTCTCCCGGGCGGGCCCGGCCGTGGAGTCCCGGGGCGGGCGCGGCCGGGAGCCGGGTTGCGGCGCGGGAGGCGACCCGGCACCGCGTGTGTGTGGGCGCGGCCCGCACTGACCGTTCGCCCGCTTCAGGGCGTTCTCGGGCCGCTGGAAGTACACCGGCATGATGGCGGCGGCGGCGGCTCCTCACGGGGCGGCGGCGGCTCCGAGCTCCAGCCAGGCGGCACGCGCGGCCGGAAAGGGAGGGAGCGGCAGGGGAAGGGGAGGGAAAGGGGCCCGCGCGCGCCCTGACGGCGGCGGCGGAAGCGGAAACCCCGCCCGGCGCGCGCGCGAACCGCCGGGAGGGAACCGGGACCGGGCCGCGGCCGTCAGGCGGGACCGGGAGGGCACCGGGACGGGGGACGGGAGCGGGACCGGTTCCGGGTCGTGGGGGAATTGCGGAAGAAGCGGGAGGGGGATTGGGACCGGGACCCTGAAGGGATCGTGAGATGGGGACATGGGGAGATCGGGACCGTGAGGGGATCGCGGGGCGAGCTCCACGAAACCCTTTGTCCGCAGCCATAAACGGTACCGGGGGCACGGGGGGTTTGTCGGGGAACGCGGTCGGGTGGCGCTGGGCCCCGTGAGTCCTGCGCCTGTCTCGCACATTCTCTTATTAGCATTGTTTTTACTGTTCGTTCCTTTTCCGTTGATGCTTCTAGTAAATCGTCTTTAGCCCAACCCGTGATCTTTACCTTTTTGTACCTCCAATTTTCCATCCTATCTCTGGGGGACGTTGGGAGGGCGAGTGGTGCATAGTCTGGGGTGTTTCAGTGGAAGCATTAAATTGGGGAATTATATTCCTAAACCATGACAAACCTGTATTTTAGTATGGTCTGCTTTAAGTAGAGTCATCCCTAAGGTATTAATAGTACTGATCAAGTGCTTTTCTTGTGTTCATAAAATTAATTATAAATAAATCAATCAAATTTGATGTCCGTCGGGTGGCTACCTGAGGTCTGGGTGGCAGCTGTGCCCATGTCACTGGAGCCAGTGGTGACAGCCACTCATGGGGACTGCAGCTGCCCTGCCTGGTACTTATTGCTGGATTTGCTATTGCACAGCCCACTCCATGGTTTTGGATCTCTGCAGTTCATGAAAGCCCTCCAGGCTGGGATCAAGATGATTTTGTATCCGGAGCAGCTTTTATCTGTCTTGTCACGTCTCTTCCTATGTGGTAGTTGAGTATATTTAGTGTGTATGCTTCATGACTTGATGAAAATCATATGGCAGGCTTCCCCTTAGGGTGTTCCCTAGCCAGGTCTCTCAGAACTTCACGTTTTTTAGCAGCTTCTGATGCTCCTCTGTTAATCCCAGTTATTTCAGAAGTTTCTTCTAATCAGTGTCATGGTATTCCTAGAATCATTTAGGTTGGAAAAGGCCCTTAAGATCATGGAGTCCAACGTTCAGGTGCCACTGTTCATCCAAACTTGCAAATGAGATCCTTACATTCTCAATGAACTCGCTGATGCATGGAGTTACTCAGGAATAGCTGTTCTTCTTCCATGAGTTCCTCACACCACCCAGTCCCCACTTGGGCACAAGCCAGCCTTTATCCAGGCTGTGTAGAAACACAGGGATGTCTCTGTTTTTGGGTTACTCAGGGTACAGCTCCTGGCCCTGACTTCAGGAGGTGGTTGCCAGCAGGGCCACCCTCCTTTTGTGTAACATTTCCCATGAACTCTGCCCCGTGACTTACAGAGGGCTGCAGAGATGATGAAGGCGCTGGAGCTCCTCAGCTTTGGGGAAAGGCTGAGAGAGCTGGGCCTGTTCAGCCTGGAGAGGAGACAACTGAGCAGGGATCTCATCCATGTCTGTCATTATCTGAAGGGAGGTGTCAGAGGATGGACCAGGCTCTGCTCGGTGGTGTCCAGCAATAGGACAGGAGGCAACAGGCACACACACGGAATTCCACCTGTATACGAGGAAGAACTATATTTTGCAGTAATCACTCACTGGGACACTGCCCACGGAGGGTCCGCAGTCTCCCTCACTGGAGATGCCCAAAAGCCGTCTGGACACGCTCCTGAGTACCATGCTCTGGGGACCTGCTTGAGCGCCGGCTGAGCTCCATGGTCCTTCCAGCCTGAACTGTGCTGTCATTCTGTGACGCACACAACAGAAAAGACACGTTTTTCCCACAGCGTTTTCTCCGTTTTCCGCGTTGCCGCCGGAGAACTGGCGGGCGGGTCCCGGAGGAAGAAGGCGCCGGGAGCGCTCAGTAAATGGCGGGGGGGCGGGCCCGGCCGGCCGGGCGGAGCGGCGCCGTGAGGGCCGGGCGGGCCCCGGCGGGCGGAGCGGGGCCGGGCGGGCGGAAGGCGGCGGAGTGAAGATGGCAGAGCCGGAGGCGCAGCTGCTACGGGCCGTGGGGCTGATCGGTGAGGGCCGGGGGAGCCGGACCGGGCCGGGGCGGTACCGGGGCCCGGGGCGGTACCGGGGCCCGGCGGGCTGAGGCCGCGGGCCCGGGCGGTGCCGGGGGTGCCGGCTCTGCCTGTTGCAGAGCTAAGCCGTGCACAACTCGGCCGAAGTGTCTGAAATTCGCGGCTTCCGAGGTTTGTGTTGCGAAATCAGAACTAGGGAAAATCATAAATAAGCTGGTCCGTGTGCTTGTTCCTCAATACCGTGCTCGTGTTGAATGTGCATTCAAACTTGGTGTTTCTTTGACCTCGTGAAGCAGGTCAAGAATGGAGGTGTATTAATATTTTAAAAATAAAATTCGTATCAGAATTCCTGCCTTAAGGCTTAAACTGCAGTGGCAGAACTGGATGTCTAGGGTTAGAGTAAGGTGGAATTTTAATCTGATTCCAGGAAACAAACCTGATTAACCCATCAATTTACTTCCTTGCTGCTGTTTGGCATTCTCACAGTGAACATCTTTCCACCATAGAAAAAGACACCAACGGAGATGCTTTGTGGGTTTGGTGTTATCCGTCCGTAACAGCTGAACTGAGGACTCTGTTGCTTCGAAAGTGTTGCCTTACAGATGAAAACAAATTGCTCCATACGTTTGTGTTTGGCCAGTATAAAAGGTCTTGGTTCTACATCACAACGGTAGAAGTTCAAGATTCTCCAGCTTTGAAAAAGGTATGACCTGGCAGGGTCTCTCAGTAGAATGCAGGGAGGGCTTCTGCAGAGCTTCCTCTGTGGGTTACAGCAGTCTTTTCCCATGGAGAGAAATGTGAGGAAGAGAAGGGATTCAAGGTGTTGTGTGCTCACAGATACAGCTTTGTCCAGGTGTCCAGCTGGTCTATGTTTCGTTTGTCACCAAGACATGGAATTGCAGAATGATTGAGATATTCATTACACAGTTCTTTGTGTTTACATACAAATGCTATTTCATGCTGCTGTTTGTAGTTAATTTGCATTTCAAGTTCAGCATTTTTTCTCTCTACAAAGTTTGTTTCATAGTGCTCAGAATCTTGTTCCTATAGAACCTGCTGCCTTTTTTCCCCAAATGATAGAGTTGTGTAGGAACTTCCTTTTCTACTGCGTTGATTACTGGAAGACAGCAAATACAGTTGTATCTTCTATCTTTTTCCTGTTATGAAATCATTAAACTGTCGGTTAAGTCTGTTCAGTTTTCATGTTTCATGCTATGTTGTTAAGTAGGAAGATAATGTGGTAATTTTGTATGTCCACAGCAGAATGTTGCTTGCCTTTCCTCAGTCCAAGTTTATATTTCCTATGAAGTAAAATAAAATTAAATGTCACAGTGCTGTCTTCAACAGTTGCAGTGGGAGATGCTCTTTCATGAGGACACATGAGCCAGGTTGTTGTCTGCAGACTTTCAGTCTTGTACTGTCCCAGCACACAATCATTTGATTGAGGAAGTTAGAGCTGTTCTGCTTGTGGGCCAGTTATCTGTGTATTTTTTCCAGTCTCTTTCTAAATATGTCAATGCTGTCTGCTTCCGCAGCCTCCTCTGGCAACAAATTCTGGAAGTTTCCTCCCTGCTGTGGGGAAGAAAAATGTCTGTTTTTTAATAACTTCATGAGATTAGAGGAAAGCAACTCTTGTTTGTAGGTTAAGCAAAAGATAGTCTGTAGTAGAGCTGAGTCACATCACAAATCCTCTGTCCAGGCCACTCCTGCAGTTAGGAACTTGGATCCTTGAAATAAAGTGACACTGTTTGTGTGGGGTCATTAGCTGAGCTCTGTGTGTTTCTGTGCCTGTGTCATGTGCAGGTGACCCACTTCTCCATTGTGCTGACTGCCCAAGACTTCAACCCAGAGAAGTATGCAGCCTTCACCAGGATCCTCTGTAGGTCTGTATAAAAGCTGGCCTTAGGTACTGCTGTGTGTGTGCTTAGATCTTGCCAAAGCAAAAGGTTGAATTCATTGTGTTGTGTTTGTTCAAACAAATTGCTGGAAACTCAGTCCTACAAATGAAATCAGATGATAAAAATCCTTGATTTGAGCTTGTTGTATACAGAAAGTGTTGGGTGAGTGTCAGATGTTCATTGAGTTTTAATGTGTGTCCTCACCAGACACATACCACCACCACCTCACACTCATTTTCTCTGAGAATGTATTTTTAAAAATTGTAAATGTTTGGGAAGATGTCAGTGCTGGACTCAAAGACTGACTCAAAGATGTGTATGGTGAATGACTTACACAACATCTTGATAGATGCTGCGTGCAGCTGCTCTGAGCTAAGCACAGCACCCAGGGATGGTTTTGCTTTTCCTGTAGGGAAGTGAGAGCCCTCTTCCAACCAGAAAACCTCATTTTCTTGCCCTTTTTACTCACTTCCGTTCATGTCCCCATTCTCATGCTCCCTCTTTGCTTCTTATTTTGCTTTTCCTTCAAATTCTGAGTTAGTTCAGTCCCAGTTCCTGATACCAAGAGTATTCCCTGAGATTTTGCAGCTAATTAGATACAATTCTGAGGTTACTGTGCTCTTGGGACTTACTATATGTAATGCAGACTTGGGAATGTCTTCAGGCTTACCAATTCTGCAGGGCACTGAAAGACTGAGATATGATGGATGAAATACTTAGATTCACTGTGGATCACATTTCTGCTGATTTACCAGCTAATACTTCCTTTCAAATCTAGAATCGATTCTTCTAAGCATGATAATAATTGAGTTTCAAATGTGATGTAGCTTTGTGCTATAGCTGACATGGAAAATGTGTAGTTGACAGCTTCAGTGCTATTCCTGAAATATCTTAACCTGTAAAATAGGTTACAGTGTCTCTCTGCTTCCTGGAAGACAGCTGACAGTGCGTGGGTTCTCTGCATGCTTCTTCTGTGTAGTTTTGGGTTTTTAATGAGTATCAAGGACATGTTTATATTTTTTCTTTCATCATTTAGCAAAGAGTACAGAAGAATGGCAAAAGATACCTGGATAAAAGATTAAAAGCTATGTAGTCATAGTGTGCTTGTAATAACAGGAGTTACTGTGGTAGTTGCTTTTTCATTAAGCAGACACCTTCCAAGTCTGCAAAGAATCCTTTGTCTGGACACCTGCCTACACCTTTGGGGTGTGTTTCTATCTTAGTCTGTGTTGCTTCATTCATAAAACAGAAAGCTGAAATAAATAAAAATAGGGTTATTTTAAATTCTAAGACAGACATGTTCGTGTGCATGTTGGAAGATTTCTAGCTTAGTATTTAAAACCTCAGCCAAGTGTCCAGAATAAGAATTATTGCCAACAATATTGCTATTTGGGATACTGATTTTTAATTTTTCATATATATATTGGTGCACTGATGCAGTTAAAATACCAGATTCTCTCCTTTTCACACAGAATCTACTTGAAGCATGGAAGTCCAGTTAAAATGATGGAGAGTTACATTGCAGTCCTTACAAAGGGCATCTGCCAAAGTGAGGAGAATGGATCCTTCCTCAGCAAGGACTTTGATGCTCGGAAGGCTTACCTTGCTGGCTCCATCAAAGGTTAATCTCTGCCAGAGTCTCTGTTCTGATTTCTTGCTTACAGCCTAAAATACAATCTTGTTTTCATGTATGCTTCAAGTAAGCTGTGCTGACACTGTTACCTGTGCTGTTATTATGAAGATTCTTCAAAAATATGATATCAGCATATGTATCTTCTAGAAAATAATTTCCCTTCTTTTCTAGATATAGTGTCTCAGTTTGGAATGGAAACAGTTATTTTATATACTGCATTGATGTTAAAGAAGAGAATTGTAGTGTACCACCCTAGAATAGAAGCTATCCAGGAATTTACCAGGTACTTTATCAGTTCCTTCCTTCCCACCCACCCCTAGAAGTCCACCAAATTTGGAACCTTCATTGAGAAAAAAAAATCCATATTTTAAGGGAAAAAAAATCTATCTTAAACGTGTTTATAGAAATTCTGGTGAATCCTTCTTAAGGTTTAGCTGTATGTTGGCTCAACTCAAAAAAATTTAATGGTGGAATGAGTGATAAACTCTGCTTGCACTGATAGCAGAAATCCCTACAGTTCATATACATAAATATATATAACCTATATATATATATATACATATACCCCCCCAAATGAGACCTAGTGATAATTGTTCTTTTTCATGGCATGCAATTTTTACTGTGTAGCTTTAGTAAGTGTAAGTAAAAATCCACTGTGTCTCAAGTTGCACCATAATCTCCCCAGGACTTTGCCTGCTTTAGTGTGGCATCGACAAGACTGGTCAATTCTTCATTCATATGTGCATCTAAATGAGGAGGAATTGGAAGCCTTAAAAGCTTGTACAGGTAGTGATAATATATTAATCAAAAATATCAGGAAAA
The DNA here is from genome assembly GCF_971803275.1 of Cyanistes caeruleus. Taxonomy (NCBI): domain Eukaryota; kingdom Metazoa; phylum Chordata; class Aves; order Passeriformes; family Paridae; genus Cyanistes; species Cyanistes caeruleus. Next base: position 5,667,108 of record NC_141708.1, on the reverse strand, counting down.
TTCAATTTCAGCTTCTGTTGCTGCAAAGTTCTGCACCAGGGAACTTTGGAGGGAAAAAAGGGTTATTTTGCTATTAATGCTACTGATCAAAGTTAAACATCATTTCCTCTGGAAAGGGCAAACCAACTAAACAAGTATGTGGGAAGATAATTAGTTAATCTGCTGGCTTTGGGTGGATCCATATCAGTCTGCCTCTAATCACAGATGCAAAGCAGCCTTGAGACTTTTTTGATGCTTTGATTGTAGGGATTGAAAGTCTTCCTGTTTTAGAGAAGCAGCTCATTTAGATAAGCTACTTTTCCCAGCTTCTACACATCACTAGTAATGGAATGTTTTTTTATAATTCCTAACTTTGAAGACTCAGACTTCTATTTTGATGTCAGTGAAATCTTAGGCTCCTAAGCACAGGTAAACTTCACCTGTTGGAGTTTGGTCTGTGTGACACAGTGCTGTGTGTGCATAGTGCTTAATGCATAATCCAGGCATTTGCTTTATGCAGAGGTTACTGTGACACATCATGTGGCCATTAAGAGGCTTCTTTATGTAGAATATGAGCAGGAAGACTACTCACCTTCAACATTTCTACAGCTCACTAAGCATCTTCCATGGAGAAAAACTGCTCCAAGTTTGCTCACCTGACATGCTATAAATAAGAAACTCTGCTGGGTTTATTCCTCTGTTCCAGTCTAATACTGACTTTGTGACAAGAGGCCCCAGAGTGGAGATTTTTGTAATGAGAAAGTTGCAAATGAGTAATTTTGGTAGGAAGGTAGGAAGACAGTTTTAAAATTTCAGATTGGTAACTTGGTGATATTGCTGTAGTGTTAGCAGTTAATCCATGCTCAAGGCAGTTTTAGAAGTCAATTTTTAAGCTCCTTGGAAATGACACATCAGCTGAACACTTGTTGAATGATAGTATCAAGAAAACAACCTCCTGGGTCCAGTGGGTATTGTGTCAAATACTGTTAGAACAGACTTTAGGACTGTGATTTTTGATTTTATTTATGAAGAACCTAATCTTGCTCAATTCCGTGCTCTAGGTTACATCGCTGGATTTACAGACTCTGAAGTGAGCAGTAGATCAGACCTCTATGACGTGTATGTGAATTTGGCAGACAGTGAAATTACAGTTTCACCTGTAGTAAAAGGTTGGTTGCTGTTTATATTTTGGATTTAGAGGCATTTTATTCCAGAGTTGACAGTAATTGCTCAACCTTCCTGTAGGTCAAACAATCTTGATCCTTCTCCCATCCAGATTTTGAAAAGTCAGTATGTAAATCTCTGTCTTCATTTTATTGCCACCCTGGAAGACTGGTTAAAGTTGGAATTTGAAAAGCTGTGCTTTGTTTTCCAACAAATGCACAACTGAGATTTCTTAACATCCATATTAGACATGGAAGAGACTTCCAGCTGAATGGAGAGGTATTACATGAATTTTTAGAAACACTTATCACTAAATACTTGACGACTGGGCATTATTTGAAAGAAATCCTTGTGTGTTGCTTATCATTTTGCTGCTCCTTATCACTGTTTTGGGCCGCTTCAGAGGTACTGGCTGTTGATAGAAGATTATTGCCTTTACCAACAGATTACAAATGGCAGTCATGAAAAGATTCCTCAGTTTGGTGTGTTATTCATATGCATTTCTAGGTGTCACAAAAAAGGTGATTTTATGTGTGGTTTGGGTTTTTTTTCTTACACAGAGGCAATGACAATGGGAAAACTTCACAAAGAAATCGGACAACTAATTGTTCAATCTGCAGAAGATCCAGATAAATCAGACAGCCAAGTCATTAAGGTTAATATTTTATTTTCAAATCTAATTAACTTCTATTGCTAAATCTTGGCAGAAGGAGGGAGTAGGAGGAAGAGTGTCACTGAGAATCAGTCTCTTCTACCTTCTGCCTTTTTAAAAATGAGCATTTTTATTCATCATGCAGGTTTTTGAGGATAACTTACTTGATTTATATTCTCTTGAGTAACTACATTGCTGAAGAAAGTTCAGAAATTCTATTGATTGTAAGATTGATTTCCCAGTTTTATTCCACAAAGCATGGATTTTCCTCAATGCTTTGTCATTAATATTACCAATACCTTGAAAAGGTCCTGCTAAATATGGCTTCTTAGCTATAAAAGCTGATTTTTATGATGATGGCATTTTATCACTCCCTCCCCCATCTAATACTAGACATTTCACAACTGAGTGACTTAGTCACAGAGCTCAGTAGGGTCAGGAGAGGAGTGGTTGTGCATCCTTTATCCAATATGACATGAGAGCAGGCTGAAGAACTATTACAAGGTTACCTTAAAATAAATGGGGTTTTTATTTTAAATGAGCTATTTATCATTATTTCCTTTTTTTGTTCTGTATTGATTGTTTTTTATTTTAAGTGTATATGAAAACCTTTTAATACATAATACTATATTCATGGTTGTTTGTTTTTCTGTTCCTTAAGGACATTTCTCTGAAGACAAAAGAAATCTTGGCTACTTTAGCCTCACTTACTGAAGTTTCTGATGGCAATGAAAAACCAACCCTTAATGCTGAGGCCCTAAAACAAAAGCGATTTCCACCAGCCACAGAAAACTTTCTTTTTCATTTAGCAGCTGCTGAACAAATGCTCAAAATCTGATTTTGATGCACTGCAGTGTTATGGACCAATTCTGAAAAAGCTGTCTCTGCCACCCAGATAGGTATACCTGGTATTTTATGTGAAAAACTAAAGGTGTGAGTCAATGTCCTAGTTACCATGATGTAATGCAGAATATTGGAGCTTGACTGGGAACATATGGAGACATATTTGGGAACATTCCTGGTGTTATTATCTCCCCCCAACTATTAAAAGTGTACCTATGGCTCCTGTATTTCACACCACAAAGTGAATGGATGTATAAGTAGCACAGGCCAGTGTGTCCAGGCTGTGGCAGATATCAGTGTAGTGTCTGTTTGTCCTGCACATCTCAGAGGCTGGACAGCTCTGACTTGTCTGCCTGGGGTCTGGAACACGGCTGCTGTGAACCCAGCACAGCTGGGTTGTGCTGATCTCTGCATGTTCAGGGACACCCTGAACATGCAGCTGCTCTGAGTGTTCCTGCTGGGCTTCCAGGGATGTCAGCCTGTCAGATGCTGCTCTTGCTCTGGACTGCCTGATAACCTGGAAATCCCAAATAAATGGACAAGTTCTCTCTTTCTACTTGAAAGTGTCTAGGTGTGAATAAAGGATGTCTGAGAAAATCTGATGTGGCAGCCTTAGTATGAAAAGGAAGGGATATTTTGAAGCTCAGGTGTGAGTTGAGCACCTCTTTTGGACTCTTGCCTTAGAGGTTTCCTGCCTTTCACTCCATCCCATCTCTCTGATGGAGGGATAAGACACAGGATTACTGTGCTTGAAGTGGGGCTTCCTAGGGGGGTCGTGGACAAGTGCTGCCTTACAGCTGGAGTCATTTAAGAAGTTGTTGGGGCTCTCATCTGAGAAGAGACCTGGCCATTCATTCCTGATCCATGTGAGAGAAAGATGAGTCAAAGCCTTATGCAGCAGGAATGCTCAAATGGCCAGCTGCCACAGCTAGAGCAGCAGCTTCGTGAATGGCTGGAGCTGTAACACAGGTACTGTCTGATGGTGCTCTGTGTAAATCAAATCTAGATGGGAACTTCTGAAGTCATAGTGAAAACTGAGAAAGAATTTAGAGAAAATTAAAATTTACCTGCTTGTTTGGTTGCACAGCCATAACTCAAGAGTGGTTTTGATTTTTTTTTTTTTTGGGGGGGGGTGGGTTTGGAGTTTTTTTGTTGTTTCGTTTTTTTTTTACACAGCAGCCTGAAACTAACTGCTTTACAATCTTCTGAGAAGAATTTAGAGTCTGTAAGGAAATGCTCTGAGCCAAACAATCTGTATTTGTTCAGAAACGTCCACAACAAATCAGTCAATTCTGCAGTAGCACTTTGTTAAAAGAAAAAATAGCCTTTTTCCTGGCCTTTGTACAGATATGTTGTAGCATGTGGTTTTACATAGAGATTTTATACTTATGATTAAAACTTTAGTAACCAATATTTATATTGTTAAATAATTGGATGTTTGCTATTCTGAAACTGGTAGAGCTTATCAATAACTATGTGCAAGCAATATTGGTTGGAAAAAGAGGTGTCCTTTTGCTATGTATGATACCTTAAGGGAATCTATTTTAGAATGTGATTAAGGAATGTGGCATCTGTGTATACATTGGGTGGTTATTACAGTCAGGAAATGAAAGTGCTTCAGAACAATCCCCTATTTTCAGGGGTTTAAAATTCTGCTTTAAACTTAGTCTGAAGTCTGAACACAGTAGCATGTAATTTTTTTTTTAACTTCTGAGAAAAATATTGCAACTGCCTTTGTTTCCATGTAAGTGCTCCACAGCTTTTTTCCCCATTTGCCCATTAATGGTTTTTGTTAATGGTTCTTTAATATTGCTGCTTCTATTTTGGGACCTATAAAACAGTCGGATTAGAAGAGCTGCAAAACTGTGCTGAAAATTCTATCCAGGACCTACTTTAAAGTCCACTGAAATGGAATTCTTTCACCAAGGAAAACCTGAATCTGCTTCAGCCAGCTTGTCTTAACACCAGAGTGTAACTGAGAAGAAATTCCCATTGTTTCTTATTAACAAACTGCCTTAAAGCATATCTAGAGACAACCACACAAAGCAGAGGAGCTCAGCTGCAAACTAAACCTTGAATGCCTGCTTTGATTTCTGTTCTGGAAATGTTTCAGTTGAAAATTTCAGTGTTGTATTAGATCTCCTGACGTTTGTGCAACACAGATGAAATACAATTTTGCACTTAAGGAACTGGACTCATAGCATGCTTATGCCTATTAAAAAATTCCTGAACAGTCTACCCTTTAATTTATGTAAATTTTTTCTTGAATAGTTGTGGCCATAGAGCCACAGGCCTTAGCTTTTAGTTTTGCAATACTGGGATTGAGCTATGGTTTGGTCTTTAGGTTGGAAATATTCAAACACTTCTGTCATTGCTGATTTTTATCAGCACTGTACAAGATTTATTGGCCCCCCTCAGTTTCAGTGTGTTCAAAGGATTGTCTTAATGTTCTTGCATTTTCTTAATGACTTTTGACACTGTTTCCTTTCAAAAATGTTTAAAATAAAATAGAAAAAAATGCAAGGTCTGGACAGGAAAATATTTCTACTTCTTTCTCACTTCCCTTTCCCCAGGAGGCACACAGGCAGACTCTGGGTGCAGTTGCTCTTCTGCAGTCAGATGACATCCTTTCTTCCTCCTAGAAGCAAAGGCCATTTAAAATGGAATTTTTATTCATACCTTTCTGTTCTTGGAGAAATACAAAATGGTGAATGGCTCCTGTGCCATAATATCTCTATTATGTTTGCAGAAATGGAAGGTAAAGAGTGGTGAACAGGGCAGAGGCTTGCAAAGGGGAGCAGGATTAACACTCAGTCCCTGCAGTTGAGATTTTGCTGAGTAAATTGGGTTACTTACTGCTTTCATCCCTGGGGTTTTAGTTCCTGGTATGAGCTGCCCTGCCCTGTTTCCCCTGCAGGCAAATGTGTGAAGGGGAAAATGTTCAATGGAGAGCAGTGTAATGGTTTGTAACCTGAAAATTTGTAAAACTTGACACGGGACATGAGACAGAATCCTTCTTAAACGTCCTGGCTGCTTCTGCATTTAGCCTCTGACTGCTCCTGAAATGGCTGCTGAGGGTTTGTTAATCGTGGTGTGTGAGATGTCAGTTGAAGCAGCTGCATTCCTCGATAAAAAACAAGCCATAACACTCAGTGGAGGGAGTTCCCAGCTGCCTCATCGTGCCTTACACCCTTCCCCAGGCAGCTGGCTCCTGGAGTTTGAGTCAGAGCATCTCTGGGCAGGTGAAGTCATTCCTTGGAGCTGCTGAGTGATGTGGGATGGGAGGACACTCCAAAGCCTGGGGAGCAGCTCCTTCCCGAGTGACACTGCAGCACGTGGTGTTTGCTGTCTGACAGGGAAGGAGCTGCAGTGCAGGACTCCCTCCCTGACTTCATCCTTCCTTCCTCCACCCCAGCATGTGGGGAAAAGGGAAAAGCAGCATGGCTGTGCTACAGGCCTGGGGGTAAAGCAAGGACACAGCTCCAGCTGAGAAAGGCTTTGATCTCAGTATTTCTTAACATGGGAGTGGCTGACTTTTTTAAGCTACATGAAAGGAGCCTGAAAGCCTCACTGGATTTTCCTACATTTCAAGATGAGAAGCTGAGTGGGTGAGGCACAGCATCTTGTGCTGTATTAAGACTTCTGTTTTCCTTGAAGCTGAAAGCTTCCATCTGTTGTCATTCACCACAACTTAAACTGGTTCCACCACTAATGCACTGTCACTTAATACAAGAGCCAGCTAAGGCAGGAGACAGACCTGCCTTGGGCTGGTATGTGGTTAATCTATCCCACATTACAAAGGGCAAGGCTTCCTCTTCCCAGGTCCCACAAACGTGAGGCTTCACTGCTCGTCCCAGTCTTGTTCCCTGACTTGTACCTCTGGACTACCAGGTGTCTGGTCCTGCCAGTTCTCATCTCAAGGACTGGTTCAAGGCTGAGGATGCCACGGCCCTTTTAGCAATGTATTTTCCCTGCCCTGATTTGGGAAGTGGCTGAATCGACCAGACTGATAAATGGCAGGCACCTGCCCTCCTCTTCTGCAGAATTCTGGTTAGGACAATAGAAACATTGGGGAAACGGGTATTTGATAATCCTGAAGGAGCTGAGTTTAATATGGCAAATTTCAACTCAAGAATTCAGTAAGAAGCTGGTGGAGTTTGAGAAGGGGCAGCTGTGAAAACAGAAACTATTACCAGACCTATTCCAGAAGCCTTACTCATGGAGTTGTAATGACATCAATTTGCTTAAAACATCCAAGTGTGCTGCCAGTGAATTTATAGCTTGTCTAGTTACCATGACAATCCAAAGTTCACCAATATATTCTCTTCTATTTGCTGGCTTTGCTCTACTCTTAGGTTTGGGGTTTTTTTCACTTGTTCCCACTGTGGTTCATGTAACTAGCATTTACTTTAGCCATTCTTAAATTATGTTTAAAAAAGGAGTGGGGAGAGGTGCAGGTCTTCACTGTAGTGCCAGTTACTGTTTATGGAGAGTGGAATCAGACCCGTTCAGATTTGCCCTTGGTATGTGACTGAAATAGGAGAAACATATTTAGCTAATTTCACTCGGGATGTTATCTGTGCCTCTGCTATTAAAGGCTTGGAAGAAGACAAACACTTCACCTAGAGAGCCAGGCTGAGGCTTAAGCCTATTCCACCTGACCCTGTGGTAGAATAATGGAATGGTTTGGGGTTTAAGTGACCCTAAATATCATCTAGTTCTAACCTCCCAACATGAGCAGATGACATTTGGCTCAGCAGACCCTTTGGTCTGACACAACACAATTATTTTCTTGACCCCAATGACATTTTACCATGTTCTGAAGAACATCACCCACAGAGGCTGAGTGAGCCTGCAGAGTTCAATAGGTGTAAACAATCCTTTACCTATAAAAATTCACTACAGTTCTCCAGTGGAGTACTGCAAACTCTGCCAATTACAGACAGTATCCATATGGTCTTCCTGGAACAGCTTTACAGCATGTTCCCCTCCAGTTCCAGGTCCTTAGGATGTGCTGCTGCTCCTTTCTCCTATTCCCTTGTCTGACCTTTCCCTCCAGTAAGTTGTTAGAGGAAGGCTCAAAAAAGGCAGAACTCAAAGAAATTAAATTCAATCCCCAACTTCCTGCTTTTGTTCAGTGCCAAAAGCACAGCAGGGATCTCTTCTTGCAAGAGCCCAGGACTGCTATTTTTCCTTCCTTTGCTCTATGCTGCTCTCTTCCTGTAGGATGGATTGGATTGGGCAACCATTTTTCTCCTCACATTGTGAAAAGAAATCCAATCCTCCAGCAACAACAGAGAGTGAACTGCGTGTTGTGCCCTAAGGAAGTTAAATTATGGCACACTTTGGAGGCTGCACTTGTGCTAATCACTTTCACATAAATAATTTTCCATTATTTAATGCATTCCCATCCTTGTCACACAGCCTTAGCAGCACCTCACATAACCACAGGCAGGGGTTGTAGGAGAGGTGGCTCAAAAATCACTGAAGATGTTCTCACAATCACAGGGTCTCCTATAAGCTTTCTGCAGCCCTTCCCAGATAGCTGAGGGTCCCTGAATAATTTCACAGGATCAGCAAAATGTATCACCTTGCTGATCAACACACCAAAATAATGCTACATATCAAAAGAGCTTGCTTTCTTTCTTTGGATAACCACAGCCAACCTTCAAAAGTGGAATTCCTCATTGTCCCCCACAAGGTCAGAAAGACATGGGATCTCCTCATGATTTCAGTGTAAAAAAACAAGCTCTAAAGCTCAAAGGCCATCAGGCCTCACAATTACTACAAGGATATTTAGAAAGCCAGGAACTAATTGGTAATCAAGTCTGACACCCATTTCCTGAACACTTTTTAGACAACTAAATTAAACAAATATTCCATTGCCATGAGGGTTGCTTTGTCCAATATAACTTCAAGGGCTGCCTCAGTCAGGTCTCATCCTCAAAATGAGCATTGGTAGATCACTGAAAACATCAAAGTGTTCTGATAAGAACCAGCTGGACTTTACCCACAGGAGTACTGATGTCAAAGCCTTCACCAGCTGGGTTCCTGGAAAGAAGCACACCAAAAGTTGCAGCAGCAGAACAAACCTATGTACTCAACAGTCGTTTAATTAAGAAATCAATCACCCGAGGAAGCACAGAACACAGGTTGTGACAAAGGCTGTGTTGTAGTGCTTTTCTAGTACTTTTCAGCTTCAGGTGCCACCAGGCTGGGCTGGCAAAGCCACCTTGCAAAGTTCTGCCTCTTTACAGGCCACACCATCATTCACAGGATCTGGCACCTTTGCCACCACAGAATCACAATTCAGCCACAGATGCCAGTGCTGCAATCAGAATTCACTTGGATCACAGCACACATCCATATATAAAAGCCAGGCTCTAGATTCCCCTGTTGTAGAAGAACTCTGTTTCTTCTGTAGATGACAGAATTTCCGGTTCAAGGTCTGCTCGCTTTATCTGCAATGTAGGAAAAAAGGGAATCAGCACCACCACGGACTGGTAAATGGATGTTAAATCTTTGTTACTGCATTGCACTTTACACAAATTCAAAAACTGCATTTGGGACTTGAGGCTCTTTGTTTACCTGGGGATTTGATGAATTTTTTGTTGTTGTTTGGGGTTGGGTTTTTTTGTTTTGTTTTTTTGTTTTTTTTTGCTCCTCCAACATTTTCTATATGTGCACGCATATGGGAAGAAATACTCATTATTTGAAAATAGTGGCATTATCTTTGTTCACTATAGAACCACAGAATCATTGAGGTGTGGAAAGACCTTTAAGATCACCAAATCCTGCTGTAAATATATTTGGGTGACACACAGGAGAACTTCTGCTGTGGGCTGAGCCATTGGGAAGCCCAAAGGGCATCAGCCATCCCTAGTCTCAGTACATAATTCCTCAAAAGTCCCCTCATTTATGTTCAGTTTGCTTTGCTGTCATAAGAGATAAGGAAATCTAAAAAAAAAAATGCCAGAAAGTTTAGGCAAATAAAATAAACTACTGAAAACTGCAAGAGCCCAGTCTGTGATTTGCTAAGAATATTCACAGAGAGGAAACAAATGCAGAGATGCTCCCCTCTCATTTGTCCTTTTCCAAAGCCCAAGGTTCAGGAGCTACATCCTCCATTAAAAACCTGCCAGGAAGCCATTCTCTCCCAGGGTACAGATTACACTTCCCAGTTCAGCAAGGCAGGGTGAAGAGACATCATATGTGAGCAGGTTTACCTCTCCAGTGAGCTCATGCTGACTTTGTAAAGAAAAAATAATTCTCATCTACATCTTTCCTTTCTCCTGCAGGACTGAATGCAGTGCTGGAAGAGCCTTGGCTTAAATCTTCAACATACTTCTCCCAACCTTGCTTGCTTCAGACTGTTGTGAAAGCCTGATAAATCTACACTGAGAAGTATAAATATAAATAACACACAATGCAACTCAGACCTCAAAAGTCCTGTGAGCCTCTGCCTGGTACATGGGCCTTCACAAGCAGCCTCTCTGCTGCCCCAATTCAGATGTACCACATTAATCCTGTTGATTTTTTTATATGTGGCTTTCAGACTGCTGGCCATAGTTCTGAAAGGCTTATTTAATGTCACAATAATCTTAAACCAATTCCTCTGAAAGGACTTACCTCCCCACACTGTGGGAACATACTAAATGAGGCTGGCAGCATCCCTGCTAGGACTGACATAATCACAAACATCCTCACTGAACCCAAAGCACGAGGATTTTTAACGAATCTTGCTCTGTCCAAGACATTGAAAAAAGTACGTCAGTATATTGAAAATTAGCCTGACAGTGACACAAAGAGCATTAGCTACTATTTTACTGGTTGAAATTATAGTGAAATTAGCAATAATCTAGGCTTATGGTTCCTAAAGATGTTTCCTTACTTCATTTCCTATGTTCTTACTCTTAACTTCCTGTGCTTTCCCTTTGTTTTGTGCTTGCCTGAAGCATTTTCCAAGCCCAGACTGTCAAGATTAGGAAAACAAGCAGCAAGATCAAAGTGACAAAAGAAAAGAAAGTAGTGCTTTAGAGTGGCTCAGTTCCTTGATTAAGATTTTTCTTGCATTACCCTCTTTCCTTACACACTTAGTTCCTGTGGGCAGCCCTATTTTGCCTTGTGCAAAAATTTATCACTTGACATATAGATTTTAAATTTTGTTTTACATCTGCATTTGTCTTCTGGTAACAGGAGTCCCTTAAACTGACAGGAAATCAATTTAGGCAATGTCAAATGACCTGACAGAGATGATCCCTCTCTGTACTATTTACATGACAAAGATCATGAACCAAAAGCTCAGGGCAGGCTAAGAATCCCCTCATAAAGCATACAATGTATTCTTCCTGGGATACAGGGATTTAAAATGTTGAAAAGCAAGAACATGTTTTACAATAGGTTGAAAACTATCTGGAAGTTGGGATCTGGCTTTAGTTGCAAATTCAAGTTCCACATTACCTCTTCAAAAATACAAACCTAATCTAAGTGCTGTGAGCAATCTTGATATAGACATTGAAACTCAAATCTTAAGTTAGGGAACTGGAGGGAGGTAGGTGCTGGAAAACAGCCTGCCAGGAAAGCACAAACATGTTTTCTGCATGGGAGCAGAGAGGAAAACCTCATTCCTGCAAACCCTTGGAATATGGGTTCAGACATAACCAGATTCACTTGAGGATCAAAGAACCACAGCAGCTCAACAGCAACTTCCCATATCATCACTTTCTCCAAGGCAAGTGATATTGCAAACCCAAGGAAAAACCTGGCAAATGCTAACAGCCAGACTGAAAACCAGAGTACCACTGACCAGGCACCCCCAGCCTCCTGCAGTGCCTCTCACCTCTGCACACAGTACATGAGCACTTCAGGCAGGAAGAACGTTGTCCCAAACAAGACTCCTCTGGACAATGCAGTCTCCATAACAGCCTTCAGGGAGACAGCAAAACAAGTGTTGTCAAAAGAGTGCTCTGGGCAGCTTCAAACACTGCCTGCTTCCCTGAGTCCTTTTTTGTCTTTCACTCTGGAGTTTAAAGCAATAAGGGATAACACCTATTAGAGGAATTATTTCTTAAATGGAAATTAAGAGGCAAATACTCTGCTTATGACAGAGAAATTCCTTAAATTCCTTAAAAGGAAAGTGAAACTACTGATGAGTTTTCTTGCCATGATCATAATTTTGCTAAGACTTGTTTTTCTAAGTTGTGCTGCATTTCAAACAATTGGTTATACCTTCTGGGCATCCTAACTAGCCTGTGTTAAATCTGAAATTCTCTCTCCAGCTGTCCCCAAATCCTTATGCTCATGCAGTTGTTTCCAAAATACAGAAAGTGTCTCATCAGAAGATCCAAGAGTTTTATCTCCTTCTGGAGGTGACCAGAGAAAACAGAGATATCTGTGCCAGTGTCTCTGGTCCTCAGTATAATGGTGTGGGGAGGCAGCCAACCCTTGATGACACAGAAGTTGTGGAATCTGGTTCCAGAGACCTAATCCAAGCCTGCCCAAAGATTCAGCACCTGATGTGGGATTCATTATTCAAGATATCCCTATCTACTCTCAGCATCACATTCTGTTCTTAGCAGGGAATGAAAGGCAAGTCAAAAAAGTTCTCCATCCCTCACCTACCTTCTCACCAGCCTTCTTAGACACTCCTATAACCTTGCCATTCCTGTCCATCACTTCTATCCCATTCTCAAATTCTGGGCTTCTCACCATTGCCACAGTAAATGCACTTGTCAAACCTGCAGGGTTAAAGGGGATTTTGCTTTAATAGATCCAAAAGCACTGCCTCAATAGTAACATTCATAATGACGTGCATTTTACATTTCCAGTTCAATAGTTCACAACTGAATAACCTGACAGCTTCAAAAGACACTGCCCCATGAAAATCTATTTGGGATCTGAATCTTTGTTTGAAACTTAAGAGAGACTGCAAGGCTTCAGCCCTAAAAAGTGCTTTGTCATTATGGGTCCAGAGCTTTAAAATCATTTCTATCCAGCTCAAACCGTGAGTGCTTTGTCATAAGAGAAAGTGGAGGGATTTCTGCTGTGGTTAGGTTTTGTCCTGCTCAGCATAAATCCAGCACAGAAGACAAAATCCTGAAAGGAACAGAGTTTCAGAAAAGGCTGCATCCTGCACTGAAAGGAAGGCCATAGACTGTCAAACTGACCTTGCTTGAAATAAGAGATTGCTCTTTTTAATAGCTCTTGGTAGGGCTATTCAATAAAGACATCAGCGTACCAGAGGACACTTTGCAAATGCTGGACCACCATTAATAGATTACCCTCAGGCTTCCCTCTACATTTAAGAAAATGGAAGTACATTTAACATCTGCTTCAAAGGAAGCAAGTGAGAAACCTCTAATGTAAGACCTCAGAAAGATCTGAGTAGGCATCTCACATAATTTGAAACAGAGGAGATTATTTTAATTTTAGCAATTTTCCCTTAAGAAAGGCAAAAATTTTCTTTAATGGCAATAGAAACACAATTAATGACATTAACCAGTTAAACTTGTCCTGGTGAAACTTCACCGTGGCAGTAGAGTTGTTGCTGTAATGAACTGAGTCCCACTTTCCTTGCAAGATTAATAACACCCTGCTGGAACACATCTCACTTTCTGCACTCCCAGAGCGATGTCGCACTCTGGTGTCACAGATGTGCCACACCAGGTCATGGCAGTGCCGCTGTTACTGCCCTCCTGATCTGTCCTGGTGCTTTCAGGTATGTGTACAAAGGGCACAAGAGTGCTCTGCAGCTCTGAAACTAAACCCAGCAAGAATCCAGTGAGGCTGGGGACACTGTGCAGTGAGAGCTGTCTCCCACAGAAAGGAGGGGGCCAGCAAAGGCAGCCAGGGAAGAAACAGTGAGATCACAACTGTGCAAAAGCAAGAAAACCCTACAGTCAGACAGGCAAACGGCCCTCAGGCCAGCTGCACGATGCAGTTTTCTTCTACTCACCAAACAGAGGAGCAGGGAGCAGTTTTCTGACGACAAGTTGCATTAATGAGCTCTTCAGCACATAACGATTCACGAAGGCAAGAGGGAGAGCCTAAGGCATGGAGAGGAAACAGGCACAGAATTCACCCTCCATTGAAAAAATGTGCAGCATTAGGAAAATAAATCTGTGACTTAGAAAGTAGTTAACATCTGTGAAAATAAACAAATGCCTTGGTTTAATGTTTCAACAAAATATATGCCTACTCTAGTTAAAGAAGGTGCTTGTAACCACGCTTTTAGGTAAGATTTAAAAACATGATAAATAAAGCATTCAACATTATTATATAGAGAACAGCAGCAGGGAGAATACAAAGACACAAAAAATAAAATAATTACCTGTGACTAATATTCCTTGGAAATTTATCCAACTGCATTTTGTCACACATTCCTCTCTCCCCCAAAACAGAAAATCTGGTTTGCTTCTGTATTTTTCCTGATTCTCTGCAGTTTCACCCCAATTCTATATTCCCATAATATACTTGCAGGAAGTTTCATTTAGGAATAAAGGTCTAGGACACCAGCTGGTCCTCTAAGACTCCTTTGAAAGACAAAGGGAAGCACTCCCACAATGACCCATGGCAGGGCTGCCTCCTCAGATTTCTGTAAGCCCTGAGCAACCCTAGCCAGCTGTTCTGCCCTGCAGTGGGCAGAGGTGAAACCCCTCCTAAAAGAAGCAAAAACTATCACATTTTTCTGCCAGAAGCTTATGAAAATCACTTCATGTGGGGGGCAAGGAGAGGCATCACAGAGACATCTACACTTGTGATGAGTGTCATGATGAGCTCATTTTGATGTAGCAAACTCCAGAAACCACAAATTCCTATTCCAGCAGAGAGCACAGGGTGAGCTCCCTTCTGGAAGACTTATTTCCCTGCATCCAGTGCAGTATTTGCATGACCATGCTGCTCCTGGGATCTGAGCAAACACTGCCCAGTACTTGCAGATCTCACCCCTTGTTTGGAGCTGGATCTCTTCCACAGCACCACATCAAAAATCAGCTACAACACCCCAGTGGCTCACTCTGTTTCTCTCACCACCTGTTTGCTAAGCTTGCAAAACAATAAAGAAAATGACACAAGCAGAAGCATCAGGGGAAGCCACATAAAATAATGGCTGACAGATAATCAGAAAGTATTCTGAACAGTTCTGTGGCAAGACATCAGAGTAGAGCACCAGAGCACAGCCCTGAAGGATATCTGGCACTGTGGTTACCTCAGTGCCTACTCCTTCTCAGGAGATCTTGTTAGGAAAGCAATCACTGAGCAAACACTTACACCAACACAGGCTGAATAGGAAATGGCTAACAAGCCAAGAAAGATCTGCTTTTGATGAAGTGAGTATTCCTAAGGACAGAAAAAACAAACTTATAAGTATAAGCATAAGTATATTGTAAAACACTTGCAAATCAAGTTCAAAATGGCATTTGCACAATTAAAATGATAACAAAAATAAAAATCAACACTCACTTCAGCCTTTGGGGTGCCATTTCCATTTACCAGAGTGAATGCTGTGGTGTATGTGTGAAACACAAACTGCAGAAACAAGAGATTGTAAGAAAAATTGAATTCAGGATTGAGACTAGGTGATCTGTAAAAGTAGAAAGTAAGAGGCAATTACCTGCCAAAATAAAGAATGCTTTGCCTGCCTCTGAACAGATGAAACAATGACCTAAGAGGAAAAATGCATAAGAAAATGAGGTTTGAAGAGTGTAGAGGTTTTTGGTGCAGGAGCACCAGAAGAACTGCTGGGGAACCACTGGCAGCAGTGTCAAAGGCTCCAGCTGGTGCCTTGGTTCTAGGCTATCACATTCTCATGTTACAGAGGTGACATGCTCATTTTTCTATTCAATAGAAAGCACACAGACAGGTATAAAACACAGACAGATAGTGGTAAAACATTATGTGCAAGAATATCACAGCAAGATGCTTTCTTACCCAAAAGAAAAATGCATTTGTGCCTGTGCAGCTTAAATAGATGCAAATAAAATAACTAAGGTAGCAAAAGTGTAATTAAAGAAATGATTAAGAAAAAGATTAGTTTTGCTGGGGATATGAATACTAACTTAGATCTAAACCCAAAGATTTTAGGAGTTAATTCCCATCTTCTTCTCAAATTCAGACAGTAAATAAGAACTTCAGTTTTAATAAACCACAACCTTTCTTGAGGTATCAAGCTCAAGGTGTGGAACACTTTCAAAAAACAGAGTCAATCAAGATAAGAATACAAAATAGTGAATAAGAGAAAGGCTGAGAATCTCCAAAGCCTCAGAGAAGGATCAGTAATTCATTTAATATTAGTGGATCAACCATCTTTATTATTAATGCAAACACTAATCATATCTATAAGAGTGCATTAAACTTCAAATATAGAAGTATTTCTACTCATTTCTGCTATTAATGAATTTAACAGCCATCAAGACTTTCATTGTACTTTCTAGCAGTGCCATGTAAGCTCATGCTGTAATGTCTGTATGGAATGACATATCTCAGGATGTGCACTCATAGGCCAAGCCCAAACCCAAAGAATCTAAACAAATAAATATGCACATAATTACAGCTACAAATTTTATGAAACCACATGGTGCCATTTTCTGAGCACAATAACAAGAGTTCACTTTTATATATCTTTGATAATTTACTGACAACACCATTTCCTACTTGCAAATGAACCATCTACATAAGAAAAAAATCACATTCTGGATCTGAGACACAGAATGTAAGGCTCCAACTTCTTCCCACTGCAGTTCCAGATTTTTGAGGCTGAACAGACCAAACCCAGGCCTTGCTCTCATTGCTGAGTGATCTCACCTTGCATCAGAAAGCTGTCCTTCACACATGAACAATCTCTTGGAATGCTGCTGGAGAAGGGTAACTAACAGCTTTGGACTTCAGAAAGATTCTCTCAGGGCTCGA
The DNA here is from genome assembly GCF_971803275.1 of Cyanistes caeruleus. NCBI lineage: Eukaryota > Metazoa > Chordata > Aves > Passeriformes > Paridae > Cyanistes > Cyanistes caeruleus. Next base: position 5,650,565 of record NC_141708.1, on the reverse strand, counting down.
TTTCCAGGTTACTTCCCATAAAACAGGTATCTTTCAAACAGCTTGTGCTGAAGCTACAATAAAGCCCCAAAACTTCTATTCCCTCCCTCCAGCCTCTGGCTACGGAAAATGGAAGACTTGCTGGATGCACACTGGCATCTGTCATGATTACTCACCAAGGGAAGAGTTATGGGCATGAAAGCTAAAAAGAAAGAAAACTTTATTTCAGTAAAATTAACGTCTGTGAGTGAAGATAGATGGTCTTGAGCAGAAATTTCCCCTAACTTCTCCTGTCTACTTCCATCTCCAAGCAAAACACTGCCCACAAACCCCAGCATCACCATTAACTCCAACCCTAAGCTTTATCTCTCACTCCTCACTTATGAAGCCACAATCCCAGATTTCACAGCCAAAAGGAGCCCTCATGAGCTCCCCTCACCAGGGCTGCATGGAAAGCAAATAACTGAACACAAGTTCAGCTCTCTGTTCAAAAAGAGAGGTACAACAAAAGCTGCCACAGTTATGAGTGGTCACAGGAGATAATGAGTAAATAGCCTCAGTATGGTTGTATCTCATTAACAACCTGTGCTGCCTAAAGAAAACCCTAAGCACACTTGATCTGTCACCAGAAAGTAAATTCATCCAGCAGCCACAGCCATCAAGGGAAATACTTAAATTATAGCAGACACTTAAATGTGGAGGGATTTGGGAACTCATTCTGCAGCAACAAGAAGCAGAGACTAATCAGTGTTTCCATCTACATGAGAAGATTATCCCAGGGAGAAATTCCTCAACAGGAGCATAGGAAAAAATAAATAAATCTTTAACACATATAACAGTGCAACTAACAGAAGAGTCTGCTTGCTTTTCTATATGGAGAGTGTCACTGTGCTGTCACAGCAACTCTTCACCAGGAGCTATTCCCCCTGATGCTTCACATAAAATTTCACTTAAGGGAACCTACCAGGAGGTCTAAACAAAACAGGAATTATCTTGTCTGTATCAGGATGTATGCTGGACTTAAAAAAAAAAAAAAAAAAAAAAAAAAACCAAATTAGAACATCTTTGCCATACTTGAATAAGGGAAAAAAAATCATCTAAATATTTTGTAAACTTACCAGGCTTAGCAAGAAGGCTTGTTTAGTCTACAACAGTTGGAAAATTAGGTTAGTAATTGAATTTCTTAAGAGGCTGGGTAAAATCTTCTTTCTAAATTTATTCTATGTCTTTTTCTAATCACTTCCTTTTATACAAAGTATATATATTTATACATCCCTTTAATTATATTTTCCTCTAAAATGTCTCTCCATATACTCCCTGTTTCATATAAAGCACTCACATCCCATGGGCTGTGTAACACACTAAGCACACACTAAGGCAGAACAGAAGGTTAATTTTAAAAAGTTAAAACAAGTAGGTATTTTAAAACATAAAACAACAATTAAATATGGCTAAACACTTATGTTAAGACTTTAACTGCAGTCCAAAATACCTGATTATTCTGTATGGGCTCACTTAGGGTCTTCTCATTGTTTTGTATTAATAACCTGGTTCTTTGTATTTCATTCTGTATTTGAGAAAAAACAAAACAAAACAAACAAAACCCCCTCAGATTTCAATATTCTGAGTGCAATATATCAGCTATAAAACACTGCAAATACAAACTTAAAAGCTAATGATGCACCTGTCCCTCACCTGAGCAGTGAAAGCAAGAACACACCTAGACACAATGAATTCATAATTGTAGATACTTTTAAAATGCTGGCACAGCAGCCATGGTCTGAGCAGGGCTGCTGAGATGGTTGTGCCTAGAAATGTCCCTTGGTTTGTGTGATCAGATATAGAAGTGCATACACGTGTATTTCTGTTTATTGTAGAATTGTGGAACGCTTCGGGTTGGGAGGGACCTTGAATCCCACCCAGTGCCACCCCTGCCAGGGCAGGGACACCTTGCCAAACCCCATCCAACCCGGCCTTGGGCACTGCCAGGGATCCAGGGGCAGCCACAGCTGCTCTGGGCACCTGTGCCAGGGCCTGCCCACCCGCACAGGGACAAATTTCTTTCTGCTATATCATCTAAACTTCCTCTCTGTCAGTTTAAAGCCATTCCCCCTTGTCCTATCACCCCGTGCCCTTGTCCAAAGCACCTTCCCCAGCTCTCTTGCAGCCCCTTCAGGCACCAGAATATTACATTCGCTGCTAAATTCCTCACGCATTTCCTCTCCTCAGCAGCCCTGCAGTGACCCCGCTTCACAGCCCGGCAAATTCACAATCCCCTCGCTCACCTCGACCCTCCCCGCGCGGTACTCACCGTGGACTTGAGGAGCAGCAGCGGATCCAAGGCGTCCGACCAGAGGAGAAACCTCTGGAAGAAAGACTGAGGGAGACACGTTTGAGAGAGACGAGGCGTTATTTCGGACCGTGCCTAAGCGCGGCCCGTCCCCACACCGCGGCCCGCACTGCCCACCTGCCCCTCCGCCCTCCAGAAGCGCAGGTTGGCGTCCATGGAGCCGCGGCGCCGGAAGCGCGGCCGGGCCCGGTCCGCTGCGGCACGCTCCGCCCGGGCACGGAGCCGCCGCGCCGGGGCCCCGCTGCCGGCAGCGCATCGCGGGGGACGGGGCCCACCGCCTTTTCCCTTTCCAGCGGCCTCCCTCGGGAAGGCAAGGCTCTATGGCCTTTTCCCTTTCCAGCGGCCTCCCCCGGGAAGGCAAGGCTCTATGGCCTTTTCCCTTTCCAGGGGCCTCCATCGGGAAGGCAAGGTCCTATGGCCTTTTCCCTTTCCAGCGGCCTCCCGCAGGAAGGCAAGGCTCTATGGCCTTTTCCCTTTCCAGGGGCCTCCCCCGGGAAGGCAAGGCTCTATGGCCTTTTCCCTTTCCAGCGGCCTCCCGCAGGAAGGCAAGGTCCTTTGGCCTTTTCCCTTTCCAGCGGCCTCCCCCGGGAAGGCAAGGCTCTATGGCCTTTTCCCTTTCCAGGGGCCTCCCCCGGGAAGGCAAGGCTCTATGGCCTTTTCCCTTTCCAGCGGCCTCCATCGGGAAGGCAAGGCTCTATGGCCTTTTGTCGCTCCGATTGGGAACGGCTTTAAAGAACGACAATGGACTCTCAAGGGAGTCACAACACGAGAATTCCCTAGTTTATTGCTTTAGCCCTGTCTTATAGACAGATACGTGGAAAAGTACAGAAAGGAAACTCTTATTGGTTAACAAAGTACTACATCACCATCATTGGTCAGGGGCACTCTGCCCCCCTTGACTGTCTCCTGCAAGGAGAAACAAGAAGCTGCAAAACAACACCTGCAAGGCTGTTTAGTATCTCTGAGAATTGTTTTAATTCCTTCTCATGAATTTCTCAGGCTAGTTCTCAGTCAGGCCTGAGAGCTATGTGGCCTGTAATAACTACAGGCACTCTGGTTCAGATTTAGCATCTATAGCCTTTTCCCTTTCCAGGGGCCTCCCCCGGGAAGGCAGAGCCGGGGAGCCAGGCTGCGGACGGAGAAGGCCAGGCCAGGTGAAGATCGGGGTGTCGCGGCCCCACAGGCACAGACCGGCCACTCGAGGTGCGACAAAAAACAGGCTTATTGGGAAAAAATCCGCGGTTGTATTTCACAAAACAACCAAACAGCGGGACTGAAAAGATTTGCAAGTAGTGGGACCTGGAGCAGCAGCAGGCACGGCACCACTTCGGGCTCATTTTTTTAATCGTTTGTTACCTTGGAGCATTCATCCCCATTATAAAGCTAACTTAGGACTCGGCCACCTTGTGCTGCTTAGCTTAGAGGGACAGAAGATGAAAAACAGAAACCCAGTGAGTGTTGTATTGATCTGTGCAGTCCCCCCACGACTTTATGTCCAGGGGCAGCTTTGAACTGCTGTGAACAAAGGTGCGGGACGGAGCTCCCGAGGCAATGAACAAACACATCCAGTTCCTTCAAAACAGACAAACGGGGCTTAGGGGGAAAAGGAAAAGAAAAGCAAAGCACCACACCTGCTGCTAGGCCACGTTAAGATTATTTTATTATAGCTAGAGCGATGCTACATCAGTTTGAAGCAGTACAAGAGTCAAGCAAATTCAAGTGAAAGGAAACTTGCCATTAAACTGCAGTAAGTGCACTGTGAGGTTCAAGTTTTTACCATCTACCAAACCAAAGTAAAGGTCATGCTTGTTAGTGCTCCTGAGTAGCTGCACCACATCTTTTTCTTTTTTTTTTTTCTTGAAATGGCACATATTTACATTCATTCAGTGTTTTAGTGCATTTACACACAAAACTAATGTTTTTTAAATTATTTTTACTTGTTACATTCATCTCTTCCTCTGTAAAATTAATTAAAAACAAACCATGTATCAAAATTCTATCCTTTTATTTCTTCAATTTTTTTTTTTTTTTTTTTTTTTTTTTTTTTTTGACAGAATTTTATGTTGTGTGAGAAAATTAAATGCAGGACATTTTCTGGTCCAAAATGAGTTAAAGGGAAAAGCCAGTGGAACGCAATTGTAGCTTGAGTACTTATCCCATTCAGGAAGATGATTAATGGTCACAGAAATCCATGAAACTGAAGTTGCAGAAGACAGGGGGAAAGCCTTAGTTTTACCCTTTTAAAGCAAGACAAGTGAGTCAGTAAATATCTCAGCATTTAATTTCTTCTTAAACATGAGAAATTTTATTTTTATTATTAATTTTTACAATCACAGCTGTTTTCCTAATGTCTTCAGTGGACAAAAGTAAGAGTTTTGTCCACATATTTGAGTGTTTATTTATGCACTTTTTCAAAATATTCTTTGGAACCTTCTGGGCTTGGTTTGATCTGTGAAAAAAATAAAGTTTAGTTATTACTTGGTATAGATACAATAAAAAAATTACAATTTGACACTTTATCCAAGAAAACCCATGCATATTTTGTAGAAACAGTAATCTAATTCTGTTTCTGCACTTGGTTGAAAGACAAAAGCCTAGACCATGCACAACTCTTACTTGAAAATTTTAAGTATAAACCACATTTTTCCTGTTAAATTACGATGCATTAAATAAGTTAAAAAAATCTGAACTCGGTTAATGCAGAGTCCAAGTCAAATCTGGAGTTTTGAACAGAATTTGCATCTCCTGAAAGGAAACCAGTAGCTTTCTTCACAGAAATCCCACAAACAAACTAAACTGGCCCAACTGGTAAAAGCTTTGTGTTTAAACAGGCAGAGATTCAGTCAAACACCTCACATCCGAGTGGATGCCAGCCCTTCAGACAAGCAGAAACAGGCCAGTGCCTATCTTTAGGAGGATTATATTTAGCACTGAGCAGGCACTCACTGTTGGGGAGTCTGGAGTCCAGTTAGCCGGGCACACCTCTCCGTGTGTCTCCACGAACTGGAAAGCCTTCACCAGGCGCAGCGTCTCCTCCACGCTGCGCCCCACGGGCAGGTCGTTAACACTCAGGTGCTTGATGACCCCGTTTGGGTCAATGATGAACAGACCTCTGCAATGGAGCAGGAGTTTAGGGAAGGCAAATCACGTTCCAAGGCCAAACACAAGGAACTGGATGCACAATTTCAGCAAGGCTGTTACTCCTAGTTACACGCATCAGAAGCGGAATGACAGCATTTGGTATCTTGTTTGTTAGCAAAGTGATGCACTGCTATGTGAAATTACAAAATATGCAGAGATTATTCAATCCAGGCAGACACAGCAAAGGGAGAACTCCATGTTCCACCTGTACTTCAAAACTGAAAGCTGGCATCCCAAAAGACATGGGTCTTTTTGGTCAAATCTGTAGGCACTGAGTGAAGAGCTGCTTGTGCATTATGCCACTAAATTAAATCCCACTGCATACATGCACATGTGAAAACCAAAGTCCCAATCTTACCTTACTCATTTACTTAATCTATCAGTAAACAAATCAAAGAGTCAAAAGCTCCTGATCCAAAGAGATCAGGAACTAAAGGCCTCCAGAAGACTCCTACCCAATCCACTCAGGACTACTATGGAAAAAAGGTATCAGAAATTGCCCTTCAATGCTGCTCTTTTTCCTTAGTGATATGGAGCTCTCCCCCTCTCTCAGAGCAGGAAAGCTGGCTTTTCCTTCACACACTTTCAGCCTGAAGCTCTTCTCAGCTTCATGGCCAGAATGGCCAGTTGCCCTTTTCCTAGGGTGGGATCCAGCCACCCTACTGCAGCAGAAGACATGTCACAGCCTTCACCTGACACCATTTCCCTGCAGGAGGGACAGTGGGCCGTATGTTGGTTAGACTGGGTTGTGTCACAGCACAGCTACCTGCAGTTGAGCCTCACCTCAGTGCTATGCCAGGTCCTTCCAGCAGCACCCCATAATCACGGGAGATCTGTTTCGTGAGGTCTGACAGAATTGGAATATTCATTTTGCCCAAACCGCCGCTCTAGAGAACAGAGGAAGGTTTCACTTGGTTACAAAAAGCTCCATAGGATCATCCTTCCTGAGCTGCTGGATTCCCTGTTCTTCAGGGCACAGTAACAACAAAACACAACCATGGCATCTGCTCCATGAAAGGAACCAACTGTGTGCAGTGTTGCTTGGGTTTACTTTGTCTGTTTGTTTTAAAGTAGTCAAGAACAGTTTGTTTCTTTAGAAAGCAAAAATTTCTTTTGCACTGAGCATTTTAGAATTGCTTATTTTGGTGGTAAGAGGCTACCAATGACAACAGCCATAAATTTCCAGAAAAATTTCCTTTGTACCCTATTCAGGAGCTTTGAATAGAAGAATTTCTACTGCATATTTACGTGGTCAGAATTAAATAGGAGGACCATGGTGCAGAGGGAAGGGAAACAAACCTGTGAACAAACTTTGGAGCACATGTCTGATGAGGAACAATAGGGGAGCTGAGGATATTTAACCTGGAGAAAAGGAGGCTCAGGGGTGACCTTTATCACTCTACAACTACCTAAAAGTGGGTGTAGCCAGGTGGGAGTAAGCCTCTTCTCCCAGGTAACATAGGACAGGACAAGAGAAAATAGCCTCAAACTGCACCAGGCGAGGTCTATGTCAAATATTATCAAAAATTTATTCACAGAAAGGATTGTCAGATACTGGAACAGGCTTCCCAGGGCATGGGAAAAAAACTCATGTGGATGTGGCACTTGAAGACCTGGTTATGTTGAACATGGTGATGGTGGTGGTGGTGAGTTGGACTTCATGATCCCAGAGGTCTTTTCCAACCTCAACAATTCTATGACTCCAAACACAATGCTCCTACCAGCACACCAGGTATGTCAGAGTTCTGCTGCTCTATTCAGTGCACACATTTTTTTTAGTTTTGCCTCTCACAAATCAATTTAAATACTATTTGAAGAGTCAAACAAGATTTCTTTCAGTTCTGCCACATACTGAGTTTGCAAGAGAGATAAGCTCTCTAACCTTGAAACAAGGCTGGAGTTTGTTAGCTTTGCTATTCTTGGCATCATCAGTGAATCACTGTGTAATCTCAGCCACTCAGACCCTGATCCTGCAAACACTTGCCTGCAACAGAGTTCCCTACAGAGAGCTTTGAGCACAGATGTCAAAGAAACCAAGGCTTCACCTTCTCTGGGTGTCAGTTTCCTGCCTGTGCCACCATGGAATTATTTCCACCCTGTGGAAAGGGTGTTTTGAGTTGGGCTCCATGATCTTTGTGGGTCCCTTCCAACTCAGAATAGCCTGTTCATCTGTAAAATACAATGTGCACCACTGACATACCCTGAACACCTTTGGGATAAAGCTGTGAAATCAGGCCAGTCACATTGCTGAGCTTTGAACAAAGCATGCAGAAAAGAAATACTCTTGATAGGTTCAGCCAAGGTGTATTAAATCCAGCAAACTCTCCTCCCTCCCCTGCATGTTCCAGTGGTGCCCAGCCTGCAGCACTCCTGCACACTGTCCACGTAGGCTGGGACTAATGTCACAGGCACTTCTGCACCTTCCTGGGACACCTGTGGTTCTCTACAACTACCTAAACCAGGGAGATGCTTTATGTTGTCAAAAGCAGGTGTTTTTAAATACATCTGAAAGAGGCTCCTCTCCAGTAAAAGGCTGTCTTTATCACTTTCCTTTCCTAAACTAAGCCAAAAACCTCCACTTGTACTACAAGAACAAAACCCTTTCTGTTAAAAAAGGTGAAACTGGTGATTCTTCTGTTTCCATCCTGAAGCCACCACTGTTGGGTGCTTGTTCACAGTAATGACTGAACAGCGGCTGCTCTTTTTCGGTGATAGTTTTTGTGCATTATCAGCTGTCACAGACATCTTAGGACAGTGGTAAACTGAACATTTGTCTTTTGAGATAAATGTACAAGGATACAATGTTATCAACAAGGCCATCATCATAGCAAGTTAAATACTCAAACCAAATAATTAAGAAAAAGAGAACAAAAGACAGAGGTCAGAATTATGTCATCAAATGTGAAAGTTGATTGCATATGACTTGAGGAACTCTATTAAAAATCAGCATTGGCATAATTATTTATTCAACTCTTCTTCTCTGGACTCTTGTGAAAATAAACCAAACCAACAGAGAAAGCCCTAAAAAGATACTTGATTCGTACCTTCCGTGGTGTGTTTATCCAGGCCAGATGAGTAAAATGAGAGTCCACTGAAACAGCCACCACTTCACAGTTCACGTCACGAAATTCATTTGCTTTGTTGCTGAAAGCCACAATTTCAGTGGGGCAGACAAAGGTGCTGGTGGGAAGACAGATCAGGCTGTAATAATTCTGCTGTCTTCTCTAGAGAAGACTCTCATGTGTGTTTCTAGGCACAAATGCAGTAGAGTGTTTTCTTTAGACTGTTAATTTTAGCCATGTTCCCTGCTCAAGATTAGTTTCAGTCTCAAACCAACAGTCACAGCCACAGAGTTGGCACACCAGTTACCATCTCTGAATTTTAGACAAATGGAGATGTCCATTTGTCAAATGGACATTACAAAGATGGAGAAACTGTCTTTGCTAGAGATTCTCTGGACAGTTTTTTTGGAACTACAGCAGAAAGGTCTGCAGATTAAATCCTTCTCCATGTGCCCACATGCACTAGGATGCTCTTGGCAATTCAAATCTTCTGAGCAGACTGACCCCCCATCCTGTCATGGTTTTGCCATGTAGTTGCAGTTCTGCTTGCCCTGCTGCTTCAAGGACAGTCTCCAAGGCAGCTGCAAACTGCACGGCAATGCTCTTATCCCTGGGATGTGACTGTAACAAGAACCACAGCCAGCTCCTGATGCAGTCCCTGCAACTAAAAGATGCTTTTCAGCCACCCTATCCACTGCTTTGACACACAATGGCCATGTGCTTCCAATCTTATCACTCATGCTCTAGAAACAGGCACATCTCCTGTGCAAGACTGGCCTAAATCGGGCAAAACCAGAACGACCTGCAGCACTTGTGATGACCTTCAGCAGGGCAGAAGGCCCATAGGCAAGGGGAGAAACCCGCACTCACAAGTCCAGGGGGTAGAAGAAGAGAACCAGGTATTTCCCCTTGAAATCATTTAGGCTCAGCTCCTTGAACTCTCCGTTAACCACGGCCGTTCCCTTGAAGGACGGGGCGTGCTGGGTCACCGCCGCGGCGAACCGCGAGGAGCCTGCGGAGGGGAGAAAGCAGAGCTGCGGGCCGGGCCCGGGGGCGCTGCCGGGGCGCGTCCCCCGCCCGCCCTCCCGCACTTACCGAGGCTGAAGGGGCGGCAGGTGCAGGCCAGGGGCCGTGCCGTCCCCCTCCTCCCGGCGGCGGCAGCCACGGGCACCTGCGGGGACAGGGAAGGACAGGGAGGGTGAGGGAGGGTGAGGGAGGGTGAGGGCGGCGGGGCCGGGCCGGGCCGGGCCGGGCGGGCAGGCCCGCGGGCGGGCCCTCACTCACCGCGGCGCGGAGCAGCCTCCCCAGCGCGGCGGCCATGTCGAGCGGCGGGCGGAGCGGGGCGGGCCGCGGGGCGGGAACCCCAGAGGGGCGGTGAGGGACGCACGGAATTGCTGAATCGATCGCCTTGGGGAAGGCTTCTCGCACCGTGCAGTCGGACCTGTGGCCGGACACCACTGGGTCAGGCACACCGTGGCATCACAGGCGCGTTCAGTCTTTCCTTGAACATGTTAAGGGATGGTGACTGCATCGCCTCCCTGGGCAGCCCATTCCGATGTCTAATCACCCTTTCTGTGAAGCAATTCTTCCTAATGTCCAACCTAAACCTTCCCTGGCGCAGCTTGAGGCCATGTCCTCTTGTCTTTCCATTTGTTACCTGGGAGCAGAGCCCGGCCCCGACCTCTCTTGTCAGAGCTGTGGAGAGTGACACAACTGAGCCTCCCCCATCTCACCTGCTCCTCTCAGGACTTGTGCTCCAGACCTTTCTTCAGCTCCGTTCCCTTCTCTGGACCAGCTCCAGCTCCTCAATGTCCGTCCAGAACTGCGGGGCCCAGAACTGGGCACAGCACTCGAGGTGCAGCCTCACCAGTGCCGTGTTCCCAGCGCTGTGCCCGGGCTGAGCCCGTGGGCTCCGGCATGGGTGATGTTTGCTGTGTGCCGATACAGCCCGGCTTGTGATCAGAAACCTTCCACAAACACGCTTGCAATTGGCTCTCACTATGCTGAGGTCACTCGGATTATCATTACAGAATCACAGAATATTCTCAGTTGGAAGGGATACACAAGAGTCATCAAAGTCCAGCTGCTGGCCCTGCACAGGACATCCCAAGAGTCACACCATGTGCCTGCGAGCATTGTCCAAACCCTTCTGGAGCTCTGTCAGGCTGGGTGCTGTGCCCACTTCTGGGGGAGCCCATTCCAGTGCCCAATTACCCTCTGTTTTTTTCTTAAATCTGGTGGTTTTTCTCATATACAACCTAAACCTCCCCCAACTCAACTTCAGACTGTTCCCTCGGTTCCTGTCACGGATCACCAAAGAGCAGTGTCTGTCCCTCCTCTTCCTCTCACACATAATTTGTACATTTCAATGTGTTGTCCCCTCAGTCTACTCCAGGTAAACAGAACAGGTGCCCTCAGCCACTCCTCATACAGCGTCCCCTCAAGAACCTCTTCCACTTTCGCAGCTCCTAGCTTCTTTCTTTGTGTTCCCTCATCTAAACACTTAAACCAAGCTGAACCCAGTTTCTCTTCTGTGTTTTAGTAACTTCTGGTTTCATATATTTATAAATATTCACAGCATTTTAGAAAGGGCAGTTAGAGAAAAGCCTGGCTCTGCTAGCAGGATAAACTCCGCCATCAGCATCATGGGGGGAAAGCCAAAGGCAGCCAGAGCAGTGTCAGCTACCCCTGGGATGAGCTCAGTGAATGTCAAATCTATACTTCTGAATTTATTCCTGGTACTGATACATCTGCCTGATCCAGTCACCTCTGTAATAGTGAAACCTCTGAGCCTTCAAAAGAGGGAGGATTTTGTTCAACCTGCCTGTTAGGGTTGATAATTATTTGGTATTAACTCAGTACTATGCCTAGGAATGGTTTGGGGCAGTATTAGTTGGTGTTGTTCAAAAGTGTGCTGAGACCTTTCTGGGCATTTAACATCATGGCAAATTTCAGTCCCTGGCACCTTGAATTTATTAATCCAGATGTAGGCATTGAAGTGGGAAATGTGGCTCTGAAAAATCCTCTCAAAAAAAAGAATAATTCCTAGCAGAGTAACCAAAAATAATGTTACCTACTCAAAACATGAAAGTGGAAGTGAATAAACAATTTGTACATTAGAAAGTATGGCAGATAGAGTGTGGGTGAGCTGTGCCCTAGTCTGCAGCCTTGGATTAGGAGAGGGAAGGAGCGACTGTGACCAGGGCAGAAGTGTGGGAGGTTTTTGTGCTGCTGCTGAGGGCTGAAAGCAGAGTGAAGCTGAGCCTGGGACACCTGTGGAGCAGTGGCTGTAGGTGGAGAGCAGCAAAACCATCAGCCATTACCTGGGCTGATTCTTTTCAGAGCAGTGCAGGATGGCATGACTGTGTTCGTGTCTGAAACCTGGCACATGCCCTCGGGCACAGAGATGTGCTCACCCAGACGAGTGCCCTGGGGCTGGGCAGCAAATTGTGTGCCCAGGGGTGGCCGGGTTCCTTTCCCTCAGCAGTGGGAGCTGCATTGTGGCAGCCAGAAAAGAGCTGTTGCTCGGATTTCCTGAGGATGGCTGTCTCATCCACAGATGACTATTCACAAAACGTCTAAGTTGATGTATTCTAGACAAATGCCCTTCCCCCCATCCCCGGAAAGTTATATTTGTTTAAAACTCTTTGTTTAAACTCTTGGCTTGCAGGTGGGGAAATATTGCTCATGCTTTGTTATGGAGGCAGCGTAATTCAGCTTCTCAGACCTCTGTGCAAAAGCTTGAACTACTGTTGTTTAATGGGGGATATTTTCCATTTTGCTTTTGGAAAATGAGCATCCCTGCAATCTGAAGATGGACCTTGTCACTGCCAAAGTGCACATCATTAAAGTTGTTCCTTTTTCCTCAGCTCTGGCTCTGGCACAGGCTAGAGCAGCTGCTAAACCTGGTTCTTATTGACATCCAAAGCTCAAAATCAATCTACCAAGTGATACCATATGCACATCTTTCTTCAAATCTTGTTGGTTGTCTCCTTCGCGATCTTTAAGCCTGACTCAAATTGAGATGTGAAGTTGGTGAAAGACTCTCCAGGGATTTCAGCAGGCTTTAAGGTGAAGTTGATATAGAAGGTGCAGGGTAGTCCATCAGGCACTTGAACAGATAATGGGAGATGTCAGTGTTCTTCTTGGTTAGGATATTTATCTGCCTGCTCCTATTTTGTGCCTCTCTTTTTCTATCTGGGAATAGTTAATTATGTCTTACTGGTGAAAAACTAAAAGATCAGCTGATAAAAAATACTAGATAACTCTTGTGTGTCATTCCCACCATTGTTTTGTGTTAAATTTTAAAGAGCTCTTTGAAAGATCATTGTTCACACAACAAAATTTTAGGGAAAAAGTAGCTGTTTCTCTCTAAACTTGGTGAGAGGGATAAGCAAATCTCAAATCAGAACTGCTGCTGTGAAACACTGAATAGCAAATTCTGTGCAGAGTATGGAATACGTATGTCTGCTTGTTTAAAAATAAAATCTGCTTATCTTCCAGAAGGTTATTCCATGAAATGCTGTAATAATCATTTCTCCTCTACCTCTAGGAAATGGATAACTGAAAAAGAGGCTGGGAAATGGAAAAAAACGACAGAGGCGTAAACATTTTTATCTAAACCAAAGCAAAAAGTTTGGCTTAGGCAACATGATGCATCACCCCGTGACTGTTGGTAGATGGCAGCCTCTGTCCTTGCACACAGGGGCGCTGGAAAATATTCCAGCTGCCTGCAAATGCTCTCACAGGCCTGTGTGCTCCCACCTGCTGATACCCAAGCTCAGCAGGAGGAGAAAGAATTTGCCCATTTGTAGCAATAAGTTTCAGAAGCAATTCCAAGCACAATACAGTTTAGGGCTAATAATGAACGGGCTTTACGGCATTAATTATCAGAACGTGGATATAGGAGATAGCTGTTATTAGGGTATGTTTCCAATTGATAAGTACAGGCAAAAGCCTTTCTGACATCTGGTTCAGCAGGGTCTTATCCTTCCCTTTCGAGGCGGCCGTGCGGAGGCCGAGTGGTTTTTCTCTGGTGGCAGGATAAAACTGGGTGTGTTGCCGCTGTGTTTCTGGCTGGAGCTGTGTGAGCCCACCCTGCCGATGAGTCATCCTTCGAGTGGCTCAGAATATCACACTGTGCCTCGCTGCTTCCCTGTTCCTATTACACTGATGCATTTGGGTCTCGCTCGGTGTTGGCGTTTCATTTACAAACCTCGCTTTTCCCATAAAGATGGCTGCCAGCCCTGCTTTACCCTGATGTTCAGCACCCTTAGGTTTTTAGGAGCCTCTCCTGAATGACTTCAGATGGAAATTTTAAAGCACATTTTTAAAGCACCTTAGAACATTTTTCAGAATATGATTTTTTTTTTGGTAGCCTCCCTTTTTTTTCCCTTCCAATACTGGTTGTTTCTGCATATGATTCAGACTGAATTTTCATTTCTCTCCTAGCAAGTGTTGAATCAAGATATTTAGACCAGCAAAAGAGACCTGTGTTCCTTCCCTGCAGTCTTTCCCTGCCACCCTGTCTGAGTCCACATATTTCAGCACCATTTTACAGGAGGGAATAGAGTCAAATAAGCAGTGGAACAGATTTACAGGTCTCCTGTTTCCTTCTCCCTCACTCACAGAGAACCTGACCATTCCATTAAATCAGGTGTGGACATAGCTTGAAATTAAAGGACTGTGTCACCACAAGAGAAAATGGATATAAATACATCTACCTCTTCTTAATTCTTTTTGTTGTTTTTGTGAACCAGTTGTTCCAAGTGACCTGAGAATGAGGATACTGACAGCTGTGAAGCAGTCATGAGGTAAGAGTCCAAATGCTGCAGTGGGTTTTGCAAAAGCCAGCTGATGGACTTTCTGTGCAGTGGAACTTGCTCTGCCAACATATGGGGAGCCACATCCATGAACGGGGCCATCCATCTCAGGCCTGTGTCATATATCAGGGGTTCAATCAGGCTTAAAAAGTGCAGGAGAAAAGAGAGATGCAGTGAGAACTAATCACCTGGATTTTGTTTTTCAAAGTAGTGCTAGGGAGTGCCAGTGAACACACCTCCTTCCATGTCCTAGTGCACCACAATGAGTCAGATTTATTAGAAACAAGGGGGGGAGTTGTTAGTTAACATAAGAATATTGAAAAAAGCCTCTCCATTGCTCTTCCCAATAAGCATGGAGTCAGAATCGCTGCTCTCCATATAGATGTGTAAGACACACATATTATTGCAGACCCTCAGCAACCTGATAGCTGAGCTCGGATCTCCCCACTCCCTGCGCTCAGCCACATTTATGTGGTTACCTCTGGTCCACTTCAACGCACAGCCATGCAGCTGAGCTGCAATAACCGCTGTGGCAGCAGCACACACGCTGCTGGCTGGCTGTCCCTGCTCCTGCGGGAGCTGGTGAGCGTGCCTTTGGCTGCCAGGATCGTGGAGCGCGCCGCAGCTGCGCCGCTCATGAACACTAGGTAGCTCCGTGGGATTTCCAAACTCCAGACAGATCTGTCGTAACTCTTCTGATAAATAGGTTTGCCCTTTCAAGAATCAAATATTTGAAACTATACAGGAAAACATCAGTGTGCTGGAGTCATGCTTTTGTCCCACAGGGTGACACTGTGGGTGACTCCACATAACTAGAAGTGCATACAGATATTAGATAAAAGAGGAGCACCAGAGCTGTTGGGTGCACATGCTGATTTCCAGTGCAACTCACACTTAAGCTCTTCAAGATCTGCCCTCTTCATTCAGGCACCTCTATAAAAATACCACAGCAAACACAGGCAGTGCTCCCTGTGGAGTCTCCCATGGAGGTGAATCCCTCCCCATGGCTCAGTCTCACCCTGACTGAGATATCCCACTGCTGCTGCAGCGAGTGCTGCTTCACAAAATGGACACTTAGACACATGCCTTCATTTGTCCTCTGGAGAGAGGTGTTGCTTGTAGCATTAAAAACATTCTGTGTAATAAAAGTTCTGGCTTCTACCATCAGCCACGTTGTGATGTTTGCATTGTCCTTATGATGATCATTAGTGGGAGGCTGGGCAGGGATGTGAAATGCACTTAGAACTGTGCATAATCTGCTCTGTTTACATCAGTGCTTCCACAGAAGAGTTCAAACAACAAGCAGGGCAGATGCTTCTTAGGAGCCTCATCTCTGTGCTAAGGCTCTGGTTTCCAGGAAGCAATTTCTCCCTCAAGAATTATTTAATCAGAGAAAAATCTTCCGGTACTTACAGACACAACTGCTGCTGTATAGAACTTGTATTACAAAGAAAGTACCACAACATGGAATGGCTCTGAAGGCTGAATGTTTTTCTGAAGGAGAGAGGCTATGGAAGATCGTACATAGCAGTGCCACCTGCTATGCTTTCAAAGGTCAAACCTTTGACACTTAATCAGGTACAAAAGGCATTTATTGTAGCAATTTTACCCCCAAGGTATTATTCATTAAATGCATTTCTCATCTATTTCCTATGTTCAGAAAATGTGTTCTAGGCAGTCTGCAAGCTCTGCTATCGCAGCTCATTTCTGTGTGGCTGTGGAAAGAAACAAATTGGTACAATAAAAAAAAGAAGAAAAAAGTAGTGTCTACGCTCCACTTACAAAAAGGTGCATGTTAATTTGATTTGCTTCATGTGGATTTAATCAATGCAAATACAGATGGGGGAAGAGTGTCAGTGGGAGTAATGGGTCGTATTTATTCCTCTTTCATTGCTTGACCTGATGAATCGATCTACCCCGTTGCTAGGAAAATCAGAATCATGCTGACATGAGCATCTGTCCTATGTAGACAGGAGAGAGTTTATGTTGTAATCTAGCGTTTAAAATTCAAACTTTCCACAAGTGGCTGATGCCTCGCACAGCTCCTAACAAGGGTGAAAACAACACAACGGTGTGGCAGAAGAGATGCGGTTCCCCCGGGTTCTTCCGTAGGGGGCTTTTGCGATCCCGAGAAAGGCGAGAAGCCACGGCCCGAGGAGAAGGGCGGAGGGGGAAGCCGTCTGCCGGGTGTCGGCGACCCCTTCCCACGAGTGCGGGCACCTGCGGGGGGGTGACGAGCAGGAAAAGCCCGGCCGGGGAGCCCTGGGGACCGCGGGCAAGACAAGGGGAGCTCCGGGATGGAGCCCGGCACCAGAGCTGCGCCGGGGCGGCGACCGCGGGAGCCCCGCGTATCGCCCCGCGTATCGCCCCGCGCATCCCGGCGGCGAACACCCACCCCCGCCGCCCAGAACGTTCTGGCCGGCCCCTGCCCGTTCCCCTGCCCCTGCTCTCCCCCTCCCCGAGGCGGACAGTGGCCGTCCCTCCCTGGGGACCCTCCGCGGCTGCGGAGCCGGCGCCAGGTGCGGCGGGGCCGCCCCAGGACTACACGTCCCGGCGTGCCCAGCCCGGCGGGGCCGGCGCCTGCGCGGGGCTGCGGGGCCGCTCCGCGGTGCCACACCCCCGGGGGAGGGAGGCAGGAGCGCCCGAGCCCTCAAACCACCGGGGGAGCCGGCGGGGCGGAGGATGGAGTAGCGGGGCGCGGCGGAGCAGGCAGCGCGGGGAGCGCCGCCTCCGCCCGGGGAGCGCGGGGGAGCGGGCGGGCAGGCGGGGATGATGCGCGGGGGGACAGCGCGCTAGGGGCAGGAGGCGGGTGGTCGCCCGGAGACTCCGCACCTCGGAGTGACGTCCTGCTGCAGTGCCGCTGCCTGCGCTGCCCGAGCTCGTCAATGGAGCTGGAAAACATCGTTGCCAACACCGTTTTGCTGAAAGCCAGGGAAGGTGAGAGAGCGGCGGGAGGGGAGAGGGGGCTGGAGCATCCTTGTCGCAGTCGCCCCTCCGCGGAGCGATGCCCGCGGGATGCGGGCGGGCACCGGTGGGGATGCGCGCCGGTCCCGCCGGCGGCGGCTCTCGGGGTGCCATGTGGCTGTGCCGGCGTTGGAAACGGCTTGTTTGAGACAGAGCCCCGGTGAAAAGGAAAATACCGCTGTTTTTCCCTGTGCGCGGGGGTTTGGGAAAGGAAGTGAATGAGATTGCAGAGATTACAATATTCACCCATCTCTTCCTTCCCCCTTCCCGCCTCCCCCCCCTCAAATCTGGTCCCACAGATTGTGCTATTTCAGCGTCTATTGTTAAAGGTCAGCTGCAGATGCATTCATTCAAAAGGGCTTAGCAAATCTGCAAATAGCTTTCCGCGCCGTGTGGTGAGACCGGCAGGATCGTATCGCTTCCCCGTACAGTCATTGCCTTATTCGGCGTTATTAGGTGAGATCATGTTGCCGCAAACATGCCCATTGTTGAGAGCGTGTTTGTCCCCAGCCGGAGCCGGCCGGAGGGGCTGGGGGCTCAGCCCCGGCCCGCGGGTCTCGGAGCGGGGGTCTCGGAGCGGGGGCCAGCGGGGATGCTCCGGGCGATGCCGGAGCCGCCGCTGCTCGGCGCGGGGCGCCCTGAAAAGACGCTCGGCTGCGGCGGGGGGCTCTCGGCAGCATCCCCGTCCCGACCCCGAGGACTCGCAGAGACAACCACCGGTGGATCGCGGGCTCTCGGGGCTTGCTTTCCCCCCGTCGGGAGCGGACGCGGTTTCCTCTCCCCGCGCGGGCGGACATCCTCCCGCGGAGCGCGGAGCCGGGCGCTGGGCACGGCGGGGCTCGGGGCTCCCCGCGGAGCCCCCGTCCTCCCGGAGCATCCCTCCGGCTGGAGCGGGAGCGCCACGCACAAGCAACACGTCTTACGGCTGCGGCATCGCTGCCAAGACGCGATCGCCTTCTGTCTGCTCCAACCCATTTTTATGTTTGTGTTTATTTACTTGCTTGCTGCTTAAAACACGGCGTTTTTCCAAGCCCTTGCTCAGAGTTTCTTCCCTGAAAGCACTTGCTGGACCAGGCGGTTTTAGGTGCGGTGCAACCTGCAGCCCGTTCTCCGCTGTCCGCCGGAGCTGCCTGCGAGCCGGGCTGGGCGCCCCTTGGGTGGGCTTCAGCTCCGGCTGCTCTGAAGCTGTGGAACTACGAGTAAAGCAGCTCTCATTTTGTGAGAGATCATTCAAATAGTCCGCCCCTGGAGCGATCCTTTTGCTGGGAAAATAACTCAAATTGTAAAATAGTGTTTATATAACTCACAGGCTGTTGAACTTTTGAGGCTTAGCTAAAGAGTAAAGTCCTGAGATCCTCCCAAAAAAAGCTCTACAAATAATAAGGGCAAAGGTGTTACCCAATTCAGCAGATCAGTAAATTATAACTTTTTGCCTTCTGATGGAGATCTTTTATTTTCTGTTGTCATTTTTAATGTTGTTTAGGATGTGGTTGTTGCTACCAGTCATACAATGCCCGTTTAGATTTCAGTAGACTTTAGGAATACTTTAAAGGACTGGTATTAATTACAGTTATTGTGAGTTGTTTACAGAGAGCCGATATTTTGCAAGTAATTTTAAATGTGCCGCTCAGTTTTATGGTCCTTTTCTACCATTCTCAGGAAGATGGTTACAGTCACGTCATGTTGCTTTATTGTGTTAGACTTGTATTAAAGAAGCTGTTAGCTGCAATCCAAATGGCAGAAATTGATCAAGATTTCCCCCAAAGTACACTCCAACTGTTCTTTAAACCATGTATGAACCTCCAGCAACATTTTTTGGAGGCCTGGTGCTAATTTATTTTTAAAGTTTGGTTTTTGTTTTTTGGAGGAGATATGAAATTTTTTAAGTGAAGGGCAAATTACATGCCTGACATCAGAGCCACAAGTATTACTGCTGTATGAGATAGGTTGCCACACTTCAGTTATTGTTGTAAGCTGCACTGAGTAAAATTGTTTTAAAATTTGCAGTGAGTTAGGTAGGTGGCTTTAGTTGCAGATAAAAAAGGCAGACAACATATGTAAGACCAAGAGTAAAAAGCAAGTTAATATATCAAAGATTATGGTACCTAAAAATAAGTTTGTTGCAGGTCCTGCAGACTCCATCAACAGATTTAGATGGGTGAATGTGTAGCCTAAGCCAAGTAATATGTGCCTGTGTGTTTCCACTTGTGAAGTCAAAATTAAAAGCTGTATTAGCTCAGTCACATGCTGGTTGGTGCCTGCAATGTGGTCCTTAATGTTAGGAGGAGAAAAGTGATGGGATCCACTCTGCAAATGTTAGTAAAGGCAGAAGTTTTGTCAGAATTGCAAGGGGAACACAGACCTACTCTCAGTAGCAAAGGGAATGTCAGAGAGGTTTAGGTAGAGCTGCAGTGTGAAATCCAGCAGTGAGGACATTTGAAGTAGTCAGAAGTCAGGCTGAGTGGCCACCACAAATGTTTTATAGCAAATATTGGTTTAAATTTTGCAACTCCTTTGCTCTGGCCTTGGTAGCTTTTTTTTTTTTTTTTTTTCCTTTTTTTTTTTCCCCTGTGGTCCCTTGTCTAAGTTCCTTCACCCCTGGTGTAAAGTGATCTTTTTAGCTGAAATACCAGGGGGCAAGTTTTATAACTGCTACACAAATACTTGCACTTAAATCCTAATGATCACAATGAGAAGCACACCCAGAATTAACTGATGCCATGTGAAACATGAGTAATCTTATTAGAGCAACAAAAAGAGTAAATGTGGTTCACATACAAAAATGCATTTCAGTGAATAATTTCGAGCAAGGAATAAATTTCAGGAAATTTTAGTATTTTTGCAGAATATGAAGGTTTTGACACAAAATTACATGTAAGTTACTTGTTATACTCAGAAGTCTGTCAGTTTGAACATGTTAGAATGGAGATTTACTGCATTTGAAAGTCCATTCATTATTTATTAGGAGTAAATTTATGCTGTTTCCTCAACTATAATTTCTCATTTCTTGAATGCAAAGTTCCATTTCACAAATCACTAATCCCTTTTCAGACTGAATAGAAAATGCATCTGGTTTAATTATAGGAACCAAATAGGTATTTGGGAACTATCTAGTATTGCCTGGGGAGAAGAATAAGCTGAGAAGGGAAGACAA
This sequence comes from Cyanistes caeruleus, assembly GCF_971803275.1. Taxonomy (NCBI): domain Eukaryota; kingdom Metazoa; phylum Chordata; class Aves; order Passeriformes; family Paridae; genus Cyanistes; species Cyanistes caeruleus. The sequence continues at coordinate 5,630,093 of NC_141708.1, read as the reverse complement.
GAAAGATGAGAGTCATAAAAAGAAAATCAAAACAATAACAATTGCAGTCATTTTGGGTTGAGTAAGAGCCCCAGACTGTGAGGTGGCAGAACATTTATCTGGATCTTCAAGGCATCATAGAATGGTTGGGTTGGGATCACTCAGTGCCACCCCTGCCATGGTCAGGGATGTATTCCACCATCCCAGGCTGCTCCAAGCCCCATCCTGGCCTTGGACACTTCCAGGAGCAGCCCCAGCTGCTCTGGGCACTCTGTGCCAGGGCCTGCCCACCCTCCCAGGGCACAATTCCTCCCCAGTATCCCATCTATCCCTGCCCTCTGGCAGTGGGAAGCCATTTCACTGACTTTTCTTTTCATCAGCCTCTTGTTCCCGAGTCTCAGCAGCGGTGTCTGAGGCACAGAACCACCCAACCACGAGCACTGCAGATCCACCACGCTGCCAGCAACGAGCCCAGGCTGGGCAGTGAGTCCCAGTTCACCTTCCCAGTTTGTTTGGCAGAGGGCATCATCAGAAACAGAGCCAGGAGAGACCAAGAACTGAATCTGCTGAGGTCTCAGAGGAACTTCAACAGTCCTAATCCAGAGAAGATTTAGCTTGTATCCAGAGTCTTGAATCTACCCTTGCCTGCCAAAAGCAGTAAGCTGATAAAAGACAAGTTTTTTGAGAGATAATTGATCAAAGAGAAGTTTTTTAATACACTGATAATTAAACTACAGTGTTTATGTGCAAAATAAACAATGGTGTGAGAAGCATGACCAAGGCATGGTGATTACCTGAACACCCTTCCTCATGAGCTGTTCTTTCCTAGCCGTAAGATCAGCCTTCCCTGATGTTTCCTGCTGCTTCTGTGGGCATGAGCTTCCTCAGACAACCTGAAACACATTTCAAAACAGAAATGCAACTTGACTCCGAGATTGCAAAATTCTTTAAAATTTTATGCAAACAAACAGACAATTCTCACTGCTTTGAAGTTTTAATGATAGCTGTGATGTCTAATTTAGTCATTAGCTTTAAAGTAGCCACTTTGGAAGATGAACTGTGGTTTTTTGTCAAACCTAGAGTTTCTAAAGCACAAAGTTTACCATGTAAAAGGAAAAAAAGAAAATCTTCGACCACTGAAACACAATGGAAAGGCTTTTTTCCCTTTTTAGGTAGGCTGAAATTCTAAAATAAGCTTATTTATGGCACCCAAGGAGAGCCTTCTATTGGCCTAGACAAAAGGAGTGACCTTTTACACTCTCAGAATTTTTTGATGAGTGCACACTGATGCCATATAACATGCAAAATGTGCCTGTTCATAAATTGCTGTATTTTTAGCTTTCTTTTGCAGGATGATCACAGGAGAGATTTGTGTGTGTCCGTACTGGCAAAAGACTAGCAATAAATCCTAAACATGAAGCGTGATTGCTTTCCAAGAACTTGGCTGCAGAGCACTTGGAAAAAGGGCAGGAGAACAATGAAAAGCATATTTTGAAGGAAAGGAGGTGGCTATAGTGACAGCCAAAACACTATGGAGAATATGGTTATTGCAACTTCATTATGCAGTGCACTGAATGCAGAATCTAAGGTCCTGTCCCCCATCCCTTGACGTAAACCCAAAATGTTTTGTATGGAAAACATTGGAAGCAGAGGAAACTTCCATGTGGTGTCTCAGTTTAGTTTTCTTTTTTAGAGTTCAAGAGAAGCTCACCACTGTAATGGCTTTCAAACAAAGTATTTCAAGAATGGAGTCAGCCATTGCTCCAGATGCAACAGGGTGCTTTTAAGCAGTAGTTTTAAAAAAAATAGTTTCCTGGAACCATTTCTTTCAGGGGGAAAAAAAGTACCCAGAAGAGTCAAGATTATCTGATTATATTTTAATCAAGGAAATTCAGTAAAGAGGATTTTTCAGGCCTCTCTGAAAAGACTGTGTAGATCTGAACCACTTCAAAATTTCTTTTTAGAGAAGGGAATTGGTTCTATAGCCACACCTGGCTTAGGGCAAATGTGTATGTGTAGAACTGGCTTGAAATATATTTCCTATGTTGTTTTTTTGTACTTTTTGATAGCAGGGCTGATGCAGAGCAAGGTAGAGCTGTAGCTGTGCCCTTGGTGGACGCTCTGGGGTTCTCCAGTGTGCAGACATGGGCAGCAGGGCTGGGGATGTGGCAATGCTGGAGAAATCAAGAACTCTTCCATCCAAACTTTTTCACTGGAGAAGAACCATGCTCCTTCCTGTGCTGTTGTGTGGAACTGTTATGGTCTGATTGCTATCTGTCTTGTTGGGTTTGTAGGCATTTAAAAAATATTTAGTAGTGAGCCAGGTTATTAACACAGAGAACCTATTATGTAGTAAAAATTTTAGTACAAATGTTAACTGTGGAGGTTTGAGTGGAACTACTTACATCTGCTCCATTAATCTCATGGGATTGCTTTCCTCAAGTGCAAAATAATAAATCTAAGAGAGACTGCCTGTCTCTGTTATCAGTATGTTCTTTTTCTGAAAAGGTTTTAACTTACTGTTGCTGAAATTAATCCACTCAGAAAAGAATTTTCAGTCCTTACACAAGACATTGACATGACTTTATGACTCTTTTTTTGTATTAGTTAAGAATACTCTGAGAACTTAGTAAAAAAACACCCAAAAGAGGTGGTTTTAGTGATGTTCTGCTGAGTGTTACCACAGCAGCAGCACGTGGACCAAACCAACCCACGTGTCTTTGTGATAAACAGCTCCAGAATGAAAGTCTCAAACACAGTCATGCCCCAAGATGAGCCCTGCCTGCCCATGCCTTCGTCCCCACTGAGTTTGGGTTGGCTTGTGCTGCCCCATTTTGAAGGAGAAACAGCTTAAGAGGAATTCAGCAGCTCTGACTTTGCTGCTTTAGGCCCCAGGGGTATGTTACACCTGTTTGGTGGCTGATACTGCTTCCTTTTTCCTTTATACCTGTGGACAGCACAATGTGTCACTCCTGGAAAAAAACAGACAACAAAGACCCCACAATTGCATCCTGGCTCACTTCTTGGAAAAAGAGCTCCCTTTCCAGATCCTTTCCTGGAAAGGGAGCTGTGCTAGCTGAGAGCTGCTAATGATCTCTTCCCAGCTCAGAGGATGAAGACCTGTGTGCTGAGCACTTTGATGTTTGCAGGCAAGGGTCTGAAGCCCCAGTTGTGTAGTCAGACCTACTGCAGATGTCTTCTGATCCCCACAAAGCTCAGAACTCACTGCTAGCATGGGGGCAGGGTCCTCCTGCATGGGTAGAGACACAAGTGGTGGTTTTGTTGTTCGGCTGATTGGTTCTTCTCCCACGCTGCTTTTCTGCCAGTGTTACTCTGTGAATGACTTCTGGTTTGTATTGATCCAGGGAAAGCTACAATATCACATCAGGATCCATACTGTTGCACTGGAAAACTTTCAAAGCAGATTGTTTTATCAAAGCAGGTACTGTGCTTAAGTAAAAATCCAACCAAAGAAACACAGGTTCTGGACAGAAAATTGGGAGTTAGGGATCTAACTCATGCTCATCTGAGATCTTCCCCTGCATCAATATTTTGAAAATATTCTGTGTGCTCTATGAGTTTTTTGTGTGGCAATGGGGAAGAAAAAAATTGGTTACCCCCTATTTTTACTGGCATGTCATCTAAACAATAACAAGATGATATAATCCTAATATTTCTTTAAGACCACAGGATGTGAAATTAAATTAGAAGGCCATGAAAATAAAGAACCCTGCAGTTTGGTTACACTCAGCTGGATTATCTTTGTAATTATTTTCTTTGGAAGATTTAAAAATGCATACGGCTTTGTGAAAAAGATTAAGTAGGGAAACCAAAATTAAAGTAAACAAGCTAAAGAAAATATTGCAAAGATGATGGGTATTTTATTTAATTAAAAAAAGATGCACCAAGTTGCCTGTTAAAAAATGAAAGGATGGAAGAAAACACAGGTGAGGAGGAAGATGGATGAGGCTGTTCAACTGGCTCAGCTGCTTCTAGCTCATATAATGTCCTTTCAGATATGGTTAAGAAACTGTCAGAAGCAGTTATTCAGGGAGGAAGGGCAGGCTGAAAGGAGCAGAATTACACACAGGTACTCGAGCCTCAATTCAGACCTGGGAGCAAATAATGCAAATAGTGAAGGAAGGGTGGTTGTCTGTGTTCCAGGATGAGATTTTTTATTCACAGGTAAGTTTTTGGTGGTACAGCCAAGGCTAAAAAATGTCTATATCCATCATTTCCAGCACCTAGGGATGCGTTTGCTATGCATGAGTAGTCCTGTGGACTTCATGGGCTCTGCTTGCTGGTTGGAAATGCAGCTTGTTTGTGCTCAGGGATCAGCCAGTTCTCACTGCAGCAGAGCTGTTCCAGGCAGTAAGGCCACAGGGATAGAGCTGAAGGGAAACTACTGGAAGCCATTGGGAAAGGCCTACTACGTCATCTTGTCCCTGGTCTGCCATGTACTTTTTAAGGTATGAAACGTATTGGTATAAAAATGACTCCATTTATGGGTCTGTCTCTCCAGATTTTTTTAAATGAGCCCAAGAAATCTTGACTTCTTTTTTTTTTCTGGTTAAATTTCCCTTACTTCCATCTCCTTTACTCATGCAATCCCTTTTGTACAGTTTTCATTTTTCCAGGTACTTTCTGTTCCTCGCCAGTTACGGTCTTGCCAAGTTTTACAGGATTTGTTTCTTCTTCCAGCCTGTCAGCTTGGAAGGCCCAGCTGAGATTTTGTGAGTTGAGCTGGAGCTCCCTCCCAGTGGTGGGTTCCTGGTGCCGAGGGACGGATTGGCCACGCAGGGAGGAACCTGCTCCTCACCCTTGCTCCTCACCCTGCCCCACCTCAAAACCAGCCCAAGCAGCCTCTGTGGTGGGGAGAGACCCTGGGGAAGGGGCAGGACACAGGGGGTATTTCACCAGGGTATTTCTCAGTGGTTTCTCCTGCTGAGGTTGCTGGTGGAGCTCCTGTTATCCCCAGGATGCCGGAGAGGCTGTTAATAAGCTGGAGCAGCTATTTTTTGCCTTGGTTGAGTATCCTCTTGGGTCCCATTGAATGCATGATTTCACTATGAGCCTGGCTCTTCCTGGTAGGCTGAGGTTATGTTGCAAGTTCTGGAAGTTACCGTATTTTTCATACAATTCCTCCTTTGCTTCACTACTCAAAGAGCCAATCTTTACCTTGTATGGGTGTGGAGAATGACGACTTTTTGGATGCTGTTTGTTGGTTCCCAGTGCTCCTGAACCAATCCCTTTTTCCTAGCATCATTCTCCCAGTGAATAAATGTGGATGATTTTATTTCCTCTCCCTGTTGGAGTAGTCAAAACTTTTCTAGACCAAAATTCCCATATTTTGTTCTTCCCATTTCTCTATCTAGTTTATTTCCCCTGTCCTCTGTTTCCAACACCACCTTTGAATCTGAGAAGTCTTTGATGTACTGTTTAAAACACATTTAATTAGTTTGGATTAAATGTCAGTTTCCTAGCCACATGTAAGGCTTTATGTATTTACACACTCCTATTATCCTTGGTTGCTCTTTGGTCAGTGTTTAGTCTGCGTGACAAGTCTCCTGTCTAAAATTACTGAAACTGTTCTTTTTTTTTCCTCTCCATGCATGCATTATGAAAAATCTTCATGGCTCTATGGGAAGTCTTTATTTTACAAGGAAAGCTTTAGACTCTGCCTGCCTCAGAGCTCTCCCTCAATTTTATCTTGTGTGTCCCAGGAAAGGGCCTACCTGCCAGGAGAATGGAGAAATTCTGTAACATTACAGTGGTGTTCGCTTGGCAGCATCTGCAGGAGCCACTAATGGAGGATCTCATCTTGTGGGGGAAAAAAAAAAGGTTAAAAAAGGAGAGAAATGCAGCTGGAAGAAGAGGAGATTCAGAAGCAAAGGGAAGATGTCGATGCCAAGTGAAAACAGCACCAGTGAGTCCTCCGTGACACTTCCGTCAAAATATTCCTGTAGGCAGTGCAAGGGAACTGACACCTTTAACAAGCAGATGAGTTGGAAAGAATGGATGCCAGGCTAAATCATCATTTAGCCAAGGTTGCCAAAATATCTGTGGAAGATATAGATATATGTAGGAATACATTCATTCATACTGGCGGTGTTTAATGCTTGTCCTTAGCTTTCTGCTGATTTCATCTTCCTCTTCTCTCTTAAGTTAGATTTTGTTTCTTCCTGGGGATGAAGTAATCACTTTTATCCAATGTTCTCTCTTCCATCTTCTCCAGTTTTGGTTGTTACAGATGTGGTTTCTTTATTTTCCAGTGCTCTGGGTCTCTATGAAGGAGGAGAGGTTTTAGTGAAAAGCACTCTGGAAATCAATAGGGTTGCTTTTTGTGCTGGTGATCTTCCTACTTGCACAGCAAACTTTTCTCCTGCAGAAATCAGTGGAACAACCTACTTCTCCTTTTTTGTTGCACAAAAATGCAACTGCTCAGCCTGCAAGTTTAGCAGAGGAAATTTTACTTGGCTATCAGTTATGGAAAATTAAGGGAATCTGGACACTCATCCTTAATCTTACTATGAGAGGAAGGATAGTTGCCCATTGCAACATTTGGAAGCTGTGAAAAAAAATACAGGAATTTGGGCTAATCTATGAATAAACCCTTTCTGTCTCCCTCCTTAGCAATTCCACATCTACATTCCATCTTTGAATCCTGGTTTTGTGTTTTCTGAGGATGCCAAGTTTTAAATCATGAGTTGAGTGAGAATTCCTCATGAAGCACACATCTGGGAAAGTTTGTGCTTTGTTTATTTCAGCAGCAGAGTTTTGGGAAGAACTATCCAGATGATTTACATATGATGTAAGGTTTTCTCAGGGTTACCATACACCTGTCCTGGAAGCCTGGTGTGTTTAGTGTGCATCTCCTTTCACTCTTTGCTGGATGAGAGACAGGAATGGTTCAGGAATGAAAAAAAAAACCCACAGAAGTTTAGCACTCTGGTTTGGAGAGCTGGTGACAGAACAGAAAAGCATTTGAAGTTTGAAATTCTTGTCACATGTCAGGGATGGACACTGAATAGCAGCAGGTGCCTGTGGAAAGGCGTGGATATCCCAGTCCTTCCTCAGGCTGGATTTTTCAGCCTCCCATTCGAGGGTCTTACTGAACAGAAGGTGGCTTTACCCTGTGGGACTAAACAGAGGGATCTATCCTTTGTGAATTTATTTAATCTATTTTTTGGATCACATTTCTGCTTTTGGCCTGAGCAGCTTTCTGTGGCGATGAGTTCCATCGTGTAACAAAAACATTCAAGCTTCCCCACACGTGTCCTTCGTGAGGGACTTGGTCAATGTATGACTTATGTTTTGGCATCAGTCACTGTGAAGATGTGAAAGTGTCTTGGAGGGGGAAGAAAGGGAATTATCCACAAATCAATCAAATATTTCTGGGTTTTTGTTGTGTTGGTTTGGTTTTTACTTTTGTTTTAACATGTGGATTTCCTTGCTTCTGCGATTTATATTGGAACATCCATGATTTTATAACCTTTTATGTCCTCTAATAAACAGTGTATCTCCAGGCTGAAAGGTCCAATCTGTCATCTCTGTCCCTTTGCATTTTTAAATTCTGTGTCCTTTTTCGAATGGGGTGACCAGAACCACCTGGCACTGATGTGCACTGTGGGCAATGGTGCAGTGCTGCTGACCACTTTGTACTTTCTTCTTGTCACCATTTTAACTTGATGTTTGTTTGCATTTTTTTTCCCACTGCCACAAGTATTCATTACTAGGCCTATTGATGGTGACCTCAGAAATTTATCTCCTGAGCTGCAACGTTTAATTTGGAGCCCATTGTTTGGTGGATATAGCAAGAGTTGTTTTCCTTCATGAGCAATACTGTGCTGACACAGAATATAGCTTTCTTTTATTCTCCTAATTTTTAAGTGATTTAGTACTGCAAAATACTCCTGCAACTCTTCACAGCCTGTTTTTGTTACCACTGTCCTGAAGAAATTTCTCTTGGCAGCAGATGCCATCTTGTTTATTTATCTCTTTTCTAGACCATTTATAAATACACTGAATAGTCCAAGTCCTTTTGTAGATCTCTGTGGCACCCTGTGCTCCACTGTCAGATTCTTATCCCTGATTTTCCATCTTGTCAACTGCTACCGACTCACAGCAGGGTCCCCTCTCCAGAAACAGTTCAGTTTCTTAACAATGGTTGGGGAAGGTCACTGCCAAGAAAATCACTGTTCAAAAGTGTCAAAATCCACCTGCCCAGGCAGCTGTGAGTACAGCCAACTTCTTCCAGAGGTGGGGAGGAAAAGGGAATGAGAAATGTAGGAATTTGCCAGCTGATGGCAGTGTTTGAAGGAGCCGTTCCTGAGACAACTGAAGGTTGGCAAAGAAGTGAGGGTTGCACCAAGGGCTGAGGGACAAGGTCCCAGGTGAACACTCTCAAAATGAGCCCTCTAAAATGTACCCATCAAATCTCTGAGGCTGCTGTAAGCTCAGTGATCACTCCTAATGCCCCAGAGGAGTGTGATACCTGCCAGTGGTGCATTGGCCACCACACACTGAAAAATGAACCCAAATCTGCCTCCATCCCCAAATCCTGCCAGTCATAGGAACAGAAAAAAAAAAAAAAAAAAAGGTGTTTTCAGGTAATTATTCTTCAAGACCTGTACACTAAATATTTGCCTCTGTCCATGCATGCATGCACAGGATCAACCTCTTTCATCAGACAGCCTAATCCAAAATCTCTAGCAGGTCTCGGGACATTTGTTACTCTGGCTCATGCAGACTTCCAGCTGCAGAATGTTTATTTGGCTGTGAAAAGTCTATGAAGTAACAATCTTTGATGGATTCAGCATATTGTTTTCTCTTCCTTTTTTGGGATGCTGTTTGCCTCCAGCTCTCATGGGGAACACATCTCTCTTTTCTGTGTATCATAAATACCAGAGGCCACGAAGGGCTGGGGCTGTGGCACAGGTAGGAGCCTGCACTGCACAGAGCTTGCCTAAAAGTAATGCACAACAAGTTAATGTTTAACCTTGCCAGCATTTCAGGTTGCTAATAATTTATCCTTGCTTATTAGCAGCTTATGGCTTGGATAATACCACCAGACTGGGATTTTTCATGGAGGCAAGTGAAGGAAGTAAACTCTGGCTCTGTCAGCATAGTTGGGAAAGCAGATAGGGAAATTTATTATTTATTGAGTGACCTCTCCAAGACCTTCGTGTGGTGGTTGATATAAACAAACTGGTAATTACAAAGAGTGAAGTAAGCAGAAGGAAGCTTTTTAAAAGTTAGGGGTGTGCTGTGGAAATGATGCTTCCAAGATGAAGCTCAAGTCTATATGTTACAAATCTTTTTCAAAGGGATTGTTGGAATATATTTTTAAGCAAACGTTTACCAGCTGTGTGAAAGCATGAAGCTTGTTTAGAAGCCCAGAAATATTTTACAAGGTGAGGACAGAGCATGCTTTTGTTCAGAGTCCCTGGCCTAAATTTAAAAAAATACTTAGTGATTTTTAAAAAAAAAAATATTTTTCAGCTTTTAGATACAATGAGCTGAGAAGGAATTAAAATAGGGAGTTAACTACTGGATATTAAACTCTGTTAAAATGTGCATTCTGTGCAGGGAAGAGGTAAATGTGAGAGGTCTGGCATGTCTCTAAGGCCAGATATCAAGGAGGGCAGGCAGCAAGGCTTTGACCTCTGCCCTTTGTTCATCTCTGTGCTCGCTGTAATCGCTCAGATCTTGGGATGCAGCAGCACATCTTGAAAGGGGGAATGTAGAAATGCTGCCTGTGGGAACCTGCCAGTGCAGGTGCCAGCTGAAGATGCCATTTTATAAACACTGAAGCAGGTAATACGTTTCAGACGTGAATAGTCCCATAAAGCGAACAATTTGCTGACGGAGGCAATCTGAGCAGTTGCTCATCAGTGAAAGTAAATGCTTCACATTCCTGGCTCTTGCCTTCTTTTTTTTTAAAAAAAAAAATCACATTTTGTGTAAGTAGTTAGAGGGCCTGATGCCTAATTCCAGCAGATAATTGTGGGAAAACTGTTTTTTAAGGAGGTTTTGCTTGTTTCATTAAAAAAGTGATGAGATTTGCAGATGCTTTGCTAACATAGATGTGCACTATTACTGTTATCTTTTCATCTGGGCTGATTGAAAATCACAATGACTTTGTTTAAAAAAACACAAACAAGTGATGTATTAACTCCTCTAATATCTCATTGCAGATGAAGTTTCATTTGATCTTAGTAGATGATGTTCAGCTGGAGAATGAAGCTGTTTTAGGGTTGCAAAATTTTTGCACAGGAGTGAATTTTGCTTTTTATAAATCTTACTGTTTTCCTCTAGGGAGGGGGAAGAGGGAGAGAAATAGCTTGACAGGAATCAGTTGTTTTGATTTAAGAGAATGTGAGGAAACGGTATCTTCCAATAAATACAGATTTTATTAAAGTTGAATACTGTGACAAATAGTTTAGACTTAGAATGTCAGATTTGGTATGTAAGCAGAGCAACTCCACTGAGATTTGAGTGCATTGCTAAGATTAATGAAATAGACTTTGTAAAGAAGGGCAATGATTCACTGAGTAAAAATAGGCAGCATCTTAAAGACCTTGTAAACACAGCTATTAATTTTACAACTAGAATCATATACTCTTTGTCTTAGTCTGAGAATAATGCCACTGCATTCTCTGACACTATTCAGTGGGTACAAATTCAGCTCTTAAATAGATTTTTAAATAGATTCTGACAGTGGCCACGGTTGCATTTTTGTTTGCATGCTTTGTCCATACTTTGGAACAGCTTCATGATACTTCTGCTGTATAAAATATTAATCTCTTCCCTCTTAAGCCATCACCCACACCACAAATCCTGCTTGACACACTTGCTGCAGACAGCAATCACAATACAAAAGGAGCCACAACTGACAGGCTCCTACTTTTCTACCTACTTATTTCAGGGTTTGGCAGTCTAGGAAGCACTCCTTGGTTGAAGCATGAAGTCCCTCCCATTTTTGATTGTGCTTAATGCTTACTTTGGTGCTGTAGTTTGATTTGAGGGAAGGGGAATCTCTTCCCCCTTCTCTTCCATAACCTCAGGTGTTGTAGTTTTTATCCATTCTTTTGAGTATGAAAGAAAAGCTTTCTTTAGCTTGACACAGCTTTGTGTTGATCTTTCTAGCAGCTCCTGTCTTATGCCACTGCCTTGATCTTCTACATGAAGTGTATATTTGTTTCTTTCAAAAGAAGGAAGCCTCAAAATTTGGGCAGAAGGCAAAGGCTTAATTCAAGCTCAGTGATATTACTTTTTTTAAATGGAACATGGCAAAGTCATTATCATTTTCCACTGGACCCACTGGCCATGAGTGTCTTTTTCTTCTTTTTCTTCTAAGCTAAAAAGCACAAGAAAGCATATTTGGTGCCATTTCCCTTAATTTTTGAGAACTAAGCCAAAGGCTCAGCTTACTGCTTATGCAGGAATATTAGTAATCACTTTTTAACAATGGGGTAAGCACACAGATCACAAATAAAATTTACTGAACTCCGTGAATTCTGTAGGGTTTTTAAAATTTTCTCCTCACCATTGCAATTTACTGTTTTTACCATTTTTGCAGGGTCCTGAACCTCTATTTTCAGACTGAAAGCAAATAATTCATCTCCACACAGTAACCTGCCTATAGGAGGAATCAGTCCAGTTGACCAGACTGATATCTGGGTATTTAAAACATAACCAAATGCTTAGGCTTTCATGTCAATCTGTAACAACTGGCACAGACCTAAGTGTCATTTGTGCTCCGGCTCTACCTTGTTTTTAGCAGTTGGAGTGTTATTTGACAAGCAGCTCCTTTTCTGGCCAGGGTAACCCACATACCAACCACTACAATGTGGTGAGAAGTGACGGGATGTGACCTGTGCTGGTGAGGACTCTGTCATTTGTAAATGTTCCTGTCTGTGGCTGTTCACGTCTGCCCATTCTCTTACTGTACACGCTTTTCAGGAAGACATAATAGTACTTTCTGGGTAAAGTACACATCCCTTGAAGGAGGCCTTAGCTGGCCTGTTGAGTGGTGGGAATTACTTTCCCTCTGCTGCATCCCAGCTGGGCAGTGCCATGGGGCTCAGCCCCCTTCCCTGTCTGCCTGGCAAGGGGCAGGGGGAGAGGGCTCAGGGTATGGCCCCTTCATCCAGCCCCCGGGAGCAAGAAAATCCCAGACCTAGGAGACATATCAGGGACTCACAGCTGTTTAAGAGGGGTCTGGGATCAATCAGAAAGTGAGCAATTTTTCTAACTGTGAGTAAATCCTGCACCTGGAAAGAGAAAAGGACTCAGGAGACTGAAACTGGAGCAGGCCACCAAGCACCATGCACAATTGCGTATCCCAGCACTGGCATAGAAGATTTTTCTTCCTGTCTTTTAAGTTGTGATAGATGAGGCTGGAAAACAGAGAATGGTCTCTACCACCAGATAATTTGGTGCATCTGAGTCAACTGTTTAATCTTTCATAGTCAAAATCTCTTCTGCAACTGACCTGTGTTCTGTAAAGCGGCTGAACTAAAGGATCTAATAAAGGAATATTAATGCAGGTGTCTCTGTTACATGGAAAACAGAGTATGCAATGACATTCCCTTCTGCTGTGGAGCAGCATGTGGTTTTTATTTTCTGTGTATAAATCAACGTATTTTATTTGTTTTGTAGTAATTTGTAATACATGGATCAGTGTATTCTACGGGAACTTACACTAATTATTCAGGAATGATCCCCTATTTAATTGTTAGGACTAATTTTTCAGCCTGCTTCTTCCATTAGCTGTGCCATGTAAGCAAATTTTTAAAAATGCATGTCATCATTAATTATCTCATAGAGGAGTCATGATTAATGCTGCTCTGATGTCTAAGCAGATCAAGGAACATTCCTGTAGCTGACACCATGGGAACTTCCCCTTTGAAGTGACTGTAGACTTTGGCTGATTGAAAACCTCAGGACTATGCCCAGGTTGGTCTTTCCTCTGAAACTTAGTTAAACCAGGTGAATTCTTTATGCTTCTTCATGACATTTTTTTGAGATGACTGCATATCATGTTCTTCCTGAGACACTGAAACTAAGCATACCTCACATTTTCTTAAGTATCGCCAACATTTGTAATTTTTCTTTAAAGGAATGGCTTAATGAAATTCTTGGAAGTTTTCTGAAAGCTTTTGAAAATCCTGGTTTGCTTTCTCAGTTTTGGGCAGCTCTGTGCTGACATGTGAAAGGGAATATGCACATACCTTAAGGGTGATAGCATTACTGCTGCAAAGTTTATAAGCTTACAGTAAGCTCACATATATTGAATTCAGCAACAGTTAAAAGCATATAGGTATGGAAAGCCTTATGCAGGCACTTAACCTTTCCTCACAGAGCTGGCTGCTAGAGGCTGTGTCGACAGCTCAGTAATTTTACAGAAGTGACCATTAGTGTTTCCTGTCCTCCTTATGAACTTTGAAAATATTCAGTGTTTACCTCTGATGACAGCATTCTGCACTCCAGATGCAGAATCCTTTCGTGCTGCTCAGGATTGGCAAGCACAAGGAAAGGCGATGCAGCCTCCTCCCTGAGCAGCACAAAGCTAATCCACAGGCCCAGGTGAGGAGCAGCCCCTTGCTCATGGGGCTTCTGAGCAAGAGAAAGCAGCAGAAATGGTCCCTGGAGACTCTTGATCACAGCACTCATAAATCTTCATGTTATTTCACCTCACCTCTTGGCTATAACCAATTGAGAAAGTCGTCCTCTCATGCAGCTTCAAATTCTTGCAACTAAGAATTAGAAGTTGCAAATAATTCTGCAGCTGGGAAAGTATTTCGCCATAGCTGCGGTGAGGGAAAAGTCTATCGGTTGTAGGGCTGCTGGTTTCCTCCAAACAATTTACCCAAGCAGATTAAGATCTGAGATTTTCCAAAGTACAAGTGCAATAAAATAGAGTAGAAAACAAGAGCTCCTGCTATACTGTGGCTACCTATTGAACTCGCAAGGGAATTGAGACAGAACATGCTGCCCACCCCATCTGACAGCAGTGGGATTCAAATCTTGGTTTGCATCAACAAAGTCATTTACAATAAAAACAAAAGAGCTTCTCTGGAAAGCATTGAAGAAATAACTGTTGTGGGAACCCACAGCTTCTCGGGGGAAGGAGTAGAAAGAAGGAAGAGAAAATCCTGGGGCCTTTGTTCCCAAATGATAAAACTCAAGACTCCACGTGTTGCCTGCCGGGGAGGCTCAGCAGTGTCAGGTGGATTGTGCCCGTGCTCGGAGCAGTGACTGGGGCTCCCTCTGGCTAAACCAGCTTGGTGCCACTTGTGTGTCTGCCACACTGCCCTGAGGCTGTGTCAAATACCAGCATGCATCAGAAAAAGTAGTGGTGGTAGCAAGTTTTATTTGCAGCCTGCTCTTTCAAAGGGAATGAAGGATTTCAGGCAGTTTGGGAGAGTTAGGGCTTGGCTAAGCTAAGCATACACACAGGTGCCTCCCTGTGATCTGCAGAGGCTGTGAGTGAATGGCTCCAAGCAATAATTGCTGCCAGTGAAATATGGAGCTAATAAATGTCTGCAGTTAGCAGCAAACTGAATAACATATTTTGAATAGTAAGAATGGTGTTTGAACTCCCATAAGTGTAACAACATGTAGCTGTAGACTTTGTTAATGAATAATTACAGTGTAAAATTAAGCATATGGAAAATATTTCCATTTCTGTTTTCTGATTTATAACTTACTTTAAACACTTAGGGACAATGTTCTTTCCTGCAATCGAAAATGACTGGTGTATGGACAGGTTATTAAAGATATTTGATTTTTGCCTTTGAATATGACTTTATTCCCCAAACCCTTATGTGTGGGGAAATGTATACAAGTGAGTAGTTCGTCTTGCTTCAAAGTAGAACACATCTGGCTTCAGAGTCCAACTCTGAAAGGTGACTTAGAAGCAAAACCTGTAAGAATTTCAAAAATTCTTCTTAAATCTTTGTATCATTAGGCACTCATCCCCAAATCAGTCTGCTTTAAGGTCTAGTCTGGGACCTGTTTCCAAAGTATATGAACACCAGTCAGTTTTGCCAGTTGGCAGCATGGGACATGAAATATCTGTTATTACTTAGTGCAAGTACACCATGCTACAGACTGTGATTTAGAGGGCTGGTGTTTGCAAATCATTTATGAAAACTTTCTTATGTTTCATCTTGTAAAACTTTGTAATTCAGCTGCTGCCCAGGGTGTTGTTAAGCTTGAGGGTATTAAGTGTTGCAATGTTTCTGTTTTAAAATCACAGTTTTAATGCATTTTAGGAGTTTCTAACTCCAAAAGCATTCTCAGAACATGGAACATTTCTCATTACAAAAGCTGATGCTGAAATAAACTATTTTTTAATTTATTTTTTTTAAGTGAGTAACCCAGCTCAGTCTGTGGTGTCCTATAAAACCTTTCAAATTGGGGAATGGAGTGTATATGTAAGGAACACGCTCCCAGGCTTAGGACAAAATGTTTTGCTGCTGCTGATGCTGCAGAGGCAATTCTTTCTTAAATACTTTAGCATCAGTGTAACTGGCATTTTGGCATCACTGCCTTACATTGCTCCATGTCATGTTGGGGTATTATTTAATTTGGTTTAGGAAAAGTGTTGTGCAGCTCCTGTTTATGAGTGATACCACAGACTGGGTTCCTCAGCCTAAGACAAATACCAGTGGAATCTGATGGAAAATGCACAGCCTTAATAGATGTGCTGGTATGCCCTGTTGAATTTTGTTGTTGTATTTATTTTGCTCGGAAAGAGAAAACAAGTAATTAGCCAAGAAAGCTCACAGCTGCATAGCACACTCCCCTCTCTCCTATATACACACAGTCTATTGGTATACACAAAACTGGCACTAATGAAACATAAATAGATCCTTTTCCTGCATGGAAAAGACTTTTAGCATTGAAAGGGAATGAAAGCAATGGGATTCTTTGGAAAACCTAGTTATTTGGGTTCCCAGTTTGGGTGTTAGGCTCTAAAGCCCTCTGTGGTTCCATACATGGTATGAAGTCTTCCTGGGTTTCTTGGGGTTTCTTTTTTTTGCTCTATGTGTTTGTTTAAACCTGTTGGGAGATGGGATCCTTTTTCTGGATTTCTGCAACCACATTATTGACTGCTTCCAGCAATGATCCCCTCTTCCAGAGTCAAAGCTCCTCTTCTTTGCAACAGCCCTGGAGCCTCCAGCTGTGTTTAATGGCATTCACCCCTAAAACAACAGCCAGGTCACAGCTTCTTTTACTCTTACCTGCCCCCATTTTTCCTACTTGCCTCAGTTCCTAAAAGCAGTGCCGTGCAAGAGGCTTGGCAGCTCTGAGCAGTGCTGTTCACACCAAGCTGTTGCCCCTGCACCTCCCTCCTTCCCGAGCTAAAATAGCCCCCCTTGCAGACCTGGCTGTACACCAGCTCTCAGCCACTGGCTGTCACGTCTGCTCTGTCCTCTCCTGCTTCTCTGAGCAAAATGCCATCACGTCCTCTGTCCTTTCTTCACCTACAGTCCCTCTCAAGATTATTGTTCTGAGAAGCTCAGCAGCAATGTAATGAAGTCATGGCATTTATTTCTAGGCCTCCCTAACATTTCTGGTCAGAGATGCCTCACGTTCCAGGAATGGTAGGGTCTGCACCATGGTACTCTGTGCTCTTCAGGACTTTGAATAAAATTCAAGGAGACCTTCTGTGTTTTATTTTAAAAGGGGGAGAGGTGATCTGGCTTCAAATAAGACAGCTTGGATTCACTTATATAGACTCCATGAAACGTGGCAGGATCCTACCCTTCAAAACCCTCCCAGCAGGAACAAGCTAATGAATTCCCCATTACTGTTCTCATAGGGCGGCTCAGAAGTAGGTAGTTTTCTCCTTTAGTGAAACATATTTCCTTTTGAATTCTGTGCTTTTTTTAACAATTACTTTTCTGTTCAGGCAGTCCTTTGACATCAATAGAAAACCTCCTGTGAACACCTTAAACCTCCTCTCTGAACGCCTCTGAGAAGTTCAGGCAATTGGTTAGGGAAGTGCTAGCCCAAGCTCAGCCCCATCTTTCCTGTTGTCTAGCAGAAACCCTTCACTGAGACTTTCTGCATGTTGCATGGAATTTCCTCTTCTGTCTGCCTGAATTTTTGGAGAGCCTTAAACACTGGCAGTGGCTCTGCAAAATTTTTCTGGGGAGCTTGGTAGAAGCTGAGCTGGAATGGTGAATTATAACGAGACTAAAGAACATAACATCACATAATTCCCCAGGAGACTCAGGTTCTGCTCTCACTTTTCCAGCCTTGTGGCTCTGTGTGCAAACCTGGGACTGCTGGACCCTCAGCTCCACAGAGCTGCTCTCAGTGACTCCCTAAGGGCTCTTGAGGCTTGAAAAACCCCCACCTTTGTCTCAGAAAACCTTCCTTTTCTTCCTATGTGCATGAGTAGACTGCAGCAGGAAGGTGGAGGGTGGCTCATAGACAAAGATAAATTTTAAAGGGGTTTGTTCTTCCTATAGGCAGAGGTGTTGTATACAGGAATATTTTAACTCCCCCCCCCCCAACTGTTTGTGTTTCATGGTGACAAATTTGAAAGGTCCCAGTGACTAAGTTAGATAAACTTTGAAATGCCTAATTGTTCTGTTTTTCAAGCGCACCCTCACAGTAATGTTCAGTGCTTTAATAACAGTTTCCTTAGAAAGTTCAAAATGTTTTACATGTCACGATGCCAGAAAAATGGGCTTGTAGGGAAACAAAACAAATATGCAATTCTTAATGGGAAAGGTCACTTCTCTATCCCTTCCTCCTACCTGCTGAAAGGAGTTATTTAACTGTGTGTGTTTGGCCATCTGAAGTGGAGCCCCCTCAAGCTTTCCTGCCTGCGCCTCCCTTTTGGTGGGGAGTGTTTCAGTCTCTTATCACGGCTCCTTTGCTGGAAACAGCTGTTGCCACATCCTCATGGTGGAGCAGCCAGGGGGAACAGCCCAGCACAGCCAGGGGAGCCCCAGCAGATTGTGGCACCTCGGGGACAATCGTGGGTGCGTCGGGCCCTGCACGGCTCACGGAGCCTTATCTGGCCAGCACCTGGGCCAGGCTGCACCGAGCTCTGGCTGTGTTTTCTCTCCTCACAGGGCTCCTGTCCCCACCAGAGCTGTGGCCCTCGAGTGCAGCGGGCAGTCACGTAAGAAGAAACATCAGGGAAATGCTGGAGCGGGGATAAGAAGAGGACGTAGGCTGGTGATGAGATCTGAGCTGTGCGTGCTTGGCAGGCCCATGAGGTGGCTGAGCCTAATCAGAGACTGGCCAGGCCCTGTTCGGGGGGACAATCGGTGTCCCCGGCACACAATGGCAGGGGAACTACGTCCTCGCACGCACACAGAGGGAGGAAGCCTCCACTTGACAAAGTGGATATTTTAACTGGAGTTATTTTCTCCAGTTTCGCCTCTGCGCGTTGGCAAAGAGGCTGCAGATCTCTCAAAGCAGTCAGAGGAAGTGAAGTTACAGAAAAGGATCAAAATGGGTAATCACTGAATAGCTGCATTTCCATCCTGTCTTTGTATGACACATGTTGTTCTTACATACAGCACAGGAATATGCAGTCAGCTGAGTGACAGTCCCAGAGAGTTTATCCTTTAGCACTGATGGCTGAAACCACTCAGAATTTGTGCAGGGGATGACAACGCTTTCTTCCTGGCTGTGATTCCTCTCCCTCTGCTGCAGCCTTTCCCAGGGCTCTCAGCTGGCTTTGCTGTGATAAACTCTGGTTCTTACATTTTTATCTCAAGGTCCACAAGCTCTCCTGCCAATGCCATCACCCCACGTTTGCCTCATGGTACAGCCTGACATGTACATGACCACCTTCTTTGTTTTGTGCCATTTGTAACACACAATTCCCATGCAAAAACCCTCTTCCCTTATTTCCCCACAGCAGTCTTTTCATATTCTTCTCTTGAGATTTTTTTATCTTCTGCCATTTGATATATTCACAGTTAAATAAATAAAAAAATAAAAAGAAGTGATATCTTGCAGAATTCTGCAGCTACAAAAGGCTGGAAAGCTTTAGGACATCTTGTAACTGTTTTATGATAAATACTGTTCAGCAATCCTTTGAGCACACCTGCACTACATCTGGCTCTCCAGTGAAGGCTAAACTTGTTTGCCTGAGTTATTTTACTTTTTAATTACATACATAATTTGGACTGTTTGTATATTGTATTAGGCACTTAAGAATTGCAGGTAATTCTGCCTAAACCAGAGTCACATCTTGGACCGTACTGCCGGCCTCTGTAATCTTGATTTTTTTCTGTGACAGTAACTAGAGCCAGATGACTGAGGAAAGCATAATGCTGTGTCCCATAATAAAACATTTGGGAAAGGTTTTTTTTGTTGTTGTTGTTGTTGTTGCTAGCCAGGGATCACTGGACAGCTGAAATCTGATGCTTAGCACTGACTTTTGATGTGTTTCAATCCAAGCACCCACACATGCTTCCACAGGTTTCCTAATAACTTGCTGGAGTTACAGCCCAGCCTGCGTTATCCCTCTGAGAAGCTGAACAGCCACACACACAGGTTCTGCAGGCACCTGGACAAAGTAGCTAGAGAAGCAGCTAATCCTATTCTTAGCTCGGCACGCTGGTTATCTGTAAGAGGACAGCCTGCCAGAAATATCTGGTGACATATTTGTCCAAGGGAGGGAGGTCTGTGCCAAGATGCTGTGGGTGCTGCTGAATGGAGTTGAGTTTAGGAGGAGAAAAATCTGTGAAATGTGAACTCAAAAACACAGCTGTTGTTAAAGAAAATGAGAAGCTGTTCCCACCAACACAGATATATTCAAGATACAGATATTTTTAAAAAATTATTTTTTAAGTATCAGGAAATTAAACAGTAAATGCTGCGGTGTCAGCCAAAGTTAACTCTACCTAATACTTTTGGCTTGGCCACCAGAGGTGGCAGCAAGCTGTATGCGCAGTTAAATGCTGTTTTTATTTCATTTCATTTTAAACTTAAAGCCCTTTATGCAGGTTAAACATTCTGGGACTTGTGCTTGAGTGTCACCCAGCAGCTGGGGCTGTGTGTGCGTAACCCGGCGGTGAGTACGTGGTACAGTCCTCCCTCTGTGCCCGCTCTGGAGCAGCTCCACGCTGGTTTGCAGCTCCAGCAGCAGAGCCTGGCTGCACAGCTTGCCCAGAAGCAGCAGCCTGGCCTTGGGGGGCTCCCTGCAGTGCCTGTGCTGGCTCAGGCTGGCAGCTGCTCACAGATGCCCATCAGATCGCTGTAAGCCACCAAGGATAAAAAACAAAGCAGCAGTTTAAGAGCAATACCTGGCAAACAGCTGCTCTCTGTTGTCTGCAGAGAGGGCTGCTTCTCTGCAGGGCATTCAGTCTGCCACAGGCTCTGCCAGGCATCCTGTGAGGTGCTTTGGAGCACCATGTGCAGGCACCCACTCCACGCTCTGGGCCCTGGACCAGGACTCCCTGATGGGAAATCTTCTTTGCTTTGTGTGCATCCAATGACCCCAAAGTCAGGTGCTTAAATCAGGAAGCCTCCCCTGAGGTGCCTGAGCCCATTTCTGCCCACCTCCCTCTGTCTGGGTGTCAGAGTCTCCTCTGCTCTCCTGCTTCTCTGGGGAGAGAGCTCTCCAGAGACAGCTCCACAACATGGCTGGGAATCCCTTTTCTCCTGTATTTTTTAGCAGTGAATGCCAGGCAGGATTTAGGCTAAGGCTGTACTGGTCAGGATGGCTTTGGTGGGCACTGAAGAGGATTTGGCTCTGGGGAGTCCCTCAGCACTGTCTGGGCTGGGGCTGACCCTGGCAGGAGCTCCTGCAGGACCCCAGTCCCTCAGTGCCCGAGCTGGAAATCTTCAGGTGCTCCTGCTGCAAACTGGTTGGGATTCCAAGGGTGACACAGCTATTTAGGCTGTGGTGCCCTCTGAGAGGTCTCTGTGGAGACAAGAGGGACTGTGGCCTCTGCATTGTTTGCTCTAACCACAAGCAGAGGTGGAAGCTGATCCCTGTGGACTGGTTTCAGCTGTGCTCATCTGTGCCCTGAAGAATAAATTGCTTTGAATTCCTACAGCCATGAATTTTGTGTGTGAATATAATATAAAAAGTCACTTCAGTTCAACAAAAAAATATTGCCCATGAGGCAAGGAATTGTTTTTTTATTATCTGCATCTTGGTTAACAAATCCGTTCTGATAAATGCAGACAATATCAAGTCCATTGTTGTTGGCACCCAAAAGTAACAGTTAAGTTGTCTTGGGCAGTTCTAGTGGATGATGTCCAAAGATGACAGGCTTTTGCTGCTGATAAGTTCAAAGTAAATGTAGTTTTTAGGTATATAGGAGAATTGTTGTTACCTCTGGGTACTGAGTGTTCCTAGTCCAGTTACGTAAGGGCAAACAGTGACGAAGTTGGCTTGGAGCCTTCTTCAAGGTTTATTTGGATCACAAAGAGAGTTCCCTACTCTGTAAAGAGAGAAAACTGGGTTGATTTCACACTTGAAGCCATTCACTATGAATGCCTGTAGCAACACCTGGCAGAGGTCCCACTATTACAGAATGAAGGCACCAAACTGTGTATCAAAAATACAAGAAGAGCAAAGCAGCCAGGCAGGACATCTCTGTCAAGGAAATTGATGTCCCATTCATTCAGCCCTACAGTATGTTTTCCTTAGACATCCTGTGCCTCCTTCAGGGTTTTAAAATGAACCATAACAACTTGTTCCTGCACACAAAGCCTGGTACTCATTTGTACTTGCCAGGTCAAGCTCTTTGCTTGCACGAGGGCAGAGACCCTCCTCCGAATCAGCTTCTTGCAGGGGGAGCTTCCCAAGTTAAAGCAAGGTTTAAAAACTGCACTCCTGCTAATGCACCAAAATGGAATTTAATGCCGAGTGATTAGGCTGAACAAGTCACAGTTTGTGTGTATTGATGAGAAGTTTTCAGGCAAGTGGCAGTTTTGTGGTTTACTTTTGTTGTGGTGAGGTCTCATCTAGGGCAGTAATACTGGTGTGTAGGGAAGAGGCTGGGCAGAGACCCGGTTCTATTTCATTCCCAAACCCCATCAGTGTCCTGCTGAGCCTGTAGCAAAGCCTCTTGTCACCTGGGCCTCTGTTTCTGTTGATAAATGACAATGAACCGAGATTCTCACCAGGATGAATGCATCATCAGGCATTTAAGAAGCGTTTTAAGATCTTCATAGGCAAGATTTGTTCTACAGAGAAATAAAATGTATTTATTTCTGCATGTGGTTGTTGCTGTGATACATTCTGCAGCTTTGTCTATCTCTCTTGTGCTTTTTCTAGCAATCCCTGCTCGTAGCTGTTTCTCCTGCTCATGTCCTTGCAGGAAACAGGGCCATTCCACATTTGACACTCATTCCCTTCACATGCAGTTTAATTCAAATCCAGTTCAGTTGTGCATGATCTTTGCTCCCTTCCACTCAGTATTGGTAAGGCAGTGGGAGGTGAATGGGAGGTGTTTTCATCTACGCAGATGGAATATGAATGGAAACTTCTGAAAGCAGGTGGCCAAAAGTGACAGGGTCAGGAGCAGGTTTGAATACAAGGGTAGCTTGAAGCTTCTTTGTGACACCTCAGTAACAGTAGTTAATAGACATTTTTGCTCCAGCCTTTGAATTTGCATAAGCTGGGGTGCAGAGATTTGCCTGATCTGCTGTGTGAGTGCTGCAGTGTCTGTGGGCAGCTCTGGTATCCACAGCATCATCCCTCATTCCAGTGTTGCGAACATTTTCGGTGATTAGCTGGCAGAGGGAGCCCTGGCTGGCCTGAGAGCTTTCCCTTGCTGTTTACTATCATTATAATAAGATATTTGACCCACACAATAACAGCATTAGTGGTGGGCTCTAACCAAAATCTTTGGATTCTAAATGCTCTAAACTTCGGGAAATGGTCAGACCCAAATTTTGTGGCTTGGCACAAACTCTGAATGAAATGAAACCAAACATGCCAAGTCTTAAAACTCTTTTAGAGTCAGAAGACTTACTTTCTTTCAAAAGAGTTCGATTCTCTTGTTTGAAGTGCTTCTTAAGACTTTTCAAATGCAAGTCAGGTTTCTCTGCAGTGTATTTTTTTTACCCCAAAATCCTTTCATATTTATGGATTATTTTCATAGACTTCTAATATTATTTTCTCCTTGATTTTTGCCTATGTTTTCATCTCTGTAGTGAGAGGAAGAATTAACAGTTGTAGCTTTGATGTTTATAGGCTTCAAGCATTTTTTTTATGCTGTGTAGATAGATGTACACTTTTATATGCCATACTTGGAAAATGTACTGGTGATATGGTTTTAATTTGAAATTGGTCTGACATCTAAAGCTAAACATCTTAATTGTCCATCTAATGCTTTCCTGTGTCCATCTAATGCTTTCCCTTTGGAGACTTGTGTGCTATTGAATGTTTGATACACAAAGTCCACTGAGTGCCAAACTCTGAATGTTACAGAGAAATCCTTGGATTATGTGCAGTGCTTAGTGAAAGCTTTGAATGCTACCAGATCTCTAGAGAAGGACTTGAGGACCCTGGGCTGAACTTTTTTTGTTTTGACACTGGTTTGTTACTTGACAGATGACAGCCTGATTTTCCTGACTGTTTATTTTCAGGAAGAACATGAGCATTTTCAGTGCTCCTCTCAGCAGCTCACTTCTGCCTTCCCAAAAAGTCAGATGGCAGGATTCTCTTAACCTTTCTGTTTACTCCCTTTATAAACAAAGATTAAGGGGACCTCCCTGGCAAGCTGATGTTTCAATCCTGTAAGGAGCTCAGCGACTGGATCTGCCCGATGGGGCGGTGGCGTGTGCTCGCACACCTCAGGGTCAGGCAAGGCTGGCACAACAAAGAAATGAATGGGGAGTTGGTTCTCCTTTCTCCTGATGGATCTGCTCGTGGTTCCCCTTCCCTCTGCTGAGCAGAGAGTCTCATGGGTGCTCCATGGCTGGCAGGGACCGTGGGGCTGCAGCTGGTGGCCTGTGGGTTGGAGCTGACCCGTGGCAGGACCTGGCTCTGAGCCTGCTCCTTGGAGAGGATGGGGAACAGCAGCTCGGGCACAGCAGCCCCACTGCTGCTTGTTTGCAGCAGCTGAAGACCTGGCCAGGATAACTGGAAGGAACACAAAACATTCCTGAGCCTGGAGGGGTTCCATAGCTCAATCTGGGGCTTAGAAGCCTCTCCATATTCTTTATTTCAGTGTTTGTGAGGTTTGTATTTGTACTAACTTCAGAGGGCTGTCAGGAGGAAGCTGGATCAGCTCAAAAAGAGTGTGGTTAGTGCTTCTTGTAATGCTGAATCCAAGTGCTCCAACTTCTTGACATTATCAGCACTGAAATAAAAAAGAAAAATAAGGAAAAATAAGCTGAGCCCGGAGTTTGGTACGTTGTGTTGATAATGTGAGCGTGGTAAATATCCATAGGCATACATTCTAGACATACTTTTATATGTCATGCCTGAGGAGAAAATTATTGTAAAAGTGTGCTTCCTAATGCATCATCCAGACCTTGCAGCCTGAGCAAAACAGTGAAGGCTTACTCAACTAATCTTCTCCTAAAGATAATACTGTGATATTTCACGCCATTTTGGGGTGGTTGTTTTTTTTTTCCTAGCAAGATCTGTATGCATTTATCATACATTAAAAGGCTAAGGTAAATTATTTCCCTCTAGAAAATGCCAGCTGCAATAAATCCTCCCCCCTCGCCACTCCTGTAATGGAGAGCTTGGCATTTTAAAGCTGTTGATTCACCTTGCTTGCAGGAGTCCCCTTCTTGCCAGCTCACCTTCCCAGCCACCAGCTCCTCTGCTGCTCCACTCTCTCCATCCATGGTCCTGAGGTGCTTTTCCATGTACCCTTCCTAATCTTTCACATGAGGCTGTGTTCCCATCCTGTGTTCTTCAGCTGATCCCCACTAGCATCCAAGGGGTTATCTAGTGACTTACAGCTATTCAGGGACCCAAATTAGCATCAGTCCCCTTAACCTCCTCTCTCCTGACCTGCAGCCCCTCAAAACCCTCCTTTCAGCTGAATGGTGCCTGTCTGAGGTGCAGGCTGTGCTGTACCCAGTGAGTGCATGGTGTGTGTATGTACTTTGTGGTATGTGCTGATTGAGCCCGGCACGCTGCTCTCTGATACTGCTTTATGACAGTAGAAATGTCTGCTTGTGTGTAATGTCACGTCCTAGTTGTCATGTTTATTCTGTGGCCAGCATTGCCAGTGGGATCCAGGCTGTACCTACAGAAAGAAGTGCTTTATGCATTTGTACATTTTAAGAACTGAGGTTCATCGCTGTTTTTCCATGTCCCTACGTCCCTGCCCAGGTCTCACTAGCCAGAGCTCCCTTACACAAAGCTGCCTGGCAATCCAGGCTCATATTCCTTCTCTAGACTGGAAGCAAAATTCCTTCTTTTTGAGCCACTTGCCTGGTTTCTGTTGTTGCACTGGGTGAGGGTTTGGTAGCGCCTCGTGAACTCGCCCTTCCAGCTGTGGCTGGTAGGGACATTTCAGTACTACTTTAAAAAAAAATTTAAAAAAAAAATAAAGAGTGGGAGTAAAACACTCAAGTTTTGCAGCGAGGCCGCACTGACAGTTTTAAATGCTTATTTGTGCTTTCTTGTGCGTTAGCACTGGAAAATGAGAATGTGAGGGTGGAGGAGATCACAGCGTTGTTTGGCGGCACCGCCTCTGTGCAGCAGCAGCAGCTCGGGGACAGGCACGGCGTGGCTCTGCTGTGGTGGCTCTGCTGTGGTGGCTCTGCTGTGGTTTAGCTGCTGTGGTTTAGCTGCTGGCTGTGAGTGGCTTGGCCACCACCAGCCCCACGTTATGTAAAGGTCGTCTGAACCTGGGTTAGTTCTACTGCCACCAGACTTCAGCAAAAGTAAATACGCGAAACGTTACATAACCTGAGGGGAGAAGTAGGATGAAAATTATGGTGCCCACAGATTGAGTGGGGAGGGCTGTGGGTGTTGGTAATGAGTAATTTAGAACATCTGCAGACTTCTTATTATTACTTTTTTCTCAGTATTTTCCATTCCCCTGCTTTGTGGTAGTACCTTTCTTAAAAGACCTGGAGGCAATGTAGTATCCAGCAGTAGGTCAATTGAAAGGCTTGGGTGACTTTCATTTAGGTTAGTGCTGAAATGCTGTGCTCAGAATCAGAATCCAAATGGTGCTTGAATAATCTCAACTTGCCAAGTCTATAAAGAAACTTCCCCTATCTCTTCCCAACACCTCTCCTCCTTGTGTCCCTCAAAGCTGGGATGTTTGTATAGGGAGAGATCTGCCATTTCCCACATCAGCATTAGCTGGTTCGTGACATGTTCTCTGTTCCTTTGTGGAGGAGCCATGGTGTGGTCACTGGGGCTTCTACAAACTGGTGTGTTCAGACCCCCAGTTTCACTCTCCGTTGATATTTTCCCCCTCCATCCCCACAAGCACAATAACATCAATAGCACTGAAAGTCTCCTTTCCATCCATGAGTTTTTCTGGGGTTTTTTTAGGAAAACTGTAAAACTAATAATCCTCTGCTTGCAGATACAGATCTTCATGCTAGTCTGGAGATATTCCCTATGCTTGGGACAGGGCCAACTGGACCTCTTTAGTGTTCAGCTTTCCCTTTTGTAAATTTTTTTTTTTTGAGAACTTATCTGTATTAGATATGTGAGCATTTCATTCCTTTGTTGTTACGGTTCAAGAGAGGAGATATTTCATCTTCCACATGCTCAGTTTAATCAGAGGGCTGAAAAGAGGTGTTTGGGGATTCCAATGTTATTTATTTTTCCCTATTAGGAGATGAGTCACGAGCAAGTGACAGCGCTGTCTCCAATCAGAGGGACTCAGAGCTTGTGGATGCCAAGGACTTGTCTGCTAATGATGACTTTTAACTGCACAGTCTTACAGCTGTTCTCTGAGCCTCACTCTGCTTTTCAGGTGTGGCTTTGGCCTTTTATTATTCTTCTTCCCAGCCCACTGGAAAGGACTTTTCACTCTTTGTCAGCCAGCACACGTCCTGAGAGGTCCTGAGTGCTTTTTCATCCCACTAAGTGGAGGGGGTGTCACAGACGGTCAGCATTGCTCAGCACTCCCTCAAGCACATCACAGAGGCATCTGTTGGCAGAAGCACTCACGAAATTACCCATCAATATCTCTGCATTTCAGCTGTCACATACTCACTGCACTGATGGAAAGTCACGTGTGTGGCCCAGGCTGGGATGGCTTTACAGGAAAGATGGCTAAAAAGTAATTTCTCTTCCCTGAGAGACAGGGAGTGCTCAGGATATTCTGCTTTATGCCAGTGCCACTTGCAGCCAGATATTTAAATCCCATTCAGTTTAACATACCTCTTAAAATGCGTATACCAAGTGCTGCCTCAAGATGCTAAATACTAAAACTGAAAGAAAAAAATCATCTCCTGTTTTATTTGTTGCTCAGGGTCTTTTCCTCAGTGATGTAGTCATTTTTGTTATGACACTGCTCTGATTTGAAATAATTTTCTCTCTTCAGTGCTAAAAATTAATTACTTTTAAGAGCAGAATGAACTGTATGTTAAAAAGAATTTACTTTCTACATTAAATGGTACAACTGGCTTTAAGTCCAGGGGAAAATTATATTTGCTTTAAGGGAAAAGAAAAATAATTGCAAATAACTGTGTGCAAAGCCAGATGAGATTGGCTGGATTTTGAGGAAAATGTATCTTAATCCCTTGATTTGACAGTTGCCTGGCAGTCAGAGCAGGAAAAGAAAGTCACTGAGCTTTTTTTCCTTCTCTGTGAGGTGGGAAATGCACATCCTATTGCAGAGATGGAAAAGGAACAAATAACTCTGCAGGGCAGCTTGACAATCACATACAGATTCTTTTCTGGAGAAAGAGCTCATAGTCAGGGAATTCCTGGGTTCCAGTGACAGGAGTATCACAGGCTCTGCTCAAGTCTCCTCCAGATCTCAGCTGTATGTTTACATGAGTGCTGTGGTAGTGAATTATGGAGGTTTGGGGGTTTTTTTTTGTGTACTGTGTTCATCATAGCTGTCACTCCAAGACCTAAACAAAACTGGAGCCTTGCCATCCTGCTGCTGTGGCAACACAGGAATAAACTGTTTATGACCAAATAGTTTGAAGTCTGAGAAAATAAAAAAATAACAGGTAGAGGAGAGGGATGGGATCTGTTCAAGCATCCATATGTGTGTGCTTTAGGAGTATATGGACATGCACAGAGGAGGAACAGAGGCATTGTGACTATCATCTTTTCCTGTTTGTTATTTATTTTTTAATGTTTTCATCATCCAATGTCTTGAAACCATGGCAGAGCAAGGTGTGACACCATTCTCTCTTAGAATCACAAAGCATTCCTCACCATTCTTGTTTTAGACCAGAGTTTCTTACTCCCTACCCTCCAAACAAGGGATTGAATTGCATCCCCCCAGTTCAGGCTACAGGCACTTCAGATCCTGGATTGCTCCCACAGAATTAACAAACCCACTGTGTCTGGGGGCTACAGAGCTAATTGCCACCTCCTAAAGCTTCACTTCCTCTTGTAAAGAGTGAGGCTGTGGTCAAGCTGTAAAAGTGCAGCTTGCAAAAACATGTTTGAAGTTTTTGATGTGCACCATCATAGTTGCCTTTAGAAACACACCTAAAGAAGACATGGATTTCCAAAATTCAGGGTGATTTACCTGGTTTCCTCCTCTATGTAGCTCAAGTCCACAGCAGATTAACTCCATGAAAACAAGTCCTCTGTGGTAAGTTAAAGAAAGGCAGAGCTGGGGACATTCAGAACTGCTTTGATGGGAAACAAAGAAATGGTATCTAGCACACATAAAAGCCATAATATATAGCAAAAGCAGATGGAGCTGAAGGCCAGTAAAGAGCAAAGGTGTAAAAGCATGTCAGCAAACATATAAAAATGACCCCAAGGGGATCCGAGTGTGAGGAAGAAAAAAAACATGAACAAGAACAGTATATTCCTGCTGGGAGAGGGATGTGCATGGTGGGGGTTCACTGAAACACCTCAAAATGCCAGAATGAAACCTGTGGCACTGGGGCCCAGAGAGACTGGGAAAGGGAGAGGATAGCACCAGGAAACAGAAGCTAAGTTTGTGTATATCAGTTCTCACTATACTAATATGTTGGGGTTTTTTTCTGTAATTAAAAAAAAAAACTAAAAAAATAAATCTTGACTAATAGTGATTAGAGCCTTAAGACTTCAGTTAGTCTAGCAATAAATACTTGTTTTTTGGTATACATATGAATATATACACAGACATTTATATATGGTGTGCTTCCCCTTTACTGATAAAATGAGATTTTCAGTGTAACAAAATAATTAATCATGTGACATCACCTTTCAAACGAAGGTTTGGGCTGTAGCATTGCAGCCTGGGGATGATAAATGTCCACAGTTTAGTGTCACACACATCCCACCTAAATTATTCACACGCCCTTCAGGCTGGCCTTGGCTGCCCTCAGGAGCCCTGGACACAAATGCACATGTTGGGTCTCAGGCTGGGATAATTACGTATGTGAGGGCTGCTGGGGTGCAGGGGGGCAGTGTGAAAACAAAAGAGCCTTGAGTGGCTTCCAAAGAGTCCCTGGGACCACGCTAGGGAAGCCTCTGTGGTAAGGCAGACTAACTCTCCTAAGGGTCCTTTTCCCCAAGTGAGATCTGGATGATGTGTTAGTTTTCCTGCTTAGAGCGATCAGAATAAACCCCAGTGTGTTCTGCTGGTGGGTGTGAGCTAGGCAATCTGCTTGTGCTTTCATACCAGATGGGTTAAATATTCCCCACCCTATGGGCTGGTTTTCACAAGGGCAGGCAGCACAGGAGGAGAGGGAGCTTGGCCAGTGCTGGGGGAACACGCAGAGCCATGGAAAATGTGGGAATGGGGCTCCATCCACACTTGCTGTCTGTGGCTGCTGCCGTGCGTCAGGCTCTGGCTGTTCTCACTTTCCCACCAAGCCTCCCACAGCTGAGCAGAAAGGGGCACAGGCTGAGTGGCAAGAAGTGGTTCTCCTCCAGCAGCACTGGGTTTCCATGCTCCTGGCAGGTGGGGATCTGCCCAGGACCTTCTTCAAGCACAGAGTGTGACTGCAGAGCCAGCTCGCTTTGGAGTGCTGGTCACACTCTGTAATTCCTTCTCTAAGGAATCTTGTGTTGCTAGTGGAGATGATTACAGCCATGGGTGAGAGGTGGAGGTGGCATCTCACACATCTGAGCCTGGGGAGATTATCTGCATCCCCTTAGGACAGGACAGATGGCACTGGCCATGGTGCGGGCTGCTCTGGGAACACAGGTCAGGCAGGAGCCAGTCTCCTTCCAAAGCGAGCCAAGGTTTCTCCTGGGCTTCTGTACACACACGTCAGAGCAGCCTCCTCACTGAGGGCAGCCTGCTGCTCCCCTCTAGGACAGTCTGAAGTGCCTTTGCAAAGCACTGAAGCCAACTTTTAACAGTGGATATTCCCTGTCTTCCACTTCTTTCACACTTCCAGCTGAGCAGAAGAGTGAAACTCCTGCTGTAGTCCATGGAGCAACATCAATGCAGCTTCTTAAAATTCCCTGAGGTCTTCATTTGGCTCACATCTTGTACTAGATGGCCATAAAGTTTTAATGTTTGATTTTGTGTTTGTTTTTTTGACTTTTGCTACATTATGTGCTGCCAGATATTGAGGTTCATGGTGACTTTTGTTCACTTACTGTGTTGAATGTTAAAAGGGAATAAAAATTGTTATGCTTCAGGCTTTAAAATGTTCTTTAATGCAGGAAGAGAACCTCAGGTACATTTAATGCATTTCATCTACAAGAAGTGCTTTTAAAGGATGACTGCATTAAAAATATTTCCTCAAAATAAGGTAGAGAGCATTGGATATTTATCAACAAATAAAATGGCAAATAAAAGAGGCAGCTGGTTCAAGGTTTATCTCTAAAAATTACTGAAGCATTTACAGAAAGGTTTTGTCAGGTAATTTGCATATTCATGAGTAATTTCTCCAGTTGCTGTATTTAGTTGATAATGCCTTTTTTTAATACTGTAATTAAAAAATTTTGATCTATGTTACACTTCAATTGTTTGCTCAGATGCACCAAAGCAATTGGTGTTTTGTTTACTTGCTGTTTTAAAAACAGCTATTACCTGTAAAACATCGTTTGCAAGGAACATTTTCATACCTGATAAATTTCTGGGAGGGCCTCCTAGGTAATTGGACTCTGGACACTGCCATTTGAGAACCCCACAGCTACAGAGATGCTTCCAGGACAGGAAAAGGAAGGAAGGATGGAGGAAGAGATAGATTAGGAGGCAGAAGAAGGATGAGTGTGCACCAGGAAAGTTGGCTGCAGAAAAGCCCAGAGCCACTGATAGGTCCATCAATTCTTTTTTTAGCCTTAAGGCAATGAAGATTTATGTTTGTTTGTGAGGGCAACAAGAGAGAAGTTTCTTCATCAATCCATTCTGCAAACATTCCTGGCTGGTAATCCCACACTCAGGACTACAGGCTGCTGTCATCTGGCTGGAACATGGAAATCTTATTCCATGGGCAGTATTGAAGCAAGTGAGATTCCAATTGGGACAAGTATAGAAAGCTGTGAAATTTCTCATGAGAAATTTCCTTTTAGAAAGGGTTTCTCCTCTCTCACATATTAGTATTTCAGTGAAATATTTCACTGACACTGAAATATTTAGCTTTCCACTTGTATCAGCTGGTGTCGAGTTATATGATTCTATAATAATGTAGAAATCTAAATTATGAAGCTAAGATGATGCATTTTGACCTTATCACATAGTAGTATTTCAGGCAAGTCTGAATTACCATTTTTAGTGAAAATGTTGACAAATTGTGCATCTTCTCATGGAACACTTGAGTTTAATGGAAGCATCATTTCCCAGTGGGAAAATGTGCCATTAAACAAAATGTCAACAGCTGCTGGGCTGGAGAACATCCTAGTGGACAATGGGAGGGGAGGAAAAAAAGACACATGTCACTGACACACATATACAGAGTTGATGAAATCAGTTTCAATTTACTCAAGTTGCTCTAGCATCACTTTCAATTACATATGCCAAGGAGAAAGCTACAGCATCCAGCTGTGGGAATCAACAAGACAATTGTGTGGCAGTCGTGAAAAGAACAGTCAGCAGAGAAATTATTTGCATTTGCTTTTCTTGACAGCTGATATTTTCCTGATAAATTGCTGCCCTTTGTTGTTCTAGCTGCTTTGAAGAATCAACCCACTCAAGGGGGTGGTAGCTTTGCCCTCATTTCTGGCTTCCCATCAGCTGGCACAGGTTGGGGAGGAAAATAGGAGACTGAGACAGGAGGAGGTTGCAGACCATGTAGCAGAGGTGAAGTTGGAAGACTGATTAAACTCATGCTGTGGACAGGGTGCTGCTCCAGTGATGGTGCTGTCCAGAGCTGTCAGTGTTAGGGTGGATTTGGGCAGAATTGGTGGTAGGAAAGAAACTTTCATGGCCTGACATAAGCTGATGGCCATTAAAACAAGTAGGCCTGTGAGGCTGCAGGCTGCTGAGAGAGGCAGAGGAGCTATAAAATTAGACTTCTTCTGCCTATGGAATGTGAGTTTGTGCCAGTGAGAGAGGAGGACAGGAGAGATTGTCAAGGCAGATTGCACTTAAACTCCAAACCATGCAGATGTGCCATGGGATTTCTTTCCTTAGCGAGCCCTAGCAAGGAGAAGGTGGAGGGAAACTTTGGCAGCAGGATGTGCAAAAGGTGCCTGCATCAAATATGCAAAATTGTTCCCCCTGGATTTCCCTTCAGTGGGATCATATTGTTGTTAAATGGATTGTTAAATAGGATTTAAATAGCTTATTAAATGGGGTCCCCAGCTGGGTGGCTCTTAGTGGGCAGACTGTTCCAATTATTCTGGATTTGCCCTTTTCCTGCAGCAGCCCTGCCCTGTCTAATACCAATATTTCAGCAAAATTCACTTTTGCAAGAATGTTATTCTATCCTAGGATCTGGGCCAGGCCTTTATTTCTGCTAATTACAGATCAGTCATTCTTTTTCTTTTCTAAATGTTGAAAAAATGTGTTTTATGTGCAAGAATGGCTGATAAGTGATACACCCACAGGAACATTATATTTTTCTAACATCCGCCTCTGTGTTCTTTCTCTAATTTGCCTGCCACTGTCTTTGTAGAGGATCTGTTTCCTTTGCCTAGCACTGTTCCCTGCCTTTTAGGTGTTTTCTTTTTCTTCAGCCACCCTTAATTCCCACCACTGCCACATCACAGTTTATTGCTTTTTAGTACTTGATGAGTTGGTGAGTGTGAACTTTCTCTTTATTTCAGGCATTCTTTGTAAGTCTTCACTAGGTGCTTAATGGTAAAATCTCACCTGCACCATTCTGCTTCATGGTGGGACCAGGCCAGGGCCAAGAGTGACAGAGCAGGAGCACCACAAGTAACCCCTTTCAATAGGTGATCCTATCCTTAAAACCTGTTTGTGGTGCTTTTCATGTAGAATCTTCAGGATGTCTCCTATTTATTTCAAAATTACATCTTTGGCCATTGAAAGAAGTGGTATGAATGCTGAAGTTGGCACCAGTGTTTTCTAAATTAGACTGAGGCAGTAGAGGAGTCTCAGTGATAGAATGGTGCTTTGCCAGCTGGTTTTATACTGGTGGAGATGTTGTGTGTCAGCACGGATGGCCCTGACTCATCCAGTCCTCTTGAGAATAAACTTTGAGGCTTTAGGCAACATTTTCAAAGTGCCTCTGTAGGCAGGGATCCCCTCCTTGTCATCAAGGTTTGAACCTCAGGGTGCCAGAGTCACCACAAACAGTGCCTATCCCACACGTGAGGTGTGTGCAGTGCTCGTGGCCCTTCCCATGGCTTCGTCTGTGGTGTGGTGTGAGGGCTCTCCTAAAACATGTGCCTGTTGTGCAGGAATGTGATGCTGGAGACTCAGCAGGTGTTGGAGGCACCCAGCCCTTGTCTGGGTCCTGTTCCTGCTGCCACACAGTAAAATGAGGAGCCAAATGATCTCTTTGGAGTGCTGGATCCATCAGCAGAGGTTGAGCTGTCTCAACATAGCACAAAGATTCCATTTTCCCCTCAGTCCCAGGGATGGAAACAGAGCTGGAGGGAGCTGGGACACCAGGAGCAGCTTGTCACACTTGAACTTCTCATATGGTAGCACTGCTTTGTTCTTTAGGCTTCCCAAAGGGCAGAAGTGATGTTTCTTGCCCAAGATGGCTGTTGAGAGTTATGTTTTTAGGTTCCATATTTGAAAATCACCTGGGATGTCCGCAGACACATCTCTTTGTGGGGTGACGTCTTTGTTGCACGTGTGTGGAGGAAGAGCCATGACTGTGCTGTGCTGTGGGTGAGGAGCTCTCTGAGAGGAGCAGTCTTGGCATGCCTGGCCAGGGAAAGGCCTGGAGCCAGCTCCTGACCAGGCACCTCGCTGTTCCTGACAGCAGGCCTCAGCACAGCCTGCCAAAAACCCACTGAGGAGTGTGAAATCTGTTTTCTGGGGAAGGAGCTCACACCTGGAGCTAGAAACACAGCTCTCCTTCCCAGTCTTTTGTGGCCAGGGCCCGTCACATGTCTGTCTGAAGTCGCTGCTGTCCAGCAGTTCCTGTGCCAGTCGATTCCTCCTCCTGTTTTATCTGGGCTGCAGGGCAAAACTGTCTTAAATTCTTCACTGGGCTCTTTGAGCTTGCTGTGGGAAGTCTCCCTTGTATCTGGCTGCAGTGAGTGTGGTGTGGAGATCAACAGAGTGTGGAAAACTACTGAGAGCTTCTGGGAGGGGATGGTACACCACTGCTTAACATAATTTGTGACTAGAGCCCCACAGAGCTTTCAGCTTCTCTCTTGTCTGTGTGTGGTGCCCACGTCTCAGAGGACGGGCTGGGGACAAATCCACTCTCACCATGGTTGGCTGAGGTAGGAGCAGCACCAGAGATGGAAATGATGCATAGTGTCATCTCCACATTGAAATAACAAATAAGACCACAAAAGTTCTCAAAATAGCCCTCCTTGGGTTTGCATCAGGGCATCCAAGAGAATGGAAGCCAGGGACAGATTATGGCAGCCTGGAAGCTTCCTCACTTAGCTGACCAACATCCTGCCTACAGGATACAAAGAGCTCCCTACAGGACACAAGATGATGGCTAGCAAAGAATGAACAGGAAGGTAACAGGAGTAGTTATGTTGGCCTGCTGGGTTTCACATAAAGATGCTCTTAGAAGGATGTTGGTGTGATTAGGGAAAGGCATCTCAGCTGAGGGATTTTGGATGTTCACCTCTGCACTCAGGCATGACCCCTGGAGCAAGCCCAGGAAGGATGTGGAAGGGGCACTGCCATCTGGAACACCAGCCCTTTGAGCAAGGGGCAAGTGATTGACCATGGGTTGCTTTGAGTTGTGCTTGCCAGAAAAGTCATCACCTCAAATATATTATTTTTGACTGTCACAGTCCCAGACAGGCTGCTGCTTTGCAGGCCATCCCAATGGCTGTGTCACAGCTTCTTGGTAGCATTTGAAGGGTCATCCTTCTCAGGGTGTCCTAGTGGAAAGAATCCTTGGAAGTACTCAATATAATCATGTTTGATTCTGTACACAGGTCCATCCTGAAGTGCTGTAACTCCTATTTCCTGAGGCACTTATTTCTTGGTTGCACAGGAAACAGTTGTTGATGGCAACAGGAGAGAACAAGTCTGACTTTCAACATCTGGCTTTTGGAGGCCTGAGAAACTCCTGTGATACACAGAGAGGATTTACATGATCAATACCGACCAGTCCCTGGGCAGGGCCAGGGGAACAGCTGTGCCCTCTGAAGCTTTTTATTTTGTGTAGTGACTGTTCAGATGTGACCTTCACTCCTCAACAGGCACATCTCATGGCACTGGCCAATGTGTGAGCAGAGAAGCTGGGGGAAACCCTGCCAAGAGTTGTGGTTGAAATACAAAAAGTGTAACCAATCAAGCTACTTCTGGGATTTCTTTAAATCAACGAAGACCCCATTTGACACCCTGTCCCTCCAGCTGTCACCATCTGCATCTGCTGTGTTCTTGGGAAACAGGATCTCACCTGTAATCGAGGGGTTTTTAAAGCAGAAAGAAAATGTGAAGGTGGTTACAGCATGGATTTGAAGCTTCCCCTCCCTGGATCTGCATTGTGCTGATCCCTTCCTAAGGAACTAAGCATCCCAAGGGCTGCTGTGCCAAGGTGTGCTGAAGCACAGGTCTGATGGCTGGCGTGCAAGAAGTGTCAAAGTGATGAAGCTGTGCTGCTGTGAAGGCTTTGTGCCCTCCTGAGGTCTCCATACGTGAGGCAGACTTTTCCACTCTGAGACAAGCCAGCTTTTGGGCAGCTTCTTCCCGTGCAGTGGCACACACACTGCCCTCCTTCAGGGGCTGGCCCCAGGTTTTTAAACGTTAAAAACATTCGTCTTTTATTTCTGCTGCCGTTCAATATTATGGGAAAAGATGTTATCACAGCTAATCCTTGCGGTGTCTCTGGAATTTCTTGGCCTGTGAGGGTTTATACTGCATTCATGTATTCCATGAATTGGGCACAGGTTTTGCTTCCGACAGCAGGAGGTTTTTTCAAGGGCATCCCAATAAGATGAAAGTGTGGTTGCTGACAGAAACCACAGTGTCAGACTACGGTCTTGAGGATGTTTTGAATGGCTCTGTATTTTAATTCTTGATTTCCCCTGGCATTTAGACAACCAGCAATTTATTTGAAATCCTAAGGGGAGAGGAAAAAGAAGGAGAACTGGAGGAAATGCCTTAATTTTCTTGATCGGAATATTTTGGAAGTTCATATGTGCCCTATTTTTTTAAAAAAAGGAGATAACTAGAGAATAGAAAAAATACTTCAGAAAATCATACTGAAACTTCAGTATATTTTTTTCTGGGTTTTTTTGGGACTTCTAATTATGTTCTAATATGCTGGGAAGGTACAAAGCAATACCTAATGGCTGAAAATAATAAAAAAATGGGTGCAAGGGCAGTCAACCTGGCAAACTCACTGCTGCAGCCTTTTTTGGCAGGGAGTCCCATTTCTTGTAGGAAGGCTTTGAAAAACCCTGGTACTATCACGATTATAAAGTTTGTGGTTTTGTGTAGGAAGAGTAAGAAAAAGAAAATGAGATCTTGTACGTCAGGATATGATCTATCCTTTGTCTCTTCCCCAGCTTCATATTAAACACTTCAGTAGGCATTTTCAAAGGTTGCTGTGTGAAGTATCAAGCAGAAACAATGACCGAATGTTGTAATCGAGGCTGGGAAACCTTAACCAGTAACTTGCAGCTGTCTGTGTGAGTTATCTGCAAACCACATCATCATTGTTTTATGTATATCAAAGCTGGTCATTTCCTATATTGTTCTAACATACCTGCCCTGCTCTGTTGAGGCTGCAGGAAAACAGGAAAGGAGGAGGGTCTTGGCTGCAAGTGGGTATCTTGTTCTTCCTTTGTGATGCCAAAAACATTTGTGAATGAGCTTTGACCCTGAAGTAGACTGAGCTGGTAAGGAAATTCATAATTTTCTGTCCATTCACATTTCATTCATGTTGTTTACCTTTTGTTTAAACAAGGGGACTTTGTTGGGTTGGTTTTGTTGGTTTTTTTTTTTGCTTTGTGGAGCATGATTCACCTATAAATCAGCCCCTCTCCCCAGTCCTTCCAGCCTTTGACAGCATGGGCAGGGTGAGCTGTGCTGGGGTATAACAGCAGAAAGCCTGAGAGGTCACACAAAGCATTCACTCAGTGTATTATTTCTTAAATTCTGTAAAGCGATGCACCATCTGTACAGAGGGGCATCTTCAGGTGTCCTACCTAGACCTCATGTACAGAAATTCCTACTACAGTGTTCCACCAGGTATAGCAGTGCAGCCATGAAGATCACTGGCTGTATTGCTGACATACTGACAGCAGTCCTTTCCCTTCAAATTCTGCTGCAGAAAGTTGGCATTTTTAGTTATTATGCATGCATCTTTTCAAACCTCTGCTTTCTCTTGCCTGTGACCAAAACTTGCTGTTGATGTGCAGCCATTATCACTTTACAGCTGCAACACCTGCAGAGGTGGCACATGGTAAAGGAAGGTAAAGCATAACCAACCAAAGCACTGCAAAACAGGATAAAAATAAATGTGAAACAGCCCTGTGCGTGAGAGTAGGGGAAAGCTTGCACACAAACGTAGGATCAGATAATCCTGGTTAAATGTACACCACGGTGTAATCAGATTGTGCTGTTGGTTTGTGTTGTTGTAATGGCATTTGTAATAAGCAGCTTTGCTCAAAAGCCTGGCATTTGTGCAGAGTGCTGTCCTCTCTGGGGGTGTTTCTGAGGGTGCTGGGGTGTGTGCAAACAGGGCAGCTCAAGGTTGCTTCGCAGTTCTGGTGTCCCAGAGGAGCCAGGTGAGACTGGGCAGCTCCAGTGCAGAGGAGGAGCTGCTGGCAGAGGAGGCTGTCAGCCCTTTGCTGACCCTGGGCCCAACTGCACATGGAGCAGAGCATGATCCAAAGGTCCCTGACCCCACAGTCCATGTTTGCTGCAGACATGTGAACAGCAGTGCCACGCTGGGGTGGCTTTGTGCCCAGGCTGATGGGCAGGGGCTGTCAGCTAGCCCTGCTCCCAGGGATCCTTCCTAGTGTGCCTGCTCTGCCCTGCCTGCCCTGCCTGCCCTGCCTGCCCTGGCTGCTGAGCCCCATGGACAGCCCCATCTTCTCCCTCAGAGAGGAATGCATAAGGCTGGGTATAACCCCTCCTAATTTAACCCACAGGTCCATGTTGCTTAAAACCTGCACCACAAGCAGGATACAGGTTTTCTAGGAGCTCCTCAGGGCTCACAGGTGAGAGATGCCATACAGAGAAGTGTCAGCAGCTCCCCTCTGACACGACCCTCTCTACATCTGACATGCTTTTTTCAGATAATGGTGGTTTTTGGCTTGTCTGAGCAGCTGGGATGGGTTAACAGCAGAGATCCCTGTGTGAGACAGATTTCCAATAGCCGGAGCTCAGCAGCTGAATTTGTGAAATAATCCCGCCGGCTTTAATCAAGAGAGGAGACTGCAAGAGGCTTGTAAATTCCTACAGCAAAATTCTCATTCACGAAGCAGATCCTGCCTCCAATATGCTTATCTCCCTCCCTCTGTGTGCAGAGCCCTTGACGTCAATGGAAGATTCGCTCTTTCGGGGAGAGCAGAAGACTGAGGTCACGCTCCTCCCTGCAAACAGGAGAATTATGTCCCTGGCATTGAGGCGAGAAGGCTTTTGCACAAAAGCAAAAAAGACTTGAAACAATGGCATGCACAGAAAAATAAAAAGGTAGACCGACTGCAGGAGAAGCATTTGGAGCTGTATCAGCAGGCGGTGGAAGGATGCGACTCTCGGTTGCATTTAAAAATGAGCTGTTTGGCAGCCATGAATGGTGTGGAGGATTTCATTCATTCATCCCCCTCTCCAGCTCTGGGAAGGGACATCTGTCAGCCCTGAACCCAGGGCTGTGTCTGCAGCATGCTGTGCTCATAGCCCAGCACATTTAAATCAGCAACCCAGAGGTTAAACTCCGCAGCTCAGCCACCGGTGGCCTCAGTGATATTTATAGATTGCATGAGCAGAATGAGCAAAAGGTACTCCTCATGGCTGAATTATCAGAGGTTAAGTGTGACCAGTTACTTCATGTCATGATGGATGTTGCTATTTTGATTTTTCTCCTTGTATTTGAGGGGAGCAAATATGAGCATATGGGTTTAGGAATCTCCGAAGGAAATATTAGATTTATCGCTTTTATCAAATTACATTTATAAAGCTGCTTTTGCTGAGGAAGTGTTTTGCAGAAATTAACATTTTACCTATCTTAAACTTTGGAACAGTATCCAACCCATGCAAATTAAACACTGCCATTCCCCTCAAAGAACTGTTTATTTCTTCTCTGCAATAAGGGAAGTGAGTTCCTAACTCTGCGGGGAACTTATCGCTCTGCAAATGAGGTTTGTAGCGGCACAGAAATACAGCATAGTTCGCTGAGGCCAAAAGCCAGCTGAGGTGACCAAAGCCAGGAGAGGCGTCCCTGGGCGCTCCCCGAGGTCCTGTGAGGGAGGAGAGATGTCTTCTGCAGGACATTTCCCTTCCAGGGCTGGAAGTCAATCGACATGTGGCTCACGCCACGAAGCCGGGAGCGTAAACGGGGAGTGTGTGTTGCTTTCATCCCGTCTCATGTTCCTGCCGAGGCTGTTATTATTCACCATTTACCTTCTCAAAATATTGAGCCAATTAGAAAAGCAAATCTCTCTTTTGGTGAATGCCCAAGGGTGAAGCCGTAACGATGTGTGTTCTCCGCAAGCCCTAATTGCGGGTGTCGCAGCTGCGCCTGGGACTGCTGGGCTGAGCAAACCCAAATTCCTGTCTGATATATTTTACACCTCGGCCAAGCCACACTGAGTGGCTGCTTTTGTCCAGCTTCATAAGCCGGGTGGCTGAGGCTGGTCAGCGCTGGGATGGGAAAAGCAGCTAGAGGGAAGGAAGGGATGGCTCTTGGGGAACGTCATCGCGAGCGGATGGCCAGGGAAGGTCCCAGCTGCTGGGTCAGGCTCTGTCGCTTACAAACTGTGAAGTGCCAGTGCATTTATTGAGATGGAGGCTGTAATCCTGACTGTGAGATACAGAGAGAAGTTTCTGGGTTTTTGCTTTGTTAATTGTCAGACAGGTGGCGTGTGAGTGTTTTTAATTATAATGGAGACAGGATTGCTCCTGTGTGCCATCAGCTAGATTAGGTATAGACCTAAGGTTCTGCTGTTGAAATTCTATAGTTTTCTTATATTTTCTTTCTTGTGGTGAATTAAGCATCATACTCTAAAAGTTTGCATGGATGAGGGTGTGTATGTCAGTTGAGAGATTTCAAGCAGAGGAAGATTTCAGTATGGAAGTTGAAGAAGCTGCTGTATTTCCTTTTACATGCCAGGATTTCTGCCCTCCTGCATGATGACAGCAGTGCTAACTTAGTGAATCCCTTCATTAAACTCATCTGATGGCTCAGGCTGCCTGCCATTAGTGCTGCTTCATACATGGTAAGTGGTATTGCTAAGCTTTCTAAAATGACTGTAACAATCTAACTGGTGCCCAATGGGATGTCCATCTCGTGTCTGACTACAAGCAATAAATTATGCTCTCACACTGATAATTGCTCATGCCTGGGTTCAAGAATTACAGTCCTGCAATGCTGCTGATTAGAACTGGTCTTCCTTTTTTTGTGCACAGATGCTCCCTGTGATCCACTTCAGTGACTGCCCCAGCTTCTCCAAATTGATTGCTCTTTGCAAAAGAAGGAAGACATAATTCTGCAAAAGCTTTGCAGGCAGCTAGGACCTGATTTAAATTCTGAATATAAATTCTGATTTCTTCTAGGTAGTTTAAAGAAGTATTCTTGGGCATTTTTAGTGATTCTGAAAATGGGGTGGCTCATAGAAAAACCGCGTTCAAAAAGAAGTACCTTCAGAAAATACAGAAGTATTCGAAGACCCTGTAAAAGTTCATGTAAAATTAAGTCTGTTCTGAATGGAAGAAGCAGAAATAACTACGATTTTTTTTCTCCCTAAAATAAATTCCCCGAGCTCCTTAACAAGACTAGTGACAAAGCAACGTATGAAGTTCTGCTCTACGCTTCACTGCCTATTTTCTCACCCTCAGCTTAAAAATAACAGCACTGTAGCACCTTCTGTTTTCTCGTGACGTCTACACACACTTTATGAATAATCTTCAGGGGGAACGCTGTGCTTGATCTCTGATTGGGATTTTCCCGTCTCACCCGGTGTTGACTTAACCCTGCTTCCAAGAAGTCAAGAGTAAAACGCCCATTGATTTCGGTGCGAGCAGATTTTGACTTTTCAGAAATGCTCAGCCATATGTGTTCTCGTTTTGGAAGTATCATGTGGTTGCATTTGGCCCATGTCGTGTTTTAGTCACTCAGAAAGAACACGCAGAGTTCCAGCCTGTCCTTACCTGCCCTCACGACTGCAAGAGCTGAGGGCCTTGGGGAGGTTTTGAGGGCCAAAAGTTTTGCTGTTGTCCCGTTTTGGGGTTTTGCTTGTTTGTTTGTTTTCCTTCCCAAATTTCAAGAAAACGTTTCTATTCTAAGACAAAAGGAATACAAACATTTCTAATGTGCTCTGAAGTAAATCTGAGGGAGAAAAATGTTTGAACTCAGCCTATATGTTTTATTTGGGAATAAATGGTAACAACAACTTTATTTTATTCCTTATGATATAATTTAGTATTTTGAAGGGGTAAAATAGTTTGGAATAAGAAGCTGAAATACTGTTTTAATCTTACTGAGGACCTTTTAAATTTCCTACATTTAAAAATAAAATGTTATCATAAGTGACACATCTGTGAAACATTTACTTTTGGCTGATTGGTATTTTCTGAGGGAAAAATGTTTCCCTGAAAAT
The DNA here is from genome assembly GCF_971803275.1 of Cyanistes caeruleus. Lineage (NCBI taxonomy): Eukaryota > Metazoa > Chordata > Aves > Passeriformes > Paridae > Cyanistes > Cyanistes caeruleus. Next base: position 5,587,726 of record NC_141708.1, on the reverse strand, counting down.
TTCTATCAAGCTTTAGAGTTTCTAAGTCTTTAATGTATTTACAGCCATCAATATCAAAGGGAGGCTTAGGAAATGCTCTGGGTGTATGTTATGTGCTGGGAACTGATTGAGGGCAAGATGAAGGGATCAGAGTTGAGATGCTGTGGAGCTTTAGGTGGGATGAACCTGCAGGCAGGGATCAGAGCCTGTTGGGACAATGGGATTTTCAGCAGCTGTGAATCAGGAGCACAGCCCATTAAACCTGCTGTTCTCCAAGGGTAACAGTCCCTGGCTGGGTGAACAGACCTATGTCTGCTTCAGCCATCTCCATCTGTGGTCACAGAGCCCTTACTTTCACAAAGTGTTTACACAGCCTAGCTTTGCCCAAAGTAACGTGAGAAATCTCTGCTAGAAAAGGACTTAAAACTAATCCTCCCTGGGTCTGAGGTTAATGTCCTTTCCCCTGGATTGTCTTTCCTGGTACCATCCTTGTCCTCCTGTCTGCTTTGTCATCTGTAAGGTAAGCTGAGCATGGTAGGGGAGAGCTCCTCTCCAGCCAAGGGTGTAAGCAAATTAAGAAGACAAATGCAATTAATCTGTGTTTTCTCCCACATTCCTTGTGCTGTGTCCTGCTGTCACCACGAGGTCCCCACTGTAGTCACTGAGGGATTTTCACTGGGCATGGTACAGCTTTTGAGCATGTTTCCTGAGCTAGATCTGCTGGCTAAAGGATTTTCTGTCCCCCTCACATGATGATGGCACACACCATCAAGGTTTCCCATGACTTTGTGAAAAAATGATTGCAGTCTTCGTGTCATATGGTTGTTCTGGTTCAAACACACTGGTCTGAGCAACGTGAGTTGGAAGGAGAGTCAGCCTGTGACTTTGAAAATGTGCAAATCACCCAAAAGAAATTTGTCTCAGATGTTTTTATGGTATTTCAGTTGGAGTTCCATGAAAAGTACAAAAAATAACACTTTGCCTAAAAACAAAGTCCCAAAACAAACAAACCCATAATAAATAAATGCTTGCCAAGAGTCATAAAAATCTTAAACTGTGATTTAATATCCTGTCTTTCTTTTGTCTTAGTGGAAAAGGTCATATAGATGAAAGACATCTGCTGTTGTATCTCTCTTGGATTTCAGGACAAGACCAAAGTCCTAATCATAGCCTTTTTTTTTTTTTTTTTCTTTTTTTCTTTTTTTTTTGAGTGTGTGTGAGCAAATTGCCATAAATTTCTCCTATTCAGTTGTCTTAATGTGTCAGCTCCTGAAGAGGATGAACAGGCCTGTGATTTCAAATGGAAAATCCTTTGTGTTTTATTCTTCAGAGACGGCTGCATGCCTGTTTTAGTCCATTCCTAGAGGCATTTCCCTGAAACGAGGCAAGAGGAGAGCAAGAGGCTCCAAGCCCCTGTTCCTAGGGTTGCTTTCAAGAGTAGGAAGGATGTGAAGGGGTAGCAGTCCAGTCTGGAACAGGTCAGAGATAGAAGGTGTCATCAGAGGCTGACAGTCAACAAGAGGTGAGAAGAGGACAAAACTGGAAAATAAAATAAGTAGTTAATGGGCAGAGATGGGCATTAGAGATGGGCAGAAGACAGAAAGACAAGAAATGTCAGGGTGAAAGTGAGGAGAAACACCTGGTCTGACATGCTCTTAATTTTTCAATGTTCTTTCCATCGTCATGTTTGTATTGAGTCTGTTTGAAATGCAGTCAGCTCTGGACAACAGTGCATTTACAGCCCTTGATTATTCCTGGCAACTTTTAATGTTTTTTCAGTAATACCACCCCATTTTGAAAAATGGGCCTTCCTCAGAAAGCAATTGTGTTGGTGAGTGGGAAAACTGTGACCCCCTGAAGCCACAGGGGATGAAATCCTAACCCTTGCTGAAGGCAAAGCCAGCATCCCCAGTGACAGCAACGGGTTCAGGATGTCACGGGGAGTGCTTTTGGCTGCTGTGCTGGGCTGGAAACTCTTTGGGGATGGGATCTGTGTTCATGTGTTGTCTCGTACAACGAGGTCCTGAATTTGTCAGCCTCCAGGCATTGCAGAAAAGCAAATGCTAAGCTGTCCTGTGAGCAGTGCAAGTGATTAAACATTGGTGCCATTGGATGTCTGGTAAAGGGCAAGTGTCAGGATTTTCTCAGCAGATCTTTCTGCTTTCTCCAGCTGCTTGTTCTCTCAGCAGTAGGAAGGTGCTGTGCAACCCCCTGGACAAGTGACCAGCCATGTGGAGTTGGTGGAGAGGATCCTCACCTGTGTGTGTTCTCTCTCCAGATCTGGGCAGCTTAAAACAAACTTAAGAATGCTTTTCCTGCTAGCATCAAGCAGCCTTAGTTCTCTTATGTCCTCTGACAATATCAAATGGAAAACTTTTCAAGAAGAATGGGTCTGCTTTTGTTTTGGTTTTCTTTTTCCTAATTAAAAGCTGGGCATTTAAACTGCCTGTGATAATTTCTTTTCCCAGTTGCACATGTGGAGTGTCTCAACAGGACTGTAAAAGTCATGCTAATTTATGTGAGGGCAAAATTAATATTTAAGCTGGAAAAGCTTTTGCTATTTTTTATTTGCAAAATGCTTTTATGTCTTTAAGTAGAGGGCACTGCTGAAAAGCCAAGGGTTGTGTTGGCTTTATTATTTTTATTTATGTACTTTAAAAGCAACTCAGAAATATTTTAGTTGATACCTGAAGCCAAGGCAGCAAAGTGCAAATGGCTTTATCATCTACTAACGTGGAAAATGTGAAACAAAATAGATGCACCTTCTACCAGGTTTTTTTCCCCCATCTTTGTTTTTCTGCTTCTGGGAGATAAAGATTTTTTTAAAAATAATTTAGAACATTGCCTTTTTAGGAATAAAATACAGATAATTTATTTTTACTTTTACTGTCACTGTAAGCACTCTTCTACATCTCCCACATTATACTCCCATGAAAAACTTCCATACCAGGAAGGCTTGGAAAACAGCACTTACTCCAGAAACACTCTGCACTTACAGTTTTGTGCAGAGGGGACTCCTCAGTTCAGGTCCTTATCTCTCCCTCTGACAAGGGGCTTGTTGGAATTTGTGGCTCCTGATAAAATCAGCCAGAGTTGTAGGTGCTGGACCTGAGGCTGTTGGGGTTGAGAGCTAGTTCTGCTCTTGAGACAGTAGTCAGGCTTTAGGGCAATCACAGCCTGCATTTCCAGAGGATTAACTATAGAAAAGCATAGAAAATAACTGAAGATCCAAGTAAGACTGAAAGTCTAGCCTTTACCTTGAGAAAAAATCCCAGGTCTTCATGCCTGTGGAGGCACTTTATGTTTGCTGGAGACAGAGGGGGGTTGTTAAATCCAGTCATTCCATCGAAGGTGGAAAGCTGAGGCAGGACAATCCTGCTTCCACCTGCTGCCCTGGCACCCCATGTGCCCTGCTGCTGCTGGGGAGGCTGAGGGTGGCTCTGTGCTGTGCGTGGGATGTGCCACGGAGCCTCCCTGCCTCCTCTTGCTTCTGCATCTTCTTCCCATAAACACTGTTTTCAGCTGGGGTCCTGATTGTGTTGTCATTTTTAAAAAAGTATTTTGGAATGTTAACTCCAGCCAGCTGAAATTATTTCCTTTTTGCCCCCTTACTGAGAGGTTTTATAAATATCAAGTTACACAGGAAGCAAATTCTCCTGTTATCAGATTGTTCTGTAGTCACTTTTCTTTTCCTCAAAAGCATAATGGTGAACTTTATCAGTGCTCAGTCATTTGTTTCCTATTAAACACGAGTGATTAAGATGCTGTTTGGCTCACTGGGAAGAGTTACTGACCTGTTTTGTCTGTAAATGTATCTTCAAATTAGGAGACACCTGAAACTGGTAGGAAGTGGGTATTAATTGGGTTCAAGTTCCACAAGCACAGATTGCAGTTTCCCAGTGGGATGTGGTAAATAGCCGTCACCAAGATAATATTAATTACATTATCTCCCAGAATGGTCCCAAGAGGTGCTAAAATAGCACATGTGCCACTTGGGCTTAGATGCTTAGACACGAAGATCAGTGTTTGCTGCCGTGTTGCTCAGCGCAGCGTGTTGCGTCACTGGGGCAGCTGGATGAGATAAGGAGGCTGGGATTTTCTGGCTAGCTGCTTGGGGTTTTTCCTCTCATGAGTTTGAAAATCAGAATATTATCTCAAGCAATAGCTGAATTTCTTTTCTCTGCCCTGACACCTGACAAGGAACGATAATAGCAAGCCTAAAAAATGGATTTCATAAAACACCTGAACAGCAAGTGTTTCTTGCTGCAGAGAGTGTGACTTCCTTGTAGATCTGTGCAGCTCTAGAGTGACTCCAAGTGCCACACAGGCAGTACACAGACCTCATTTATCAGAATCACACTCCATGCAATTGGCTTTATACCCTGTCACTCCTCTGGCACTGCAGTGCTCTGCTCTGTGCCACCAGCATGTTACAGGTTGTGTGGGCTGCACCCTGACCACTGCCCTTCCCAAAGCTGCAGCTCACAGCCTTTTGCTTCAAAAGCCCCTCTGTTGGTTTTGCTGAGCTGGGAGGACGTGGGCCATGGGGACAGCTGTCTGTATGGTGCCCATGTGAAGGTCAGACTGTCCTCATGCTGGAAATGCTGAGACAGATGCCTCCCTTAGCCCTTGAGGACCATGTTAAGTCTTTTTAGCCTTTGAGGACCCAGCAGCCTTCCTCCTATGGGTAATGATTAGGGACATAAGCAAGGAGCAAACAAATATACTGTTCAGTGATGTCTTGTCATGAACTTCTCCATTGGTAATTGAAGTTCAGCAAGCTGGATTCATGTGGGATGGAAGCCTGGCCCTGGAGATGAATTAACTCTGACCTGATAATCAGACTCTTCTGTCTGGGCTAGGAAAACATGGACCTGGTGGTTTGTTAGGGACATGCTGGCAGACACTTAAAGACAGCGATGCTAAAGGCACCGTTATAATTAGCTCAGGCAGAGACTGAGCACATGGATTGACTTGAAACCCAGTGTGGCTGTTCCGTGGTTGTCATGACCCCTGTAGAAAACACTGCTGAAAGAATACTTAGACTTTAGTCACCTCATTCAGTGTTACACATCCTTGCTAACGGTGTTAGATATTACCACTGTTGATTAAAGGTATCAACATGTCCCATAATGAGTGGGATTACTTGCCACGTAAGAAGTCATGTTATGGTTCTCAAAAACTGACTGGTAGGTTAAAACTGTGGTTTTTCATATTCAGAAAGTGCTTGTTCCTTGTTTGTGAAGCTTCAATTAAACACCAGAGGGGTTCACATATATTCAGATGAAGGGGAAAGATGTGCCCTAAAGTCTCTTTCACAACAGCTCAAAACTAACATAACCACCTTAAAACAAAGGGAAGCTTTCATCCTTGTTCTTACAGCTACACATGAAGATCTGAATAGAAGTAAGATTGAGCAACAGGAAGAAAATAAACAAGTAGACCTCATTCTTCCCTGTGGAAGTTGTTTCAATAAAAAAGTATTAGCCAGCTTCAGAAAATGTCACTAACTGGGTGAAAGTGGTCCCCATGTATTTCCCAGTTTCCTTACTCCTCCCATGGTGACAATTTCCACTAAGAGATGCATTGTTGAACCAGGGGTGTGCAGGACAATGAAAAAGGGAAATTTTCTGGAGAGGGAAAATGTACAGAATTTGTTTTGCATTTTGTAATATATTCTGGTAATTTTATTTATTCCTGTTGCTCTCTATTTTTCTTCAAAATGAGAGGAAACAAGCACGGGCTGATTTTTATGGTGCAATTCCCACTCCTCCAAATTTTTTTTTTTATTATTATTATTTTTTATGCTTGCATATTCAAAGCTCTAGATCAGACTTTTTTATTAAATACAAGCAAACAATCTTTCTTCCCAAAGTGAGCAGGGCAATCTGTGTCTGCTTGACTGGGCCCAGAAGGTTCTGGTTTGTGCTGGAGTCAGCAGCAGTTTCCTACAGTGACTTCGTTTGACCTGCGCTGCTCTGACGGGCTGGGGCTGGCAACAATCTCAGCCTCAGCCATCAAAACATTCCTTTGTAGCCAAGTGTCCTTCTGCTTTCTCTGAAATATCTGGTGTCAGTTTTAACAAGAGGGGAAGCAGACGTTCGTCACCATTAATTCACTGGACAATTAAGCCGCTGATCTCTGACCTCCTGCCATTATTGGCTTTCAGAGCCAGGGTAAAGACCCCACAGATATCTGTTCTCTGTCATTCCCTGAGAGCTGTCCTAGTATTTTATTTACTCAAAGGCTTAGCTCTTGCCCACCACCAGCCAAATGTATATGCTTTGTAATAAAAATTGCTAATAAGCTGTCCCAGGCAGTGACATTTATCTCTGAGTGACGATAGCAGCAAGCAAAGGGAACAGCTGGCTGTCAGGAAGGCATGTGAGTGGGAATCATACATTTATTTAGATTTATGTACATATTAGAAGTGTCCATCCCTGGCTTCAGCTGCTTTTGGTGCTTTGGGCTACCTTGGGCATCCAGACCAGAGGCAGAGGCTTTCCACTGGGAGGTGTGGGTGGTGTGGGATTGCTGCATGGTGCTGTTTGTTCTTCTTGCTTCATCTTCCAGGCTGTGACAGTATTTAGCTTTTGCTCTCTCCTCGAGTCCCTGGTGGTAGCATCTTTGCTGCCACACTGCTCTCAGGGGGCTAATGGCCCAAATCAATACCTTGTTTCAGTTCTGGCCCCAGGGCTGCAGTGAGAGGCAGTGGAAGTGCAGGACTGTGTGAGCCATGAGGAAATAGTTAATCCATCCTGGCACTGAGCTCTGTTTTGTGTTTATTAAGACGGCCGGGTGGGTGGGAGAGGCAGCCGAGCTGGGCCAGCTGCTTGCATCATCTGACGCTCACACCATGCAACCTTCAAGCCTCATTTTTCAGTCACTGCTTTTGAAGCACTTCATTAGCTAATCAGAGGAACCCTCTGCCTTTGCTCTGCAAGTTTCCTTCTTCTTTGTCTTCTACCTCCTAATTTTTATTTATTTTTTTTTTTTAGTTCTGCTTTTTTGTCCTTCAACTGGTAGCTATAGTAACCCCTGTGAATGAGTGACTGTAGTACACTTGTACAGCCCACTCTCCTCGGGAAAGCTGTGCCAGGCTGTCACACACCTGCAGTGCCTTGGCACCCCCTCTTTCAGGGGTTTCTCCAAACAGCAGGGACAGTCTCAGCTTGGGAGCCAGCTCCATCCTGCTCGCTATTTGCAGCTGCAGCCCACAGTACATTGTGGCAGAAGGAATGAGTCACTGGCAGAGCAATCTGTTGCATCAGATAATCACAGATTACCTCCATTAACCCAAATCCCTTCTGTAACCTTTTACAACAACGATCCCAAAAGCTGACGCATGCAATACTGTTACCATCGCGTCTTGGGCTGTCAATGATTTTTAAAGAGGATGTTTTCTGTGCTTTCAGGGGTGATCTAGCAGGTTGTGCCAGCAGGATCCACAGGAAGCAGCTGTTGGTACCTTGTTGCTGGACAAGATGATGGGGCCAAAGTCAGGCTTTGTAGCTAAGCAAGAGGGAAGTCTCCCTTAAAGCTGGCCACATCCTTTTGCATCAGTCCTGTGCACAATCTCAGAGCTCTTCCCTGGTATCCACACAGAATCTCCTTCCTCCAAACCAAAGTTGGTGCCCACACCTTTTGCCCTGTGCCAGTCAGTCACTGCAACTGGCAAATACTTGTTGTGACCAGGCATTTCAGGGGGGTTTCACCCCCTCTCCACGTTGCTCCTATGACATGTTTGAAGGCTCCTCATATCTCTAGGGTTTAATTTCTGTTTTATGCATATCTGTGAGAAATTGGTGTGTTATTTGACCACGGAGAGCAAGGAAGATGGCAGTTACCTGATTTTGTGGTGAAGAAGGATGTATCTGATCCTGATCCCAAATAGAAAGTGACCCAGTCTGAGACATGTTATGATGCTGTACTTTTCTTCCTGGCTGACTCTGGAAGCAAAAGGTGTCACAGAAGGGAAATTCCCCTAAAACAATTCTGGCAGTATAGCCCATACACATATACTAAGGAGGTTCCCAACCTAATTTTCACCATATTTAACATATGGATTTCTGAGTTCTTGTCAGAATATCTCAAAGCTTTACCAATCCTACCAATTTGGTGGAATTAATAAATCAACCAGGCCTAATAAAACAGCCTGTCTTAAGCCATTAGTTTTTCCTGATGTTTACAAAAATTCTTTGCTTTAGTCTTGTTGGTGAGTTTATTTAGGTGAGGATAAAAAGCCAGAATAGAACATAATTCTCAGAGCTTGGCTACAGACTGCTGATAGGAACACTTGAATTCTCACCTCCCCTCCAGCTGGATCTCCTCCCCACAGTTCAGAAATACTCTTTATAAGACTTAAATGTCAGGAACACAGAGGCTAAGTTATTTTTTTAGATACTGCAGAACTATTTGCAGGAGAAAAAGCCCACACAGCTCTTTGACAGGGACAGACAGAACCCACATCATTTCCTGCTCAGGGCTGGGTTTTTGCATGTTCTCCCTCTGGAACTGGCATCATATTTTTCAGGAGAGCTGAGCCCCATGTATTTGCTTTTACCAGGGCCAGGTTTCCTTGCAATCCTTCTGCCTGTCTCGTGCTGCACATTGTGCTGTTGTGTTGCTAAACATCAGAACTGCACAGTATGGATCAGCAAAGCAGCAGAGCTTGTTAGGTTCCTAGTCACTTATCTCAGTGTTTAACTAGGATCCAGGAGTCCCTGTAAGGTATTTTGGGTTTAGGGGCCAGCCCTGGGAGCATTTGGGCTGTTTGAGGAGCACAGCTGTATCCAGGAGCACTGCACATGCTCCTGGGCAGTCTGTGTGGGCACTCCATGGGCTGTGTGTGGGTGATGAGCTCATAGACTCATAGAATATCCTGAATTACAAGGAACCCACAAAGATCATCACCCTAACCATACACGGGACCACCCCAAGTTGCACTTGCAGGTTTGGGTTTGGAGGCATCAGTTGGTACCTTGCATGCATGTTGCTAAACAGGGTACTAAATATATAGAGCAGGTCATAAGTTTAAAAGCCATTGCTTAAAGAAGAGTTCCTTCCTGGAAAGATGTTATCAAGCCCTATTCAAGCAGGATTTCTGGAGCAGGGATTTGCATTCTTCCTTTGGAAGAATGGGAAGCAGGTCTCATACAGTCAGTGTAACTCACAGCTGTGCAAATTAGCTCAAGGGAATTGGTAAGAAATGTGGGAATTTAGAGTCACTCAAACATTCAGCTATGGGGAGGCCACGTTCCTTGTTTAATTCTTGTGTACTTCAAAGCATGTGACAGTTGAGAACAGTTCTGACAAAAGAATCTTCCTTTCGAAGAATGAAGTTTTGTCAAAAATTAAAGGGTTTGCAGGAAAGTGTCTGCTTGAAAGAAAAGATGATTTGCTTTTCCTACCTTCTTGTTGACAATATAGAAACATCATTTTAACAAAGTAAAGAATGTCAATTTACCATACCCATTTTGTTCCAGTGATATCTTAGTACTCTATTTGATATGTTCTATGATAATGTTTTGACGTTAGAGAACTGAGATGACTCAAATGTTACCACAGTGAAATGGTTTGATGTCTTTGCATCAGAATTTTGTAGAACTTTGAAATACAGTCTCGGGTCCAGTTTGAAGAAAAGTTCCACTGTGAGATTTAATGTTTTTAGCAGGATGATAACCTAGAATCTCAACAACTCTGTTCAAAAGCTTGGTCTCCCACAGTAATCACTGATACAGATGTGCTACATTTTTTTTTCTGTTATCTGCACTGTTGATGAAGAAAATCTCTCACTAGTCCCCAGACAGTTCCCCAATATGTTAAATCAGCCAGTACATGGTAGTGCGTTCTAAACCCAACAAAAATGCCTGAGTTTGTGCCAGTAGCCTTGTTTATTTTGAGGTCAAGAATAGGAAATTGAAATTTTGGGCTCTTCTTAATTTTACTGTTTTAGATTATAGCTGGCTTTATTTTTGTAAGATTTACTGTTTGTTTGTTTTTTAGCAGATTGCAAACCTTCCATAGACCTTGTATCTTTTGGATTGTTTTTGTTTGTGGAATGAAAGTCAACAATCTGTTTTTGCTCATCAGTCAGCTGCAGATAAACACAATGCAGATAAATACAATGTATAAAAGAGAGAGACATCATGATATAGGTGTTTATGTTGGGGGAAATTAAACTGCATCCAGGGAAATTTGTGACCAAACAAATTTACTGTTAGCATAGCAGTGAAATGTAAACCCAGTATATGTGAACTGACCCACAAAACCCAAAGAAAACTTTTTCAAAGAATCTCAAAGATGCATTAAAAATATCCAGTGGAGGACATAGGCAGAGTTGTGTGGAGAATGCCACAAACTGGGATGCCTACTTAAGACTTACAGAAGAAATTAAAGGCCTGATTTTTAAGTTTAGTTAAGTCCTTTTAATGTGCTCTGACCAGGCACGAAGGTAGCTTGTGTAAAGACTCCTTTATATTCCTAATGGCCTTGACATATGATAGTTAAGCCCTGAGGATCAGTCTTCAAAGATTAATCCCTTAGCTTTCTCTGTCCCTTCAGGGCAGTGGATGTTTCTAAAGCATATATTAACCTTATTATTCACATGAAAAATGTGTTGTTAAACTCATGTTTCAGCCACTTATCACTATTTGCAGTATTACCTGACCTCTTCTTGGAATCATAGGTAGATATTCCTGCAGTAAGTGTTTATCAACACTGAATTCTGTAAGCCAAGGTTAATAGTACTTTGGATGGCAGTTGTATACAAAATATTTTGCCCTCTGGTCCTCTGGTAACCAGATTGCAAAGCCAGCCTGACTCTGCTTGTGCCTTTGCTTGTGAAATTCCCATCAGTGTGGTTCTGGAGGCTTAAACATGAAACACACGTCTGCTCTTCAATCCCCCAAAAAAGCAGTGAGGTGTTTTACACAGTGGTTGTCAGGCTTAGGTATTTGTAGCATCCTTATGAACAGATGTGCTGTGGCAGCAGGGGAGATGGGCACAAAACCCTTATCGTGGTCTGTGACTCTTTGGAGCCGGGCTCATCCAAAAAGGCTGCGGGAGATAAGGACAGATTAGCGTCGATACGAGGAGCTGCGTAACATGATTCTCTTCTGAGGGCTTGCAGTAGACTTTCTGTTATATCTGAGAGAAGAGACCCTCTAGAGATTGATTTCCAGAGGCACTGCACCCCAGGGCTTGGTGGACACCTGCCTGCTTTTGGAAATCCAGCCCTCATACTCTTCACATTTTCCTCGGGCTGACAGGAGGGATTCATAAAGAGGTTCCTAACATTCTTGTAAGTGCTTGTTTTAAGCACAGGTTAATCAGCAGTATCAGCTCTTTATGGAATAAAACAGGGTTCCTGGGGTATTTTTCTGCTTTCCCAGAGGAGAGAGGCAGGATGAAGGGCAGAGAGCAAGCAATCTTCCATTCCTTAAAAACAGGCTGGTTTTATTTGCTAGTACAGCTGAGTGTAGGTGGAACTAATAGGAAAGAAGAATAGTGAACCTGGGAGAACGTGCACATGAAACAGGTCTAATAAGGGTGAAACTGTTTGCCTTAGAGGCTGGATGTATTAGACATGAAAAATTCCTAGGGGAAAATGATGGGCTGGTAAGTTTTATTCATGCTGTCTCATTAGGACAAGGCGCTCTAGGAAAACAAGATTAAAATTAGTATTCTTTTCCTTCACAAATGCACAGTTAATCTTTGGTATTCACACCCACATGAGACATGAGGGCATTCAGCAGTGCAGGGCGTTTACCAGGATCATAAGAACAGCCTGATTCTAAGTAGCACAGATGCTAAAAAAGGAGAAGAAATTGTTTGGAAGCCACACACCTTCATGTTTTGTTAGCCATATCTAATTAACAGAATGTAGAATAAAGTTAATGCTTTTCAAATACTTCAGAAACAGCTTTCCAAGATCTTCCTCTGAAGCTGCCTGCAGTACATCCTGTACTGGCCAGACATATACTGGCCAGACTTTGTTATAGCAATTCCATGTATAACACATAGCTTCAGACACCTCCGTGGGACAGAGTAGAGAACGGGTGTCAAGAGGAAGAAGAGAAGCAGCATAAACATCTTGTGAGTGGGAACAGGACACTCACCATGACTTTTTTGACTTTTAATATTTTTGGAGTTTGTTTCACTGCTTTCACTGTGTAATCAAGGCCTTGCATTCTGAGGCTGCAGAGCTCTCTGCTGCTGTTGGGAAGGCCTTGGGTGGCAGCCCAGGTACTGTTGTGAAGTGGAAGGTGGAAGCTGTAGTCATTCCCCAGTGATCTGTGGATTAACTAGATTGCAGTTAATACAGTTGGATGAAATATTTGGCTGTCTTGGATTAGCCAGGCCTGGCAGCATGGGATGTGCTGCTGTCTTATCAGCTTGAGCAAGAACAGAGCAAAAGTAGGAAGCCAGATTATCCATCCTTAAAATTCACCTTGCATGGTGGCACGAGGCACAGATGGAATATGCTACAGGCGTGGCGCTGGAATAAATTCATCCAACAATGCTTTACTTTGTGTCATGAATAATCTTCTATCATCTGAGCAGGAGCATGGTTTGATGCTGTCTTTAGAAGAATTAACAGCCTGAAAGCCTTGGCCTCTTCAGCTTCATCTTCAGCTCTGTCCTCTGTCTCTGATTTCTCATTTAATTTTGGACAAGCCACTTAATATCTCACTGGCTTAATAATATGCAGGTGTTTTCCTGTCTTCTTTTGGTGTTAGGAGAGTAAGTATTTACTGAATAGCAGAGGGGAAAAAAGGAAGGCACTTTAGGCTAAGGGCAGCTCCTGCTGGAAAATGTTTTACAAGTGTGCCTCTGGTTGTGTCTCTGTCTTCACCGGCAGAGATCAGAGCTAGATTTGCCATGCAGCATCACAAGATGATGTGAAAAACACCATGTATTTTTCAGTAGGTGAGATGTAGAACAAATGTTTTTGTTACCTGCAGAACTGGTTGACATGTTAGAGAATTAGCTTCAACCCTGAGTTTGCAAATGCTGAGCTGTTGAGTGCAGGCAAGGAAGCGGGGCTGAGCTTTTGTGCTGCTGCTGGCAGCTCACCTTTTGTCATCAGCAGCAAAGCAAAATTTTAAATCAGTCAGACCCTCCAACACCACAGGATGGAATTCACATTTAAAACATGGCAAAACGTCTGTCAGCCCTGCCCTGAGCAGCTGCCTTGAAGAACGCACATCCTCCTGTGCAGAACAGACGGTGCAAAGGCAACAATCAAGGCAATGTGTGAAAAGCTTCCCTCTGCAACCTGCACCGTGACCTATTGAGAGAAACCTCCCCTTTTAGCTTTTAGCTCTGCTAGACAATTTACTGTGTCTCAGCTGTCTCACTGCATTATGTCCTTCAAACCCCCCCAGAATTAACGTTTGGAGCCAGCAAACACTGCTGGCTCCACAAGAAAAGCTGAGAGCGGAAAGGTCAGGTCGATTAAAGCACTTGATCAGAATCTTTAACATAAAGACGTCACAAGCAAAGCAGTAACGCTACTTCACGCTCAGCTAAGAGCAAATGATTCATCAGGCAAGGCTGCTTATTTTTGGAGGATAGCCACAAAAGAGAAGAGAACATGCTGGCTGTATCGATCACGGTTTTAACAGGGGACCACAGAACCCTTCTCTAGTTTTGATGGAAATTTAATGTCAGAAATACATCATCCAGTGTAAATACATCAATACATATTTCACATTGAATGGATTTTAAAGATGTTCTGGCCTAGCTTAGCAGAATCATATCACCTCTGCACAAATCTCAGAGCAGTCATTTAAAGCAGAGGGTTATTTTGCAATATTCTGTGTTTGACGCTGCTAAAGATGGAGCTTTTTGGGGAGGACTTCTGTAAAGGTGTCTGGAGAAGCAGGTGTGCTCTGGAATCTCTAGAGCTTGTGCCTACAGAGTAGACCTACAGAGGGTGAAGATGCACCAGTGTTGAGCAGATTCAGCCTAAAGGATGGCTTCATCTGGCTGACCCCCACTGCCTCCTGTGTCCAGAAGTGTTTGGAAATACTGTGGGAACAGGCACTGCTGCTCAGGCAGCTGCACATCCCTTGAGCAGAGAGCTCCTGCTTGCCCCAAGCAGCCTCTCTGTCTGACCCTCGGGAAGGGCAGAGGTGCTGCAGTGGCAGCAGCCAGAAATGAGGGGCACATGGAGGTTTAGGCTGGGTATCAGGAAAGGGTTTTTCACCCAGAGGGTGGCTGAGCACTGGAACAGGCTCCCCAGGGAAGGGGTCACAGCACCAAACCTGTCTGAGTGCAGAAAACATTTGGACAGCACTCACAGGCACAGGTGTGTTTCTTGGGGTGTTCTGTGCAGGGCCAGGAGTTGGACTCGATGATCTTCATGGGTCCTTTCCAACTCAGTATGTTGTAGGATTCTGTGATTCTGAGATGAATGAGTGTGAGGAAAAACACAAAGAGAAGAAAAGTTCATGGAAGAATGGTTCAGAGAAGAAAATGCAGCCATAGAGAACGATTGGAAGAGAGAAGGAAGAGGGAACTCCTGGTGGAAGGATCATTTCCCAGGGCAGTATGTGAAGGGAGGGTGCAGAAAGAGAAGTGTAAGTACAGTGTGATGAGGCATAAGAGCAGAAGCACAAAGGAAAATGCCCCTGGAAGAGAAGGAAAATAGGAGCAAGTGGAGGTGGCAGCCTGGCATGCAGGAACTGCTGTGCAGGATTGCAGGAGGGAGCTTCTGGGGACATGGAAACCAATGAAGACCCCTAGGGTTGCTGAACCCAACCCTTATGGCCACTGGCAGCAGAGGAGAGTGATCTGTGAGCAGATGTGCTCCAGAAGTTGGTGAACAGATGGTCAGAGTGCCCACCCCAGCCCACAAAATGCTTAACAGCACTTTGTAGTTCACCTAAGGCCCTCAGCATGCAAGACCAAGAGAGCAAGACAAGCTCTCTGATGCTGTGGGCAGAGGGATGGGAAAGGAAATGGCTTCAGCAGCAGTAGTTGGGATGCTCTGAAGAGGAGAAGTGGAAGCAGATTTCATTACAGACCCATAACACTGTGTGGTGGGGAGGCAGTCACAGCTCTCTGTGCTTTGCTGCAGTCCAATTCCTGGAAAGGATAGCAGGGCTGTGCTCCTGAAAGTCCAGACAAGCTGGATCCTGTTTGGCCAATGCAGATATCTCAGCTCTGTGTTGCATATTGTAGAAATACCTGTCTATACATGGTTCATATACAAGGTTCCTGTCAATAAGAAGTTGAAAATAATTCAAAGCAGACTTTATGCTGGCAAAACCACTGACCATCAAAGGAAAGGAATAAAAGGTAAGAGGCAAAAGAAGCTCTCCTGTCCCAAAGGTGACATTGTGTGATCAGAAATGCCTCACAGAGAGCAACACTTGTAATTTTTTCCTGAGGCTCTCTGTTTTCTCTCTGTAGTCTGCTACCTTTTGAGTCAGTGCTCTCTTAATTTAGCCTGCAATGTCATGCAGGACCCAACACACACTCAGTCTGCAATTGTGACTCTACCAACCCCTCTACAGAATTAACTGAGCTCTGAATTAGTCATTCAGCATGCCAGTGCATGTAAAATAGACTCAAGTGAATCAGATTTTGTGTGCAGGGACTGAATTGCAGTAAACAGAGTGACTCGGAGAATCCCTGTCTACAAGTGGGCTTCCATGTCCAGAGGGATACTCCTCCTCCACTGGAGCACAGCCTCTCCAAGCAGAACACAAGGAGGAACCAATCAGTGATTTTTGACTCATGAAGCTGTTAATTTTCTCCTGCAGTTCTCCTGAGGAAGCAGCAGTGACCAGAGTGTGTAACAGCAGCAGTAGTGCTGTGTTGGCAGGATGTGCAACGTGAGGGTGGGAGGGGATGGTGGGAATGGAATTTTGATCTCCAGTTTACTCTTTTTTGGGATAGGATCAGGCCCAAAAGCAGAAGGAGGATATCTGTGCTGAAAGGGTATGAACTGTAATTTTACAAGATTGTTTGACTTGTGTGAAGTGGTTTTTGGTTGGGGAAGAGGTGATGCTGGAGGTAGCACTGTCATCTCAACTGACCTGGTGGGCAACAAGCCTGGACTCCAATGTTTGGTGAGCTGATCTTCTGCCAGATGCCACCTCCTTGGTCTGTTTTAAGTTCAAAAGAGTTGTGATTTGATCTGTATCATAAAATCATAGAATGGTTTGGCTTAGAAGGGACCTTAAAGGTCACCTAGTTGCAGCTCCTGCCATGGGCAGGGATATCTTTTGCTAGACCACATTGCTCAGCCCATTCAACCTTTCCTTGAACACTTCCAGGGATCTGCTTGCACCCACAACGTCCCAGCTTTAATTATTAATGGTGTCCATCAGAACTGTGACTGGGCAGGTAAACTTTAGGTGGAACTATGCCCTCAAAGCAAACTAATCCTGATATTTCTCTCTCTGCAGGAGGTGGAGGGAAACGCAAAGGCAAAAGCAAAAAGTGGAAGGAAATCCTGAAATTCCCTCACATTAGCCAGTGTGAAGATCTGCGAAGAACAATAGGTAAGAGCTTTCCCCTTCTTTGGAAGTAATGCATAAATAAAACAGTCTATCAGAACTGGCTGGTTAGAATGGCATTAAAGGTACTCATCACTACAGGGAATCAGTTCACAGGTGGGCATGCCATGCACATTCCTCCCCATGGTGCTGCCATGCAAACTCGGTGTTTTCTGTTCCTAAAAGGGGTTGTGGACCATGCAGGAGAGACTGGAATGATGAACTTGCAGGACAGGGCTTGGGGCTGGCAGCATCCTGGCCCTTTGTTTTCCATGCACAGGTTCCAGGACCGAAAAGGGTTTCACAGCTGGACCGTACCTGGCATGTGGGACAGGGGCTTTCACTCTGTCCCTACCAGTGTGGCTGTAAAAACACATTCAGAAAGGAATCCCCTCATCACATCCTGCAATTCCCTTCTAATAAGTATCTCCTTATCTGGGAGGAAATGAGACTTGCTGACTGTAGTTGAAGGTTAGTGTTAGTTATAGTGTGGATATGATGTTTGAAGCAGCAGCCACTGCTCCTGCCAGACAGGTTTGCTCAGCAGCACCTTCCCCAAGTCAGCCACAGCACAGCTTGGTGGAGGTTTTTTACAGGACATGTAAAAAACTTCTCTTAATTTGTTTTATTCATGTGGGCCAAATGCTGCAGATTTGGCAGGGAGCTTGCAGTGTCCATTTTCACAGCACTGCATTTCTCCTGCTCATACCTGCCAAATTTCAGCATTCTTTTGAGTGCTGCCTTGGCAGACAAGGCTAGTAGCTATCTCCTTCTGCATTCTCCCCTGAAAAGCCCAGGATTACTGGTCTCACCACAAGAGGTTAACTTCAGCATCTGAGGCTCCTTTTCTCCCCTACACATAAAATCCAGCCACTGGCAAGGAATGAATGAAAGGCAAGAATCTGTAACAACGGAGATAACGGGCAGCATAATTTGTCTAACTTGGGTGAACTCCTGGGGTCTGAGTGACAGTGCCCTGGCACTATTTACATTAGCAATCCACAGCATATTTATGCAGATAAAATATGTGGAATGTTTTGAAAATTCTTTTCATGGTCTCCAGTATAAATTTTCTTCCTTCACCTCCTGTTGTAGAGCTAAAAGAAGGTAAAGAAAAGAGGGAAGGCAGGAGAATAGAGTGCAGGTTTTCCCCAGCTGACAAACATACAAAGCCTGACCAATTTCTGAAGGTACAGGACCTACTGGAAGCAAATCTGACTTAATATATTGTAATTTGCAAAGGGAATTCTCCCCATTGTTCTGTCAGCCTTGGTTTCCAAGGGGGAAAATGGCTCCAGATAAAATGCTTGCTCTTTACAAAAAGTGTACTATCCTAAAATGAGTTATCTTTAAAAAATTAAGTCTGCCAATTATTTCTGTTTCTGAAATGCCATTTCTGGCTCTTTTTCTGTGTGTCAGCTTCACCCTAATGTAATTTGTTTTGCATTTTTTTGTGAATTATTTGGTGATGTAACCAGGCTGTTGTGGGATCTCAGGGTGGATTTGGTTTCAGTCACTTCAATGATTACCTGTTAACTGGGAATTTCAGCAACTGCCTTTTCCACAGTGGGAAATAAGGTCCAAATCCTGGTTCTGTGACTGATTTTTGTTGAGTTGCTTTCCCACTGAGCTGGATGTGATTATACAAGGAATGAGGCACTGCTCAGCCTGAATGATGTTATCTGTCCTTGCTGGCTCTACCATTTTCAGTAAATCTCTGAAGTAGGAACATCCCAGACAAACAGTTGTCCGACATTCTTGCTGATACAGGACACACCTTGGGTGGGTGGGTCTATAGTGTTAAGTCCTTTCTGTGTGTGTGCTCAGGATGGATCCATTGCAGATCCCTTGCACTGGGCTCTGTGTTCCCTGAGGACAGGAACAAGTACTGGGCACTGCAGTCTGGCCTTAAATGGCTTCTTTTCCTGCCTCTGCCGAGGAAGAACTATTTCCCTGGCCTTAACCCTTCTTAATTTTTTATTTTCTTCAAGATCTTTAAAAGGATCTCGGGATTTCAGAGCAGTGTCTGCACAGGTACAGGGAATGTACTGAAATCTTTCCTGTCCCTTCAGCTGCTCTGGGACTTTTAGGGGATTCAGTGTCTTGGGGTGTCTGCACATCAGCCCCTGCCCTAACAATTTCTTACCCTTCTAGTCAGTGCTAATAATGAAATAGAGACCCAGAAAGGCTTTTTCCTCCAAGTCTAGGTTGGATGGAGCTTTTAGTGGAAGGTCTTTTGGGGGGATTGGAACTGAATGATCTTTCCAACCTTCCAACCCAAACCATGGTTCTAAACTTTATACAAGGCAAAGGCTGCTAATTCCATTTCTTTAGAGATCATTACAAACACAGGCAGCTTCTGCTCATCACAGACCTCGTTGCTGCCTGTCCTCCTCCCAGCATTTTCCATCAAACAGAGTCTTGCCACTTAGCTTAAAAAAAAATCACAGCGAGCTTTAGAGGGTTGGATGAACTGGAGCACTGGGCTGTTGAGGTTTTGTTGTATTCCTCTCTTCTGGTTCTTCCCAAGAGCCTCTGGGGAAAGGCTGGAGGCAGGAATGGGATGGACTTTTTGATTTAGAGCAGTCATGGACTGCAGAGCTTAGTTTAATGCAGCCATAAGCAACAGATGGAAAATGCTGCTGTTGTAATTGTGGCAGCACGGCCTACATGCGTGTGTAGATGCCCACATTTTGGTGTAAAAACGTGTGTGCTTTTGCACCCCGCTAAGATGTACTGAAAAGAGTCTGTGTCTTAAAAAAAAAATAGCGTAGTGTGAAAAGAAATCTGTGAAAAACAGGAAGGCTGAAATAAACCAAGGGTCTGCGACCTGTGTTGACACAATTATGAGTCAGTTCATACCTTTTGGTTACCTCTGTGTTTACAGGAGACTCTGTGTTTGACTATCCATCATCTGGTGTCTCACTGAAAGACTCGCTTAGTAAAGCCCTTTTTTCCCCCTCCTTCTTGTGCACAGAAATAAAAATCAAAACACCCGAGAGAAACACTGCTTTTTGATAAATAAACAAACACTGGAAACATCTTTATTAGAAGTGCCATTCAGCCAAGGAGCTATTTTTTTGGACTGGACTTAAAAGCAACTTCTTTTCTGCTTTCTTTTTTGTCCAAAGTACGCAACACCTTTTGCAGGGAAATTCAGTGGCCTTCATTGTGTGCTAATTAAATAAGCAAGGGAAGCAGGGATGCTGCACTTTACTGGGCTCTGAGAGAGGCTTGTATACTATGAATGGCTAATGCATGTTTCCATTTGCAGCCCTCTTCCTGGCTGTATTTAATTGTATTAAAACAACCGGCCCTTCCCATGTTGGAAGATTTCCATATTGGCACCAGAGGCCCAGTCAATCGATAAAAACTGATGTTTGAGGCATAGTTACCATGACTCATGTGATGGATGCTGCTGTAGATGGGGTTCTGCTGTCTTTAAAAACTCACAGATGACAGCTTAGCAAAAGAGAGATGTTTCAAGGGAAGAGAAAAAAGTAGCAAGGAATAGCTTTAAAAGTTCCTGCATTTGACTCGACATGAAGAGATGCCACAAGTTAGAGATATCCAGCAGTTTAAAGGCCATCAGTAACCAAAAATATAAGAAAAAGGTGTAATTTGAAAGGCCAGAGCATCTTTTTGATGATAAAAGATTCTGGATGTCTGTAAATATTTCTGAATGACGCAAAAGGTTCTGTTGGTTAAAAGTGTGGAATTTTTATTTCTTTTGCTAAGACCCATTCTGTGCTTTTTTCTTGCATGAAAAAAAACCTGCCTGAGTGAAAGAGTTGATTATTCTGATCTTTGGCAAATTTTCATTCACAACTGTCCAAATGCTATATATAATAAATCAAGACTTTTTTTACCCCATAGATTGAACCTTGTGGGGAAACTGCCACAGAATGTGGCTGTGTTTGTTGCATAGAGTGATCTGCTGCATTATTGCAGAAAATTTTTAACTCCTTTGGTAAAGCAGTTTCTGGTTGTGTATGATGCTCAGGTAGAAGAGAACGCTGAGGATTTCTCTTGTTAAATATTTTTATTCAGTGAGATTTTGAGTAAATTTTACTCAATGAATTGAGTAAATTTTTCTAGTTATTTTTTAGCTAGTGCTTTAAAACCATGACACACAGTCAGAAAGATCAGCCCCATTAATACTAATTTGACCATTCTTGGTTAAAAAAAAAATAAAAATTCTTCTTTTGCCATTTAACCTCTTACATTTACCTAGGGTAAAAGTAGCTTGAGCTTCTGGCACATTCTTTTCAGTGTTGTTAAAAATACACTTCTGTGTGAGAAACACTTTGTAGAGCTGGTGAACAGAGTAAGTAGGACAAAATCGAAGCCACTGAGTTCACATGCTCACTTTTTACAAAAGCTGGCTCTTTTCTCCCTCCCCCCCACTCTCTTGGGTATTGTACTTTTTCAGACATGATCAAGACCTTCACCTACACGATTTTTTTTTCAGTCACTTTGCAGTTTATCTGCCTGGAGGCACAACTGGCAGCAGGATTCAGATGCTTTGAGTATTTGTGGAGCTTCCTAGAAATGCTTTGCAGCCTGCACTGAGCTCCATCCTGTGGCAGAAAGCCTCCTGCTGTACCCCCATTGTTCATTCAAAGGTAGCTTGGACCTCCCTGCTCTGCTGCACAGTGCTGGCACATCTTTCATGGATTCCCACCAGCCATTCTTGGGTTCCTTTACTCCAGAGGTTTTCCAGCACTGCAGAGAGAAATTCATGGGTGAGGGGTCTTGCAAAAGCAAAGGGTGAGTTTTCACCCTGAGAGACTGAGTGACAACATGGCCATGGTCGGTGTTCACTGTGGGGTGTGTGGCACCCTGCCCCTCTTCTCTGGCATCACCCCTGGGGCTGTATCCCCTCAGGGGATGGAGATGTGGGCAAGGAAATACACTCCATGTGCACATCCCAGAGCCTGAGGCCACGTGGTGGTGTCACATATAAAGCCCAGGCACTGGAGCTGGGAAAGAGAAGGCATCAAAGCCCCGTCTGATCAAAACCAAAAAGAAGCAGCCAATTTTCTCTCCACCAAATTCTTCACCTCTGATGTTTACAGTGATTAAAAAGCATGGTTGGGAAATGTAATCCCGAAGCCAACAAATAGATCAAAGGAAGGAATTGCAGCTTGCCTTCCACTGTAAATAACCAAGCTCAGCTGGTTATAACTTCTGTGATTGTCTTGTAGTATTGGTCTCAATCCTGCACCTAAGGCTGGCATGGTGTTTTTGGCTAAAACTAGAGTTTAGTTTTTGAGAAATGTTCTTCTGGTAGAAAGCATTAGCTTTCCTTGGAAAAAACTTCTACATTTTTATTGGAAATAGGTTTTCAACAAGCAGTCAGGATTCCATGGCATGAAATAACCGCAAGGGGAACCATCTCCTTTTCTTTCCAAATGTGTAGGAATCAGGGTAGCTGTGTTGGGAAGGTGCTGGTGGGGAGTGTGTGTACAGCCAGAGCTGAGTACCCAGCACAGAGCTCTGCACCACTTTGGGGAGGAACTGGGTTTTCTGGGAACCCGGGGAACTAGAACTACTGTAGTAGAAAACGCTGTCTAGTAAAAATATTTAAATAAATAAATAGGACAACATCTTATTGTTGTTATGATGTTAACTTAAATATATAGCTGGAGAAATTCATATCACTTAAGGCCCAAGCTGGAAAACATGTAGGCTCAAAAATAATTCTTGAACCACACAGGGCATCCCTTTAAATTCAGTTGATGCCAGGTTGGGGGCGGTTTAGCAATCAGAATCATGCCCTGTGTGACAAGCAGTTTTCCCACACTGCTGCCCTTGGTTACCTGCAATACATGACATATTTCAGTCACTATCAGCAGCAGCAAAGGGATATCTTGCTGTTCTCCCATCAGCCCTCCCCTGGGTGTTTGTTTGCAGCCCAGGTGCTCAGGGGAGGGAGTGGGGCTCTGCATCACCCCTGGGGTCACCAGGACCTGAGGGCCTCTTCTGGCTGATCCCATGGATGCTGGAGTGGTGCCTAACAGAAGATGTCCTGGGATGAGTTATCCTCTGTGGTGGCTGTCTGCAGGGCCAGTACAGAAAGAGCAGAGAGAAGAACCCAAGGAGGATCAAAAACAAAGCTGGAAGGACTCCTGAAAGCTGTGGATAGGATTTATTACTCTGGAAAAAGTTATGCAGAGTTTTTTGGATTACATTAATACAGAAAAATACCTCAAACTGATTCATTTCTAAAGGAGAAAGTCCTTCCCCTTGACAGTGCCCACTCCATACGCTTCCTTTTCCCTCACTTTCTTTTTTCCTTTTTCTGCAGTAGACATCACTTTCCTTTCCCCTCTCTTCCTTGAGCCAAAAGGTCTCTGTTGCTCCTTCAAAGTA
Organism: Cyanistes caeruleus; assembly: GCF_971803275.1. Lineage (NCBI taxonomy): Eukaryota > Metazoa > Chordata > Aves > Passeriformes > Paridae > Cyanistes > Cyanistes caeruleus. The sequence goes on along the minus strand of NC_141708.1, from coordinate 5,564,861 downwards.
CAGCTTATGCAATCTTTCCAGCACAGACCTTCCTGCAGAGTTACCCTGTAGTTTCTTGGACTTGACATGCTGTCCCATATCGTGAATACATCTAAATTAAATTAGATACTCTTCAGGGGCAGGAACTGGCCACATGATAGAAACAGTTCCAGCTCATGAAATGATATGGCTGACGTCAAAACCATATTGTTTGTTTACAAACCCTCAGTTGGTTCAGTTCCTTTCTTTAAAATCCTTCAGATTCAACTGTAATTCCATCATAAACATAGGTTTCCAGTGCTCAAATGTGGACAAGCAGAGCAATGTTTGGTGCCCTTGCAAGATTAGCTGTATCCAGTTTATAGCTACGGGTGGAATTGAGAAGGGCTTGGGGTTTTTTTTTCCCCCCTTATAATTTTTTTTAATGCCATCACAGAAAGTATGTGAAAAACAAGCTGTTTTATGCATCTAGTGAGACTCAAGACTAACACTGGGAGAACAGGCTGCTTGCAGGCTGCTTGTGCTTGACAGCTTCCAGGACGGGAAGGGGACGCAGGGGAAATGAGTTGAAATGATCTCAGTCCACGTTCTATTTACAGAATTTATTTCACAAGACTTAATCCATTAAGTATTACCTTGGCAGGGGCAACCCAGAAATAAAGCAAGAAAGACATTGCTATTCTCCATAAAGAATGGGCAGCAAATCCACATTTCCTTAGCAAAACGTGAGCCCCCACCAGTCATCCTTCAATAGAAAGCCTCATAAGGAACAAATAATATCACTAAACTTCTGTATTTTTGTTTTGTGGCAAAGACTGTATTAGCCTTTGCAAACTGAGAAGGAAAAAAATGCCACGACTTGCACACTTGAATTCCTTTCCAACGTTATTACAGGGATATGCAGGAAGGGAATTAGAAGAGAATATATCCTTTTACAAGATCCATTTCATCTCTTGCTGAAAATAGAAGTAGATATTGTGAGCTGCAGGGTTTTTCATTATCTCATTAGGTAATATGAGTCATTAAGTCTAATTAATACTTATGCAGTGATTTGTAAAAAGCTATAGAAGTGCTCACGGGTCCTGTTAAATAGTAGTACTTGGTTGTTAAGGAAATTTATTTTAAAACCAATTCAGCATTTGCTGGGTGTGGGGAATGAGAGGTAGGGCTGCATTTAGGTAAAACCTTGCTCTTATCCCTGCAGGACTCTCTTGTAGCTTTGCTCCTGGTAGTGATGGGAAGGTGGTGGCAGGACAGAGCTTGGCTGGCTCTGCTGGAGTCAGAAAGTTTCCCTTAAATTAAACTGTGCAGCAGCTCTCTTATAATGGAAGGAGGGAACTGCAGGGAGGGAAAAGGGAGAGGAAAGATCTACCAGACCCTACTTTATAGGGATGCTGTGAAAGTGAACAGCCTGAAATCCTCACCTTTGGGGATACACTCAGGCTTTCGGGGAGGGATGGGATTAGCCCAAGTTAATGCTTTTTGAGGAAAAGAACTCATTTGGAGTAGCTGGTAGAGGAAGTGTTACTTTGACTTGGTTTCTGCTGGTTACTGCAGAGGCCTCTAGGATTGTGTCTTGGGCTTTGTTTTAGGGTTTTCTGGGAACAGTCATGCACCAGGGAAAGTCCTTAGTGGAAATATGGCCCATTGTTTGTTGTCCTTGTGCTCACGGCTTCCAGCTTTCAAGGAAAAGAGAGGTTGAATGTTTTTAAGATAATCCCACACCTATCTTTTAATTCTGGTTTCAAGACAGCATGAAGGAATTTGCATGTGGAATGTTACGAGCCTGATTTTTCTGTGGTTTGGCTGAGTCCCTGAAGTCATTGAGAGATTCCATTTATTTTTCAGGTAATCGCTCTGTGCTGCTTTGAAAACACTTGGAGGTGATAATTTGAAATATTTATCTGTGCTCTGTAGGACAGAAATCAGGGCATGGCCATGAAATCTGCTAAATATTGCTATTAAAATAGAAACCCCCCTCAGCAGAATCAAAGCAGGAGCTATGAGGCCATTTCTGAACAGAGCCCTTGGTTGTGCCAGTACTGTTATTTACTTATTAATCACACTTTTACCATGCTAAACTGATTCCAGGGAATTCTAAGACAAGTAAAATAAAATACTCTCTGCCCTAAACTGCAGTCCCTTAGCTGAACTAATGGAAAGGATGAGTGAAAGTCCAATTTAGGGAAAAGAAACAATAATATAATGCAAACTATGAAAAAGTCTCCCAAGTTTGGGCAGGATGGTAGACTGATACTTGATCTTGCTGAAGACCCCCCTGTTGTTCTGGCATTGGTAAAGCCAGTGAAAAATGGTTCAACAAAATGTCTGAACTCTTGTATTCCTCTAAAAATATTTTATGGAACAAGACATATTTAAGTTACAATTCAATTTAATATATTAAGAAAAACATGAAGGGTTTTACTTTTTCAGAAGAATTACTAATTTCAAAAGATGGGGAGTCTCTATAGTATTAAATGACTCACAAAAAATATAATCTTTGGAGATGCTTACAAATTTCTCTGTACCTGCCAGATTTCACCATCCTGCAGCCCTGCACCAGCTTTATATTTGTACAGTGGCACTTTGAAGGTCTCTCCACGTCACATTGATTTTCTGAGCTCTCTCTTGGACAAGTTAGGTCAGTGTTGACAGATTGGTAAAGGCTGTTCTCATGAGCAACAGGACCTGGCTCAACTACATACAAGTATTTGCAGTGTTGAAACAGCTCTCTATAAGTAAGTGCTTTCAGGCTTTCATAACTCCTGGTTCAAAATATTTTTGGCATTTGTAAACATGGCTTATGGAGAAACATGGTTTTGAGCGCAGGAAGAATTTGGTGTAAGTCACTTCAGAACTATTCTGATCAGTCCAAACAAACAACATTCAGCATTTGAGCACCAGGCTTGTCGCATTTGACCTTTTGGTGTGGGTATAGTTTGTTTCATGAGCAGTGACTGCAGCACACTGAGCTTCAAGAGAGGTCTAAAAAGGAAGTGGGGACACCCTCAAAGGTACAATACTGACTCTATAATGCGAAAGAGAGAAACACGTGGTGGGAAACTGACTGAGTAACAGGGAATATTTGATTTAAAGTAGCGAAGTATGACGTGTTTATGCTGATCAGCTCTCCAGCAGCCAAAGCCAACTGGCAGCCCTGCCACTTCAAGCAAGATCCTTTTCAGATTTCCTTTTCGGATCTCTTCAGCTGAACCTGCTAAGCCTGACCATGAGTAACACGGTGGGAAATCTTTGGGAAAGAGCTCTGTGCTGGTGACAGGGTGGGTCCCACATGGGAGGGAGCAAACCTGTCCTTGGGAGGGAACAACAGCACTGTTGGCTCCTGGAGGCCCCTGTGTGCCCAGATCTGTGCCCAAGGAGGATGGAGAACAGAGGAAAGGAGAGTGGGTGAGCTAAAATAAATAAATATACATCCCCTTTGTGCCATCAGTGGGAGGATTCCCAAGGCTTGTTCTGCTTCTTGAGGGAGGAGAAGAGCCAGCATGAAAAGAGCAGCTGTTGAGCAGCCCCAGTGCTGGGAGTGGACCTCATGACTGTCCTTAACTCCATGGAGGCTTTCTTCCTCCAAGGTAGAAACCCTTTCCTTCTAAAACTGCTTTCATCCCTGCCCAGGAGACTGTGGGTGTCCATGGGGCGCCATAACCTCATTATCTTCTATGGAAAAAAAACCCAACCAACTTCTAAAAATATTGTCTATGTCAGTATTGTCTATGCCAGTGTGACTATGAATCAGTGGTCAGAGCTGCGAGGGAGAATTACAGCCTTTTCTCCCTGTTCTTTGCCATGGACAGCCCCAAGTCCTATGACTGGGACTAATGTCTTTTTTAGAATCTACATCAAAGTCTCCTCAGGGGGCAGGGGCCATTGTTATGAGTTAAAAATCAGATTCTTTAGGTGAGATCTTAAGGAGCGAAAGGAGGCGATGCGAAAGTTTCAAACTGGGCAGAGGAGCTGCCAACACAAAGGTCACACAAGGTTGTGGTTACTCCCACTGTGCTCTGCAAAGGGCTCTGAGCACCAGCACAGACTGGGATTACAACAGGGCCAGTACAGAGACAGGGAAGACACGGATCCACCCTGTAGCCATGCGGTTTTCACAAGTTTTCTGGCACTCACTGGCCTCTGTTCCAAATGCTAAAGGAGCTCTGATGGAGACCTGCCATCCCCCCTCAAAAAAAAAAAAAAGGGATAGGATTTTGTTCCCAGTAGCAGCGTTGAACTAAGTGGAAAGTAACCATCACCCACAACCAGTTCCTAGTAAAGCACCTACAGACTCTGAAATCTACAGAGTGCTCCATTAGTGCTCACTGTAACTCCTAGCATAGGTAGGACATTCCTTTATTTTCTCCTTGTTCATATCACATGAGAAAACTTGTCCTTCTCCATCCCCAAGGACAGATTATAATTCTTTCCTAACCCCCCGTGTTCATTGCAGGGGGGTTGGAGTAGATGACCTTTAAAGATCCCTTCCAACCCAAACTATTCTGTAAACAGATTCTGTGATTCTAGCCTTCTGTCTCACTCATTGCTGGAGGCTGATGATGCTAAATCACATCTCCCCAAAAGCCTTTATTCTTTGTGTAAATTAGCTGATAGCTTCCTTCTACTGATGCAAGTCAAAACAATGCTTTAGCTGGCAGAATTATGTGGAATTCTGCCTCATCTGTTTTTTGCCTCCCATCAACAAACTCGTATTTCCCTAACAAGTCCTCAGATCTGGCAGTTTTCCAGGGTTTCCCTTTTTGGTAGGCAGCAATAAGGAAGGGAATCTCATCTTGCTGCCAACTCACCCACTTACAGTATGCATTGGGAAGGGATCAGAAAGCCTTTCCTTTGACTGCCTCAGAGAGAGAAGGCACTGGGAGTTCAGCTGGAGGCTCTGCCTGTGAGATGTGGGTCATCAAGACAAATCAGAGAGCAAATGCACCCCTTTGCTTTTCTTCCTGCCCTTTTTACCCTTCATTTGAGCAAATTTAGGTCCTGGTGATGCATAGACAGCATCCCTTGAAAGGGAGATGTGTGTATCTACTGGGCAGGTGCTGTCTGACTCCCCTGTCTGTGCTCTGGTGCAGGGTGGAGGTACAATGGCAAGAGAGGGAACATTGCAGTGACCGTGATCGCTGGCCCTTGGCCGGCTCTGCCAGCCTGGGTGCCAGTAGTGGTGGTGGGTTTTGCATAGCTGTGGGTTTGATACCAGGCTAGCTTGCCAGCTGGCAGCATGAGCTGGGTGACTTTCAACTCCACAAATGCCATGCCAGCATCTGTTTCTCATCCTACAGCATTTTAAATAATGCACGTTTCCAGCTGCCTTGCCCTTCCTTCCCAATTCTGGAGTGCAGTTTGCTGGTTCCATGCATTGCTCTGGGATGCATTTCCAGGCTATGCAGTTGGCATGCAAGGCAAAGCCGATCAGGGGGCTGCAGGATTTGATGTGAACTGTCCATGCCCTCATCGTCCAGTACGGATCAGAAGAAATCCTCAGCCGTGAGGAGTCCCACAGCTTGTGGAATGCGTTAATTAAACAAGAATCTCTGGAAGAGGTAAAGTGGTAGAGGTCCTCTGCAGATAACTTGGCAGCTCCCTAATACAGTATTCATGGCTTCAAGTCTCTCGGGGGGGGGGGGGGGGGAAATTGCTTTATAAAAGGTTTTTTAAAGCCCAGCTTTCCAGTAGGAATGTATTTGAAGAACGCAGTGAAGGCTGTGGAATCATGCTGCTCCCAAGCAGAGCAAAGATTGAATTCCGGTGCTTTGTTTGGGGTAAATTGCTGACCTTTGTCTTCAGCATTAAAGCCATCTGAAGAAAACCATTCCTAGCATGCAACAAGTTACTTTTGCTGGATTCTTTCTTGCATACAGTGTAATAGTTTAATATGAATATAGCAGGAAACAAGGAAAATTGAAAGCATAATTAATTTTGAATGGCATGATGTAAGAGGTGATTTCTTTTAAGGAGCTAGAAGACAGAGGGATCAGCATTGAATATTTTAAGTAGGGTCTTAGAACAGTCCTGTAATGGACTTCTCCATCCCTCCCTCCACTTAGGACCATAAGTTCTATGTTTCCTGCTAGTTCTCTTTTTTTATTTATAGACTTTAAGCCTTAATCAGAACAGTTTTACTTATCAGGTTGTAAAAATCCTTTATTTCCTGTCCCAGAAAGTCAATAAGTGTTTGCTTCTTCAGCTCAGTAACAGTTCCCCCATTCTGCTTTCTGGGCAGATTTACTCAATATCACTGCAATTTCTACCCACTGAGCCAATGTCTCTAGGCACAAACTCTTCCTGCAGTGTTACAACTAAGCCTTTTCTACAGCAGCCTTGCCATTCCTCAGATTTCTCCTCCCCTTCAGAGCCTGGGAAAGCAGATGGACCCTATGGGATGACCTGGGGGGGAGTCAAGAAATCCAGGCTGTTAGAGCTGAAGGGGGGAAGCACATTCCACAGGAGACAAGCCTTGCAGCAGGAGTGTTTGCAGAGCTCCAGCCCACATTGCTGATCTCGAGCTCTCCAAGGGACTGGAGTGGCACGGGGACAGCAGATGTCTGGTCTTTAGGCTGGTGTGGTGTGGTGTTTTCCACTTGAGCTGGAGCTCAGCTCCCAGCTAATGACAGCCATGGGAACCCTGTGCAGTGCAGGGCCGAGCAGGGCACCTGGCAGGAAAAATCCATGGCAAAGCCTCCTGCTGCTCTCAGCCATCTGAAAGGGGAAGCCAGCAGAGTCACTGCAGAGAGCTCCATAGCCAAATGTCAAGCCCACAGTTCCCTCATCAGCCATAAGGAGAAAAACACTTGGCAAATCCAACCCAGCCCTCAACCTGAGTGATGGAACAGCCTCCTTCAATCTGGCTTCTCAGAAGTGCTGACTTTTTCATTATGTTTTAGTAAATCAGTTTTATTCCTCACCTCAGGCTTGAAAGCTGCAGTTCAAGTCTCTGAATCCTATTGGACTGGCCTGTCACTCAGCTGCCCAAGAGTGTATCCAGTGATACCCAGATGGGATGTCCTGTCAGAGCTCTGCATATGATATAAAGCTAGGGATGGTGTGGATCTCCCATGGAAGTCCTTGGGGTCAGAGAAACGGGTCTTGGCATTGCACTGCAGCTTCTGTTGCTGGAGAAGGGGAAGGCCATGTGGTTGGTGTGCTGTAATAAATATAGCTGACCTGAGGGAACTGCTGTGGGCAAAGAGCTGTCTGAGGCCTGGGGGAGGTTGTCAGTCTGCAAAAGGAATGCGGACTCTGAGTCGTATTCAGCCCTGGAACCAAACAGATCAGGGTTAAAGCATCTGAAAAATGACAGAGCTATGGCCATTGTAAAAGATCATGCTTTATTTCAAGGCAGGGCAAAGTGAATACAAAAACTGATGTCCCAGGCAGCATGAGATGAGTAGGAAAACATTACTGCCACCATAAAAACCCATCATGAAAAGGCAAGATCAAATGGAGAAGAGCAAAACCAACACCACAACATGCATTCTGGTTTTGGGCTGCTGGAAGTTCTCATGATCTTTTGGCTGAGTTAACAGGAGCTCTTTGCCCAGGGCCCTTGCCAAGCAGCCCATGATTTACAGGTGTGATTGCACATGGTAAATGCAGCAGGCAGGGGAGCAGCCTTAAAAGAGTGGCAGCACAGGCTTGTGAAGAAGAAGCAACTAAATGTTTCTGAGAGGCTTCCCCCAACCTGAAAACGAACAGGGTGTTTCATGCTGTTGCCCATTGCAGCTGGCAATAGCCTAGCAGGCATTTGTTATTTCAAAGTGGACATGCACTGTCATTTCATGGTGTTGATCTATGCTACTTTAAAATAGAATGCTTAGGAAATGGACCGTGCCTGGACCTCCTGGTCTCTGATCTGCAGCAACTGAAATTTATGCCCCTATTAATTTTAGAGAAAGGTTGTTTTAAGGCATTGTCTCAGGCATTTATTCTTATTAATGACCTACTGTAGCTCTTTGAAACCTCTGCTCTTACCCAGGACTCAGCCAACTACTCACGGACAGTGAGGCTTGTGGGATCCAGAAATGAAGTCAATGCCATATGGCTGGACTGATGTAGAGCTGGGAGATATGATGTGATCCCAGACAGACACAAGGAAAAGGTGGTGGGCAGTAACAGAGTTTGTTAATCAGTGATTTCTTACCTTCCCTGTTTATTTTTTTGGTGGATTCCAAATATATTCCAACTGAAATGTGAATACCCACATGGAAATTTTAAAGCTCTGACCTTGCTTACTGAGCTTTTCAAAGTCATTGGGCTTCTCTAAGTACATGCTGAAAGACATGGTCTGTTCCAGGTGTTTTTAGTTATTTAATCTGAAAATTATGTGAAGGCTGGAGTGAAGAATACAGGAAAATCTGATAAAAACCTTAAGAAGATCACAAATTAAAATGTTGTCTCACAAGAATGCTGAACTGGGGAAAAAAAAGAGAAGCAGACCATTTCAATTATATGAATTATCTGATTTGGAGAACTCCACAGTACAACAGCTCCCATTGAAATCAAGGGACTTTGTATGAATTCCTGGACTATTTTGCAACATTTTTAAGACTTTTCACAATGATGGATGAAGAGGGGAATTATCTGAATAATGTGCTACAGTACTTTCAGTGAGGCTGTGCCAAGGGCAGCACCAGGTGACAGGATGGATGAAATCAGACTGGTCAACACAGACACCTAAGGCAAAGGGAGCATTGTCTTGGGTCTGTTCAGTGGAAATATTATTTGTGAGAGACGCAAGCAGATTATTCCACGCTAGAGCCAGGTCCGGCCACTCTTACTGATCTAATTTGTCTCCAAAACCAGTTTTCTTAATTGTGCTGGAAATTTTACATCTTCCATCTGTCATATTTTTGCTGACTTCCTGCCAGTATTTGCACAAGCCATTGTCGTTGAACAGTGTAGATTGGTCCTGGGGAAAGTAAGGCAAGTCAGCCATGCTCACTGTGTTGACTGTGTGATTCAAAAGTGGTTTGGCCACTCCTAAAAAAATGAAGAAAGAAAATTCTCTTGGTCCTTGGCAGAGGATAAGGTGACAACTTTCCAAACACCCTGATTTCCTTTCACTTGAAGTCTGACATCCAAAAAATGGGGAGGCTGTCGTCACATTTATGAGTGAGTTCATTTGAGAGCACAGTGATCAGTCAAGGGAAGCTGGCCAACAGGACAGGGTGGAAGAGAGACCTCTTGCAGATGGTTGGTTGGTTTTTCCCCCAGGGGACTTAGCTGGGACACTCCAAGACAAAAGACGTTTGCTGTCATCCACAGCAAATGTTCTCCAAGTGCTCCACCACATTTGGCAGTTCCAGCCAGGGTCGACTCAACTCTTGATGTTGCCCAGGACTATAAATTCTGGTCTGTGTAGTTTGTTGTGAGAGGGATTATCAGAGGAGATCTGTTACTTCAGCTTGTCTCTGCTCTGCTTGGACACTGCAGCTTATATGGAATTTCTTATTTAGAGTAGGATGTTAAATGTAGTGTCCTGGCTAAATTCCAGCCTGGGTGTTTATACTCTGCTCAATTAAATGCCATTGCTGGATCATTATGTGAAAGCAAACTCTGGTGCTTGTCCTTTGCTAGTAATGTATATACCCTTAAGACCTGATTTATGGAGTGGCACATCAACCCTCCTCTGAGGATCACAAAGTCATGATTCACATCAATAATGATAGTGTGCACTAGGCCAGACCTTGTGGATTCTTTTTCTTGTTTTTTTCTTTGTAATCTCAAGGTTTATTTTCTTGCTCTTGCAGTACTGTTGCTTTTCCTACAGTGTTAGTGTCCCTGAGTTATCACATGATGTATCTCCAGCATGCTGCTGTACCACAGGTCCAGGCAGTGGGGGAAGGATAAAAAGCCAGATCTTTTAAATCAGGGCAGTTTCTCAAATGCATATTTCTTCAAGAGGCTTGTTTAGTCTGTTTCTGTTTTGCCAGGATGTGTGTTTTTAGGAGTCTCCTCCTTTGCCTGTTTAAGTCATGATTCTCTTTTGCTACATCAATAGTAGCAGTCAAACCTGAGAAGACTTCAAGGTGTATCTGATGGGCTTCCAAAAGCAATGAATATTTATTTGTGTTCTCTAAACCTTTCCACTCATTGGGGTAGGACTGCCCTGATTTTCTGTGTTTGTTCAGTGCCTAGCACCATACTCCCCTCCATATGTTCTTGGTCCAGTGCCATGATTAGCCATTAGCACAGTAAAATAACCTTTATTAATAATAGTGCTAGAAATTATTAGCAGGAAGAGTGAATATGGAGATACAAGTTTGCTTTCCCCTGCATTGCTTCTTTGGAAGAAGGTATCTATTCCTACAGTACATACATAGATACAGTAGAGATTTCCTGTCTTCTCTTTAAGTCTTGCATCAGAGGCATAGCCACAGGTTTCCCCTCTTCGCCTGCCAAAAACCAGGTATTTATTTAATTTTTAAAAGTATTGATTGAATTATCTCATTTTCTAGCTGCAAGGAATGGTAGAAATTGTTGATCTGTAGAGCAGTGGTTTGACTCAGCCATATCAGGTGAACTGACCTATTGAAACATAACAAGAGTCCAGGTTTTGCCTAAAAAGGATGCATGCCATGAGATGGAGAATCAGTTGCAGATCTCATTAAGGCCAAATACATTTATTTTATTTTTACCTGAAGCATAATTAATTCAAGAAGTGAGTTCCACAGGTTATATTTTTAGATACTCCTGGGCCAAGCTGAAGAAGAGAAAAGCTGGTCATTTCCTCATAGCTGGGCTGCAATGAACAGAACAAGAACAATGGTTTCAGAGGGGGGACTGATGGCTCCAGACTTCTTCTATAAAGCAGCTGGAGGCTGGAATTCACACATGAAGGACGTGTCTTTGTATGTGTTCTGAAAGCAGCATGACAGAAATGTTGTGCTGTGACTTGCATAAGGTGTAGCTCCACTTCCCAACAGTTCCATGTGCACTGTTGCTGGCAGAATCCAAGACCACGACTCTAATGGCAAACTCACATGGGAACCAAACGTGCCCAGCCAACCTCAAGCTGCCTTTGGATCTCTTGACTGAGGAACACTGGAGCTGTACATCTGTTTTTTCACACGGGGTTGGTTCCATCCAGAGGGTCAAAGCTGTGTTAAGGATGATGCTGGTCATGCACAGGCAGTAAAATGATCTTGCCCTGCAAGTGCTGCTTCCTAAGTTTTCTTCTTGACTTCATCTCCACAGATGAGATCAGTGGAAAGGAAGATGGGGAGGGAATAGCATGGAGATTGCAAAACATGCTGGGAGAAATGTACTTTTCCATGCATGTCTTGCTTGCTGGACTGCACATTCCTCTTTCCCTGATGACAGTGTTATGTGCTGGGTTTTGCTGGTAGCTAGGCAGCTACCCAGAGCAACAAATCCAGGTGCCAATGAAACTTTCCATCGACTGAAGTGGGTTCAAGGGCAGCAGTAACAACTCACAATTCAGTCTCTTCTGAGGCCACAACACAAGGTCCCATGCAATATTTTTAACTGCAAATTATTCCAAAATCTCTCTCAAAACATAATCAGTACTTCATGCTGCGCATCTGTACCAAGGATTTAGAAGAAAAATGGGTTATTAGTACCTAATTTACATTTTACATTTTATGTTTTATGCTTCCTGGCAAGTTAAAGCTGTGGTCAATGGTTCGGCCCCAAATGGCCTTTCATTACTCAGGCTGTCCAGACATTCATAACCTTATGAGTCCTTACCAAAGAGGCTCAGATTTGTGCCAGAAGTATTGGGAGGAGAGAGCGTTCATGTGGAATATGTATAATGTAAGAACTGAACGGAATTCAAGGAAAGTAAGGTGATATTAATCCCTGATAAGCAGAGAGAGATGCTCAATTATTATAAATCATAAAATTATGCAAAATGTTGCATGAGTCTTATGCCGTCGCTCTTATTTTTTCTCTTCTTCTGCTGTTTTATGTTTATCTATTTAGGCTAAAACTCTGGAAAAAGAAGCTGCTTGTGTTTTGGTTCCCATGTGACCCTCAAAGATAGCATCCTCTGAGAGTTTTGCAGTCAGCATCCAGTGAGGCTCCCAAGTCAAGGTCCCCAAACACCACAGGCAGGACAGCACTGGCTCTGGAACACATGATAAATAATAACAACACTTCTCCCAAAGCCAGACCTTCTGAGTAAGGGTTACCAGTGGGCTGGGCAGCACCATCCATTATTGAATTTGTCTAATATTGGACATTATAAGAGCAAGATGTTGCCAGAGTTATGTAGACTGAAATTTTCCATGCTGGATATTTTCCGTGCTACATTTTTTTTTTCTTCTTCTTCTTTTTAATTTTGTTTTAGTAAAACTAAGTCTGAAGTTGCAAGCCAAGATTGATCAGAAATATCATCAGTCTGGTGAGGAAATGAGTGCTGGTGAATTAACACTGTTATAGCTATTCCTTAAATATCCAGGCTAAGTATGAGATCTCTTGCAGTTTCAGAGGATATTGCATTGCACATTGCTGAGGGAGCTGGCAAAGTTTAAAAGTGTTTTGCTGCAACTCATCTACCTCTTCATCCTCTCAGTCAAAAATGGAAGAGGCAATTTAGGGTGCATTTTAGGGGAGGATCCCATCTTGAGTATCTCTGCATGCTTTTCCCTCCAGTGAAAGAAAGCAGCCACTTCAGACCGAGACTCAAAGTCTGGTAGATGTCTCCCAAAAGGGATCCACTTGGAGAGCTTCCAGTGAATCCATATCCCACCTCTGCTGCTGCACTCTGTCAGTGTAGGACAAGTGCTGGGATCAGGTGGGTAGAGAAACTGGGACCCACTGCCTAGAGAGATTGAGACTCACTGTAGAAGTGGAGGAAACTTGCTCGTCTTAGAGGTGGTAGAATGGAGAAGCAGGACTGCTGGAGAAGGTGGCAAAAGCTAGGAAGGGAAGGTGAAAGAAAAAATAGGGGAGTCATGGTCCACAGAGCCTGTAGAACCCAGGATGATCAGCCAACACAATTTGCAGCACCCCTGTGTCAGCTCTGCTGGTATGGATATCACTGTGAGTGTCAACATGATGGAGTTTCTGTTTCAAAGGAAAACTAGGAAAGAGCTCAAGAAAAGCTGTGTTAAAAGAACATTCTTCAAGTTGCCAAGTTGAAAGTTCCCAGCCTTTTGTGTAAACTCTTCCAAATGAGCAAGATTTTCTCCACTGGTCCACAGCAGGTTTTTTTCTTCAATTTTTCTTCAGTTCCTTAAAAGCTTAGGAAATTAAGCATGCAAAAATATGTGCTAAAACAATGTCCACCTAAAATAAATTTTGAATTAAGGCTGCCTATGCAGCTTAAATTAATCTTTCAGTATGTATATCAAATAATTAATTTTCTTTCCCAGGAGCCATAATGCAGTCAGTTCAAAAGCCTGAGTTAGTCTGAAGCTGGAACAGGGCTGTCTAATAAAGGAGCACAGAATGGCTGACTCATTTACTGCATGAGGTAAAAGGTGTGTGATAAATTTATATGGGGATTTGCAGCATCAAAGGAAATGGTCTCATAGCCAAAGCAATTGAATAGCATACTAAGGAACTGGACAGGGATAGATCTTATGTGATGACAGGCAAGTCACTTAAAATTAGTTTTTCACAGTTGGCTTCTAATTGTGCTTTTTCCATTTTCTGAGTAGTTGCCTTGAGATTTTTGTGTCTCAGTTACCAACGTGTCCAGCCGAAGCAAATGGGAGGTTGGTTTTGGACAGAGACAACAGCATTTAAAGTTAAATACGCAGAAAATCAAGTAGCACCAATCAGCCAACACTTTCTACCTTAATCTTCATATGTTTCAGTTCCCCATCTGCAAAATTTGAGTCTCTGTCTCCCAGAGGTGTGGTGCAAATAGATCCATGAACACACCTGAGGTATTCAAAGGATGCATTGGAGAATGTCACAGAGAAATGAATCACTGTGTCTCCAGAGCAGGCCTGGTGTGCAGGAAATACAGTCCAGGGCCACACACTGAACCAGAGGAGAGCACCAAACACCAAATAGCTGCTCATTATTAAGCACTGTCTGTCCTATGCACTGAATGAGGCAGAGGCCCTGTGGGAAAAGCAGTTTGCAGTGATGTAATTAAAGACTGTACCAGAACGCACACACAGTGAGCAGTGGGATTCAGGCTGCACCAGCAACTTTAATTTAGGTTTTTCCTAGGTTTTGAGGCTTAGCTTTGCAACCTCAATCATGTTCCTTTAATAATTTGGGGTGCCTCGACGTAACGCTGCAGCCAAATTCTTCCTTGTGGAATATTTTGTTTTATAAAAAAAGATATTCTGTAATCAAAAGTGAATGTGCTGCATTACTTCCTGTTTTCTCCCCGTGCTGCTACGGATAATTGCTTCTTTCCTGCGGGTGGAATGAAGACTGTTGAAGTCCAATGGTCTCAACCATGGGCTGCTTATTCAATGTGGCATGTAAGCAGCAGGGATTTCCTTGTCCCTGGCTGGAGACCTGCATACTTTACCTCTTCCATGCAAGTAGGATGAAATTAATCAGTGTTGGTTTTCTCAGCAAGCAATGAAATTTCAGCCACTGCAATGTCGGAGGAGGAAGACTCCTCAAAGGGGACCGGGAGAAAATGCATGAATGAGAGGTTCCTGCCAAGACATGAACACTACACTTGAGTGTGTCTGAAACGTTGGGTGCAGAGAGTAAATAAGCCCCATGACAGGTCTAGCCTAAATACCCAGCACTTCCATGGCAAGTAGCCCATACTTTCACCAGCCTTGGCATCGAGACGAGGATAATATTTTTGCAGGGATGAACTGCACTCGAACAGTGTCTCTAATGTTTCAGTGTCGATGCAAGCATGCTTGCCTTTCAGATCAGCCATGTGGCTCTTCTTTTCCATCCCTTTCCCCCTTTTCCTTTCAGAGAAGTACATTTTATGTGTCTGCTGAAGAGGAAATCCCTTTCTTCTGTAGACTTCCTGGGCTGAGGACACAGAAGTCAGTGCACCTCAGTCCTGGGAACAGAGCTGTTAACCCTTAGCTGATGTTTCTCTTCCAGCCTCGTGCACTGTGCTGAGTGTTCCTATATCCCACTCTGACAGGAGAACCTACCTATCTCTAAAGTGATAATTACACACAGCAATCCTGAATTCTCACTTTTTGAGAACTCCCAGCAGCTCCTGCACTGACTGATGAGGTGACAGGAGCAGTCTATCCGTGCACATGGGACACAGAATATCGCTGGTGAAGCCACCGCTTGCTCTAAACATCTGTGCACCAAAAAGCCAGATACAGCATCTTCCCTACCCATTCTGGAGGTCAGCATGGGAGTAAAAGCACAAAAGGCAACTCTGCTTGGTAGAATTGAAGGGGCAACCCAAATCTAAGTGGCTGCCCCATAAAAGAGATCTTTTTTCCGTGTCTGAGCATCCCTTCACCTTCATGGGCTCAGAGATGATGCTTCACACAGAGGGAAGGTGGTGTCACCCAGCTGAGAAAAGGCAGCGTGAGCAGTTGCACAGTTCTTATTTCTGGCTTCATCCACCTCACTTCCTCCTATGTTCTTGACCAGAATGACTTGGGAATGGATTTCTCATGCAGTTGTGAGGCTGCTTTACCATGCCAGAGTTACTCCTTGTCGTGTGTCACTCTGGTATAAAAGTTTATGAGATAACCAGATTAGATTTCAGTTTATCCAGTTGTTATATCTGAGCAAAGCAATGTCTTGGTGGTCAGCACCTGGCTGGAAGAGTGCTGAAGAAGGCTTTAGGAAAGCATTAGGATCTCAGTTATTCATTTATTTCTTCAGATCCAACACGTTGAATTATCCTCTTCTAATGAGAAGTAAAATGTCTAAATATGTTTTCAACATCCAAATATCCTATCACTGCTTATGAGGTAGGCAACCCTGCTTGAAGTTCCTATTAATTTTGCCTTCACTGAAATCTTTTCAGTAAGTTTGGAGGTGATAGAGTGGGTTTCTTGTTTTGCAGATCTGAACACCATTATTTTGTGTTGCTGGATATTTGTGGCTGTATGTTGAAATTTAGGAAACAAAATGGGGAAAAAACACTTCGTAAGGGTAAGATGTTTTTCTTATGACAGTGTGAAAAATCAAGAAATTACCAGGAAATAAAAAAAAAAAAGAGGAGATAAAATTAAAAAATTCAAATACTAGAATAATTCAAAGCTCCAAAAGTTTCACATATTTTCCCTATGACAATCCAGTTTTCATAAGAATGAAGTGGAAGTTCTCTCTAAAATGACTTTTTTTTTTTGGTAGAGCTAAGTAAGACTGATCATGGTTTTTGTGTCTGGACATAAGCTGCCACACCCTCTGCATCCATCCCAGTAATTTGGTATGAAGGGATCCCTGGTACTGCAGACTTCTGTCAAAAAGGAGAAAAAAATACTTAGCACTGGCAATCCCCCTCTTGCACAAGTTACTTTCAGCGCATTTGGAGTTTCTAAATGACTTTAAAACCTCCTTTCCACTCCTCCTATCAATTTTACTCAGCAGCTCAGCTCCTTCACGCCCACTCAGAGGGGGCTGTCTCTCAGCAGGCAGTCAAATCAGCCTGTCAATATAAACCAAGGCAAAGTCAGTGTCTGTATTATTACAAATAAGCCACTTGTGGTTGAGCAAAAGATCAAGTTAAGTGGTAATTTAACAGTGTTCTCACAGGTCAGTGGTACCCCTTAAAAATCACTGAGGATTGATTATGTTTTTCAGTACATTATTGTCTCTGATTACTTAGGTTGGTGGTTGAGCTTATTGTGCAATTTTTGTAAAGGTTGGGATTGACAAACACTTATAAAATAAGTGGAGTTTTACCAGTATGGAGTTTTTTTGTACTTGAAGCTTCAGGTTTCAAAACATCAGGAGAAAAAAACTGAAGGAAAAATACCCAAGAAAATTTAGCAATCAAGTAACAATTAATAGCATCTACTATTCTGTTAAAGGATTCACTAATAAAATAGCTGGGATGCTTAGGACTTGCAGTGAACAGCATGCAGAGTAAGTAATCTCTGTGAATAGTTTTATTTTGTGCCTGTCAGTAACATGTGCTGCTTAAATATGCACTCACAGAGTGACTGTGCTGGTGGCTCTGTGCACTCTGCCTCTTACTGACCTGGTAAAAGTTCAGTCTTGAAGAAGGAAAGCTGCTTTCCTTTCTACCTAGGCTGGTTTAGAAGTCAAAGAGCAGTTTTGCAGAAGTCTTTTCGTCTTAAGAAAGTGATTCACAAGATGTCTCCATTCGTTTCCTGGAATCGAGATGTTTATTTTGTGCTATGTACAACAGCAACAGTTCTGTAGATTTCATAACATTAAACATTCAAATTGCAACTTCTACTGAAATTTTCTTTCACCATGTGTTACCCAGAATGTCACCAGGCAGGAGTCTAAATAACAGCGCTAGACAGAAAATAAGTTTGGTATTTCAGTTAAAAACTTTCAGACTGGACATAAAAGTCCTAAATTAAAAAAAAAATCTCAGTAGCTACGGTCTTTGAGAACAAATCATCCAGTTCTGTCATTCCCATCCAAGGCAGAACAAAATGAGAACAACTAAGTGTTTGTTCCCCGAATTTCACAGGGCGTTTCTGAGGTGAGCTTTCATATTTCTTTGAGGGATTTTTTTTTCCAGTCCTCTGGCCTTGCCGCAGAGACATTGTTGAAAGTCATTTAAGAAGATAAAGGCAAACTCCTTTTCTAGCCAGGGTGGTGGTCAGGGTTTTGGTGCAGGCAGCTCTTCCCCTGGGGCTGCACGAGTACCACATGAAAGCGCTGGGAAATGTTGGTGGGGTGTCTTTGGTGATCAGTGTGAAGTGGTTTGGAAGCCCACCCTGCCCTGAATACCTTTGTGACTGGCCACAGAGACAACTGTTCAAACACTGCTTGAGAAGCCTCACCTTGGCATTGATCCAGGGCCATGTGCTTTTCAAGTGTAATTTATGGGAATGGAAAGCATCTTACTACTAGGAATGGTAATTTTTTGACTAGAAGTACAACACACCTGCCCATCTGTCTGTCAGCCAGTCAGTCTGTCTCCCTGCCCTTTTTTGCTTTTTGTTCCCTTTCTATGCACTGTTATTTTAACTGGCAGCCAAATGTAAAAGAAAGGATGTGTTTAAGAACACGGTACCTAATAATTTAAGTTTAAAAAAAAAAAAAAAAGTACTTTAAAATATTCCCATTGCACATTCACAATCCAGATTTCCTGGCGATTAATCCTGGTGTACGCACTTCCACTGTCCTGCTGGTGTTGAGGGTGGAACCAAGAGTGGTTAATTTATGTCATTTGTCCTTGGCAGAGGAGAAAACTAAGGTGGGCTTGATCAAGGAGCTACTGGAATTGATGGGAATCATTCTTCCCATCTCAGCATGGTGCTGATAACGCCGAGGTTGGGCCATTCACTTAAAAGCTGGTCTCAGTAGTTGAGTCCCTTCCAATTCAGAATATTCTGTGGTTTCAGCAGGTTTAACGAATGTCTTCATTATTGGCAGCAGTTATTTGTTGTCTTTCCCCTGCACCCCATAAGTCACACAGTGATATTTTTGCTTCTCTGATTGAGAGGCTCAAGCATTAATGGCAAGCTCCATCTTCTGCAGCTGAACCTTCACCCTTGCAATTTCTGCTTTTGAACACGGGGCTTGGTCAGTGACCCACATGGAAGGGATGCAGTTGTCTGAGCAAGTAACTTTTAGAAGATACCAGAAGTGTTGGGGAAGGGCTGGAATAGCTCAGCAGAGTAGCTCAGATTTTGTTAGGGTGAGAATCTGTCCTCCCTTGGCAAACAGCCCGGTCTCAGGGCAGAGCATTTTCTCTTTGCCATCTGACTGTGCTCCTGGCACAAGGCTGGATGACCAAATGTCTCCCCTGTGAGAGCCGAGGGTCCCTCCCCGGGCTCTGGACCCCACTCATGTTTTCCTGTGCAGTGATTATATTGAGCTCACAGGATCTTGTTTGATTCTCTTCCTGCTGCTGCTACAAAAAGGGTGGGTGGGTTGTTATCCCTCCTGTCAAAATCTCTGTCCAAAATCAACAAAGCCACAAACGCGTTCTGGTTCAAGTACTCGTGCAAACATATTTATGCAACTGCTTGTAGGATTTGAATTTCAAATAGAATTCCATGAGCAAAGCTTCGATACAGCTGCTTTCAAAAACAAATGAGAGGATCCATATGTATCACTGAAGTGTATTTAACTGCGAGTTTGTTCCAATATTCTCCAAGCATATTTTCCATATCGGTCCAACTGGACTGTTTCCATCTCCAGCGTAATGTGCTGCTGGATGTGTGGAGTTTATCCCTGTAGCCTAATGCCATGAAAAGAGTGGAAATAAGGGAAGTTATACAAAGCAAACACTGTCTGCATCTGAATAATTACATTAGATGTTCGATGATCAGGAGATTAAATTTTGTTTGTTTTAAAAAAGACAGCTGACAAGCAGAGAAAATTAAGTTGGCAGGACTTAAAACCAGTTTGGGGTAATTCCATTGTCTCAAGTAAGCTTGATTGCATTCTTATTTTTAATTAATTAAACTTAGTCAGTGCCAGGACAACTCTTGCTATAGCAGCATAGATGAGGGGTCTCCAAGTCTTTTGTAGAAAATCCTAAATTCAAATGGAAAAAAATAAACGAAGGCCAAAAAATATGTTCTCCCCCGGTATTTCATATGTTAGGTCTGGACTTTCCTCAGCAATGAAGGGCTGCTTTGAGCTGCAGACTGGGACGAGCTGCTGTTTAGAATAAGGAATCTATCAAGCCATTATCTTGTCATAGGTCGTAACAATTTCCGTATTTTACTAAAAAATAAAGCAAGCAGATGAAATATTTATGGTTAGGGAGAGTGTGCTTTTGCCACCAGCAAGAGAACTTCATCACAGCCCTTGGCTTCGGAGCTCCTGTCCGGCACCTGCACGGCTCGGGACCTGCCAAGATAAACACTCTGCAAGACAGAGGCTGCGCCGTCCTTTTTAATCTCTCTGAAGTGCCAGGTGAAATTCTGGAGCAGTAGAGCGGTTCATGTATCAAAAGACTCTGCTGTGCTCTCCTGGACTAAATTTCCGCTCCGGGAGTTTGCGCTGCGAGTAAATAGCCGGGAGCCACGGGGCCAGCCAGCAGCACTCGGGGCTCCCACACTTTAATGGACTTTTTCTGGCCATGCTGCTCGGAGGCAGGCAGTGCCATTAGCCCCATTTTATAAATACAGCATGCCACTGAGGTCTGCAGGGCACAGAATATTAGTTGTGCTGGTAACTGAATTCCCACGGGAGCCTGGATGCTTGTGTGTTAGGCTTTTATAACATGACTTACTGCCACAGTTTATAGGAATTTTTGAATGAACTGAAATGTGACATTTTTATTCCTGTCTTGTGCTCTCTAACCATCTGGCTTGCCTCACTTTTTAAATGCATTGCTGGAGACAGGGCGAACTGAGAGTCCTCAGCATCTTAACCACAGGTTTCCATTGTAAAACAGCTCCCCTCACACCCCAAAAAACAAAAAGAGCCCCAAACTCAACAAACCCCAGAAAATAACAGACAAGAAGGACAAGGAACTTCCCTCCTGTTGCTGCTTCCCATTCCTGCAACATTCCCAAATAGGCACCATGAAAAAGAGATCCCTCTCTGCATTACTGTACAGGTTTTTGATCAGGCTTTGCAGTTTTAACAACAATATCCCTGTTTCTTCATCAGAAATGGTCCCCTATTTCCAGTTTCTCAAGGAGAAAAATCTGACCTGTTTTCCACTGCAAGTACCTGGGTTCCCAGCAAAGTTCATAAAGTCCTGACTGGCCATGACATCTCCAGGGCTGAAAACCATAGAAAATTAAGAGTAAGAGTATAAAGGTAATAAGAAGGTCTTCAGATGTGTTAGCATGGCCCATCTTGGGGTTTTGATCTTAAACAAAAGGATTATCTTTTGTATTGAAGCATTTTTATTAGAGATGGAAAACTGTCTTTTGTAGAATGCAAGAGCTAATGTTCCAGCTTTCGAGATTATTCTGAAATACAAGAGCAACACAGACACTGTTAAAAATGCAATCAAAGCAATTTAAATCCTTTTAAAGCATTCACAAAGGATCCTTTGATAAGAAGCAACTTTCATCAGCCTGAAAGACGAGGCAGTTTAGTGTGTGCTGTTTATTAAGTTTGTACATAGACAGTGGTAATTCCACTTTTGGCTGGAGAAGAGCAGCAGTAAATTATAAGACATCTTTATAAGCACCAGTGTTAGACTTGCTGGTTTTAAATGAAAAATGTATTTATATTAATAGAGCTCTAAATGGGGTTATTCAATGTGTAAAGATGCAATTTGTTTTCCATTAGTACTCTGAATGGACACAAAATAATTCTGTGAACCTTAAAGGATTTAGTTTGGGGTTTTTTTTCCTTTTTTTTTTTTTTTTTGACAAAAAGAAGGGAATTGCTACAAGTGCACAGTGTATGATGGGCTGTGAAAGTCTGTTTAGTTCAGCTGTGCTGCGTATTCTTTAATCTTCCTGCCTTTGTCCTCCTTTTCATTGTGTGTCCCTGTAAGGAAACTTACATGAAGAGAGCAAAGATGGGAGAAAAAAAACCCAGAAGTGGTTTTATATTTGGGCTGGGCAGAGCAGGATCTCTTCTAGCAGCATCTCCCTGAACTTGATTGAGGAGGGAGGCGTGCGATTTTGGGACATCTTTAGCTGAAATCTCCATCCCTCTCTGGGATGTTGGGGATCACTTTGGCAGGCCCCAGCCCCTCGGAAGAAGGAGGTTTTATTTCTGGTGTGCCAGCAGCCTTAGGAGCTGACTGCTACTCCCTTGCTGCTCCTATTGCCCACTGAGGCATTTAAATGCTTTCTTCCATTAATTTGGGGTGCTTTTTCTTGTTCTGGATCACAGCAGGTGAGAGGACGAGAGCAGCAGACAAATAATAGACTTGGAACAACATCTAAATGGTTTTGGTTCACCTTAAGAAAAAAAAAAAAGAAGGGAAGATGAATTCTCATCTTGGATCACTGAGAAATAAACAGGAAATAAACAGCAGGAAATAAACATTAAGTCTTCCTACATCCTTTTTGGGGATTCCAGGTGTTTGTTTGTTGGTTTATTTGTTTGTGAGGTTATGTTGTTATTGTTGTTTTGTGGGGGCTGTTTTAGGCAACATAATTATTTCCCTTTTGGATCTTACTCAGTTTTCATCTGATTTAATGCCAAGGATAGCAGGGATCCAGAGGTCAAGTCCAAATGTTCCCATGCAGCAGCATGGTGCATGTCTTCTTGGCAATTCTCCATGCATTTCTTTGGAAAATCTGCTCTTGGGATTCCAGTCTGTTGGAAAACAAAATGTTGCTTAATAGATAGTACATAAATACAATTCTTGGCCACACCAATAAATGACCAAAAAGCTGAAAAAATATTCCTGGCTTTTGTAGACTTTAAAAGTGAGGTTTAAACTGAGCTCATCCCTCCCCACAGACATCTACAGGAGGAACCCTCACCAGATGATTGCAGGGGGTGGATTTGCAGCTCTTCAGAACAAGTTGCAGAAGTACAACTTTTATAGCAGTTTTACTTAAACACCTGCAGTTTACCCTGAATACCATAGAAGACTGATTTTCAGCCAAGAGTTATCACACAGTTTTTTAATTCATCAAAACCCACAGGTATATTGCAAATGTGAAAGAGAAGGGGGACCTGGTCTCTCTGCAGACCACTGTTTCTCTCCGAAAGGTGTGATTTTGAGCCAGCCAAAAAAAAAAATGAAAGGTATTTAAATGAGAAATTCAGACAAAAAATCTTCACAATGCATAAGGAGGTTTTTATCTATTTAAAATATTAGATTTTTCCCCCCTTTTAATTGAAAGTTGGGGATTTTGACATCACCAACTCTTTTACCTTGAGTTTTTTCACGTCATCAGTGTTTTGACTAGTATGAAATTTTGTTGATAGGATTATTTTTCTTAGTCATGGGCTCAGATATTTTTCAGAATCTTACCAGAATATCTGTTTGGGAACAAATTTGGACATAGGCTTTGAATGGTGACAGTGTGACATGTGCAGGTGCAACTATTTTGGTATGTTCTTTGTGCTGGGTGCTCTTGAAATTAGTATTTCAATACATAAGCTATGAAGTAAGGGGGGGAAAATGAGTCAGTAGAATTATGAATAAACATCATTTATCTTTATTTATCTTATGAATGTTAATTATGGCATTTTATATAATACCTTTTTTATATTAATCTGTGTTGTTGCTCTGATAGGAAGATGAAGAATTCACTTGCATGTGTGCGTTGTTTGCCAGTGATATTTTCTAAATACAGAGTTTGGCGTCAGTGAGAAGTGTCTGCTTTCCCAAAACTTTGACCCACCCAGCTTTTCACCCCTGTTTTGGGTGACTTTGCAGGTGTTAAACAGGATGGCGCTGAGGCAGGAGGGTCTGACTACCAAAGATATCACTCTCAGAGCTGTTTTAGTTACACTTCATCATCATAAGCATATGGTTTCACTTCCAAGTGTTTAACATTTCCATTTCCTCAGGAAATCATTCCTTCTATTTTTTAAACTTTCGAAACTGGATGGATATTTTTACTGGCAGGCGGAGCGAGAGCGACACAAGGCTCAGCCCCAGCCCAGGAGAGCCCCTGGCTGCGGTGCCCGCCCGCCTCCCCATCCCTTCCCTCCCGCAGCAGCTCCTGAGCAGCTCGGGGTGCTCCAGCACCCTTTGAAAACACTTCTTGCCATAATAAAACCATCCACCCCTTTTTCAGCTTTAGCTGGGAGATGTGTTTTTCTTTCTTAGTCTGCTCTGGGCCCATGCATCCCGAGAATTAGTTGAGTGCAGATTCCTTTAGCTGACTTAGTGAGGCCAACAGCAAGATCACGGCCTAAGAAAATAGTTTGTGTCACCTATGAGGAATGAGAGCATTTTCATCGGGTATTTATTGTCTGTGTTGGTATATCCAGCAGTTAAATGAGCATGACAGAGGAGTGGATGGCTCCAGGGAACTGCTCTGGGTGTTGTGTTTTCTGAGATTATTTTTGGCATTTCCTTTTTTCCTCGTTACGAGTGGGTCACCCTTCTCACGTGTTGGCCAAGTTCTGTAGAGCAGGAGGAAGTCCATGCTCATGCCTTCTTTATGTTGTGTTTATGTCACAGTGCTCAGCTGAGTGTTTTCTTTCCCTGCTGTGCCATGAAATACACTTATGGATGTGCAATTTGCACACAAATTTAGCTGGTCTCACTGGCCCTTTTGGTATCTGCTACGTTGGGTGTTACTGTGTCATAACAACTTTGATAAACTTACTGCGTTTTGTACAACAAACGTTATTACTGTCCATCAAATGATGTTCTACAAGAGAAAATAAGGGGCAAACCAGCTGATTATTGTGTTTGTTCCTTTCTGGTTTACTCTGTCATGAATCCAGACAGTCTCATTCTTGGAAATGGCATGGGGAAATTTGCTGTGGGTCTGGGCTTCGGGAGGATTGAGTCCTGCCACCAGGCAGGCCTTGTGCTACTGGTATTCAGGGTGTGTTTTATTCATATCCTCACAAGAGTCAGTTAGTCAAGGTAGCAGAAAACAGCATCAGGCAGATGTAGTTAAACCTTGACAGCTCCCAGGAGAGCTCACCTGAGCCTCTGGCTTCGTGCCAGCCTCTGGGATGTTGTGAGTGTCTGTTTTGATCCTCTCTCCTGACTCCTTCACTTCCCTTAGTGCTGTAGGAGTCTGCACATCCCTTCAGCAGCTACTCACTAAAAACATCACTTGGTCAAGCAGCACAAGCTGGTACCACCCTCAAGAACACCCCAAGGCTGCTCCTGTGCCAGAGATCCCGCTGGTTTTCCCACCACTCGTAACAGTGCCATGATGTTCCATGCTGAAGGCTCCAGCTCAGGCAAACAAACCAGTGCCAGGGGGTGGCTGCTGATAATTAGATTGACTGGAGGTCAGGCTTGGATTTACACAGTGATTTTGATCCAGTTTCATTTGCAAGAGAGCATCAAAACATTGCAGTCTTCTCGACAGATTGAGTGATATCCTGATCCAAAATGGAATGGCAATGCCAGCGAAAAAAAGCCCATCTGCTTCAGAAGACCAGACCAGGGCAGGACCACACTGAATTAAAAGCATTTTAATGCATAAAATTTCAGCTATCCCCAACCCATGTCTCCAGTGACCACCCTGGAAGTGCCTCAGGAATCAGTTCCTGAAGTACAGCCAGGTGCAGCACTGGGCACTGTCCCTCATTCCTCTTACAAGAGGCTTGGCTGCTCCTGCCCGCTGTCACCCAGCTAGAGGGACGTAGTCCAACACCTCATACAGCATTTTCTGTTCAGAACAAATGTACCCAGAGGGTGCTGAGGCCCTGGAATGGGTTGCCCAGAGAAGCTGTGGATGCCTCCAAGGCAGGATGGATTAGGATTGGAGCAACCTGGGATAGTGGAAGGTGTCTCTGCCCATGGCAGGGGATATGTAATTAGGTGATCCTTAGGATCCCTTCCAACCCAAACCATTCCATGATCATCTAATGATTCTGTGAAGCCCTGGTTTTGCAGAACATGGTCCCCAGGACACGAGCTGAGATGAGCAGGGCCTTCAGCTGGGTGCCTCAGTGGCAAAGGGGATCTCCATCACAGACGTGCCTGCATCCATGGGGTGGGAGGAGCTGCAGGACGTGGGGGGCCAAAGCAGAGGGGGAATCAAAGACATTGCAGGAGTAACTGCAGGCCCAAGAGAGAAGTAACCGAGGCACTGACAACTTGTGTGGGTTTCGTATGTCTGTTTGCAGTGCTGTGTTATGTGTTTAGAAGCTGGTTGTTTCCATAATAACAGCAAGTGCCATATGGCAGCGAGGAGGGTGGTGAGAAGAATGCCTAAGGAAACACAGTATGTTGTTTGACATGTGTGTACTTGTAGAGGAATAACGTGTCTCAAGCAAGTATTGCTGCTCCAAGCAGGCTGAGGGATTTGCTGCTCTCACCAGAAAAATATCCAAAGCCCTTGGCATTTGTGCTGGTGCCATGCCAGTTAATGATGCCTGCCCTTCATCCGTATTCTCCTGCTGATAGTCCTTGTGATGGGCAAAGGACCTTTTGCTTCACTGTGAGTGATGGTTGTGGATGCACCAGCACAGGGAAATGGCATTTAAACATGGCTTTTAAGGGGAAATACAGTTTTGTAAGGAGTGCTGTGTGAAACTGAAATGAGCCAGATGCCATATGCTCTATCCATTCCTTAATGCTCAGCAATTAAATAGCAGAATTTTTGAAACCTATGAAAAATGCATAGTTTACTATAATTGTTTAATAGAAGGTAGGCTAAGCATTTCCAGAGATATGGGGCACTTTAGTGCATATCTAGGAAGCATCCAGGAAGGACTCCACAAATTCCAGCTTTTTCTACCCTTTAATGTATGACTCATATTTCAAAGACTTGTAATTTGCTCCCCACATTCCCACCAATACCACCAGTCTGAGCTTTGCATACATTTCCACCACAGAAAAATATGAAATTATTTTTCATAATAGGTGAATGGCTTATGCTTGACCTTTACCAACATCAACCCTATAGAATCCAGCCTCTCTTAATTGAGTCTTAAAGCCATTAATTATATTTGTATACCTGAAACGTGGTGGCAGGGAGAAGGAGGTGGTTTAGGTTTGGGGCTGTAGTTCTGCACTCACTTGCCATGCTTTAACTCATGAGCAACCTGAAAGGCAGAGCTCTTCTCATTTTCATGCTTCTGTTCTTCTCTTTATTGCCTCTAGAGAGAGATTACTGCAGCATATGTGAAAAGCAGCCCATTGGAAGGCTTCTCTTTCGGCAGTTCTGTGAAACTCAGCCTGAGCTCGAGTGCTGCATTAGGTTCCTTGACTCGGTGGTAAGTCAATTCTTGTGGTATTTTGGGGTGCTTTGCAATGTTTCCCTGACAGAGGAGACTCCTGTGACCCCAGGAAATCGCTGATTTGTGGGATTTTGTGTCTGAAGTGTGTCTGAAATGGACAGGGGCTGGTGCCAGCCTTGGGGGACATGAGCCACCAGAGGAGGGTAAGGACAGTCGCCCCCAGAGTGCTGCTGTGTGCTCCCTTCATGTCAACACCTGAGCAGATGGGGTGCTCTGGGTAATGTCTGCTGATGGGGGTGAAGCCTGCAGTGCTGGGAGGCACTGGGAGGAAAGGGAAGTTGAGGATGGACTGACAAGAGAGGATGGGCAGTCTAATAATCCTAATATCTCTTCCCAAGCCTTTTCATCCATAGAGTTCAGGGTGATTTACAAAGGACATCATGATAATCAGCCTGTTTTTTCAAATAGGAGAACAGAGGTACAAGGTACAGGAATAACATGATTGAGGTCACTGAGACGCAAATCTGCTCCATTTTCCACCCCAGTGAGCCATCAGTTAACCCAGCCACTGAGCATCCCCCAAGCCCTGGGGGACCTGACACTCTTTCCCAGTCTGGCATCACTTGGCCATGTGTCCTGCCAGCTGCTCACAGTGAAAAAGTCTCTCAGCGACTTCTTTTGCTGGGAACCTGTGAAAGGGGAGGGTGTTGATCAGCCAAAAGGTGAAATGGTACCAAAGAGAAAGATGAACTTGCCGGTTGTGAGTGGCCACAAGGTCTCACTCCCTGGCTAACACTGGCAGCCAGAAGCAAAATAATTCATACCAACAGGAATAAAATTGTTTTGTTTGCACCATGGTGAGGCTACTCTGAAGTACAGGGAAATGTGAGGATTGCACTGAAGCTGTGAAAGTAACAGTCTGGAGAGGACATGTATCTTAAGGTTGCAGCAACAACAGCAAATCTACAGCATCACAAAAAGTGTTGGATAAAGTCGTATCTGTATCCATTTTTAGCTGGTCATGACTTCCACCTGTTATTCCTAGCACTGCTTGGGATTTTCTGTGGTGAGAGGTGTAGCCATCATGGTACATGAGACATCTGACAAGCACTCTGTGCAGCTGTGCTCGAGGCCAGCAGGCAGCAGGACATTTGGGCACCCTGGATGTGTTTTGCCAGCGTTGTCCAGTGAGGTGTCTGCCCCTGATGAAACCCCACACACCCATCTGGGAGGGAGGCACCCCTGCAGAAATGCGACTCAGGGCATGCCACTGACAGCAGGAACAACATCTGGGCACGGGGAAACATCTGTCCCCCCCAGGGCACCGTGTGACAGCCCTGCTGCAGCGCTGCCCAGCCTGCCCCCGGCTCTGGGAATTGAGGGCACTGTGTCATTTCATCCTCCCAAGCCCTGTGCAGCTGTGACAGGCACCGAGGCTCCGTGTCCTCCCTCAGCCCTGCAGCACACACCACGCTGCTCCTGCAAAAGCTCGTGGTGGCACTGGCTTTGTTTTAAAGCTCTGTCTCAGAGCAATCCCGAAGGGATGTTCCCAAATCCTTTTGCAAAGGTGTGCTTTGCACCCACCCCAAGATGCTTTTGCAGACTGGAGCTGCCCTGTGGACCTTGACTGGGCCAGTGCTCTGTTCCCAGTCAGGCTCAGACTGGCACTATGAGGATTTGATAATAAGATGCCTGTCTGGGTGGAGGTCTGAATCCTTATTTTTCTCCTTTTTAGCACTAACTAGCAGTCTCCTTTGTTTATTGATTTCAAATTCTGTGTAAGCTTGCTCCCAGCCCATGAAAATCCCTGTATTAGGCAATATTAAGGTCAAGCAACAGAGTCCTTTGCCATTAAATTGGATGATTGCTACTGAAATTTGCCCAGCGGGGTCACACTGTGTTCAGTGAGTAGTGGGATTCAAGCCAAGCCCTATGTTAGGCAAAAAAAGCCCTATAATGCAACCAGGAGTCTGACTTTACAGCCCTAATCTGAGACCACCAAGAATGTGAAACCTTTTCAAGACCACCTGCTGTAAGAAGCAGGAAAAGCCAAGAGTTTTCATTTTCTTTTTTCTTGGATATTTTTCTAACACTAAATGCAAAAATTTGCTTTTATGTAATGTTAAATAAAGGGAAAATATAAAAGGGGATGGTACTTAGCTGTTCATGAGGGGCTCACTGAGCTTTTTGCACATTGAAAGGGAGGACCACCTCTCTTTTTCAGAGCCCATCTAAGTGACTTTACCTGGTGACACAGTAAGTCCCTGGCAGAAGCCAGTACTTGATGCCTCCCAATATTTTATAATTTTTCAACTCATGCACTCAACTGTCTGCAAGGAAAGAAGTGTCTGGGGCTTCTGGGAGAAACCAGAAGCTGAGTCAGACGTTCAACAACCTACCAACATCCTTATGAGAGACTAAGCTCTCTCTCACACCTTTGCTTCCAAAGGCTGGTAGAATCATCCAGACCTTGCAGACCAGAATATGTAAAGACACGAAAAAAAATCCTCTCTTGACTGGACATTTATGTCAGCTGTTATGTGAAATAACTAACCTGGTCTGATGTAGTCTCCTGCAAATGTCATTATGGCAGCATTTGGGGATTTTTGTCTGTTAAACAGTTGTTAAGCTGCTTTCTGAAGGAAAAGGATTTGTATCACAAAATTCTGCATGCATTTAGGTGTGTAGCTGTCAGTTCCCTCTGAAACCTCTGAATACCTTGGCCAATTTCAACCAGAAATTGAGATGAAAGTGCTCAGAAGCATAAAGACTCTACGTGTTTTCTGAGAGCAGTGTTTGGGTAATTAGTCACAGTGGATTGTAGCCCAGACTAAGATGAGATGTGGTCTGTGAGCAGTAGCCCCAGCATTAGGTGGTAACAGTGAGAAGAAGAAAGAGATGCAGAGCTCTGCAGCACAGCCCTGGTGGAGCTGTGGGTGTTTGGTTCCCACTGCTGCTGTGGGAACAGTGAGTGCCTGTCAGTGTCTGTCTGTCTGTCTGTCTGGGAAATGGAGCAACAGCAGCCCCTTCTACCAGCTGGCACGAAGGGCTGCAAGGACAGACAGCCATCTCTTGTTGCAGATATTGTGCAAACAAGCCCATGGCAGAGGGCCTGATGGCTGAGATAAAACATCCACCGCGAGCCCACGTGGCTCTGAAGGCATCGCGTGCTTATCTGCATGCATGGAACCACAGAGACCTGCCCTGAAAGGCTCACCAAACCCTGAGCTAGCCATTCAGAGCTGCAACTATGTGAACACAAACTATGAGCATTAGATGGAGATGGTTTATGATTAAATTGGCCCCTCTAGAAGCCCTTGCCCAAGGAATCACGCACAGCCCCGAAGCACACTTTGCTCTGCTTACAAATATTTTAGCAACGTGGTTCAACTTTGGAGCTGTTGAAAGAGAGCCATTAAAATAAAGTGTGGGGGGAAATGTTTCCTGTGCTAAAAGGCAGATCAGTGAGCAGGCAAGGCGCTAGCAAGACGTGTTTCCTTCTCCACAGCCAGTGCCTCCAGCACAAGAAGGTGGCAGTTCAGTTCAGCAGGGACCTCTTGCTCCTGTCCCCTCCTCATCAGCACATTCCCAGGCTGCCAGCTCCTGACGTTTCCTTCTCCTCTCTTAGCATTTTTATGTGTCACTAAAATGAAGGCTTTAGCTTCTGGACTCCCTTTCCTGCTTCATCTACTCACATTCATAATGATTTTTTTTTCCAAGAGAGGGCTTTTAACAATTTAATGTGGACTAGATGTAGGTTGGCTGGAAGAGAATGGGGACAATTTTGGTCATTATTTTTTCTCTAATGTGAACAAGGTTACTTTTTTTGCACTGAAGCCACACAAAAATACATCCACTGGAGGAAAATAGCCCTGCTGCCTCTCCAGGTTGTTTCTGCTTGTGATATCTGGGCTCAAGGAGTGGGGTGAGAGGCACAACCTCCTCAGGTGGACTTTTCAGCTGAATGCTTCACTAGACATTGCACTTATCTGGGGTGAAAGGATGAGTGAGCATCCATTTAATGCCATTTGTGAAAACCCTGTCTTGCTGTTAGGGAGATTCGTTCGGTTAAGTCCCTTTTGTGGTATATAAACCATCTGTGTATGTGTGTCTTAAAGCTGTTCAAGGCTTTTCCCATCAGAAATGCCAGTTTGTTGGTATCAACAAACTCATTAATTCAAAACTGTGTTTTCAAACAGTTGAAAGGGCTCTTTTTGCCCTGCCTTTAAATATGAAAAATATGGTTTCAAGTTCACTTTTCATTTAGAAATGTGAGTTATTATAAATCCCAGCTGTTTGGGGTTTGCCTTCCAATTTTCAGTCACAGATTTTAAATCTCCAGTGGAGGCAAGAGCTGGGACAGGCAATGGGGACAGAACAATGACAGGGCCTGGAGTCTGAGAAAAGGACTGAGCAGGGAGATATTCTCAGATAACAGAGGAGGGACCTGAGAAAGTAGAGGTGAAAAATTGTCACTAAAATGCCAGTAATCTCTGGCAGAAGCTCAAAAGGTGATTCCACCATTCCTGATTTTCATCAAGAAGCCAAAACTACTCTGGTGGGAGTGTCTGTTCCCATCTCCATCTCTTGGTGGGTACAAGGGGTGATGATTCCCTTGGCCATGCCTCACTGCCACAGCCCTGCTGTGGGAGAGCAGTCTCCCAGACCTGCAGAGAGATCTCTTGGGATATGTTTTTCCATTTTTGCATATTTTTAGCCATGCAGTTTCAGGAGCTCAAATAATATTAAGGTGAAAATCAATTACTCCATAAATTGATGTGTCAGAATCAGTGTGAGCCCCTGTGGGGTCCCTGTGTCATTGCCCTGGTAGCTCTCCATCCATCACAGGCAGCCTCCAGCCCTCAAACCTGAGGTGTTCTTGAGTCCCTGGCCCCCTCCCACAGCCAGTCACAGGCTAGATGTTGCTCCCTTTCCCAGCTGAAGAGCATTTTTCCATCTGATCTCACTCAGCCCATCCTGAGGACAGCTGCTCCAAAGGGAAGGCACTTTGCACTCCCATTCCTCCACCCAGCCAGGGCTGCTTCTGTGGAAGAAGGAGCCACCAGTGTAATTACAGCTCAAAATCAGCAGCCAGAAGAAAAGTTAGCAGCAGACAGTGGCCAGCCCACATCCTCTCGCCATTTGGGCTGAAGGATCTGTGCCTGCCCACAGAAAGAGCCTTCCCTGCAGCTTGTCCCATGGAATCAGGGTGATCATAAATCCTCCCCTCATTTATGGGCTGTGAATAGGGCCCTGTCTGACCTAACTAGGGCATGGAGAAGCTATTAGACTTCAGAGCAGGAGCCTTGAAACACATGCCTGGATTCATCAAAGGAATAATGGAAAATATTTTTTTCCACACGGATTTTAAGTAATGATGTAATTTCTAGCAATCAGGGATTTACAAAGTGTAGCCATGCTTTTGACTATTGGGAAAGAAGGGGAGGTATCTTGTGATTCAAGCACAAGACCAGGATTGAGGACCTTGGTGGCTTCCCAGGCAGGTGGCAGAGAGAACATGGGGACATCCCTGTAGTAACAGGTGATGGCTGAAAATGTACCAGGGTCTGTTGCTGAATAGCTCAGAAATGGCACTGAAGGGAGAAATAATAATGAACTTAGGAACAAAATGGAACAGGCTTCTAGTGCAGACTTACAGTGAAATTAGCTCTGTGCACAGTTGGAACTTATGGTTCCTTCTCACATCCTCACTTGTCTGTCACTTCCCACCTTTGCCACCACCGTGTCACATTTCCTGGGAATGTCAAATGCAAGTATAATTCAACTTTCCTTTTATTCTTTGCTATCTATCTTGAGGCAGAACGAGATACTCTGTGTATGTGTAGGTGTGCATTTAGCTCTGCAGACGTTGGATCCCATCAGGAATCACATTTCAAGACATCCAGTTCTTGCTGAGTTTCTGTCTTCTGGTCTTTCCTGATTTGTTTCCTGTTGTACAGTTCAGATGGGATGTAACTGTTACAGCTTATATGTGGCCAAAGGGACATCAAATTTTTCGACAGCTCCCTGGTACACTTCAAATGGGAAATTATGACTTATAATCAGGTTTTATTTGCTATGGAGACAATATACTATCAGAGTTGGAAAGCAAATGAAGGAGAGAGAAATCATGGAGAAAAATGTTGCTAAGATGCTCTAAGCATTTCAGAGTTTCTGTTCTTTAAGAGCTGAAATGACCCATACTCAGATACCATCTAAAAGCATAGAAAATTAGATAAAAGATTTTTTTAAACCATTGTATTAAGTTTTATGAGAACATAATCAGTTTAATCCCCAAAATTGTCACTCAAAAAGAAGTACTGTACTGGTTGATTTTAGTTTTTGGTTGTTTTTTCATCATTTTTATTTGTGGCCATAATCATTTCCCAGACCAAATCAGATCATAATTCCAGATTGTTCAATCAACCTGCTATGCCTGTGTGTAAATATTCAGCTCCAGACTTGAGCTGCAATAGCTAAATGAGCACTGGCCAGATAGAAGGGGAATAGCATTATTACTACATTGTGGTTTCCATGTCATTCCTAGGTTTGCTTAGCTGGGGTATCCATTACAGCCAGCCTGCAGATTTATTGCATCCAGCCCAGAGCAGTACATACATCTTCCAGTGGGCAATAGTTCTGAAATTTGTTCTTCCAAGTGTTTGCCAGTTCAGTCTGATTTACCTTTTTTTTTTTTTTTAGCTTCCTCCTCATTTATCATCACAGGCAGCTTGTATTGGACCAGGTTATTTAATTGGTTTGGCAGGATTTTCTGGGATCCTTTTTTTAATACAGTCATGAAAGCTGTTAGGCTGTCGTCTTCTTTTTTTTATTTTTTTATTTTTTTTTTTTTTATTCTTCTGGAAAATATTTTGATCTGAAGGCCAAAGCTTCATATTCCAGGCAGTGCCAAGCAGGAATGTCTCTAAGAACTTCTAAGAACCTGTTGTCATTTATCCACTGGGGTCCCCTGCAGCATGTGTTTCCTTCAAATGCTTGCCACGGATGTGGAACTTTAGCTGAAGTGATTAATAACTTCATGGCACACATGTAGTGCTTCCTTTGTTTCTAAAGTAAACAAAGCTCGTCAAAAGTCACTAATGTGTCATACCTAGAGCAGCCAGAACTTTGAAATGTAGGTAGACTTTGTGTGTGAGCATGGGGTTCTCTCTTTTTTAATGCACTAGGGAAGCCAAAGAGAGTTTTGCTTATGGTGTATGTTCCTCTAAATGATCTCTCTTGTTTCCTCGTGGTCCTAAGAAATCAGTATTCTGAAGGGGCTGAGCCAAGGATCACTAACAGTGATGTCCCTCCTCTTTGCACAGCTATTGTTACACCAAGGTCAAGGCATAAATACATAGAAAAGACACATTAAACAAAATTACAATATACTGAAGAATATATATATGTATATATTCACCTAGCAATTGAAATACAACTGTGGCAAGGGTAAATAAACATTCACTTTCTCTACTACTCAGAGAAATAATTTTGCCTTCTGTGTCCACCATCCTTTTGTGCAAAACCAAATGAAGTTGATGTCTCTTGTCACTGAATGCTTTCTGAAAGCCAGCTTTGCAAGGTTATAAAATAGAAATTAATTAAATTGTATTGGTGGTAATTAAGAGACAAAGCCCCAGAAGATGTACCACTAGGGTCTGGTCAAAATATAGTGGAAGGTTTTTAATAAGATTGTGTGTACAGGTTTCAGTTCCACCAGAAAATGATATTTGTCCTTCAGATTTTTCATACAGAGTGTTCTGTTAAGGCCACATCCAAAATGAAGTTATAATGGTGAAATATGAGTGCAAATATTGACTTTTATTTTTTATATGTCTGTTCCAGGCAGAATATGAAATTGCTCCAGATGAAAAGCTGGGAGAGAAAGGAAAGGAAATCATGATGAAATACCTCACCCCAGAGGTAAGAGGCAGCCAAAGTGGCATTACTGAAGGAAAGCTGCAAGGCACACCTTTACTAAACAAGGCTGTTACAGGCTCTGTAAGCCAGACTCCTAAAATTTATGGTGGCAATCTCCAGTGAATAAACCTGCAAGTCTTATACAAACAGTCAGAGAGAAAAAAAAATCATAATGCAATCCAGAAATTGACTTCTAAGGATGAACTTGACTTACCAGGGGCTTAATTCATCCGTGGATGAGCAAAGGGCTTCTCTGGTCTCTTCTCAGTGTACAAGGCTCTGCATTGGGGGTGTAGTACAAGAGACCTCAGCTGTTACCAACAGATGTCCCAATTATTTCCTATCCAGCTCAGAAGTGGTGGTGACATTTCATACTCTGTTGTGTAGAAAGCACAGGCAAAAATGGTCTTTCCTTCCAGACACTGTATTTTGGTACAGAAATTCCCACTCTTCCCCCAGCACCATTTTCCCCAGGGTGGGCAGGGACAGGCAGGACTGGCAGGGGACAGTGGGGGCTCAGGGGTGCTGTCCCCCATCCTTGTGTCCCCCACGGCAGGTTCTGAGTGAAGGAGAGGAGCTCCTGGGAGCAGCCGTGTCCACAGGGTGGCACTCCAAACAGAGGCACGGATGTGCTGCTGGAATTTGGGACAGGCTGCTCTGGGACTGACCCTTTTGGAGGGGTTACAATCATTTCCTGGCCACATTTCACCTTTGCTACACAAGTCACTGCCAGTAAGCAGTAAACATCCAGCTTCAAGCACAAGAGCAATCCTAGGATTTTTCCTAAGTTGCTTTCGTAAGAGTAATCAAAGACGTACAATTGCTGCTTCAACTGTTTTACAAAAGGAATACATTTGACCTTCAGGAAAATTAATCACATTTTTGGCAGATGTCTTTCTAGAGGGTTTAAATGGTACAATATGTTTTGGAGGTGCAGGGGCAGAGCAGACCACTCTTTTTCCACTCAGTCATTTTCCTACAATAAACTTTGATGCATACTTTCAGTTATCTCAGGCTGCATTTTGGGATCTGGTTTCATTTACTGAGCCTGGCTAGTTTCATGTGCAGCCATTGAGCACTGCCAGTATGAGTTCCTGCTGCCCATTCATTAGGGGCATGAAGTTCCACTGCTTTTTAAATCCACCAAAATGACCTTTTGTCTTAAAATTCCTGTCAACAGAGGAACGAGCAACAAACTCTGAGGGAAAATATTTCCCACTGCTCCAGCTCCCATCTGGAAAGGGAGATAGGCATTTTGCTGATAGCAGAGCTAGTAAAGTGAGGGGAGGATAGCATTTCTTGACTTCAGCCAGTCTTGCTGCAGGTTTCCTGAAGCCCTTCACTGCTGTCCATTGGCTCTCCTGCCATCCATGGTGCAGCACATGGAATAATTTAGTGGATGTGAAGACCAAGCTGAAAACTGCTGCTCCTTCATCAACAAAGAGCGGTGGTGTTACAGGAAGGAAAAATACTGGGACTCCAGAGCCGGAGTTTCCATTCTCTGCCGTGCCCTGTACTTCTTACTTGACCTGTGTACCTGGTTTCTCAGTATGTAAAATTGGCACAGCATATTTACAGTCTGTCCTGAGACTTTTCTGGTATTTGCAAGTTACCTTAACAACTCTGAGCAGAAGGAAACTGGATGACCTCCAGCAGTCCCTTCCAACATCACCCATTTTGTGATCCTGTGAAACCCAGGGCTGCTCTCCTTCACGTGTAATCTAAAACTGCCCCCCTGCTGGTGGTGCTTTAATGTCTGCGTTGGTCTTGCTGCACTTTTTCTCCTTAATGAGAAACTTCTGCTTCTTCCCAGAGGGATGTGGAAACCCTGCATAGCAGAAAATACTTCCTAGAGGCAAGGTTGACTGTGCTGTAACAATGGGTTCAATACTCGACTTTCTAATAGGTGTCCCATACAACAAATACTTAAAAAAACTAGAGCAAGGCCTGGATTGATTTAGTTTCATTTTAGATATCTAACTAAGATAGTTGGGATAGGAGTGCAGATGGCCTACTTTCCTTTCTTGTCAGAAAAGAGAAGTATCTCCAAAGGATGTGTTTGAAGCCATTAGGAGTCAATGATTCACAGGACTGATGTCTGCAGTCCAAACAGATGAATCTGGACCCAAATGTCCTAATGGAACATCCTGGCCAGCAAAGAAACCTTCCTTTCATTGGAATCAGCATTTCTCTATTTAATTATCAGTCCCTTGAAAGGTACAAATTGCTGCTGTTTCTGGAGTCTTCTGCTTTCAGTTGAAAGCTTCTTTTAAGTAGGTGTGTGTCTGTGCTTCAAAGAACCTGATTGTCTTGATACAAAAATAGCATGACATACAGCTTGACTGATAGAATAAAATTATAGGTTTAGTTCTTGGACAGATAATTCAGTCTTATAATGTGAGGAGTGTTTTTCCCAGAGTGCAGGATCAGAAGCACAGTGAAAACAAAAAGTAGACTTCTTGCTCTTTAATATTTATAAATGATTTTTAGCTCTTCCTTCAGTTTTTAAAGGGCATACATATTTAACATACAACATGTCAGTATATCACCATTCCAAAGGGCGTTCATTTGCATAGGGAACATGCACTTTATTTGATAAAACATACACTTCTTGCGCAGCAGAAAGGAGGAGAAGGCACTTTCCCAGATGAGCAGGCATGCCAGCAGGACTCCCAGCCCCGTGTGACTCACAAAGTCACTGCCTGTGAGACATCCACCAGGATGGCAGAGCAAGGAGGTGCCTCTGAAGTGATCACAGTTCAGGCTCTCCACAGCTTTGGCATCCTGAGCAGCCCCTGCCTGCTTGTTGGGGAATTGAAATCTTTGTCCTGGTGGACAAGGAGGTCAGCTTGTTCCTGAGCTACAGGCAACAGCAGTGACGAATCCTGACAAATCCTGGCCCCTGGAAGGGAACATGGGTGGTTTAAGTGGAAGGAAACGTGGCTTAAACGTGGTTTAGGCCTCTCAAAGAAGAGGTACATAGGAACAACCTCCCTAAGGATGTGGTGGAATCCTCATCACTGGAGGTTTTCAAGATGCTGGACACTAGATCATCTCATCTAGGCTCCCTCTCCCACAAAAGCTTGGACCAGATGATCTTCAAAGGTCCCTTCCATGCTGAGCTGTCCCAGGATTGTGTGCACTCAGGTCCTAGGAAGACAGTGATATTTCATCTCTCTTGCCTAAAGTTCGCTGAAACAGCCGCATCCAACTGAACTCATTCAACTGGCCCATTCTGAACTCTCTGGTGGGAGGGAAATGTAAGGAGCAGATGTGATCTTCACACTGAAAGTGCCAAAATATGAGTGTTTTCATGGCTTCTGTGGCAGCTTCACTTGAGGGGTAAGCAGGAGGGCAAAAACCCACAGGGAAGGTGTCCTGTACCTGAGGGAAACATTCCCTGAATGAGCTGTCTCTCACAATTCTCTGAAGAATTATTCTTTCTCTGTGCACAGGAGGAGCACAATGCTTGTCACACCAGCCAGGTCAAGGTTTCTTGACTAGAATTTGCTTCTTTAAAAAAAGGCTTTAACAATTTCCATGAAAAAGTCACTCCAAGCTGCCTTCTTGACTTCATAAGCCCCTAGGGCAGAGGTCCAACCCACAGGAAGTCTGAAATTTCTGAGGTTGTGAAATATGATGGTAAAACTGCTAAAATGAATTGGTCACAAATATTTCTTCCCTGTTTTTTTCCTAATCTCAGCGGTTGAGTGGAAAAGGTTCAGTTTTAGGTCCAGTTCCATCTGTAAATGGTTCCATTGAACTGTTGAATTAAACTGAGCCCAACCTGGCTTCATTACCTGACTGCTTCTTGTACTGGAAGAGCAAAGAGATATATTTACCTTTGTACTGCTTTTAAATTAGAGTTTTACGTCTCCATGCAGTATTTTTGCCTTCCTGCCTGACAGCTGCCATGCCTTACTCTACTAAATCACTATCCCACTATTTGCTTTTTCACTGTAAATCACCTTGAGAGACTTGGAGAGACGCTATATAAAACTAAATTGATTTGAAATGGCTCTTAAGACAGTCTCCATATGCCATTATAGTTTATATTTGGACTCAGCTGGGAACTAAAAATGTTACTGAACAGGATGTCTAATGTGTATTGTTATCCTCATTAAAATACTTCACAGAATATAAAGAACAGCAACAGCATTAATTTTCTTATCTGAATTCCTGTCCAGTACCCTTTCCTCCAGGAAATGCACAGAATAAAGGCCATGTTTGCACTTTCTTTGCTGCAAGAGGTTAGCTGGGCACAGCAATAACCTCCTTACTCCAGTCTCAGGCTATCAGTGGGGATTTTGGTAAACAAAATGATGTCTTTGTTTTTAAACAATTATAGGATAAGGAAGGAAGGGAGGGAAAAGTCCCTTGAAAGGGACTCCAGCTGATCAGCAGTGCCTGCTGGCCTTCCACTTGTCTACTGGCTAAAATGTGCCCTTCTCTCAAATCAGTTGTTTATGGAGAAGAAAACATCTCCATAAGATAGATGAGATGAAATTAAAATTGCACATGAGGCCTTCTGCTGGGCCAGGCCATGCAGCTGAGTCAGGCTCCTGCTCACAGATCCCTCTCCCATCTCTGTGCACCAGCAGAGTAGCTTCCTTTTGGCCATTGCTTTGATCCTGACAGCTAGGACCTTTGCCTCTCTCCTTGAGATTTCTTCCCCTCCTTCCTATTTTCACCCCCAAAATAAATGCAAACTTCAGCACTTGTGCTTCTGGGTGAGTCACCTTCACTGATCAGCGAAGCCCTTCCATCTCCCAGAAGGGAAGTTTCATCTATCACTTCTTAATGATTCTGCCTGAATCCTGCAGGTCACACCATACCAAGAATTGGATTCAAGTCTCGAGACCTCTTCCTCTGCCTGTTTATTTTTACTAAGTGCCTCCTAAGGAGCATGTTATAATTAGTTTTTGGGATGGCCAGCTGAATGCCACTGCAAGGGAAGCAGTGGAAGATAGAAACCTAAAGCTTCTGTAAAGCAATCTGCAGAGTCTAATGCGAGACAGAGGCTCTGTGTTTTGAAAGGTGAGCCT
This sequence comes from Cyanistes caeruleus, assembly GCF_971803275.1. Lineage (NCBI taxonomy): Eukaryota > Metazoa > Chordata > Aves > Passeriformes > Paridae > Cyanistes > Cyanistes caeruleus. The sequence goes on along the minus strand of NC_141708.1, from coordinate 5,525,115 downwards.
TCAGGGACTGTTTTCTACATTGTTATCTTTCTCCTACAAATTCAGCTTATGTCACTTATATCCAGCAAGTCATCTCTGTCCCCCTGTAAGCTTATTATCCTGCTGATAAAAGGCCAACACCGTATCTCCTTTCACTGGCTGCAGTGGATGGCCCCTTAAGGCTTGGTCCAAGAGTTATCTCCACAGCTAGTTTTCAAATTTTTCTAAACCCTATACATTTCATTAATGACCCAATTGTAAGTAGGCAATGAATGAAGTTCCTGTCTGTCCACAGTGTGTTACATGGACTCAGGATGGACTAGAATTATTTACTTGCTCAAAGCGTTATTCACTGCATCCTTCAGGCTCCTATTAGGAGACTTTTCAGGATGCTAAATGCTTAAGTAGGAATCCTGGCATCGCTTGAGCCAGGAGAATTTTGCCATTTAATTAATTACCCTGGGACTTTGCCCTTTGCCTCAATGGATTTCTCATCTCCCCTTTCTATTGACTTCACTACTCTACGAGCACCATTTTAGCCAGACATGATAGCATTACTTAGGCCTCTGCTTTGCAGCTCTCATAATCAATACATAATCCAGTCTCCAGAGAAATCAATGTATAATTCCTGTTGTTTTTGCAGAGACAGCACAATCAATATCTCTGCTGATCACTGTGTCTGAGTCCGGGAAAGTACCTTCTCAGTGGGCTTTCTAAAAAGCTCATCTTTCCAAAGTTCAGTTCTGGGAAAATATCTGAGCGGCAGAACGGCAACTGTGTTACTCAAATTAATGCTTTCTAGTCAGAACTTATTTTAATGAACATTTGTCTGCCACTGAAGCTGGGCTGTAATGTAGTGTGGTAGGGAATCTGAAAAATCACAGTGTTGCCTTGATGAGGAGTCCCCTTGCTGTGGTCTCAGGCAAAAAGGCTTTTTTCTCACGGTTTGCTCAAGTTCTGTTTCCTCATCCTTTACCCACTGTTTATAATACAAATGTTAGTTAACTAAACACTTACTGAGGGCTTCTGTCTCTTGCAGTGGTGCCAAACTTGCAGGAGAGCCTTGGAAATAACATGGAGTGTGCCCTGCCCTGATGATGCTGCCCCAGAATAGGTCCTTGGGTGGTCCTGTGTCCTGTCCTTTAGACTCAGGAAGGGCTGCATTTGCAATGCCTTTGCTCAGACTGCTAGAAAGTCTGGGCTGGAGTCTTTAACTCCACTGGTTTTGTGCTCATCAGGGCTATTGAAGTTCTGCTTCTCCTTCCTGTTTTTCTGGAGAGTGCAATGCCTCGTAACTGTTTGTCATTTTTAGTCAGGAAGAGCATTGGGATGCCTTGGTCATTGGGAAAAAGCCTTCTGGCTTCCCTGTGTTTGCTGGAATTACTCCGACTTGACCCTTTGGAAAATGGAAATTCATTTCCACTAATGGATGTCAACCTCACATGTAAACCTGGCTCACATCTGTCTGTGAGGCAGGGCAGGCCCCCCAGCCTGCTCCAGCTCCTCCTGCAGAACAGCCAGCCCATCCAAAAGGACTCTGCAAACAAAGAGCAGAGCTGCTCAGGATTGTCTGGCAGCAGGAAAGCTGTATTTGCCTGCCCTCGCCTAATGAATATGCTAATTATCCTTTCCTCCTCCCTGTTTTAGGGGTCATTTTTTCCCTATCCCCTCTGTATGCCCTTCATGACTTACATTGGGTTTGTATGGATTATCCAGTGGCCAGGGAAGTTAATTCTGAAAGACTTTCAGGTCCATTCAGCTTTCCCAGAAACAGCCTCTTCTGCATGAAAATTTTGCTCACATGGGAAAAAAGGAATCAGCCTTTTCCAGCTGTCTGGAACACTGACTTGCAAAACATCCAGAAATCTGCAGGAGATGGCTTTTGTGTGTTTGCACAGAATGACATTAAAATAGACCTCTGGTGAGTCCAGCCTCCTGCATTCCCAGCACTCAGCCTTGGAGGCATCTGGCTTGGAGAGATGAGATGACTCTTTCTGCCCACTGGCTACGGGGAGCCTGGGGAGACTCTGAGTGTCTCAGCTTTTAGATGATTAAAGTGTGATGAGGTGAATTCCATGCTAGGTGTAATGCAGAATACATTAAATTACCATGCATGGCATATCCACACGGGATTCTGTGCACGATTTCCCAATAGTTCTGAAGTCCTTTAATGACCTGACCTCCACAGTCCTTCATTTCCCTGACTTGCTGCAACTTTGCTGGTTGGTTCAGTTTCAGATTTCTGAAACCAAAAGCATAAAGGATCAATTAATGTCTCCCTGGGCTCAGGATTCCTCGTGCTAAACTCAGAAGTAGTAACAGGCAACCCTATGCTTGATCCCAGCAAAGAAGACAATGAAGAGGCACGTGGTGAGAATGGAAGTTAATCATACCTTATTTCTCACCTGATTCCCTTGTAATAGGAAATTAGGATTCTGGAAAAACATCGTGAGACTTCAGCATCAGAGTAGCCTCAAGAGAATAGGTCAGGAAAATTCAGATGAGATGCCTGAGGCTAACACCTTTGGCTGGGATGATGCAACCAGAAGAATCAGTAAGCTGGTAGTGTGCTATTTTGACTTGGAACCGGGAATCACAGGGTTTTAAATTTCACAGGAAAAAAAAAAAAAATCCTTGAAATATTATTAGATAAGTGTAAAAAGTGAGATTTTTGAAAAAGTATTTTTTTTACAAATTGATTTAGAAATAATCAGCATATTTAAGTTGTGGATATGTGACACTTCAAGCAATTCATGTTTAATATTTTTTACCCAGTAATCCGACAACAACGAAAAAAATCATTTAACCTGCTTGCCAAGCTTTAGCTTGTATGCTAATTTATTATTTTTTAACCAAGTCAGACTCTGACCTGAGTCAAAAATCAAGCATATAGCAAGTTTATTATCCTTGCACTGATGTTGTTTGTCCAACAAGCAGAAGTGAGGAAGAGTGGAATATGCCACTGCAAACAGCGTGTCATTCCCTACAATAAATGTCTTCCCTCTCAGCTCTTTGCAGATGGCTGCTACCATATGATAGCTAATGGATTGTGTGATCCAGGTGATAGGGGAATGCCCTGTTTCCAGCAGTGATTTTGTTTGCTTTCCTGGGTGTTTCCAGTCTTTCTGTGAGTGGGCCACTGGTTCCTGCCTGATTATTTTTTAATTTCTTTCCCAATTCTTTTCAAGACCTTCCCGGACTCTCTTTTGGATTTTCATTTTTCATTCAAATGTTTCCTCAGGATTTTCACCTGCTAATGGAAAAAGATGAAGGCAGGTTCTATAGAATCCCCCTACAAGTGATGGCAAAACAGCCCTGGAGTGGAGCTCAGTGTGGACCAGGCTTCACCCTGCAAGGGAAGGGTTACTGCTGTTTACAGCCTTGTGTCTCAGGAGTGAATTCAAGCAGGGATCTGTTTGTTTCCTGCAAGAAAGCCATTCAGTAATGTCGAGGTTGTAAATGAGTGTTTATATGTTTAGGGGTTGTTGTTTTGTGTTTTATTTTTAATGGAACAAATGACATTTGGTTTACCAGAGGAAGCCAAGCTATGACTATTGCAACATAAGGTTGCTTGGTAATGTTTAGGCCATCCATCAGTGCAGGAAGATGTTAAAAGGTAGGAAGGTCCCGATACGAGGCTGAACACTGGATCTTTTCCAAACTTATCAAGCACATATGACAACAGAAAAAAACTTCCTGAGAAGAGAAGCTTTCAGAATTGTCCTGTCATCTTTGCTGCTAGTAATAGTGGAAACACATTGTTCTCCTAAAAAGCTTTATCAAATATCTGTCTGCTTGTGGCAATGCTCTATAGCCATGGCTCTGTTGGGCTGCTAACAAGAGTGGTTCTGTGGCACTCCAAAGGTTTTTGAGCAGCCTCACTGTGGGGTGGACAGAAAATCCTGGTTGATATAAACCTTCTCTTCTCTGTCCCTTAAGCTGCCCTCCTCATCCTGCTTATAGCTACAGGTTATTTCATCTGTTTCCATCTTTTAATCTGAGTGCAAAGTGCTTTTAACGCAGAAAAAGGGCAACAACAAGTAAATCAAAACTTTCCCTTCCCCTGCTTTAAATTCCAGTTTATTTAAAACAATTTCAGCTGCCTGGTTTATGAGCACCCCTCCACCAATAAATCCATTGTCTACAGAAAGGAGGAAAAATGTATTTCTTTGGTGAAGAAACCTCTATGAGCATGTTTATAAAAAAATCACTTTAGAATTATGGGTAAGAAGGTTTGAAGATGCAGAAAAATATCCTGCCAAGCACTTCTTGTGAGGCCAAATTTCTCACTAATTGAAGTCAAAAGCATATCTTCTGTGCTGACCAGTTTAGATTCTTAAAATAAGCTGTACCAAAAACCCCGTAGCTGGTTGGGATTGCGGTGAGTGTTTCTGTTTAATTGAAGAATATAAAGTCTGCAGCTGATTCACTGGACTTGCAAAAGGAGATGATGAAGCAACTAAATTTTGTCTCCTGGGACAATTTGTTATTTCAAAATTACTTTCTATGGGGCTTTGGGTGTTTAAGCTCTGGTCATCGATAGAAGCCAAGAAGAATTTTCCCTTTCTTGAGCTTAGCCAGTCTTTTCTTTTGTTGCTCCGAAACTCCTGTTGTGGTTATGCCCCCAGATTTCTCTGAATCAAATAAGTCAACATTCCAAGGAAACCACACTTTGGACTGGAAAGCTTTATGTAGGAAGCCTGTTGACTCACACCATTTGCATGGCATTGCTTGTTTGCCTCTGTCGGGAGCAGAAATGCGGTTTCTGGAAAGGAGCAGCTACAAAATTGTCTACTGAGAAGAGGAAAAACAAGGTATAGCCAGATAACAGGCCCTGTTGCTGTCTAACAGGAGAGCCAAAAAATAATTCATATACTTCCTATGCACTTGTAAGGAGGGAAACCTCAGAGGCTGCTGTTTCTCCAAGGAAGAGCAAGGTTCTAGACTACAGCTTGGATCCCAGCACCAAAGAGGAAGGATGCTGGGAACACAGGCAGGAAATGTCCTTTTTCTGCTGCTGGGCTTGCTGAGGCACAAGAGGTACCCTGAGGAGTCCAGGGTGAGTACCTGAAGGTATTTCAGGTCCACCACAAGAACTGAGGTGGTAGTGTGGTCCTTTGTGTGGTTTCAGTACAGCCCCGCCAGGCTAGAACATGCTCAGCTGCTTGCCGAGAGCTCTGTTGTCTCCAGTCATTGTATTTTCCTGTGTGTCAACATGTGTTTTGATAGTTTAGTAGCATATGAGGGAAAACAGATTTGTCATGACTCCAGATCAGCTTGCAGCTACAAAACAAACCCCACAGCTGACAGGCATTGCTGATTTGCTTCACTCAGATGCAGCAAGTGATCCTGCCCTGGGTATTGGGATTGGGCTCAATATTTTCTCTGCCATTGACCCTCTCTGTAATCCTGGGTGAGTTATTTCATATCTGTGGCCCCTGCTCGCACTCCCAGGGCTGGTGAGATCGAGCTTTGGAAGCTCTGGCTCTCATGATGTGTCTGTAGTGCCTGGCACTACTGGCCCCCGTTCTTAGGTGTCATGTCCACACACTGTTGTAATAGATAAATTGCTGCTAATAACACAGCTGCCTTCCATGCTCCCCATCTGCCTCACTGCCAGTTCCTACATCTGTCGTCTCAAAGCAAATATCCTGGAATTATGAAGCCTTTTGCTTTACTGGTTCTCCTCATACAGACCCAAATTACTGTGGCGGGGGGGGAAAAAAAAAAGTAAAAAGCAAATGCAGAAGTTGATTAGTTAAAGCATTGCAGCTGCCCTGATGTAGAATTGGCTGTTTACTACACATACAGCTGAAACAGAGCAGATAAGATCAAACACAGGGAAAGGCAAAAGAATGTTCCAACATTTCTGTGCACAACACCAAAAGGCATCAGGAGACTGACTGTGACAGTGCTGGGATCCTTTCCCTCACCAGGAATGCCCAGCCTTGATTTCCCAAAATCGAAACACAACCAAGACATTCCACTCCTCATCCGCTGCTCTCTGAATTTCTTGATGGGACTCAGTGATCTCAAAGGCCTTTCCCAACCTCCAGGATTTTGGATTCCCCCCGTCAGCCCCTTCACACTTTCTCTCAGTCAGTCCCTGGCTGCGTGGTTGGAACGTCCCTGGCTGTAGCTTCGACTGCTGGATAAAGCCAGAATTTCCAGGTTTTTGTGTATGAACTCTTCTTGTCTGATCATGCATCGTCCCACACAAAAAGTTCGTTTTAGCCTGTCTCTGTCATACTTTTGAGGTCTCTACTAGTAGCAAATCTAGTGTGGAGATTTTCAAACAGATTATATGTGGAACATTCCTGTCAACATCCGAAAATACACATATCATGAAGACAAATGCTTGGAAGCAGAGGCAGCTCAAGAAAAGTTACAGCTTGAACTTTTGTCCATTGACTGAAACGTTTTTAATTGTTTTAAGCCAGTTTGTTGTGGAATGTTTTCATAACCTGAAACACAACATATGCTGCACGTTATTTATTTTACGCAAGTGACTTTTAAAATAACTCATCATGTTTCAGTATCAGCTGCATGCCTGAAACTTGCCAGGAAAGCAGTTGTGTTTGTGACAGAAGTTTGCATGAGGTCTATTCAATCTAAAGAGTGTGGAATCTTTCTGGTTCATACAGTTTGTGTAGTGATGAACAGTTGTGCTGTAAGACACCCTGATGACTCACATGCACTGACAGGAGCTGGTGTGAAATGAAAGCCTGTACTTCTAGGTTTCTATTCTTTATTCACTAATTGCTAGCGACAATTGGACTGATTTGAGGAATCTGAGCATCCCTAGCTTTCATTTATCTCAGTGTGACTTCTTTGATTTCAGTCACAGGTGATGATCAAATCTTGTGCAAAACATACCTCTTAACCTCCTGTTCACTGGTCTGTAAAATATTGTGAGATTGCCACCTAGCTTAATCCTGCAATGAAGCTTTAACATTCTGAGGTTCTTAGATGAAAGTCATTGTGTAAGGATGAAGAATCATCTCTGAACTATGGACCTGCTCTGTTTCTTACAAAGTCAGTCTGGCCAAACTCAATGCTTTCCCTTTTTCTGGTCTGAAGTTCAGGGATCTACAAACCATGTCATTTATTTTTTTAGGAGACAGTGATGATTGAGACAACTCCTTGAAGCAGGATTATTAATTTGCAAAGGAGATTCTTATTCCTTTACTCAGAGCTACAGGTTTCCTTTGGTGAGCACTCAGCAAACAAACTCCCTTCCTCATCTGTTCTCATGGCCATGCCATGTGCCTGTGCTTTATGAAGCCCAGTGTTTTGCAAAATCATTGGTACAAAGGACTGGGAAAGGGCTCAAGAGCCTCTTGCATTGAACACAGATCAAATACACTTAGATGATCAACAGATGTCTGAGTGCCCTTGGAGGTCTTTCAGACCTCTGAGAACAGATTCCACAATATTCATAGGCCTGTTCTTCTGCTTCCCTGTGTGAAAAATTAGAATAAAAAGCTTTCATATCCAATTAAGTGGATTTCTTCACATCATTCCCCCAGAGCAGAGCAGAATATGCAGAATAATTGATCCCTGCCCTTTTTATTAAAAACATTTCTATATTAAAAGACCTTTATCAAGTTTCACCCTTGCTTTTCCAGACTAAACAGATCTAGTTCCTCAATGCTTTCCTCTAGCTTTTTTTCCCAAGCATGTTTCCCAACACTCCAGGCACTTGGTGCTCTTGTCAGCTCTCTATAAGTTTTTCAGAGGATGGTGACCCCAGCTGGATGTGTCTTTAGCTGGAGCCTCTCAGTCCACGTTGTCATTTGGGCACTTTTCCCAGGGAAACAGCAGCGTTGCACACAATGAACCAGCTCTGCCCATGCAGGTTTGTGTTGTGTGTACATCTGCTCTGGGCATAGCCGGGGACACCCGCTTCTCACCTCACCCCTGTCCCTGAAGTGTGAACCCCAGCTGCTGGGCTGCCAGGAAAATGCTTCTGTTCCTTCAAAGTGCCCATCTCTGCTTGCTGGCTGCCTGCTCTCACTCCCACAGATTTGGAGGCAGCACCTGCACCGCGCCACATCTTGACCGAGGTCATGCACAGTAAACGTTTGGAAGTTATCTCATAAGAAGAGGAAGAACAAATAACACATCTTTGTGGAAAAGTAAAAGACAAAGTCTTCTGAATGCTTCCCTTGGTACTGCCCACACTTCAGCTTGTTTGATAAAGAGTTTGATTTGCTGACAGATCGATAAAAGATCGGATGTTTCCCGCACGGTTGCAGGGGAAACACTGAGCTATGCTGTGAGTCCCATGGCAAACACATAGAGATGACTTTAGGAGAAGGATTTTTTGATGGCTGTCCTGTTCAGTGAACTCAGCAAAGACTGGGTCTTGGAGGTCTGAGTGAAATAGCCTGTAGCAAAACTTACAGAGCTGTCAGAAAAGGAGAGGCCACATTTTAAAGTGTAGCGATGCAGCATGACATTCAAAATAACAGATAATGGGGAGTCACATAGGCTGAAAGCTTTCATCTGATCTAAATCAGACTTTGCTACTCTTCAGTACTTCAGTGGAGTGCCAGGCCATGGGCAGCACCAGACACTGCTGCTGGACAGGACTCTGCTGGCATCCAGACTTTTGTTGGACATGAAACAACTAACCTGAGCAAGTGTGAGACATATCAGCTGTTCTCATACCATTTACAGAAAGGGAAGAGCATCTGAGAGGAACTCTTTTGTCTTAAAAAGACAGAAAAAAATACAGTTTTGAAGTGGAGACTTTTCTCAGGATGGGCTAATGGCACTCAGAAGTAACTCAATATCCATTTCTTGTTTCTCAAATACACAATTCCTAGTTGCATTCTTTTCTTAAAAATTAAATGGGAGAGTATCATAAAACTGAGCTATTGGTATGCCAGAAAAGTATTTGCACAGAGGTTTTCAGTTTCTGGCCATAAAAGAGAAGGTACAGGAGGTAGGAAATTTTGGTTAAAACTTGGTAAAAGTAGTGTGGACTTTTGGACTATTATTAAAATGTCTGATCAATAAGGATAACATGATGAGAGAACTTTTTGTTGTAGGATCAACTTAAGCACATCTTGTGCTGTCATGAATCTGTTTTCAGTTCCATCAGCTTTACCCTAGTACTAACCAATTGATTTGACTGGCATAATTTCAGATTATATTATTGTAAGTGAGATCAAGAATCTCTTTCTTTGCCTCCAGGAAACAGAATAGCCATTAGGGGAAATATGGGACTATACTTGTTGTAACTCCCCAGTGTTTTGTTTTGAATGCAAGAAAGTGTGACTGGTTTCTGCAGGTGTTTCTGAAGAGTTAGCAGAATATTCTTGGTCACAAGCTCAGATGTAATGGTCTTAATCACAGTGTATGGCTCTCCTAGCTGCCACAGGACATTTAATGTGTTGGAAAAGGTGTCTCCATTCCCTTGTAAAAGCCAAATTTGCTTTTACAGCCATTGCCCATAATGCAGCAGGAGAATGGTGTTAATAACCATTTCATTGTGGCTGCAGAAATCTTCTGCACCCCTCCAGGGAAGAAGCAACATTTTCATCTGTAAATGGCCAAAGTGTTACCTTTGGAAGCTTTCACTCCTGGGATCCAAATGCTTCCTTGCATGCATAACCTGTGCTGCCTAATTGTACTCCAGGGGGGCAAAAGTAGGTTGGGGGGCTGGGTTTTGGGTTGTAATTGTTTCTGGCTTTGTTTGAACGTCTGCAGGCTGTGGGTATGCACGGTATTCACACAGGGAAAATGGCAGCCATGGCTGTTTAATGGGAGCAGTGGGAACTGTGAAGTCTCAAGGAAATTCTCAGGAAGGATCATACAAAGGCTCTGTAGGCAGAGTTGGAAAGGGTTGGGTATGCTCCTTCCAGGCACGTGGCGCCCTGAACTCTGTGAAGGGCTGTAGAATGACACAAAATGTTTTGCTGGGTCTACAGAAGCTTTGGAAACGATCAGCTTTGGAAAAAAAAACAAAAACAAAAACAAAAACAACTTACTCCTAGTTATAGAAAATTGAGTGGTCTGGGGAAATATTTGCACTGCAGTCTAAGGCTTTAGTCCATGCACAGGATTTCAGTGGGTCCATGTCTTTGCCTACCTTGATACTTCTACCTTGCTCCCAGTTTGTGCAGAGGAAGTAAAGACTCAGAGGTCAGCAATGCGTGTTTTTGAAAAACCAAGCTGTGACTGCATCTCCCATGACTTGGAGAGAGGAATCACAGTTTGTGTCATTTTTCAATACTTCCCACATTGTCTTCCTATTTCTTTAGCTCATTCTTCCCCCCTTTCACTACAAGAATTTAATTTTCTCTTCATGAATAAGAGCTAGCTGATTCTTATAATTTATTTTTTTAAATGCACTTTGATCTCAGACAAAGTTTGATGGAATTAGTACTCTAGTAATGTGTCATGTGCATGATCTTCAACACTAACCCCAAGGCAGTTTACCTTCCACTGGGAAATGAATTCCCAATGGGAGATGAAGTTGCCTGGCATGAGTAAGAATAAGGTCACTTGGTCTAAATGACTAATTATGCAGTTTAGTACTTAGCTTTTGGATTCCAGTTTTGACCTCTAAATGCAGAACAAGTTCCAGATGTAGTCAGTAGTAACTTCAGTTAGAGGCCCTGATATGGATTTTGCTGAAGTGCTGTTCCATTCACATCAAAAGACACTCCTGGTCCACAGCAGTCCCAAAAGTGGAGTTCAGAGGGGTTTCTGTTCCCTGTAAATCAGAGAGATGGTTGTCTTGAACCAGGGCTTGGACCACTGGATTCACACAGCCACCTACCAGCTTTGGACTACCAGTGAGCATGTGTGTGCAAATGTGTATCCACTGAGTACATAAATTATAAATTAAAGGTATTCATTCATCTGGTTTCTAGCCAAAATCAGCTGAAATGCTGCTAATCATTAGGCTTTTGTTCCTATATGAATATTGCTTTAAAAGCCTTTGGTTTAATCTGCTTCCTGTCTTTTCCCCCAGTAGTTTCAGTGACTGGAAAACAGGAGTTCTGAGGTTTTTTTCATAGTTCTTCCATTGCTTCCCTCTTACCTCTATTTACTCTCTTGAACTAAAACTCAGACTTAGATTTCGTTGTGGGCATGTGTATTTACCTCAGTGGTCAATCAAGCTGAGAAAATCTGGCTTTATCTCAGTCTCTGTCTTTTAGATGATAACATGAGGGGCTTATCTACCTCTCAAGAAACTGTGAGATTTCTTAATTATCAGTGATCTACTCTGTGATTAAAAGTGGGTGTTCCCTAGATATCTTTTGCAGAGGAAATGGAGGAATATACTGGGGAAAGGAGGAACCATTTCAGCGAGGTCAGAGGTGTCCCCAGCACGTTGTGCAGATTGTCTGTCCAGGCTGAGCAGCGAGAGTGCATTGCACAGCATGCACAGACAGTTCTGTAAACCGTGTTCCTATTTAAAAACATCCAAGTGGAACAAACTTACTTTTTCATGCCACAACCAGGATCATACTCACATTTCAGCAGTGGGAAGGAAAAGATAAAAGACTGAATTCAGCTTTCAACATGCTGGAGATTTTCTGTGGCTCCACCTCTGCCCCTTCCTCTGTCCTCATTCCCAGTGTTTTTGAACTCTGCCTGCAATGCATTTCAGTGCTTGCCAAGATATCTCTAACTAGGGGTGAGTTAATGAGAACATCTGGCCAGGAATGAGGGATGATGCTCTGTGACCCACCCACTCAGCACATCTGGTGGTTGTGGGCATGGACAGGGGAACTTTACTGATCATTAAGGCTTCTGCAAGGAAAGAGGATTTTATCATCTATTATATGATATATATATATATATATATATATATATATATATATATATATATATATATATATAAAATAAAATAGATAAAATAAAAATAAAATATAAAATAAAATAGATAAAATATATTTAAAATATTATATATATAAAATAAAATATTTTCCATAAAAAAAATATGATAATATATCATACATATATGTTATTTTGTCATCTATGGTTTATTAAAAATACCCAAATCCAATAGGTTATAAAAATGGGCTTTCATATACATGGGAGAAATGCCTATAAATAAGTGTACACACACACATACACACAAAAATATACACTTGTAATATAATTACAGTACACAGTCAATGTGTAAGAATGTGGACTGCCTAAAAAACTGTGCTTTTAGATAATTAGTCCCAAAAGTCCTAAACTGGTTAACCATCAAGGCAAATAGCAAGAGACCTCTCTTTGGTAAGGGCTTCTTGCAGGGTTGAATATACACTCTCTCCAAAGGGAGGAGAGGATGAAAAGAGTTTATGTGGTCGGTTGGCAAAGTTCCTTTTTGAAATTATTATGTGAAAGCTGCTGAGTTATTTTTGTCTTTCTAAGGATGAACTAAGGTGTCCAGATACCATTGTGAACATCTTTTTATATATAGATAGATGTAGATCTATATCAATAAGTACTGATGCTCTGCTCTTGTTTTGCTTTGCTGGATAAAAGGAAAAAAAAATAAAAAACAAGATGGATTTTTCAGACAGCACAATGAATCACCCATGAAGTGAAAATACTGGGCAAATTCTCTTTTGTTTAATAGAATGGCCTGTACACAGTTCAGGCCAGCACATTTTTCATGGGATGCAAGGGAGCAGTTCAAAGAATTGGCAAGAAGTGGGTCCTGCATATTCATGAGGCTGGGCAAGGAGGTGAAGGTACAGCAGAAGGCAGAAAAGCAATGTGAGGATAGAGTGGAATGTGGAGCGAGTTGCCACGGTATCCTATTTTACTGCTCTTTGACGTAAAGCTCCTTTGCTTTTACACAACCGCTGGAATTGAATGGAAGCAGCTCAGGGGCATAAATAATGAATGTGCCTCTCACACGTTAAGAGAGGAGACTGCACCTCGTCAGAGAGTTAATGTGCCCCTCTCTTCTCTCCCCAGTCTCCAGCCTATGTTCCCGAAGTCAGTCAAGAGCTTATCCAACAGACAGAGGAGAAACTCCAGAACAGCCCCTGCAAAGAGCTGTTCTCTCCCTGTACAAAGTAAGTATAACACGACACCCGGAGATCACAGGGCTGCAGCAGCTTGTGAGGAATGTGTCAGGTACAGACATTTCAGGCTGAACCCGTGGCAGGTATCTTTGCTCACAGTCCTAAAGGCAGAGCTGACAAGGGGTGAAGTCATTTCATCTGAACAAAATATAATAAATATTTCCATGCCATTATATGCGCTACACACAGGCACTTACTGTTTCAGGTATTTGACAGAGTGTTCTAGCCAAGGAAACCAGCCGTGGATTTCATGCTGTGTGAAAAGAGCTACAATGATAATGTATCCAAAGAAAACATCTCTGTTTCAAAGTGAATAAAAATTAAGTGGCTATACAGTCCATTTAGACAGAGGAATGTGCAAACTTGCTCCGCATGGCTTTTCCAGAAAGTCTTCACCAGGAGAACGGGGCTTTTTTAATGCTTTCTGTCTGTCTGTGGCCTTCAAACGAACGTGCATTATTTCACCCTTTGTCTGGGAAAAGGCTTATCAGTTTCTGCAGCAATTTGTGCCATTATGTGCTAAAGCTCCAGGTATGCAATCTGCATTTGCAAACCCTGCCCCATCCACGCCGGTAGATGATAAAGCAATAAAAATATGAAAAGGAGGGATCGTCGCACGCGGGCCCGTGTGGTTTCTGGCTGAGCGTGGTTTGTTTTCCCCGGGTGATGTAATGGGGATTTGTAAAATTTGCTCTGCTGTCATTCATTGTTTTGACTCATTTCATTGACCTTTTCTGGTTCCAGTTATTCTTTGCGTTGGTAGGAGCTGTGGGTTATTTCTGGCCTTCTCTTATAGCCCAGGCAGTTTCCTTGCACTGGCCTGGTGTCCTGTAGAGATGCTCTGTAACTCGCACCGCTTGTGGGTGCCAGTCCCAGTGACAAAGGCAGAGCTGTGCTCCACACAAACCCCCCTGGTGCCTGTTTCCAGTTCTCAAATCGGTTTGAAAGCTCTAAAATGCACTTTGTTGTTGCCAAAGAGGGGAACTAAAAAGCAAACAACTGCTGAAAGGCAGCTATTGTTCTTTCAAAATACGTGCAGCTTTTAATTAACTGAATGGAAAGGGCGAGCATTGGACACCACTTAATGCAGGCTCCTTCCTTCATCCCAGATGAAACTCAGGAATGAGCCAGGTTTGGGAGCTTGTTAATAAATATGCTGATCATTTCACACGGACTAAAATGAGGTCAAAAGGAAGTTTTAAGGACTTGCTGTTGGTATTTACTGGTACTGAATGATGTTAATTTTGGAAGGGTTCACATTCAGACCAGAAAAGGGAGGCATACATACAAATATGAAGCCTGCTGTCCTGTAGGAGCAGGGATGGGATGAGTTTCATTCACATCTTCATAGATAAAAATCAGTCTGCAAGAAAAACGTGTCTGTAACTCAATTTCTGCTTTTACCTTTAATATTTTGACTGTCTGCTCCTGTCCTCCTCCATTCTCACATAGAATTCTGATACTGAGTTTGGATATTTGTTAAAGCAAATTAAGACTTACTTTTTAAATTTCATATTGTAATCTTTAATCCATCAGGAGAAACTGTTATTATCTGTGTCCAGTCAAAGCTAATGAAGACAGCAACAATTTGACTTGTGCATACTGTACATGTGCAGTTACTGCCTTCTCCAAACTGATGGTGCAAGAATCACAAAGAAAAATAATAATGTAACAGCTGAGAAATACCAAAAATACTAGCTCATGATCAGGGAGGAACTAAACTGAGGAGACACATTACTCACGGTGACTTGTTTGCTCAGAGAACTGCCCCAGGCTAAGACATAGACTATCCATCCCCAGACTAGAGCAGTCATTCAGAGAGGATTTCTCCCTTCCAGCAAGATCTGGAAATGTGTCTGTATTCCCTTAGAGAGGGACACAAACGTGTCTGTATACACCCAGACAGAAATGCTCATTTCCTTGGGCTCTTTTCACCCAAACCCAACTTCTGTCCTGCCAATGCTGCCAGCAGAGGTGGATGCAGGAGCCCCAGTAAGCAAAGCAAGAACCAGCACCAGCAGATGCTAAAAAACATGACCACCTTCATTTTAGACAACTCCCAGCTCAGTTCATGTTTTCTTAGTTCCAAACCTTTGGCCTTTCTGACAGGATGCCTGATGCTCTCTGGTTGTTTGCTGCCTGTCACAAGCGCCAGACTTTCTCCTCACACTTGCAGGCTGACCTTTTTATTCCTTTATTCCTTCCATTATGCAAAAGACTGCATCCACTGCATGAGCCCCAAAATTTTTTTCTTGATCCAGAAGCAAATCCACATCCCTGTTCACACTTTTCTTCCCTCTGTTTTACTCTACAAAGCACATAGCTGTTAGGAAATCCCCTTTGACTTTGGTCACACATACTAATTCTTCCATATAGCAGGAATTGAAACTCATCTTTTTTGCTCAAAATGATGTCTCTGATGATCTCTCTTTGATAGAAATGGGCTTCAGCCAGAAATTTTCTACCCAGATGTAAACATCCCTCAAAGTTTAGGAGCTCAGTTCCTGAGGATGTTGTTTCAGTTTACTAACAGAAGCAAAGGCATTCACTGTCTGGTGGCTCACAACCTCTCTAAAAGTCCATTAAAGCCAGTGGGAGTTGCCCTGGTAATTTTCAGCAAGCACCACCAGTATTCAGCTTGTATGAGGCCTCCTGTTATGAAATGCATCAAGCACATCACTTTGTTTCTATATTGAAACAGCGAGCAAAATAAAATACAAAATAAAGTAGAAATAACATAATCCTACCATAAAAGTCTGGATTTTTCTCCTCTTGTTTTGTTTCTCTTTTGCTCAAAGTTCAGGATTATAAAATGCTTATATATCCTTTTCATCTGAGATAGATCTGTCCTTGACCACCTCAGTGGGGAACCATTCCAAGAGTATCTAAACAGCATGTACTTCGACAGGTTTCTCCAGTGGAAGTGGTTGGAAAGGTAAGTGTCACAGGATTATTTCTTTTAAAAATTTAAGTAAATAAATAAATTTTAAAGAAGGTTTATTTTTGCTTTCCATGCAAAGCCTGCAGAATATGCTCAAAATCTGACAGTTGAGACAATGTTTGCTTCTACAGCTCAAGTGTTCAACCATTAAATGGACTTAGGTCCATTAAACATATTAGATATGATTAATGTACATTCAGCATCTTTAGCTGTCTTTCTACCCTTAGCTACCCTCTGAATCTGGTGACTTTTTGTCTGGACCAGTTGTCACTGTTATTAAATCACTCTAAACAGAATAAAAATGTGGAGTATGGGTCTTCTCACTTTATTTGTTGGCTGGACATTCCTGAGCACGTTTAATAACCAGGCAGCCTTAGTGGGTATTAATTTGCAAGGAAAGGGGCTTGTGCCTTTCCCTTGTCAGGGGGTGCTGGAGCAGACGGTCACTGCTGGGTGACAGTGACCTTGAGCTGGGAGAATCCCCATTTTCCACAAATGGAATTAATTAGGGTGGATGGGTTAGGGCCGGATCCATGAGCGCTGTGTGTCAGCAGGACGCCTCCAGATCAAAGGGGCTGTGCCAGTTCCTCTCCCTGGAAAGCTACAAAGCTGCTGCACAAGAGGGGTGGGCAGAGGGAAGAGCCATTTCATGCCAAGACATGCTCCACATGCCATCTTTACTGACCCCAGCATTTACTCTTCCATTTCAATTAAAAAAGCATTGGGTGATTCATCTCTAGCCAGGCTATTTCCTATCTATTTTCACATTAGGAATAAGGAATTTTCTGCAATGCTTTGAGGATTTTTTTTTTTTCCACTCCCCAGCAAGTGTGACAAGCTATTGGATATGCCTGATTTAGAAGAAGCTGGGAGAATTGCTTTTAGGATTAGCAAAGAGACATTAGTAGCATGGAGTGATCAACAGCTCCTTCTGACAGCCTGCTAGCTCCAAAGGAGCAGTCACAAAGTCCATTTATTCCAGGGACATTGCTGAACATGTAGTTATCACTACTAATTGTTGCTTTTAACCCCAAAAGCATTTGCAGCAGCCTCATGGAATAATGAAAATAACAGCTTTTCCTCTTCCAGTTTTGACTGTCTGCATACTATTCTTCCCCTACTTTGAAAAACAATAATGGGCATTAATGAAAGGATTCACTCCGGCATTTATTCTTCATTGTCATCAACCTCATCATCCCTGCGGTGGGAACAGCCACGTTGCTGTGCTCCCTCTGCCGGCTGGCTGCCTGCCAGAGGGGAACAAGGATAGCAGGAATGTCCATACCCACTGCTGGGATCCTTGTAAAGCCTTGGTGGTGGATACAAAATGGGAACTCGCTGAACCCAGAATAATTCTTCTGTCATGTTACAAAACTTTTTCCGTGGCAAAGTAAAGGTTGGATGTAGAGTTGGAGCCATTCTGGTGGAGCAGATTTTGTGGGAAGCCTGGGAGATTGTGTAGGGATCACGTCAAGTGATAGGGAGCACTCTGCCCCCAGGAACAGACTTGTTTAACCTTAATTTAGCTCTTGCTCCCTTCTTGCCTGCGATGCTCCCCTAGGAAGCAGATAGCCCAGAGGGAGTGGACTGGCCTGGATCTTGTCTTCCTGCTCTCCCAGCCTGCAAATGTCACATAAATCCACCTCTCCTGCTCCCAGGATTGTTTCTGCTTTTGATTCATAGAAGTTTCATGTTTTGTTTAACACACCAGAAATTTTGCTGCTGTTTTGAATTTTGGATCTCCTTTTTCTCATCTTGCTGGCCAAGCAAAGCAGTGTGTTAGCCCATCCTATATGTCATGGGAATTAATATCTTACTGGAAGATCTCAGGCTTCCTCTTTGCTTAACAAAGGCCAAAGCTGTATAATGGAGATTCAGAACCCTCCTCGGTCCTAAGATGCTAACAGAAATTATACTGATGACTCACTAATGTGTTGTATTTTATTACAGCTTAATATGTTGGAATTGAAAAGTTCAAGCCATACATAGTATTGAAGTAATGTAATTACATAATTACATTATATAATACGATTACCTTGAAATAATGGGATTATATAATATTTATCTATTTTGCTTTTCAAAAGTGTGCTCTGAAATAAATAAATCACAGAGAGTGCATTAAACATAGTGTGGTGGGGGTTTTATTTATTTATTTCCTTTTCTTCCAGGCAACCAGTAACAAAAAACACGTTTCGGCAGTACAGGGTACTGGGGAAAGGCGGCTTTGGGGAGGTGAGTAATTCTGAAACTTTCTGTTATAAGAGTGTTTTTTACTTTTTAGACACTGCAGGTACAGGAGCCTGATGTGACAGAGGCTGATTTTCATTAATTGCTGACAGTTCTACTTAACCCCTCATGACGCCGTAATCTCAAAAGGACAATTTTGAGAGTTATTTTGTGTTAGTGTTGCGTTGACAGTGGAATTGGGGTCACACCCATTTGTATTTGTATATTTGTATTTTATTTGTGTTTTCCTGGTGTCTGGAGGTGGCAGCAGAGGCAGGGGAGGTGCAGACTGAGAGATTACAATCTGCACAGACAAAAGGAGGTGGGAGAGGAAGCAGGCGGAGGAAAGTGAAATAATTAAACCGATATTCCACAGCAGGTTTGGAAACAGTAGTCAGTCCCCCAGCTGCCCCCGCCTAGGCCTGGCTCGCTGTCTCTGGCCTTAAAAGGACTAAATCAGAGGAGATGGTGAGGAGTAAAGCGGAGCCCAGACACAGCTTCAGATTACCCGGCAATTGTTCTGCTCCATTCGCAGGTCTGCGCCTGCCAAGTGCGAGCCACGGGGAAGATGTACGCCTGCAAGAGATTAGAGAAGAAGAGGATAAAGAAGAGGAAAGGCGAATCCATGGCACTCAACGAGAAGCAGATTTTAGAAAAAGTCAATAGTCAGTTTGTAGTGAGTATTGAGCTCTGTGGTTCCCTGCCCACCTGCTGGGCAGTGTTCTGGGTGAATCCAGTGCCTCCTCCATCTCCTGCTCCTGGAAAGCTGCCAGAAGCTGAATCTCTTTGCTTTGCACCTTAGCCCTGCTCCATGTGCCTTTGCCGAGTCTCACTTTAGTCTCTGCTCCATGAACACGATGTGTTTTACAGCTGCATCAGGATGAGCTGTTCTTACCCAGCGTGATTACCTGAATTCCCAGGGTCTGGGAGAGAGGTGCTTGGAGGAGACTGAAGGAGATTCAACCCAAACAGATCAGATGAACCTGGCTTGCAGAAACATCTAAGCAGTGAGGTGCAGCTGGTTGGTCTGATACAGGGCTCTCCTGAGTCACACCAGCTCCTGTGCCTCCTTTAAAACTTGCCTTAGATTAAAAAAAATAAAAAAAAATATTAAAAATAAGGTGTTATCTCAGCATCTGTCATGTTCTTTGTACTTATTTAAGGAAACACTGTGTATACAACAGATGCAAGGTGTTTGTTTACATGTTTACTTGCTTCTGCCAGTGGATGGCAGATATTTTAAAGTGATGGGTAGATTTTAGCTGGTCTGATTTTTCCACGGGCACCCACCACAGCCTCTCAGGGATGATGCTGACCTTCACGCCTCCATGCTGGTCCATTTGATCACCCCAGGACTGGGATATCTGGGCCTTCCAGGGAACTCATTGAGATGCAGAAAGGTGCAGCAGGAGATGTAGATTCCCTTGATTACTAAGATTTCTCGTACATGGGAAAATATGCTTGGAATTAGTATGTTTGTCCAGCCTCTGAATCCATCTGAGCCTTGAGAGTTTCTGGTGATAAATAGGCTGGATTCTAAAGTAATCTGTAGAATCCTAACATCTGATTTTTCTGTATTTTTAAGACATATGCTTGCCATTGTAAGAAAGCCCATACCAAATTCAGTCAATGTATTTTTTTCAATTTCTGGAGAAAATCTTTAATGAAAAGCTAGAACATCCTTCTTAGCAGCCATCTGAACCATCATAACTGTGCTGCAAATGCTTTTCTAGGTCAATTTAGCCTATGCCTATGAAACAAAGGATGCACTGTGTTTAGTTCTGACCATCATGAACGGAGGTGACCTGAAGTTTCATATCTACAACATGGGAAACCCAGGCTTCGAGGAGGAAAGAGCTTTGTTTTATGCAGCAGAAATTCTTTGTGGCTTGGAAGACCTGCACAGAGAAAATACTGTGTACAGGTAAGCACTTTCTATAGTCTTAGGATGTCTTTTCAGGGTAGGAAAGGATTGTCTGCTTCTTCCCTTCTTATTGTGGTGCTGTACAGCTGAGAGGCCTGAGTGCTTTGGCTGAAACTTCGCAGAGCCCTGTATAAATACAGCATGATACAGTAATCATGGAAGGAAGCAGTTGCTTCCCTAAATACATCCTGTCTAAATCATCCAGAACTAGCACAGAGCTCCCCAAACCCAACCTCAGCGTGCGAAATAAGAAAATGATGGAGGTTCCTTTAAATGGATTTTATTAAGGAATGAGTTGCTAGTTGGGATAAAATGGAGCTCATCCATCCAAGCCTCTGTTTTAATTTGTTAGGTTGTGTTGCACGAGGGGCTCCAGCACGTCACATGTGGCAAAACTTCTGTTGCAGAGGGCGTGCAATCCCAAGAGGGTATCTGAGAGAGAGGGCATGGATTTCCACTGGTGTGTGATTAGCTAGATGGGATCATGGTGATCCTGGCATGCCAGCCATGGAAGGGGGCCCATTCCCAGCCACACAACAGAGGCATCCTGCTGGCAGCATCCCACCATCCACGGGTGCAGCCAGCGGGCACAGCGCTGCCCGGCGCCGCTGCTGCCGCTTCCAGGACGGCAGATCCCGAGTTCTCAGCTTCCAGTTTGGCTTGCAGCTCTACACAAGCACTTTTCCAGGGCAGGCTGGATTAGCAAGCAGATTGCAGACAGAGTTCTTGTGACTCCACAAGGATTTATTTTTTTTAATCAACAGCCACTGTAGTTGTAAACAACGGTTAATGTTTGTCTTCATCATCCCCGCTTGTGAAATCATCGTTGCTGGCATTCACAGCAGAAGAGAGCCTGTAAATTGATGAAAGAACTTCCAAGGACAATGATTAATAGACAATAAGATGCTATTTTTAAAAGCCAAGCCACGCTTTAAATCATTTGATATGCCTCTGTGTAATACATATGATGTATGTGCTTGTATGCATAGAAATTGCAATATTGTTGTTCCTTGGAGATCTCTAACAAACTGACACTTGGTTGACTTGCATCTTGCTAGCTGGCACACAGAGGACAGACAGATAACATGCTGATTTAGTTGGTGCTCACCCAAGAAGGAAGTTTTTTCTTTCCCCAGGGAACAAAATGGTACTAAGTGTTTAATGTCAATTGAAAAATCAAATCTTTAGTGAAGTGTCTGGCTTCCTTTTCCCTTAGAAAACCTCCTACCACATTTTCAAACAGTTTAGGAGCTGGTATAATGTTTCACAATCATGTTTTATTGAAAAAAAATGACTGGTGCATTCATAACATGGCTGATAAAATTCCATGCTAATGCCATTTTCTAATAGAGCAGATCAGATCTGGACACCTAAAACAGTGCGTGGCTCTGAGAGAAATGGCACCTACTTACTTAAGCAGGAGTTTTCATGCTACTCTTCCAGGAGCTGCTACTTTACACCTCAGATGGCATATTCATTTTGGTGATGAATGATACTACATCCTTGTAGGTGATATTTTCTAGCAGTATTTCAGGAGCATCTGCAGAGACCCCTCATTTGTAATAGCGCAGCGTGTTGTGGGACCCGTGAGAAGTGCTATATAGGTCAATAAAATATAGCAGCTAAATGCTGCTGCCTTCTCAAGGCGAATAATTCATCACAAAACACTTATTCTTCAGACTTAATTTCATTTTCTATAAACAAAATGCTCCTGAGTAAATCACAGCGTTGGAAAATGCATCCCCATCTCCTGGGCCGCTGCTGACGCACGCTGCAGACGTGACCTGGGAGAACAACCAGGCTCAGAGTCAGATTTATCTCATTCAGAATTCCCTTGTCAAACATGGCACTTGTGTTACATTTCTCAACTGCATCATTTTAGTAAAGGTCAACGGGTTGGTTGTTCATGGAAAGCAAATGTAAAAAGCTGCTGGTTCTCCACAGATTATATATATATATAATTTTTATATTACATTATTTATATTGCGTATTTATATGTTTGTTTTATATCTTTATGTGTTTATTTATGTGTGTATATAACATTTATTCTTTTATATAAATATATTTTATGTACTTTTTTTTTTTAATTTATACTATAGCCATGCCTGGAAGCTCCAGTCAGCATCCTGTTCACATTGTCCCAGGCATTGCACAAATACATGCATGGGAAAGCCTTGTCCACAGTGATTAATTGAGTTGTTTAGGCTGTCCTGCACAGCCAAACAATTGCCTTTTGAGCACGGGCACAGTGCCAGCAGCTTATGTTTCAGTATGTT
Organism: Cyanistes caeruleus; assembly: GCF_971803275.1. Classification (NCBI taxonomy): domain Eukaryota; kingdom Metazoa; phylum Chordata; class Aves; order Passeriformes; family Paridae; genus Cyanistes; species Cyanistes caeruleus. The sequence continues at coordinate 5,502,723 of NC_141708.1, read as the reverse complement.
TGGGCAAGGCTACATTACAAATGGGAAGCTGAGCCTTTGGGATGTAGCTTTACATGCCAGTGTGTCCACCAGGGAGTTTTATTCCTCCTGGACATTTCAGTCATGAACCCTTGGAAGTGCTGGCCATGGAAAGGAAGCCAGCCTTGATCCTGAGGACCCAGAAATCTGAAAACAGAAATGACAGCTGATGTCTGGGAGGGGAGGAAAGCTTCCTCTAATTGCCCTGAATTGCAGAGGACCATAAGAATTGAACTGGTGCTCTCAAAGTCCTTGTGGAGTCTCTCATTTTCTCTTTCAAAGACAACATTTCCCAAATTGCACATAAGATTCTTATCATTGGGCCTCAGTTATAGTATTAAGTGGGACTAATAACTGCTGAGCAGAAGATGGAGAAACTGATGAAGGCTGAGTTCTTCAAGAAATGATCCTTACAGGATTTAGAACACATTTTCAAAAATAAATAGACAATGCCCTTGACCGTGCTGCTCCTGCACTGGAAACCTTCTGCTGATAGGCAGGGAAATACCACAGTGGGCAGTGGTATGTTAAACAAAATCACAGCTTCTCGTCAGTATTCAGCTGCCCTTCACATATTTCCACATTGTTTATTTGAAAAGTAGGCTTGGTACCACTGGGCACTGAGTGAGGTTTATCTTGGAGGTCAGGAAGATCTGAAGCAAGCAAGAAGAGGAGATTACTCACAGGGCTCTGTTCTTGCTTGAAATCATAAATAAAAACAAGGCAAGTTTTAAAATTCCAATCTTGGCATTGTCAAAACCATAAAATACCCCTCTCCATACACAGGAAAATTCATGATACTGGAGTGGCACAGCTTGAGAGGTGGGGTGGGCTCCTGCACAGGCTCTGTGCTCTGCCCTGTTCCCTGGTGCAAGTTTCTCTTGTACACACCCTCTCTTTGCTCGGTGCACAGAAATGCCTCTTGCTGGGAAGTTAACAGAACCAAGCTGGTTCACAGATGCAAAGAGGCCTTACAAAAAGAAGAGGCCAAGCAGTGCTTGGATTTGCACCAGGCTAAGCACTGTCTTTAGCTAAAAGCCAGGGCATGATGTGGTGAATTGAAGCAATACTGTTTTCCCTGCCTCACCCAGCTGCTGGTGCCTCATTCAGGCTCCTGAGCCAGCACAGCCCAGTCCTGGGGCACTTCTGGGACACTCCCTGCCCAGCATGCCCATCTCTCCCCTCTGGTCCCATCTCCTGGGCTGCCTTCATTCCCACTCTGCACGAGCAGGATGGGAAGGAGCCTGCCTGGCTCCCACATCAACAGCAGCCCAAGAATGGCAGCAGCTGCAGAGTTGTGCTGGGCTTGGAAAGGTTTGGAAAACAGCTTTGGTCAAGGAGGGGACAGCGTGACTGGGCTGGGAAGCAACTCAAAGCAGCCACTGGTGGAGCAGGTTTTGTGCAGACAAAACTTTCAGAAGAATGATCTGCCAAGGCTCTGCTAAATATATGAAAACTGAGATTGTTTACTTCAGAAATTTATACCTTGCCCCTTTTTTTGGTTTGTTTTTTTTTTTTTTTCTTTTTTTCAGGAACAGTAAAAGGCATATCTTTGACATCAGACTGACCACCTTGTTGCCAATTTTCATGGCATTGCTCCAAACCACACAGGCACTAGAGTTTCACAAATGTTTGTAAGAAGAATCTTAATCTGGGCACAGTATTCTCCCCTCTGCCCTGCATTTTCCAAACTCAACAAAATTATTGCACATGTGTGCAAGTGCATGGACACACATTCACATATTTGGCCTGAGTCAGATGCCAGACATAGAAAATTTGAGCCTAACAAATTGCTATTTCCATTTTCACATGTAAATAAAGTATTTTAAAACCTAAATTTTTTTTTTTTTTTTAATGTTAGATTTTATAACAGAAAATGTTACAGAGATTTAACAACACACAGGATTATAGGGGTTCATTTACAGGGTTCACAGGACTAGATGGATGAGTCCATTATAGGGTAGATTAGGAACTAAAAGCTTGGCTTAGTGAAAAATTCTAACTCCAGTTTAGGAAAAGACATATGGTTTCAGTCTATCTGTGAAGTGAGTTGTAAAAGGTTGTATTGGTTTCAGGAGTTCCTCGCTGTTTGAGTTGACACTCAACTGGTTTATTATGAGTAATAAATGCACTCACGCAGTTGTATGGTTATGTTATCAAAACCAGCTTCATACCCATAACTTCTATCTTTCATTTCCAGAGATCTGAAGCCAGAAAATATCCTGCTGGATGATTATGGTAAGTCTTGGAGGTTTACAGAGATGCTTTCACAGTAAAGTAGATTAAGTTAGTTTTAGGATATATATTTTACAAAGACAAATAATGCTCTGAAGTGATTAAGAGGCTCAGCATAGACTAATATTCCTGTCTCGGGGTGGGTGAGCTGCTGGAGCTCGGTGCACAGATGGAAGGAAGCAGCCGTGCCCTCAGCAGGGGCTGTTCTCGAGAGCTCGGCGTTGCTGGGACTCTCTGCCTTTCGCTGTTTTTCCATCCTTGTTGCAAGGCTGATGCAACACAAAGGGAGTTCTAATTTCTAAATCTGTGCTTCCCTCTCCATTTTTGAAAGTACTTTCATCCTCTGCTGAGCCAAGTCTGGTTTAATGCAAACCCAGGTACCCGTTCGTTGCTGAAGGCAGCGATAATCAAATCTCCTGCTGACTTGCAGACCAGATGTAGCCTCTTCAGCCATCACAGACTTACAGAACTGTGTCAGCCCATCCATCCTCTGTGATCAGTTCAAGATACTTCCCCACAGCATGCTTCTCTCTGCCTTTTTTCATTAGTTTTAAAATACCTAATACAATCCACTGCAGTCCACAGACTTTCTGCTAAAGTTTACTTCACTGTGTTGTAGTGCCCTTAATAATTCCTCTTTTCCATATCGATGAAACTGTTCCAATTCAGTGATTCACAACATGCTTTTCTTAAAATGGCCGAGCAGTAAATTTCAGGAGTATTTTAGCAATGATGACAGTTGTGGGTTTTGGACCAATTTGGGTCAGGTTCTTATATCTGCTTTGTGTTGTTTTGTTTCTTTTTTCCTTCCAGGCCATATTAGAATATCTGATTTGGGTCTAGCTGTTAAAATCCCTGAAGGTGAATCAATCCGTGGAAGAGTAGGAACAGTAGGGTATATGGGTAAGTCTTCCACAGCTCATCTTTTTAAAAATCTGGAGCTTTAGAGATATTTCTGCCAATAAGAAAAGAGTAAGCTTAAGAGAAAGAATAAAAAATATTCACATTCATCTGGGTCCAGTTCCAAGCAGCAACTCCCACAGAAATCCTGATAGTGAAAACCAGAAGAGGATGAAGGGATGGACCTCTACAGCTCTCAATAAGGCTGGTCTATAACCATAAATCAGCAAAGAAAATTGAGAGGGGAGACAGCAACTGGGATTCTAGTGGCTTTAGTGTAGATTTATCTTAGGAGGATTATGTGCCAAAATAAAGGTTTCTTTCTGGTTGCTTTTTTGTATAGGAGTTACAATGTATTTATATGGTTATGATAAAATGGGTGAGTCCACACTCTGGTCATCTTGACCAGGGTCATCTTGAGCTTTCCTCTATGTGCAGGAGAGGCTGCACAAAATACAAGTAGAGATTTGTACATTGGTAAAAAAAAAACAAAAAACAAACAACCAAACTACACTCCCTTATTTAACTAAATCTGTTTTCTAAACTCAATGTAATTATTTTCATGCATTCTCTGGGTGGGCATATTTCTTGGAGTAAAAATTGCTTATGCTTATTTGACTGAATAGAAACTAGCTGATGTGAGCCACTGTTACACCATATGGAGACTTTAATGAAAGCAAGCAAATCAGTTGTCATGTCTAAATTTTGTTATCTCAGTGTAAGTTTGCGTGCACACTAAGGCTCTGTGCTTGTGAGCACGTGTGTTTGTACCCATGCATGGAGGTGAGGGTGCCTGCCAGACAGTGACTATCTGCCCAAAAGCATTGTGTGTGGTTGCAACACAAAATTAATGGATTGGGGGTTTCTTCAATGGGGAAAAAGAAAAGCTATAAATTGACCGAAGAGACAGAATTTGCTTTTGAAGAAATGTCACGGCTGTTTACAGGATATGTGTTTGCATTTAATTTCTTCCCTAAAGCATAAATCTGAGGGAACTCTTAAAATTAGATCTCTGCTTAATATTTAGATCCAACTTCTTTCGTGATTTATTTTTTCAATTGGACTGAGTTGATAGAGAAGTCAGAAGACAGCATGCACAAGGCATGTAGCATGTAGAGAGAACACCATGGCATGTAGCATGCTGCATTTCCTGTAATGCCCTCAACTGCAATCAGGAGGTATTTTGTATTTTACCCACCATTCTCTGTGCATGTGTGTTCAGTCACCAAAATGAAACTTCTAAGCATTTAAGTGCTTTGCCTGTGTAAATACCAAGCATTTCCACAAGGCATCTCACTCTCCTCCACAGCTCCAGAGGTGTTGAACAACCAGAGATACACACTCAGCCCTGACTACTGGGGGTTAGGCTGTCTCATTTATGAAATGATTGCTGGGCAATCACCATTCCGTGGAAGGAAAGAGAAGGTGAAGAGGGAAGAAGTGGACAGAAGAGTGCTGGAGACAGAGGAGGTGTACTCCCATAAGTTCTCTGAGGAGGCCAAGTCCATCTGTAAAATGGTAAGGGGCTGGAAGGCCCACTGGGGCAGCTTCATTAACGAGCTGTGTCTGACACGGTCTGAGCAGTAACAGGGTGCCACAGAGGGGCTGCAGAAACAAGGGCCAACCAAGCTCATCTGTGGATGGGATGACTGCATTCTCTATTCATTCAAACTCTGTTTATTTGGGCTTGTTTCTCCATGAGATTCATCACGGTCATCCTGAGCCCTCTCCAAAGTTTTATGGCCAAGGGAGCGGTATCTATTCTCATGAGACTTTGAATGTTAGTTTGCAGTCAAGAATGCATTTCTGTCTTTTATAACCTTGTAGAAAAAAATTAAAAGGACTTGATGATGCAAGAATCTGATTGTCTCCTGCAAGGAACTGCAAACCCCACGCTTCCATTGTCTTTGGTGAGAGCTGGGGGTAAGCAGGACAAAGATTATGCAATGAAATTGTTGTGACACTCAAATGTTGTCCCAGCCCATCTCACTAACTTTGTTAGCAGTTTTTCCCCCGGGGTGCCAGGGTATCCAGCTTTTCTTAATACTGTTGAGCTGTTCTTCAAAATGTTTTCTCACTCCTTCAGCTGGGAGTCATTTTCGTAGCACAATAGCCATGTCTGACAATGGAAATTCTCAATTCCCCTGAGAAATCTCAAAGCCGCGTCTGAATTCATCAATGTCTTGTTGACATCCATCTTTAGAAGGCTGAATTGTAATTTGGAAAAGGATGTGGACTTTTTCTGGGTGTTGTTTGCTAATGAGTGAAGTCTCCTTTGGAGAAAATGGCCTATCTGTTTGCTGGTAGAGGGAGAACGAAGGAGAGGAAAGGTCAACAAATAGGTAGGGAGAGTTTCACCAATGTCTTGTGCAGCAGGCAAGCAAAGAGCCCATCCACAACACTCTGGTTGGTTGGCTGCATGAAGAGACAATGAAGTCTCCTCGCAAAATAATAATGGTAACACTGCCAAGTATCATGCCTGGAAGTCATTAACTCACAGTGCACCAAGTCATTCCTGAATCCTCGGGGTGGTAATTAGCTGACATCACTCTTGATAGATGCTCTGGGACATTCTCTGCCCTTAATTGGTGATGCAGAGCCCCCAGTGAAGCTGACACGGGAGGATCTGGGGCAGCCACGGGTTCTCACAGACCATCCCATGTGCCCCAGCAGGCACCACTGCCTTCTCTCCTCAGGTATCATCTCAGCTCTCACCAGGTGAGGAGCAGCGTCTGCTGGAGTGACAGAAAATTTGTGTGTGTCCTGCTGTTAATCTAAAATGGAAATGTGAGGCAAAAATTTTGCCTTTCTGCTTGAGGCATAGAATCGGAATAGTTTGGGTTGAAAGGAATATAGTCCAACCCCCCTTTTCCAGCTGATGTACCTGTAGAAGCCCTTCTTGTTTCTCTTTATGTCCCTTGCATAAGAGAAGGAACATAAACTTTGAAAATAACCATGAGAACATAAAGCTTAGAAGCATTAAATGTAGCATTGATGGAAAGTGGTGTAGATGACCTACCACACTCCCAGGGGAGCAGACAGTCATCACACTATAGTGGTCTTTTTCATCTTCCAGCCATGGAGACTCTGGTTTCAGGGAGTCGGGACCTCAGGAGATCGTCTAGTTCTTTCTCTTGCCTCAGGGAAGCTTGGACTAAATATAATTATTCCTGAAGGCTTGATCACTACTGCTTCTTTGTCCAATCACGTGGCATGTTTACTGAGGTGGTTTGTGCAAACTATTAATGGATCCAAAGTAACCTTTCCCTTTGTGAGCATTAATATCTTGTGGCAGGAAGAGCCTGAGTCCTGATACTGAGTGTGATGGCATTTGTGGTTTCCCACCCAAAAGTAATTTATCTTATCAAGTGATGTTTTTTAAAAAAAAAATTATTCAAACATATTTTCTCGAATTCTTTTTGCTTTTTATATTGAAAGCCAGACCTTTGTTGCTTTGCATCAGCATCTTAACAAGGAAACAGAAGAGTAATAAAGTACCATCATATCTACAAAATTAAGCAAAAAGTTTGCAGTACATAAATGAAACTTCAGCCTTCTCAAAGACCCAACACAAAAGTCTTTCCCATAGTGGACTCTTCAGGGCAGGAGTGAGAAAATGTTTCCCACCATGTTGCCCAACATTCTCTTCAGAGCTTACTTCATGAGCTAACAGCATCACCACCAGGAAAAATATTGTCTTTATTCATTTACTCATAGGAAAACCTTCTAGTGTCACCCCACATCAGCCTTCCCCTCCTGGATGTTTGTGCCCTTTGGCATTTTTGCAGGCATGTATCATAGCTCCTATTAATCATTATCCATCCCATATTTCCATGTTTCATTTTGTAAGCAATTTCCCATAAATGAGACCTCATTTTGGACTGAAACAGAGATGAATAACAAATAATTAGGAACAGGGGCAGCTGGCTTTCTGGGAAGCTCCCCAACCCATAGTTCCCATATAACATAGCTGCTCCTGGTGTGTTTTTTCTGTGAAAAAACTCCAGTCTTTCTAGGAAATGTTCCATGTTTGTTGTTATGCCTCGTGCTTCACTGATGTACACGCGTGTTTTCCCTGACAAGTGCAGTCATGCATCAAAAGATGTGACTTGAAGTGCCTTCAAGTCAGCAGTGTTGGATGGGCCCACATTCCTGTGCTCCTCTGTCACTCTGTCAGTGCCCTGCTTGTCTGCATTTCCCACAGACTTCTCTTCCTTGATGCCTTTTATCCCTGCAGCTCCTGTTTTACCCTACACAAGGGACCTCTGATGGGAGGGTGTAAAGAAGGCAGAGCCAAAGGCCTGGTTTGGTGTCCCCTAGCAGGACAGGAAACAAGGGAAACAAATTGAGGCACAGGAGCAGTTCAGTTCCCTCTGAACATTAGGAAACATTTTTCTATGGTGAGGATAGCCAAACAGTGGGTCAGGTTGCCCAGAGAGGCTGTGTAGTCTCCACACTTGGAGATACTCAAAGCCCAGCTGGACAAGGTTTGGAACAGCCTGCCCTAGGAAACTCTGCTTTGAGCAGAGGGATTGGACTAGACCATGTCCATATGTGGCTTCCAGCCTCAGCTGTTCCATGTTTCTGATCTCCATTCCCTTTTCAAAGTGCCCCCCACCAATTAAAAGACAATGGGTTCTGTTTTCCTTAAAAGAATTTCTCCTGTTCCTTACTTACCATCAGGAGCTCTGTCATCATACATCCAGTCCTGCCTGCTGCCATCCCTCCTTTCTGCTTTCATCCCATGGAAATCAACATTATGACACCTTAAAGTTTATCAGTGCCCAAGGATAACTGCTCTTTCATCTCTCTTCTCTCATTTAGTAATTGACCATAGTAATGCTTTTCTATTCTCTAAAAATTGCTTAAAATAATATGTTTACTTTAGTGTCAGGACTGAACTTTAGCTAGGTGATTTCTTAAACTGCTTGATCAGCTGGGTCAATGGAAATGGTTTTACCATTCCCCTTGTCTCTTTTCATGAGTGGCAATTTTGTTTTCCTTACTCCTATAATTTTAGGACTAATGTCTTTGAACTTGGAATTATTTATTACATGGTATGATCTGGATATGAACTGACTGATCACATGAAGATAAAACAGCACTTTGGGGACTTTTGGCTTTTTTTAGCAATCCTCACAACAGTTTTTTTCTTTTTGTAAAGGAAGTAAAACAAAGTCACAGAAAAAAATCTCACACATTGCAGAGTTTGAATCCCCAATGGGGAGCAAATGAGTGACATGAAAGTATCAGAGATCTCTTTATATAAGATCTTGATGGAACTTCACTGCTGCTACTCAAGACTCTCTTTGAAAGTGCTGTTCTAGTCATGCTCTGCCCATTAACCCTGTGGACTAAACCCTAAATGTCAAGTGTCAACTGGAGCCTTTTTTACCAGAACACACAGCTCTGCTGTTTGGCATTAACTTCATGCATGGTTGGGTGGCCCAGGCCATCTCCAGATTTAAAACTGTGAATTATCTGCAGGCTCTACTGTAGAATTACATTTAAATTATGTTCAATGGGGTCCCTTGCACTGCTGTCCCAGGAGGGCTTGTCATCAGCCTGATGGAGTTGCTTTTGTTTTCTCTATTCATATTAAATGAATCCTTTGAAGCTGAATTAAACAAAAGTGTAGAGATGACTTATGACATACTGTTGTTATCTCCATTTTCTTTTCCATGTCAGATTCCCAAATGGGATACATATTTCAGGCTCTTGCATGAGTTTACTATTGCAGAAACCTTCTGGGACTGCAGGAAATGGTAAAAGGCTTATTGTTCCTTGGTGAAAGGAAGGATTCTCCCTTCTGGAAAATATTCTAGTCCATGCTATGTCTTGATATCCACAACAGAAGCCAGGAAGAATGTCTGGTTTCACCTGTTGCTATCTCTAGATTTGGCTGCATCTACAGCTTTTCAAATTCCATTTATTTCTTACATTTTTCTCCATTGTGATTCTCCTGGGACTCTCAAGAGACTGGCAGCTGCTCCCCTGCAGCAGGGTTTTGCGGGAGAATCCTCTCCTTTCTGTGTTCTTTCAGTCCCAGCCTATTCCCAGTGGCCTGCTCCCTTTTGTGTCTTTCAGCCAGCACTGGCCAGCCACCCACAACCAATGGCATTCATGCTCCAGAAACTTCCTTCTTGCATCTGAAGTTACTGAATACTCCCTTGTTTGTCATGGAGGAACCCAGGAATCCCCAGGCAGCCTTTTTCTGTCCTCAGCTACCCTTTTCTCTGACCACACACTCCAAACGTCTTACAGCCTGACAAGGGCAAATTCACAGATCAGTTTGGTCTCCCCACTTAGTCCAGAATCCAGACTGCAGAGATGGGAAATAACCCCCTTTTCATCCCTTCAGAGCTGACTTTGAGAGCAGAGACTGCAGAGGTCTCCTGTGTCATCTCCAAGCATGTACAAATCTATCCCTTTCTACTGCCACTTGCTCCTCAGCTGTTCCTGAAAGGTCCAAGGTATCATTTCCAAAAGTATATCAGAGCCACTAAAAATGATCTTCCTGCTTCCAGATTCTTCTTTCCAACTGTCAGGAAAGTCCTATTGAAATGAGAATAAAAGATTAAAAGAGCTTTTCTTTGCCCAACCAGAATAGAGCAAGCCTGATTCTGACTGGAAATTCCAAAGTGACCATCTTCAAATAGACTAGCGCATAAAACTGGATTTAAAAAAACCAAAAGACCCCAAAATCCCTCACAACAAAAAGTCCTAGTCTCAGGACTATGAGAACTCAAAGTCTAATGTAATTATTTGAAAGCAAAGCATCCCTCTTTCCTTCTAGGAGGGAAAGCAAAGTGCAGAGAAGTGCTCTGAGACAGGTCTTTTGCAGTGAGCCAGATGGATGTGGTACAGTATCATGTGAATCTCTCTGCTCAGAGTATGGCGAGGCGTACAGATGTTTCCTCAAGTCCTTTTACATTTATGGATCTGCCACTTGTGATCTGTCAGCCCAGATGTCACCACCTAGACAGCATGAGGAAAGAATGGGGAAGAAAGGGATATTTGGAAGCTGAAAGTTGCTACTGTGGCCAACAGCAGTGTTGAAACCCATTCCTCTGACCATTCAGTCTCCTGCTGCTGCTGCTGCTGAGGCAGAAAGACCTGAGCAGAAAACTCTTATATCTACAAACCCCTTCACCACCATTTGTGGCTTGGCTGCTGCCACTGCAGCTTGCTCAGACCCGGCTGGAGGGTGGCATCAGTACCCATGGGGCACACAGATTGCCAAAGCCATTTGCCATCTCAGGCTGGAAATGACAGCCCTGGCAACACAGAAGCAGAACTGAGGTGGCTGTTGGAAGTCAGATATGAAAACCACCAGTGCCCAGATGGTAGAAGTGCCCAGAGGTAGCAGAGCATTCAGAGAAGCCTAGAGCTGTGACACTGTAAATCCCTGATAAGGACAAGAAGCCCCAGCTCTAGCCAGGCACCAGAGGAAGGAGCACAACATGACATTAGCAACAAACAATTTAAGTTCCCCCTCAGTGAGATGAGGTAGCTGAGCTGGGCTGCTGCCTCTGTGGCTGAGGCTGCGGCCCAGGCAGTAGGTGCTGGGGCACACCAGCCCTGAGCTGGGCACACAGACCCTGAGCTGGGCACACAGACCCCGAGATGGGCACACAGACCCCGAGATGGGCACACAGACCCCGAGATGGGCACACAGACCCTGAGCTGGGCACACAGACCCTGAGCTGGGCACACAGACCCCGAGATGGGCACACAGACCCTGAGCTGGGCACACAGACCCCGAGATGGGCACACACACCCCGAGATGGGCACACACACCCTGAGCTGGCCACACAGACCCCGAGATGGGCACACAGACCCCGAGTTGGGCACACACACCCTGAGCTGGGCACACAGACCCTGAGCTGGGCACACACACCCTGAGCTGGGGCACACCAGCCCTGAGCTGGGCACACAGGCCCCGAGCTGGGCACACACACCCTGAGCTGGGCACACAGACCCTGAGCTGGGCACACACACCCTGAGCTGGGCACACAGACCCCGAGATGGGCACACACACCCCGAGATGGGCACACACACCCTGAGCTGGGCACACAGACCCCGAGATGGGCACACACACCCCGAGATGGGCACACAGACCCTGAGCTGGGCACACAGACCCCGAGATGGGCACACACACCCCGAGATGGGCACACAGACCCTGAGCTGGGCACACAGACCCCGAGATGGGCACACACACCCCGAGATGGGCACACAGACCCCGAGATGGGCACACAAGCAGCATCTCCTGGCAGCCTTGCCCCAGCGGAGAGCCTGCCTGGCACCCGAGAAACACAGGACTCCTCCCCAGCCTTCCCAAAGGTGTTTGCATCCCACCACCCGCAGCTGGGACGGTCCCGGGGTCTCTCCGGGGGTGCTCCCGCGGGCCCGGTGCCTGTCCGGGCTCAGAGAGCCCAGCCAGGCCCGTGCCCCGCCTGGCGCCGAGCCCCGCTGGCCTTTGCTGATGCTCTCGGTGCCCTCACGGTGCACAGCCCGCTCGGGCAGGGCCGGGCGCTGCTCTCGACCCCACTGCGGGCCAGCAAACCGGGGCCAGCAAGCCGGGGCCAGCGGCGGAGCCTTCCGATCCCCCGGGCCCCGGCAAAAGCCCCCGGCCCCGCTCCCGGCCCCCTCCCCGGGCAGCGATCGCCGCCCGGGCCCGCCGCGCTGCCCTTTCCTCTGCTGCCTCCCGGCGGCACCGCCCGAGCGGCTCAGGATCCCCGATGGAAGGCTTGTGGGGAAGGGATGCTAAACACCGTCCGGGCTAACCCTCTGCCATGGGCAGGGACACCTTCCACTGGAACAGGCTGCTCCAAGCCCTTTTCGGCCTGGAGCTGGGCACATCCAGGGGCAGCCACAGCTTCTCTGGGCAGCCTGTGCCAGGGCCTCCCCACCCTCAGGGAAGAATTTCTTCCTCATATCCCATCTAAACCTGCTCTCCTTCAGTTTAAAGCCATTCCTCTTTGTCTATTAGTGACATGCCCTTATCCGAGGTCCCTCTCCAGCTCTCTTGCACTGGGAGGTGCTGTAGAGTATTCCCTGTAAATATCACGGTGTATCTGTTCTCTTGCTTATCTGATAGACCAAAGATGCTGAGTTCAGTTGGTGGGCATTGCACCATTATGGGTACCCAGGAACAGGCAGGACTTGCTGTAGCAGGTGGAGGTTGTGCACTGCCCCTCTCTGTAAACAAACGAGGCAGAGCTGAGGATAACCACTGGGCACAGGTTCTGTGAATGGAGCTTCCTTTGAGCTCAGCAGAGATAAGCCCATGACTGTAAAGGCTTGGTTCAATGTGTCATGTGAGCCATGAATGTCATGGAATGTAGTGCAGTGGGTGAGGGAAATACAGTTTGGTATTTTTGATTTTTCCCAAGCACCTGTTCTTCTGAGGGAAAATTATTCTTGCAAACATAAAAAGCAAAAACAAAAGAACTGAGGCAAAACACAGGGAACTTATGAATGTGCAATTTTTATGTTGCTAGGGTATGTCAGACTGACTCTTGAAAGTGTTCACTGAAAGCAAGCAAAATAAATGGTCTCTGTTATGACTGTAAATACTTTACAGCAGGTGATTTTCTGAGGATTTCACCAGAATGTAGAACAATGCAGTCCTAATCCATTTAATTTCAGCTTTTAAGTAACAGCAGTTGCAACTCCCCTCTGTACTTCCCTGTGGGCACACTTAAAAACAAGTGTGGAGATAAAAATATCTTTGAGGAGCTCTTGCTCTTCTGACACCCTCACCATTCTTGTTGGCATGTTTCAGCTCCTCACCAAAGATGTGAAGCAGCGGCTGGGATGTCAAGGGGAAGGTGCAGCAGAAGTGAAGAGACACCCCTTTTTCAAGAGCATGAATTTCAAGCGGCTAGAAGCAGGAATGCTGGATCCTCCCTTTGTGCCTGATGTAAGTACGATAGCAAGAACCCCCAGTGGCCACTTTTAAGAGGTTTGTTTCTAAAATAGCTTTTCTCTCTCAGGGCTGTCATCACTGTCTGCATGGGTAGTTACCCCAGGAAGGTGTGGAAAGTGGCAGGGCTGGAGTGGGGAGGCTGGGAGGAAGAGGAGAGAGGACTCTGTGGGCATGTGGGTGCAGGCTGGTAACCTGGGGCTTGATCCATTCCCACTCCTTTTGCCATAGCCTTCCTGTACAACACTGGAGGCACTGGGAACCTTTGTCTTCCTTTGTCCACGGTATTAACTGTGAAAGTAAGTGTGCTCAGAATCAGGTGGTGCTTGGGACAATCAGCAGTGAAAGCCACATGTGTGCATACAGGTTTATAGAGGCAAAACCAGAAATACAAAGTCCAGAGCTCTGTGGAACTGGCTCATCATGAGAACAGCAGTTTGCTACAGTCTGAGCCAGGCTCAGCTATCAAGTGTCACCTCAAGCAGAGAAGGTGACTTGGACCTGAGAGAGCATTTGGAGCTTTTTGGTGTTCATGGGGCATGGAACCCAACACTGAGTCCTTACCCAGATTTACACGCCAGGCTCACACATACTGAAAGTCTTTGTTGCATTGGCAACAACAAAACTTTTTCCACCCTTTTGTGGTATCGGTTTCTAGCCCAGTGCACAGAGTTATCTGATTATTTCCCTCCTGCAGGGCTCTCTTTCTGGCTGGAGCTTCTATCCTTAAAGTCCCCATATGGTTCTAAGTAAACACTGCCATTTTAACATATTAAGGAAAGTAACATCTTGGCAGCTCCCATTCCCCTTGCTGCAAGCTCAACCAAACCAAAGTGGTTTGAACACTACAAAAGTTTACTTTAGTTGCTCTGGTTTTGCTTTACATTTTACTATGTGGCCTAGTTATTCCTGCCAATTAGTCTGTACGACCTGCTTTAGTGGGAAGAAATAAGAGACAAGCTACTATTTCTTTCTGATGTAGAAAATTATAAAATTCTGGGCTCAAATTTGGGATCTGCCAGAGTGCATAAAAACTGTGGAACGTAAGGCCTAGAAGGCACCTCTTGGGGACATATTTACAAAAGCAAATGCACATAAATTTTTATGGCTATTTATTGTGAGCTCAAGAGCTGCCCCTAATTCAATTTATTTGGCACTTCATCCACAGATCTCCCAGTCTTTACTGAAGTCAGCTGAATCACCCAAAGCTATATAGCCAGTGGCAGAGGTTGTTATCCAGACCATGTCTCTCCATCCTCTTCTACATTACTCCGTCTCCACAAAAATGTTGTGGATTGCAGCTGTCAGGAATGCAGAGGGTTACAGCCTTCAGCAAATAGGACTTCTGTCAGGAATTAAGTCAGTTTGTCTGGTCACAGTGCTCAGAACTAGATAAATAAAGTACTGCACTGTTGGACCCTGGGCAGTGCAGTCCTGGTACCACGGATAGACAGCAGGATCCCACATGTTCTGGGGTTCAGCAGCTCTGGCTGGTCCCACAAGGCACCCCTCAATTATCCCTGCACATCAAAGGGTGGCTGTGCCATTGGTGGGAAATCTCTGGGCACACACACTGCCTGTGATAGGTAGCCACAAATGACTCTTTCTGCTCCCTGGGGATGGCTGCTGGAATATGAGCTGAAAGTTGCATCACTGCAAAGAGTTTTGTCTCTGTCATCCCAGAAAATTAAGTAGTTCAAAAAGGCAAAGCCATTTGACTGTTTTTTTGAAGAAGTGCAGCCAAGTTAAAAGAGTTAATAGAGGTAATTCTGGACAACTTCCAGCAGCTGAGCTATTAATAAAAACAATGGAGAAATGCCAAACCTCCTCTGTTTTCTTTAGCAATTAGGATGCATTCCTTTAAATTTTTAAGCTGCAAACTCCACAGCTATCTGGACAGGAGGGCACTTCCATCTGAAGCCTCTTTTCAGAACTCTCTTCAGTGTGCCACTCTAAACATTCTGGTTTTCTGTTGTTCCCTCTCTAAATGAAAAGACTACTGAAGGGTTCCATTTTTCTTTTCTGGCTCTTTCTGTCCTTTTCCTCTCACCTCTTAACCAGATGGTATATGGATGACTAAAACCCACTTTGACTGATGCTTTGAGGACTTCAGAATAGGAAGCTTAATGTGCTCAAAGTGAAGTCAGCCTTTGATGATAAACATGCAGGCAGAGGGAGTCTGGAGAAGGAGGATGCAGACACACACTTGTTAGACATTCTCACTTGACTGAATCTGTGAATGAAAGCACATGGTCCGACTCAAAAATATTTTTCCTCTTGTCATTTCTCCTTTTTTTTTTCTGCTGACATAGCCCAGAGCAGTGTACTGCAAGGATGTGTTAGACATTGAGCAATTCTCCACAGTGAAAGGAGTTAACCTGGACCAAACAGATGATGATTTCTATTCCAAGTTTTCCACAGGATCAGTGTCTATTCCATGGCAAAATGAGGTAAGGATGTATCATAGCAAAATTACTGCAATAAACTCCGTAATACAGATGGTTTAAGAGGAACTCTATGTTTCCAGTAATATATAGCTACTGGATAACTTGCCAGACTCTAATGCTTTCATGAGTTACGAATGGCCTCTTTCAAGCTCTGTAATGTACCACAGATGTCAGCTCCAGGTGACTGTATCTGTTGGCTCTGTGTATTTGTGTAAATTGGCAAGGATCCTACTGTACTTCCTCCTCCTGGATTTCTACAGAGGTGTTTCCACAGCTCTCAGCACCTTCTGTGGTACAGTTGGAAATCCTTAATAGAAGGATCCTCCACTGGTGACCCTGCTGTCACCCATTGTCTGCAGTCAGTCCCAGCTGCAGCAGTTAACTGCAGCATTTCCATATCTGGGTCTTTGTTTCTGTTTGACATCAAAACACAGCCAACAGTGGATTTCAGAATCTAGCTCTGCATCAAACAGCGCATCCACTTGGGCAGAAGGGTGCTAATTACTGGGATTTTGTGAGAGTGCCTGTCTTTGACTGGTATTCTCTACAGTGCTAAAGGAAAGAACAGAAAGTCTTGTGGGGCAGCTTCTGACAAGTCTGATGTGCAATCACGCAGAGCAGACTCAGCCTCTGCTTTTCATACACTCTATTTGCCCTCTACAGACAACAGCAGGAATCCAACTGTTAACTCTCCTCACACACTGCTGACTTTGAAGAACCCAGCACTACTAGAATTTATTTAGTGCAGATGAATAATTCTATTTTTCTCTCTCTCTCACTGTATTCCACTAGATGATAGAAACAGAGTGCTTCAAGGAGCTGAATGTATTTGGACCAAATGGTACTATTTCACCAGACCTAAACAAAAGCTACCCCCCAGAGCCACCCAAGAAAGGATTGCTACAGAGAATATTTAAGCGACAGGTGAGACCTTTTATGACTAAGACCAGGAAACTCTGCCTACTTTTACAGCCCTGTTCTGGTGATATTTCTGCTAGGAGAAAGGCAGAGCATCTTAGAAAGGGCTGGCTTTCACATTTACCTCCATATCTCAAGTTTTTCATCTACCTTGTGTGATATTTTTTGCCACCAGCAGTTCAGGTGTTGCTTGTGAGTTTTGTTTCCAGCAGTTGAAAACTTCTTACCCAACCTATTTTCCAGTGCCATGCTGAAATTCCTTTTGAAACTGTTCAATGGTTTTGAGAAGCTCCTTGTGAAAATCCTTGATTTATGTGTTTAAAGAAAAAAGGGCAAATGCACATTTTGAGGGAGGTAGTCGTGGCAGGAAAGCAAGACAATAAAGAGAGAAACCCAGATAAAAATGTGATGTGCAGCTTTCATGAGGCACCATGGCACCACTTGCAAATGTTAATAACATTCTTAGATTGGTCTGTTTCTGTAGAGTTAAATGCCTGAGCATTGGCAGGTATCCTCTGTATTAGTCAGATTTAGCAGATACTGACATTTTGCAGTGAATTGATTTGGCTCCTGGAGCTCAAGTGAATCTTCTTTGCTGCATTCCTCGAGAACTGCCATGGTTCTGCTGACTTAGAGAGACTACAGGTAAGAAAGTGAAGAATATTTTGCATCTGAAGATCTTTAAACAGCAATCTTGCAGTCCAGTCAGTACCATAAAATGAGCAATGTTGGATTAAAAATAAAACCATGGCATATTATGGGAATCTAATTCTCATTTTCTTCCTCTTCCTACAGCATCAGAACAATTCAAAGAGTTCTCCAAATTCAAAGGCCAGTTTAAATCATCACATAAATTCAAATCACGTAAGTTCAAACTCCACTGGAAGCAGCTAGTTCCAGCTCAGTCCTATAAAACAACATGTTGCATCCTTCCACTATAATCTCTGGAGCTTCTGTGGATGAGAGAGCCTCCACCATTGAGTGAAAAAAAGAAAATCTGGATCTCCCAAAATGGAGATTTTCTATCCATTCCTTCCAGTGGAGCCTCACATTTTAAGAAGAAATTTCCACTCAGGTCTGTTTTTGGAGGTGGCACTCAAGACTGTGTGAATCAAATTTGTCTCTTTAGAACATTGCAATAGAAATTCAATGAACATGACTACTTGCACGTATTTAAATAGCATCATACTAGAACTGAATTTTGTCTTTATTATTTTTAAAGAAAAGTTTTGTAAATTTCTCTATTGTCTCAGTTTACATTTTGTACATTTGTATTTAAATGAAAGTCAGACTTTGGAGGTGTATATTTTCCAAGCAGCAGCTGTAAAGCCATGTGTTTTAAGACATTTTTTTAAAAGAAACAAAATGTGACTCAAGACTTCCAGAGCCTCAAATGAGAAATCATTCTTTTTAGCAATTCTAGAAAATTCTTCATAAATCACTTTATCAGACGGGGGTTTATTGACATGCATTTTTATGGAACAGTTTATTCTTAATTATTTCACATCTGTATATTTGGTTTACAGCAACACTGCATACATTTCTCCTCTTCATTAGTTTGTAATGTCTCGCATTAAATGCTAAAAGACAAGATTTGGATGCATTCAAGAATGCTACTTGCTATGCTGAAGGTTTGTGATGTCTTGGGACCAGCACAGCTGAGATTTGCACTTATGTTGTTATTCCATCAAAGGCCTTTTAGTTAGAAAGGGAGCCCTGTTTTAATCTCTTTTCCTTCACTAGTGGTTGTGCTGTTTCTAACAACAGATGGAACAAAGCTGAGGGAGAGGTGACCAGGAAAGCAAATGTCCATTTATTTTTCTAGGACTTCAAACCTGCACCTGCTGAAATGAGAGCAAAACTCAAAGTATTCTCCATGCTGCAGTCAAAAACCCAAGGTCTTGCCACAGCTGCCCATATCAAAGAGGCAGCAGGAGAGAAGTTCAGCAGTCTGTTTTGTGCCAGCCATAGAGATTTGTGACAGCTTTGCAGAGCTGAGCTGTGGAGATTCAGAGTGGGATCTGAGCTGCTTTTGGGCAGCAGCAGAACCTACAGGCTGTCCCTGCACTTAAAATACTTCCATGTGTCATGCAAACATCCCCTGACACATCCCCCCAGTTAGATCCCCAACTGAACAAAATGCCAGTATGAAATAATAACTCCCACTTCCAGCGCCAACATTCTTTGTCCAGGATTCTTTAACCACTGACAAAAACTCTGTCCCCACCAGGATGAGCAGGATCAGGCAGGATCAGTAGCAGTACCTCAGGCATCAGAGTCATGCTTTTCTCAAGTATTTGATTATTATTGTTAAGAATACCTGATCAAAAATATGGTTCCTTCCCTTCCACAGGAATTGGAAAAGCTTTGTGCCCCCAGCTGCAGGCAGGATCTCTACAGCCCAAAGTGTTCTGTAGAGTGTATTGGTTCCCCATACTCTTTAAAATGTTGGCTAGACTATACTGATTTTTTTAAACCTTTAGGTCATCAGGAACATCTGAAAGCCACCCTGGTGTGTCTCAAATTCTGTTAGCCAGTAGTGGAGCTACCCCAGGGTCCAAGGAAGAGATGTTCCAGTGGGAGTCTATAGCCAAAATTCATTAAACTGCCATGTGTATGTTCTGTGTGGCCAGTGCTGAGGGGGAAGAGGATGAAGGTTAGTAGTGGCAAATCCCTGAGTGCAAAACACACAGAAATGGCAAAGTAAAGCAGCTTGGAGTTGTGAGACAGAGAGACAGAACAGGGACTTGCATAGAGCAGCTGACAGAGAAAAGTCAAGTCAGGGAGATGAGGCTTCAGCCATTCTCCCATGTCAGATTCTGGCATTGCAGATCTTATAGAAGATGCAGGATTTTAGAGATGTTGCTAATTTGGCATGTGAAGACTAAAATTTTCATTCTTTACCATCTCCCAGTATTGAGAAATACCAGTAAATCCCTTACTGAAAGCTGGTGAACAAATTGCAGACGTTGATTATAGCTGGTCTTACACTTTTTAGATGCTACCAGGCTTAACTAGTGGTGGATGACGTTTTAGGGACAGCAGTGAATGACAGCACTTGTGCCTTGTCCTGTTCGCCTTCCAGTGAGGACAGTCCTCACTCAGCAGCTCTAGGAGCCTGGCAGTGGGGATTTAGGGACAGTGCAAAGTCCTGGAAGGATGAGAGCACTCTTTCTCCTCGAATACCTGGAGGACATTATGCTAGGGTTGGATATCCTGAATTCTCAAGGTGGCATGGAAGAAGGGTGCTTTATGTGCACCTGAAGGCATCAAGCCTGGGATGGAGCCCTGAATCCCACCTCCTTGGAGCTGTGAGAGAGGAAGGGAAGAGACAGAAAACACCACCAGTAGAGGGAGGTTTCCTGCCACATCCCTTGAGTGTTTCTGTCCTGTCTGACAAACTACAAACAGTATGACCATGATGGGGCAGAAGAACTTTCCAGCACCGAGCCCTGGAAGACTTAAAATCCATCAGAAGTGCTAATGACCAGTCCTAGGGATCTTCTTGTCACAGTTTGCCTACAACAACAAAACCTGCAGGATTTCTTTTTTTATTGCTTCTTATTTTTGTTGGGATTTTTTTTTTTTGTTTTTTAATTTTTTCAGCTTACCTTGCACTCAAAGCTGGAGTAGGAGCACAGTCCTTGCATGTTCATTATGTAACCAGATGCAATTTGTGCCCAGAACTCCGGGCTGAAGCCCTGTCAAGGCAGTGCCCTGCAAAGCCAGGGTTCCACAGGCATTTGGCCATTGGATCCGTGGAGTCAAATTAAAAAAACACTGGGAACTCTGAAAAAAACCCTTATGTTTTTATCATGCAACCTTGAAGAGCATTTGCAATGAGATTTTGAGCATTTTGATTCCAGGTGAATTTTGAGATGGGTTTGCACGTAACAAAGTAGTAGAAAGGAGTAGTTCTGTAATAGTTTTCCAGACTGATTTATTTTCTCTATCTCTGCTTCAGTTGCCATCCAAACTCTTTCAAAAAAAAAAAGCATATGCTCAGATCTGGTTGTTTGTTTTAAATAGATAGATGAGCAAAATTAGCTCTTTTTAAGAATCAGTAATCTTTTGCAATCTGAACCTGAATTATGCAAGCATGCCTTTTATTTTTAAATCTTTGTTGAGTAGTCTGATGAACACTAATTAGTTGACAGACTTTCATGAGTCAGGTGTTTGCTATTCATTTTCTGCAGTGTCTCAAGGTTCACTTGAGTCTTGTAGCATTTTTTCCCACTGTTGGATGAGAGGCTTTTTTTAAACAACAGAATAATGAAGGAAAAAAATAACAAACTCTTAGATGTGCACTCTTGACCTGGATTATCTAAAAAGAGGTTTTTCACAAGAATGGCCATGACTCAGATGTTGTTTCTGAACAAAAACCTGCTTGTGAAGCTCAGAGAGGTGTGAAGATAATCAAACCAAACAGGTAGTGCAGTTCAAACTGAGTGTTAGGGAGCTGCAGAATTCAATATCGCAGCGTTTACCTGGCCCTGCTCATTAGGGACTCCTGGTTCCTGCCAGTTCAGAGACATAACAGCTCTCCATAAACACAGCTTGATACCACCTCAATTTGCAGTCACCCCAGAAACCGTGGCTGAGAGTGTCATCAGCGCTAGGAATCAAACTTGGCTGACCCAGTAAAGCACCTAATGTGAAGACACTGATTCTTAAGGTCATTCACCCAAACCTCAGGATCCAGCTTGAATTCTTTATTCACATTTCAGATCCAGTTGATCTTTTTCAGTGGCCATGCCTCAAATGAAAAAACCATCAGGAAACCAACCTGCATTAGTGGTAAAATCACAGTCAAGATGAGGAAGATGCAGAAGTTGTGAGCTCTGGAGGACAGTGTGTAAAGTCCACAGTGTGTGAATATTCTGGGTGCAGTGGCAGCTGGTACTGGACAATCTGCCTTGGGGTCATCATGTGTTGGTCAGAGTTCCTTCAGTGACCTGGGAACTGCACACACAAGGGTCTGGCCCATGGCTCAAAGACAACGTTGTCCCTCTGGGGGTCAGAGGGGACAGCTGGATGAGGCAAGTAGGAATCCCCCCCCAAGCCTGCATGGACAGCATCACCCAGGTCTGTGTATCCCAGCCTCAGTCAGGAGCTCCCTGCACAGGCTTTTCTGGAAAAGCAATAAATGCACAACCCTGCAGCACAGCTGCTGCTTCTCACCAACGTCCGTGGAACAGGTGGCTGCAGGAACTGGCTCCACCATGAGCAAGATGTGGATGTTTTCACCCCTGCTCCACAGTCAGTTGTGATCATCATTTTGTTCAGTTAATATTTATCATATTCTCTTAAGTTACTCAGTGCAGAGAAGATCACTGGTCAGGCATTTCCCATATAATCTTTGGAAAGAGTGGATTTTTCTTTGGAAGAACATCCCATCTGTCTCTTGGCATGTGGACCATCTTCCATCATGTGGACGCCTGCAGGAGCTCTTGAAGGCCATATTTAAAGGCTGTCCTGCCCAAGGATGGTCCCAGTCTGTCTCAGGCTGCAGGGAGGTTCATTTGGCAGTGAATTCTGGAAGAATCAGTCTGTTCAGAGGCTCCATGGAAATCAGGAGATTCCAGAGTTGTCTATCTCAAGCCTTTTCACAAATATGACCTTTAACTTGAAATACTACTAAAGATTTAGACTAAGGAGAATAATTACAAATACCCTCATGCTAAAGTTTAGAGAAATTCTGCATCAATTTAAAATAACTCCTCTTTTGTGTGCTGGGCAGGACACACTTCCTTTTATACTAAATAATATTGGAGTGCTGGCTGGTAATAATTGTCTTTGCCTAAATGCAAAACCCAAAAAGATAAAGAAATTGGTTCAGAATTTCATCAAAGAAGCTGAAAGCCAACAATATGCTACAGTAATATGGGCTGACCTCCCCCAAATGTCTCTGTGATAATACAAATACAATCTGCTGCAGTTGGATCAGCTAAGCTGCTGTACTGACAAATGGGCTTTATGAAAGAAACAATTTTAAACAGATTGCTGCCTATTCATTAACATGAATATTACTGCTGGCACATATGTATTCTCCTTGCTTTATATACTGGAGCCAGGAGTGATGGTTTGTATTCCTATTCTGACTGTGTTTTTCTTCACTGCCCTGGGCAAACCTCTGTGAAATTTTGTTTTCCCATTCCCAAACATGGAGGGATGCTCTCTGTCTGTCAATGGAAAGCACTTTGGAGTCTGGGCATAAACCAGATCAGTATCAATTCTTTGTATTAATATTTAAATGAAATAGGCTTAGTGTAGCTGCTCTTTATTTACATGACTAGTGAGACGACTCTCCTAAACTAGGACTCTTTTTATTATTGGTTTGTCTTAGTTCCTTAGAGATACTGAAACAGAACAAACTGCACTTCTGTAAGACATCTCCAGCAGACAAAGAGGTGACAGTGCAAATGTTTAAGTACTCATTTCTTGCTGAAGAGCTGGCCAGTAATTGTGGCATTCACATGAAAACATTTCCTCTGTTTTTAGAAGGGAGATAAACAGTTATGAGGAAGGGAACAAAATAACATTCATTGGTTCAACTTTTTTGGCCAAGCCTGCAGAGGATTCCCTAGGTACCCATTGAGTGAGGGGCTGTGTGAAGCCCCAAGGATGGATCTGAGGCAGACTGGGTCTAGGAGCAAAAGAGACAGCATGCCTGGGATCAGTGGGCTCCACAGGGGAACTCCAGGTTTTCTGGAGCAGTCCCATGGAGAAGATTCACTCCCAGAGAAGAAACATCTCAGGTGGTGGCGGGATGGCAAATGTGTTTTCCTTTCTCATCACCCCACATGCAGCTGTTGGATATGTTAATTAGCAAGCTCAAACGAGTTGTTTCATGTGTATTGAATGCGGTCTCCCTTAATTCCATTTCTTTTAAACACTGGACACTCTTCTAAAAGACTGAACATTTTAGCCTTTTGAAGCTGAAAGCTGTAAAAACTTTATTTTGTGTTTCTGAGCAATGTAGATAGACCTAAAG
Source organism: Cyanistes caeruleus (assembly GCF_971803275.1). NCBI lineage: Eukaryota > Metazoa > Chordata > Aves > Passeriformes > Paridae > Cyanistes > Cyanistes caeruleus. The sequence goes on along the minus strand of NC_141708.1, from coordinate 5,479,283 downwards.
ATTTCATGAACTATCATGTGGTTGCCCATATCTGACTAATAATTAAATTGTAAAATTGCAGTTTCATATTAGGGTTAGTCTTTTCACCTGCTTTAAAAATTAAAAATCATATTTGGTATATAAACACACACAGAATATCCTTCTGATTGAATTTCAAGAGCATATCCAGGAGTAAATGTTTTAAAGCACTTCTAATACTGTAGTCTATAAGAGGAGCAGACACTTCTAAAGCAATGTTAAAAGTTGTCTTTCATAACTGAGTCAACAGATCATTTTTGTAATAAATTAAAGCAAGTGTTCTCAATTAGAAGAGCTAGTGGCTGTTGATATTGTATAAAAAAAAAAGTCATTCTAATATCCAAAGGGTTAGGGGTGGGGAGGGTCTGTTTGGTTTTGTTTCTCTTTCCAGGGAGATCTTAAACATTGTTTGATGAAGCTAGTTTCATTTTGAGATTGTTACTGAAGATAAAGGCTTCTGTGTTCTATGGCTGCTTGGATTCTTCGTACATAATGTCCTAGTAATGTCACAGTGCTGCTGTATTTAGATCAAACCACTGTTTTGATTGGGTTTTTTGGCTTTTTTTTTAATAAATTCCTTAATTTAAATACATGAAAATTATATGTTTTGCTTTAATGAGGCACCTAATCAGATTCCTCAGGTCTTTTGGATCCTGAAGATGGTTGCAGTGAGAGTGGGGTGCAGCCCATCTCTTCCTGGATGCCTTTGTGGCTTCACCTGGTTTGTGTTTTCTGTCCCACCACATCTTCACAGGGGTTGAGGGAACCACAAACCAACCTGAGGTCATACCTCACTTTGTGCAGCTTCTGGTTCTCCTCAGGTTGTGTTGCCCCTGAGACCTCCTTCCCTCCCCTGCCTCCCACCCTCACCTCCCCATCTGCATCATCAGCCAGGGCAAGTTTTGCAGCCTCGGGGGTAAATTCAGAGAGAGGGTGACAAAATCACGGCAGGGGCTCCAAAAAGCACGAGCTCTGCTTCTAAAATTCAGCTTTTACCTGATTTATGAGGCCCTACTTTGCCTAAGCTCCAGTCAGACAGAGAGAATTTATTTACAGAAGGAAAACAACAACCAGCCAGGGGTGCTGTGCACTGTTCCACACAGGTAGATCTAAAACAGAGATAAAGAGTGGCTGCAAAAGCACCAGCAGGAAAGTGGTGATGCACTGCTTTTTCTTTAAGAGGAGAAAGAAGTATTTTTCAAAGAGGCATAAAGAATATTTTTATGAGACTACTAATGGCAAGCAGTGTCTGCATCAAGTTTCACAGAAGAACATTGAGAAAACAGATTATCTGCATGAAAGAAGCAGCTACATCCAACAGCTAAACTCAGTAAAACCCAAGGTAATAAACTATATAAATTCAGGTCATGCATATCATCACTTTCCAAACAAACCCAAGCCATTTTTTTCATAAGGTTTTAACAATCTGAGAGGCTGTGAGATGAAATTTTATTTCTCCTCTTAGCAGCTCTTGGTGTTTTGTTGGGTTTTTTCCTCTGTGTAACTTCATGTCTTTTCTGTGAGGCAACATCTAGATATGTTCCCTCCTGGGAGATCCAGTCTTCTTAGGCTGTTTCACTATCTCTGACATGGGATGCACAGCTTCTCAGAGGAAAGTCATGACACTGTTTTGAAGAAAATCCAATTTAAAAGGCATGTCAACTTTTTTTTTAATTCCTTGGGGTGCTTTACAGATGAAAAATACCATAAATGGGCCTGACTGTGAAATTTCAGGTCTATGGGGTTCTTCTGGGGGAGGAAACACTACAAGTTTCTGCCAAGACAGAGTCTATTTTTTGGGGATTTGAAATTCTGCTTCACATTTGTTATTTAGTAAAAGTGAAAAATAAAATTTAAATATGGCCTGTTAAAAACTGATGATCTGAATTGTCTTGAGTGGAGAAGAGGAACTGCCAGGAGGCTGAGCAGCTTGAATAGCCCATTTACAGATGCTTGGGTAAATCACAGAACCACAGAATCATTAAGGTTGGAAAAGACTTCCAAGATCATCAGGTCCATCAGGTCAAACGTTTGACCAAACACAACCTTGTCCACTAAACCATAGCTTTAAGTCATTTCTGGAGCACTTCCAGGGACTCCACCACCCTCCCAGGGCAGCCCATTCCAATGTCTCACCACTCTTTTGGTGAAGAAAATACCTGGTTTTCTGGTTTCTTTTTAATTACAGTTTATTGATGCTATTTTTTTTCTTAAGGAAGCTTTGTTTTCCTTTGCTGTCAGCACATGTCAGTCACATCCTAACAGTGCAAGTCTCCACACACCTCTGTTAATTTAAATGGCAAGGTCTGCAGAGAGGCTCAGGATGCTCCAGACCTGCTAATCTGGAGTTATTGCAGTGTGACAGTCATTAAAATATCAGGAGCAAAAAGGCAGGCAGTTTCCCTTTTCTGAAAAGCTTGTAGATCGGAAATGACTTGCAAAACCAGACTTCAAAAGGACACATTCAAGTGTGCAAAGCCACATGTTTAAGAAATGAAAGAATTAAGGTTGCCTGTATCCCATTAATACTGTTCCTTTCCCCTCATGCACTGTTATTATTATGCCCTCACATAATACCATGTTATTATTATGCATCCACTCCTAGAGGAGAAACTAACCTCTGGCAAACTCACAATGAAAACCAGATGCATCTCTTCAATGGCATCTGCTAATACATTATGAGTTTCAGACTTTCATTTAAATCCTAAAAAAAAAAATAAAATAAAAATAAAAATATTTTCCTGCAGGGAAAATCTCACCTAATTGTCTGCTCTCTCCATTTGCAGCAGGAAGGCAATTGGGAATTCAGAAAAATTCATTTAGCCTAAATATTTATTTCTCCCACACACAAAAGACTGAGAGCTTTCAGTATCCCATCTCAGTTCCCTCAGATTATCTTGATCCCAGGATGGGGAAAAGGATGTGGAATGAGTCTTTTATGTTTCCCTTCCCTTTTCTGGGGAGAAAACTCTTGGTTGTTTCCTGAGGGAAGTGGCAGAGGGATGTGAGAAGTTCCTCAATCTGCCCTCCCCTTTCCTCATACCTTCACAGTGTGAAAAACACAAATATGAGGCCCAAGAGCTGAGGAGGCAATGCAGAAGAAATATTTCTGCAAATAGGTGTTGGGAAGAAGGAAAATGTGACCTGCAGAAGGGACAAGACACACCTTGGGGTGAGTTTCAGCAGGGCTGAAGAAATGAGAGGAACAAGGAGGGAAAAGCTTTGGGGAAGAGCCAGCAGTGGAAGGGATTAGGTGTAGCCAGGGGCATGGTTTGCTTGTTAACTCACATTAAAACCAGTCTGAAAGCAAAGAGAGAAACATCAACTCAAACCACAACTATAATGAGGAATTTATTGCTGATGATACCACAGGCAGTAATAGATCTTTCTGGAAGCTTAAATTCATTGCCTCATTTTGGGTCTGCTATTCACTGTGGAATTAAACATTGACATTTCCCATAGTAAAAACATTCAGCTGCAGCTGACATTTTATACTTACATGACCATGATAAACATTAAAATACAATAAACAGTTTGAAGTTCAGATTACATTAGGAATTCACTATGTGGTTCTTGTATTTACAGTAAGAAAGAGGGAAGGAGCCTTCTTTCATACTTAATTCCATCATTCTAACTTAGATCTAGCATTTTTTTCCTCTTTGCCCTTGTGGTGGTTTTTGAAACAAGGGGTTTTGAGTTTGCAAATAAAACCATAATGGCTGATCATATTTAAAAGTAGATCTTATGTGTTTGTTTCTTCATGCATCAGTCTCTTGCAGTGCTCCACCTCATGATTACACTTGGCAATGAGTGAAAAATCAGTAATTTCTCATCAACTCTTTGCATCTGTGTCAGAAATAAGTCACAGTAAGAACATAAATTATTTGGGCCACAGTGACATGACAAAAGCAGGAAGCTAAAAAGAAGCAAAATAACGAGGCAGAATACAACAGTCTTTCTTCAGATTAATTAACACAAACTTCACAGCAGGAGACAAGCTACTGCTCTGACACTAATCACCTGTTTTAAAGGCAATTTAAGTATTCTAGTAATACACACATGTATTTAGAGCACTGCTATAAGCTGCACCTATGGCTCAATCACGCTGATTCTTTCCAGGAAATACTTGAAAACAAATATATGCAATGTTAATCAAGAACAATCCCAAAATAAGCACCTTTCTGCATCAGAGGGGACTGATATATATGAGCTGAAATCAGAATGGTGCTGAACAGGAACAACCCTTCCTGGGTTCTAGCACGGCACGAAAATCTCCCACCAGCTCCAGAATCACTTCTTTCGCACAAATGCTTCCAGAGGAGCAGCGATGTGCATTGTCAGAAGGTCCAAGGAGTCACCAGTGTAGAGCTTTAGGACTCTCTGGATTTCCTTTTGAGCCTGGCACTCGCTGCCTGCCTTGCTGTGCTGGTTTGCTGAGCTGCAGGGCTCCTGGTGCTCCTGGCCGTGGCTCACCAGCAGCAGGGCGCTGCAGCTGCTCCTGCGCTGGGACCCCCTGAGGAACGGGCTCTGGCTCTTCTCTGCAAACCCCTTTGTCTTCCCGGTGGACCTCTGGTGGTTCCCCAGCTCCATCAGCCTCTCGTTGAAATACTCCTGCAAAGGTTTGTCCTGGAAGCCAGGGCTGGTGGGCTGGTGGCATTTCAAGCAGCCCCCCGAGGAGCCCCCTAGGCAATGGGCTAAGGAGCCTCTCCTTGGGAAATTACTGACTTGTTGTGAGGAGTTCTTCCCTCTTTCCAGATCCTGGAAAATTTGGTTGAAGGCAGGATTTCCCAAATAACTTTTTGATAACTGTTTTAAATAGAGGGGAAGGGAGAGGAAGGGTTGGGGGCAGAAAGGAAGAAGGAAATCTGAATTAAAATCTGTTGGCTTCAATAGCAATAGAATCTAAGGCATAAGGTTCCATACAATAAACAGCTGTTAGACAGTGTTTGAGATTCTTAATCCAAATTGCCTGAAAACCAAGCAGTTTGGTACCAATCCCTCTCTGGAACAGAAATCCAGTGGGCTGAGAGATTGATGCTGAGAATTTTTAACTCCAGACTGTGATGTACTGCCACAATTTTGTGTTGCCTCTGTGAAAATCTAACTTTTTAAAACAATTTCTCACTTGTCTGTATTAACAGAACTTTAGGTTTATCTTTTTCAAATCCCATTAGCTTGTAGCTGCAGTTTCCCAAGGCAAAACTTGATCCTACTTCTAAGAGATTCATTCCCCCCCCCCCCACCACCCCTTTCTTGAATCCCAGGTAAATGCTGAATTCAGTGTATTTTTCCAAGAATAGCAATTTTTACATTCAATATATTTCTACATCTTAAAACTATGCAGTTTATTATTATTATTATTATCATCACCATGGATATGCATATTTTTTTCTCCTCCTTTCTCATTGCAGAATGCCTCTCTCCTTTCTAACCAGCCAAATTAATACTCAAATTATTTAAACAGTACAGAAAGATCTGGTCCGGCCCCCACTGATACACTTGGGCACCTTCAAGTTGATTTCAGGGGAACATCCATGTGATGAGTCCTTTTGTTGACTGGGAGATACAATTTTGGCAGAAACTCACCATGTAAAAAGTTGCCTTTGCACAGTTTAATGTCCTCAGGGTTTTCAAAGTCCCTGCTCTGCCATTCCCACTTTTTTCACCTCCTTGTCACTCCAGGACACCCTGGCCTGTCTCAAGCTACCAGGAGCAACAGCTGGTTTCTGTACAGCAAGTTTGGCCAGGCTTTTTCTCTCAAAACCTTAGCAGTTTGGTTTGAGAGAAGAGCTGTTTTATATTATATTACTGTTTCTAATCAATAAAAAGAAAGACTATACTGTATGTAGATGACAGCCACAACGGGGTCGTGGAACATTTTACAATCATTTATTACGCCTGACAATGCCTTTGGTATTAAAAAAAAAAACCCAAACCCCATCACTCATGCAGTTTTTGACAATCTGTAATTAAGTCTAGATCCTCGCTAAGGGTCCAGCCACAAATCTGGTTTGAGAGCCCAGCAATGTCTCAGTAGGGCACTCCATCATCAGCCCCTGGCACGCTGCCTGCTCGTAATGAATGAACAACATTGAGCTCAAATGAGGAATAGTGGGTTGGACATGCCATGTAAACTGAAAAGCAATCAAGGTTTTGATCTCCCACTATTCCATCACACTTCATTCTGGAGGGGACCCAGCAAATCTGATGTCCCTGCCTAGAGTGGTTGTACTTTTGGAATAAGTTAGGTAATTGAACTCTTAAATCTGACCAAAGCAGCCTTCCTAACTCAAACTTTTTAAAATGGTTTAAAAACAAAATAAACCTAAAAAAAAATCAGCTTTTAAAATGCAGCAGAATAAAAGCCTTTCAAGTTAAGTTTTTCTACACCCAACCACAGCTCAGACTTTATTATCATATCAAACGTCAGCTTTTCAGAACATAAGGGAACTATTCATCCTGCAGAAGAATAGGTAGCAGACACCATACATTGCAAGGAGAGTTTTGGCATACAAACCTTGACGTCCTGGAAGCCTGGGTATTCTGGGATGATGGGCAGGCCACACTTGCTGACGCTGTTTGACCACTCTTGTTTCACAATCCTACGAGAGCAACTGCAGCTCCTGGAGAGGGGGGCTTTTCCCAGCTCAGGTGGATTTTCAGCGATACTGAGCCCTTTGCAGTGTTTTATGTAGCAAGTTCTCAGGCACAGCGTGGAGGCAGGCCCTTCCATTGCAGCAGGACCCAGAGGAGTTTGGAAGCAGTGTGTATTCCAGAATAACTCTCTCTCCCAGGTCTCCTCTAATGCATAATCTGGTCCCAGGGTACACCCTGCATTGCTGAGCACTGAGACACAGCACCAGCAGCTCCCAGCAGTATCACAGGCAGCAGATGCCTTTGCTGAGGTCTGAGACCCTCAAACCATTAATGCTGCTTTTATCCTCTGAAAGCTCTTCACAGAAGGTCGGCAAATCTGAACCAAGAACGCAAAAGGTTCAGGTGAGAGGAGAATTTGCAGGGATTACAGAGTCTCCCCCCGTCATCTCAGACAGCCCAGTGTGGCTGCTGACGCTCAGCAATTAGAGAAGATCAAGAGCCACACGCAGGACTCGTCACTCAGCCTATTTGGAGCAGGCAGATCACTGCCCTTGTGACTGACCAGGGATCCCTGACACCAAAACACTCAGGGCTTTAGCTCTGCAAGGCCAAAGGTGAATTAAGTCAACACAATGAACAAAGAGTTGAGGAAGGACAGTGTAGGAAGCTGCAATAAAAAATTCCTCTGAAGAAATCTTATGCTCCTTGGCTTCCTCAGTGTGGCTGGAGATGGGCTATAGCCCTGGAGACCTGGGGAGATCCAAACTGCCTGGCTGTTTGTGTCAGGAGAGGGATGCTCTGCCTTCAAACAGCCCAGCACCAGTGCAAGTTTGGCAAGAGATGGTGGAAGCAGCAGGATTCCTTTCAGCCAAAGCCGAGCAAATGTTCCCAGCAAGAAGCCAAAGCTGCCCTGAACAGCTCACAACCCACGCACCACAGAGGAAGGGCAGCCAGGAAAGCAGCTCCACGGTTTTGATTTGGAGATATGTTGGTGGTATCATCTGCTGGAGACAGATAAATGTGTGTAGTTGCAACAGTTGGCACATCACAAGGGCTCCTTGTTGTCCCCAGGGGCAGGGGACAGCTCCTGTCACTGGGAGGGCAGCACCTCCATTCACTGCCCCAGGCTGCATGCAGAGCTTTGGCACTGAGGGGTGAGCTGCCTCCTCTCCATCACACACCACGGAGTAATTACTGTGCTCACTGGTGCTTGTGGAAGGAACACAGAGGGGGTTTGCAATCCCCAGGCCCTCCAAGGCTTCTCGCTTATTTGAGGTATTCAAAAGTGTTTTCCCACCCTGAATATCTTCATGGAAGTATGTGCGGGTGCCCTGGATGAGCTAGAGATCAATCCAGGGTATCCATAAACATTTGCATGCACCTATTCAGAGCCCTGACTGTGAGCTAAAGAGCTTTGGATGTGATCCATGAGGCCATCAGCTGGATTCAGGTTATTGCTTGAGGATCTCTGGCAGATGGCAGCAGGACCCTCAACAGCAACACCGCCCTGGCTGCAGGTCAGGAGTGGGGCAGGAGCCCACAGAAACACTTCCACCCAGCCCTTCACTGTCCAGCTGCAAAGGTGCAACACTCCTTTATTTATCTGCTCTGCTAATTTTTCATTTGGGGGTGAAACAATTCTCAGGCAGAGAACAAAACTCTCCTGTGTGAGTGGCCATTGCAGCTGCACCCCCAGCAGCCCTCACGGGTCAGGGTCTGTGTCCACAGCTCTGTGTGAGCCTCACACAAGTTCAAATATGAGCCTGACAGTAACAATTTGCATGTAGAGATGTCACGATGCTCACACAGTGATGGAACAGTGAGTCATCCCTGCTGCAGCCCCGATTGTTTGCAGGGCTGTTGTATACATAATGGTACCTTCCTATAGAAATACAATGTGGCCTTGCTAGGAGTACCTGAGAAAAAATTTTTAAAGCATCAGAAAGACTACCTGGCAAGGAATTTTTCCTCTAAAAGGCTTTCCTTGTCCTGTTTGGCAGGGGAAAAAAAAAAAAAAATTATCACCCATCCTGCTAAATTTTTTCAGGCACTCCCTGAGCCACAGCTCTCTGGGGTATGTTCCAGGCAGAGCTGGATCAGTGACTCCCTGCAGACAAGCAGGAGCTGGGTTTTGTCTGTCCAGCCCAGGTCACTGCCTCCGGGTCTCAATGCCTTCAGCCAGAGCAATCTGCACTGCAGAACGTGCCTTACCCTGCCGAGGGCGAGAGAAAACACAGCGACAGCAGCAGCCCAGCTGCTTTCACTGGCGACAGAGAATTCTTTTGTGTCACAGCCCGAGGTTCTCATACTGCTGCCCACATTTGTCACCTGGCAAACGAGAGCTGTGTGAAAGAGCTGCCAAGACACGGCTGGCCACACCTAAAGAGTTCCCTCTTTCCATTTAAACCCTCATCCCAAAACCTCTCATTATCAGAACCCTGTTGTCCCCTGGAAGTTTTTCCCTGGTTCAAGTGAGACACCAGCAGCTTTTGGCTTGTAATTGCGCGCTGTGCTCAATGGATGTGCGAGGGCTGCTGCACACAATGGTGTGTGGAGCTGGTTAAAAACAGCCCCGTGTTCCTGCTTTAAAGGGAGGTTCTGGTTCTGCTCTGTCTGAAACGGGAGCTGGTGGAGTTTTGTTCTTTTTTGTGTTATTTCTTGTGCCATGTCATTAGTGCATACAGTGGGGTCAGGGCAGTTCTCTCTTCAGCAAAACTCTCTGTCCTGTTTAATCCACAGCTTTGCATTATCCTGTGATCCTCCAGTGAAAGCAAACACAGTTTTCAGTAATGTGTAGGCTTCACTAGTTACCCACCTTATCTACCAACCTTCAGATTCTTTTAAAAAGGATTTTGGGATATTTTAGGGGACAGTCAGACCCCTCATGCCTCAAGGCACTCAGGATGTGCACAGCCTGTGTAAAAATCCAGAAGGACGCTCTCCTGTAAGACTGAGTGCATAAGGAAACAAGGGCAAACATTCGCAGCAAGAACAAAGTGAATTGCACAGCAAATCTCTTCCTCAGTGCTGTTCAAGGGATGCCACTGCTCCAGAACGCTGTCCTGTGCTAGGAGCAGTCCAGAGCCTGCCAGCAGCAGTCCTGCTACAACACCCAGAGCTCAGCAAATCCTCTCTGAGCTAAATACAGAGCAGGCTTCCCTCCAGCCAGCCACCCTGGACCAGTTGTGATGTAAAGCTTTTAAACTGTGAGGGGTTTTTGTGAAACTGGGGTAAGTGCTGGCTTCTAACACCTAAGAATAGAGACAGAGGAGTCAGTCCCAAATCCCTGATAAGCCAGAGCCAGGCAGGGTTGCAGGGGAGCCTGAAGTTCCTCTGACAGCCCAGAAGTGTGGGAAAGATGAGAGTGAGCTCACCAAGCCCATTGCTGCTGACCACGGGAGCACAGTGTGTCGTGAAAGGAGAAGCAATGAGCTGTTCCTGGCACGGAACAGGGCCCTGCTCCCTGTTCCAGGGCTTGGGGGTGTGAGCAGAAGTACAATTCCAAAAAGCTGAGTCAAAATTTTGTCTTCAGATGTTACTCAGTTCCTCATTTTAAAAAAGGGCTTGGTCTGGCCCTAAAAAGAAGTCTGGGCTGTATGATTGCCTGTGCATCCCGAGTTCCCCCAAATCTGGAGATGTGACTTCATGTCACTTGCAATTACCTCCCCTCCTCTTGCCAAGAAGAGCTGTGTGTGGGGGGAGGGGGTGAATCTCTCCCCCATTTTACTTTGCAATCAGAAATCCCTGATCTCACTCACATTCTTTTGACCTCAGACCAAGTTTCATGCGTCTATCTTCCTTTCTTAGAGAGTTAATACTCTTAAAAGGAGAAACAGATGGCACCCGTTTGCAGATGTCAAACGCTTGCCTCACGTGGCACGTTTACTATTGGATTTTCACCAGAGGCTCATGGCCCAGATAGCGAGATTTTAGTCATAATCACCAGCTTGAGACGTGAAGCAAACACTCACTGACTAGGTCTGGCCACAGTTACATCTCTCACTGCTTCTGACTCTTTTTAAAATCATTTGTAGATTGGAGTACAGAAAAATTAAAGGATTAAATGCCTGGAGTGCAGGATGAAGAATATTGGAAGTGGGTGCTAAAGAAGAGATGGAAAAAGAATTAAAAAATGTAATTCCTGCACTTGTGGGAGGGAAAGGGCAGAGCTACAGGAGGACAGGACCCACATTTCTCAGTGCATGTGAAGCTGTGTTGGGAGCAATGCCACGGGTGTTTGTGATGAATACTCTGATTCACACTCAGCTATCCTCCCATGCAAACCTTCTCAGGTGAGCAGTGGAGCAGGCAGGTGTGACCCCTCTTGCCACAGAACAAAGCAGCTGTGAAGTTTGCCGCTGCATCCCCCTGAACATGGCTCTCAGGGCTTTTGTTTCTTTCCCTGTTTTTCAGTCCAGGGTTCTGAGCTTCCTGGTGGCTGAAAGCTCAGGGAACGTGCTGTTCCCTCTGGGAGAGCTGTGGTGGTGGCCTTGTCTCTGCTTGCAGCTGGTCCGTGTCAGGAATGAGCCCACCTGCACCTGCTGAGCCCTGGGGCAGTTCTGGGGCACTTCAACCACATTGCACATCTCCAGGAAAAGTGCCAGCGTGGCCATTCCAGAAGCCCAAAGTGCCCCACCCTTCATCCCATGGCAGCTTCAAAAGCACAGGGACGCATTAGCAAATCCACAGCCCAGCATCCAGGGCGCAGGAAAAATATGGCAAAAGTCAAATTAAATGCCATAAACAGCATGGCTGCTTGTCAGGTACAGAAATTATCTGGTTCACTCCACGTTCGTTTTGTCTGTGTTCAGTACCTGTGCTGAGCTGCAAACTGCAGGTGAGCCTCACTGAAGCTGAGTGTCTGCAAGGGAGCTTCCCATGCTCGTTCTGGTGGCTCAGCAGGCTCAGGAGCACCACATTTCTGTCCCTCTGCCCTCAGCAGGTGCTGCTCGCTGGGGACCAGCTGAGCTGAGATAATACAGGGCAACCTCCAGTACCCAGGACACTGTTTGCAAGTCAATGGAAAGCACACCCGTGATATCAGCTCTTCTCAGTGCCACCAAGAATGCCACAGGCAGAGAATCGGGGTGATGAGGACCATTAGAAAGTCCAGGTAATTTTCACTGGGACCGCTGCCTTGGTGGCCACAAAAAATGTCATATCTGGGTCTCTGCCACCACAACTCTCTCCTCCTGGGAAGGAAGGAATGGGTTTTGTTTGCTTTCTCTGGGAGTTATGGCTCTGGCACAGGGTGCCCAGAGAAGCTGTGGCTGTTCCTGGATCCCTGGAAGTGGCCAAGGCCAGGCTGGATGGGGCTTGGAGCAGCCTGGGATAATGGGAGGTGTCCCTAAACCCCAAATAAAACACAGAGATCCCTAATCCCCTAATAAAACTCAGACCCCTAAACCCCAAATAAAACACAGAGATCCCTAATCCCCTAATAAAACTCAGACCCCTAAACCCCAAATAAAACACTGAGATTCCCTAAGCCCCAAACAACGCACAGGGACCCCTAAACCCCAAAATCCGTCCCCAAAATCCGCTTTAACCCCGCGCGGCCTCAGCGCGCCCTCTGCCGGTGCTTCGGGGCCTCGCACGGGCCGGGGGTCCCGGGGTTGCCATGGGGATTTGGGGTCCCGGGGATGCCATGGGGATTTGGGGTTGCCATGGGGATTTGGGGTCCCGGGGATGCCGTGGGGATTTGGGGTCCCGGGGATGCCGTGGGGATTTGGGGTCCCAGCTCTGCCGTGTCCCACTCACACGGAACTCATCGGCAGCAGAGCCTCCCCACCCTCCCAGGGAAGAATTCCTTCCCAATATCCCATCCATCCCTGCCCTCTGGCAGTGGAAGCCATCCCCCCTCATCCTGTCCCTTGTCCAAAGTCCCTCTCCAGCTCTCCTGGAGCCCCTTTAGGTGCCGAAAGAGGCTCTAAGGCATCCCTGGAGTCTCCTCTTCTGGACTCGCACCCCCAGTCCCCCCAGCCTTTCCTCACAGCAGAGCTGATCCAGCCCCTGACCATCTCTGCAGCCTCCTCTGGCCCCACTCCAAAGGTCCCTGTCCACCAGAGCTCCATCCTGCAGCAGGGCAAGGAGAACATTTAGCAAAATGTTACTGCTGCAATTTTAGGCGCTGTTTAAGCCTCTGAAAATCCCAGCATTAATGTCATGGTGGAGGTTGTATCTCTGGCTTCTGTCAGTTCAAACAGGAATCTGAGACAGGTCCCCAAAAAGCAAATCTATTAAATGGTGTTAATTCAATGAACCTGCAACAGATGCAAAAGCTGTCACCTGATTAAATCACATTTAAACTACTGCTGTTATCTGTAGAAATAAAAAGTGGGGTTGCAGCCTCGGTGGAACTCGTGTTTGCAAATCTTCCAGAGCCAAATGAGGCAGGGCAGTGCCAACCTGTGGCACCTCCAGGCTCCCAGAAAGGATTCACTGCAAGCTGCAGCCAGAGGAGCTTCTGCCTCAGCTCCATCCACACCAGCACAGCTGCAGCAGCAAACTGAAACCTTAGCTTGGCAAAAAAATAAAACCAAAAAAATACTCCCAAGCAAAACGTTTCTCATTGTTTTTAAAGCAGAGGTGCACCAGAACTGTGTAGGACAGCCCAGTGTTAGGGGGGAAAAATAATCATGGAACAGGTGATGTGGAAAACAGTGATGCTCACCACACTGTGAGCTGTGATTTTCCTTTTTTCAGCTCAGTAACAATTACTTCTCTTTTCTATTGCTGTCTTTTTCCCCATGTTGAAATTTGGTGGTTTTTATAATGTATTCAGGAGGGTTTGTGGTCCAGAGGTACAACCACTCCTGCCCATTGTATTTATAAGCTATAAAGGAGAATATGAAGGGGGAGGGGAAGTAATAATCCTGGTTTAGGTTATGCCTGTGCAAAATGGAAGGGTGGAGGAGAGGGGTGGAGACCACAAAGACCAAGGAGAGGGTGGGTGTGATGTCTGCACATCCTCTGGGAAGTGGGTGCTTCGTTCTTCTCTAGTCCAGATGCTCATAAATCTCCCATCTTGGTGAGGCAGGACGTGCCTTGAAGCAAAATGCTGCTTAATAGAAAATTGCTGCCACATAAATAAAATTAAAGTTGTCAGGACATACCCATATCATGATTTTGGAGATTTTAGTTCCCAGCTGCACCCACCCAGAGGCAAATTAGGAAACAACAGTGAGGTAAATAATGGTTTTCAGGGTATAGCTACAGCTCCCCTGCTCTCTCTTGGTCCCATCAGTCATTTCACATAAGATCAAAACTGGAACTTGGCTGAATGCAGACTTTTTTTTAGACTTTTTCTTGGTCTGTGTCACTTTGGTCACTACTATGCCTTTCTCAGTTTTATTTAGCACATCATGAAGACATTTTAAAACTGATAAATAAAAAAAATGTAAACTGATTTTCCCCCTTCTTTTTCTGTGCAGTTTGAGAGCTCTGTTGGGACATCAGTTGTGTACACAAGGACAGCTGACCCTCAGCACTGTAACCTCGAACAGAATCTACCTTTGGAAGTTCCCAGCCCTGCAGCTTTCCCTTTCCACCCACTCCCACCTCTCTGGGGGTCAGTTGCATCCTTGGGCATCCCTCTTTGAAAATGCTGAGCCCTGAAAAGGCTCAGCACTTCCCAGTTCTGTTTTCCTAACTTGTAGCCTCTCTTTTTCAAAAATGAAAGAAGAAGAGAAAAAAGACTGATTCAGGTTTTGGCAGCTCTCCTCTCAAAGAAGAATATTCCACGTTTGCACACGAAAGGGAATTTTTAGCCAACCAGAGCAAAGATTCAAAATAACAAACACAAACAATTATAAAAAAAAAAAATTTGCCACACTCAGTAGTTTTCTGACTGCTGCTACTGGCTCAGTGAGAGGCTGGTTCATTGCCTAATCTTGAGCTCAGAAAAAGACAGATCATCTTTAAGTTTACAGTACTATTGGCCCAACTACAGAGGACATGATTTCTCTCAAGCCTCTGCCCAAGCCCCAGTGATGACTCCAAAAACAACAACTCGCCTTGAGACTGGAAATTTTGCTTCAGAGAGATTCTGTTCGCGTTCCGTAAATGATACACAAATATTCATCTGAGTGGATGGAAAATGCTTAAAAGCTGCATAATGTAGTGAATGAGACCAGCCCCGAGATGGAAATAATTTCCTTAATTCCTTGCAGCACTGCTGTCACTTCCAGCCATCTGTTAGCTGGGAAGTCACTGATAATCCACGGAGCAGCTTGGGCGATGAATCCTCCTGAAAGCAGAGATCACAAAGAGTTCACTTATTTCTCTACAGTAGAAAAGGAAGTGGGTGGGGAAAATGAATGAAAGGATGAAACACACAGCTCGTACCCTCCTGGCTTCAGGATAAAAGATTTGCTTTAAAAAAAACCTGGTAATTTCATACTTCCTTAACGAGAAATGGTGTCCAAGATGTGGAGTGAGCAGCAATCAGAAGTAGAGTTCTGTGAGCCAAATTAACTTCATTACAGGGTTACACTGAAATTTTAATCCCACAGGTCTTCCCTGGGCCTGGGAATTCTCCAAGCAGCCTGGTCAGGATGTTGAGAACAGCTTTTAAGAGTGGCTGCTTGAACCCTGCAAGAAAAGCATCAGAGATGGGTTTCCCATCCATTCAGGGAATGACTTGCATCAAAACTCTGCCCCTGAGGTCTCACCACGTACCGAGGTTCTCAGTCATATCTTAGCAGTGTTCTCCTTCATCGTTTGGGTCTCATTTTGTTTGGCATCTCTTCACAGATTAAGAGGGGCATGAGCTTCTGCCATGTGCTCTTTGCAGCCAGATCCATCTCTGTGGCACTTTAGGGATGCTAAAAAGATATGTTTTAGATGTGTGTAGTGCAGGGGTGTAAAAATGTCTAACCTAGTACTCAAACCATGGAAAAATTATGAAATCAGTAAATACAGAACAGGAACTAAGAAAAATTTATGTTCAGCTGTTCCTCTGGACTGCAGCTTGAGAAAGAAACTGAAAAGTTTCAATTTATCACCAAGTCAGTGTATTTTTTGGTAACCCTGGGAGAGCCTCAGTGCTGCAATTGCTAGCCTGAGTGAAGTATTTCAAGTTCCTACCCCATCTTAGTCACGACATGGAAAACCACTTGAAATCTGTCTAACCCAGTGAGATAGGCCTGATGAAAACCACATTTGTTGATGCTGATACAGCTTGAGCTCAGCTCCTGCCAGCTGAAGCACAGCCTGGCACGTCCCCCTGTCCAAGACCCACTGAGCACCACAATCCCCCCTGTGCTGAGGGGTCTGGGCAGGCAGCACCTGGGGTTCCCCAGGGAAAACATGCACTGAGGGGCTGCCACGCTCCAGCAAGGGCTCAGACCGACAGATTCTGCTTGAAGTTTGTCTGGCAAAGAATTCCCCGTGTCTGGACACCCCCCTGAGAGCAGGTTTGGTGCTCGCCCAGAGCTAATCCCCACTCCCAGCCCTGACCCCACAGCTCCTCTCAGCCAGCCCTTCCTGCTGGCTCGCAGGGTTTTGGGAGAGCCAAACAAGAGCCCGAGAGCAGCACAGGGGTGCAGGCAGGCTCCAGGCTGGATTCTGGGCACACAAAGAGCTCTGGAAAAGCTGGAGAGCGGCAGGAACAAGGGTCAGGGCGCCCATGGAAGGGACAGCTGCTGGTCCTTCTGCAGTTTCATATCGCAGGGAGTTCTCTGCTCTGTAATGCCGCCTTCCAAAGCAATTCTCATCTTTTGCACGGGGAGCCCCCCAAGTTTCGATCAGAGCGACAGCAGCTGCCTTTTCTGACAAACAGAGCCACTCCAGCATCTCTGCAGAGGGCTTTTGGAGCTGCATTTCTTGCCCACAGAAAGCAGAGGGCTTTTGGAGCTGCATTTCTTGCCCAGAAAGCAGAGGGCTTTTGGAGCTGCATTTCTTGCCCACAGAAAGCAGAGGGCTTTTGGAGCTGCATTTCTTGCCCAGAAAGCAGAGGGATTTTGGAGCTGCATTTCTTGCCCACAGAAAGCAGAGGGATTTTGGAGCTGCATTTCTTGCCCAGAGAAAGCAGAGGGATTTTGGAGCTGCATTTCTTGCCCAGAGAAAGCAGAGGGATTTTGGAGCTGCATTTCTTGCCCGGAAAGCAGAGGGATTTTGGAGCTGCATTTCTTGCCCGGAAAGCAGAGGGATTTTGGAGCTGCATTTCTTGCCCAGAAAGGTCGCCAAGCTCGCTGCATTTGAGGAACGAGCAGCTGCGACCTTTCCCTATCCCGGCTCTTACTCCGAGCCCCCAAATCCCCACGAGCTGTTCAGCCGAGAGCCAGGAGAGGGTGCTGCTAAATTTGGCAATGATCCCACAAAATGCCGCTTTTCCTTCTTTCTTCCCCTGCTTCCACCCCAAGCCCCTTGGAACGGGGCGCTTTTAAACGCAATTTACATACGGATATAATGGCCCTGATGAGAAGCATCTTTCGCTTAATTGCAGCCAAAGAGGAGCGAGCAGAAGTGCGGCCGCAGCTGCCGAGCACTTGTATGGCAGCACAGCAAAGTCACACCAGTGCTCGGGATAAAGGATGCCCCACAGCTCGCTTTGAACTGTGGCTTTGCCAAAAGCCCTGGGACATGAGCTGTGCTGGATCCAAACCAAGAGGAATTGCCTCTGGCACGGGGAAACCATCGCTGCCGTGTAAACAGTGCTTCTGCTCTGTCAGGGGCAGACATTCGGCAAAAATGCGTGACTCCAGGACTTGCTGCCCTGTTTTAGGATGAAAATAGTTATAAACAGTTTATAAAAAGGAGTATATATCACTTTTCAGCTTTGGGCCGGTCACAGAATGATACAGGACTGCTCTGCATCACAGACCTAATTAGTTTTTAGCCCATTAAAATGTCTGAATCTTCAGTAGAAAACCAAGCGCATTCCAAACTTATCCAAACAGGAAGATTAAAGTCTTTTTCTCTCCCTCCCTCTGATTCCTCAAACCCTCCTTCTCCACACCAGTGGGCTGGCAAGTGCAATGAAAGAACTGCAGCAGGAACAAAAGAAATGGGAGATGGGGCAGGTACAAGAAGCATCTTCCCCTCCTCGAGTGACAGAAGTGAGCCCCACTGTGCCATTCCTTCTTCCAAGGAAAAAACTCTACACTAGGACAGGCTGCAAACTGTGTTAGCAAGGACTGAGAGCAGGATAATGGTGGGACATGAAGTCATCCCTACCCAAACTCTGTTTGGAACATAAAAGAGCTGTCAGCACACAGATTTGGTGTATTTGTAGAATATTTTTATTTTTTAGCTGAGAAACACAAAATAGGGCAGAGTTTAAGGCATGCAATCAGGCACGAAGCTTCTCTTGCTTGTTTTATGTGCTCATACCTTCAGTGTAAGTTCTATGAAAAGATCCTATCTTTAACCTCTACAAAAAGCAACTCTGAGCACCCACTTACAGCCTGAGGTTGGATGCAATGTTTACAGCTGTTCCTGAAATGAAGGATTTACTCCTAGGGAAACAGTTCTTTTTCTGTGTGATTTGCTCTGTGCCACGTGGAACAAGTGCCACCTATTTTCAGAAGCAAGTTTGTATTAATACCAACTCTCCCCACATATACACAAATTGCAGTTATAGACATCTGTTTGCATGGTTTTAATTTGATTGCCCTTTTACTGAAAAATACAGATAATCCAATGAATAGGAAAAAACATCTTTGCTTTCTGCACATTGCAAGTCTGCTTGTTGGTGTTGCAGAGAAATCAAACAAACCCAGGCACCACAAAGAGAATGGTGCAATCAACTTTTTGCCTCTGAGGTAAAAGAGCAACTCAAAGATTAAGAATTTTGTGGGTTAAGGTACATTAGGTTAGAAACATAATAGGTATTGAAGTAAACATCATAGGATTAGAGATGCTGCTAAAACATACATTTTCATTTCAGTAACTTTTGTCTCGTGGTAGTGTAAGCACCTTTGTGTCTCCTCATGTGGGGCATTTGCTCTGAGCAAGCAAAGGCAGTACCTGATAGGGAACATATTGCCAAGGAAAGTGTTGTTCATAAGCAGCTACAAACTTATTTTCTCTCTTTAACAGCCGACCTTTGTTCATACGGCTCCTGGTTTTATTTTCTATTATTACCATTTTAAAACATGATAGACAAAGACTCTTCTCCTTTGCTCATGCATTTTTAAAATCAATATGATTAAAAATGAATCTACTGTGCATCCATGTGATGAATGTGGTAAGAGCTTGTTCTGCATTTTTCTCATTAATGTCCCCATGCTGAATTTTTCAATATCACTAAGACTAATGCAGCCAACACTGGGAAAATAAATACAAATCCCAAGTCCTAAACTGGTTAAGCTGCCCACTCCCAAGGGCTTCAATGCTATCAGAAGTTCTGTCCTCTGCTGTGGCAGGCATTAAGAGTTTGTTATTACAGTGGATTTTCAAAAGAGGCAATCCTGAGATTACAAATAGTAAGCAAGTCCAGAACTGAATGGTCCCATTTCCTAGGCCCCATCAGAGGAAAGAAAAAAAAAATAAGATTCATGCACATGTTTAGTTCATTCTTATTCAGTAAAACATTGAAATACAGCTTAAGCATGAGGTCAAATACCACTGAAAGTGCCTGAAGTAATATGACTTCACCATTAAATCTTCCGAGAGCATAAAAAGAACATTAACTCAGTGCATAAGAATTACACCTTACAACATGCATATGGAGGCACTGACCTCTCCTTTGATTTCCTAAAACTGAACAGGGCATGGAGCTCTAGGGGAACAATCAGAACTTCCATCCCCACTTTCAACTAGGGAAAAGCCCATGGAAACAATTTTCCTTTACACAACACCTGCAAGAGCAGCTCAGAGTTAAAAGAAATAATCAAATCTACCAAGTGAGTTTGCATTCTAAAAATGACAAACTAGACTTAGATTTTAAACATTGATAGTGACAGCAATGTATGAAACATATCTGGCATTTCTGACAAAAAAAAAAAAGTAAGTACAAAATGTTCAAAAGCTAACTGTGCATTTAGATTAGCCAGCACATAAACAAAAGTTCAAGACAAGCAGTGCAAAAAATGGAAGAGTAAATAATGAGTGGGAAACAGCCAGACTACAGCTGTGAAGCTTCTAAACAGAGCAAGTAGCTAATACACTTTCCCAGCTTAAAATGCAATTTAGTAACACTGCAGTGAATTAATCAAAAAATATATGAACACGTGAAAAACTCAATGCCAAAATGTGCTTTGCAGTGCTGACACATTCCCAGGACAACATGGAATGCTCACTGGGAATGCCTTTCATTACCAACCTTTGGTTGCACAGGGCAGAAATAAATCTTGCTCTCAAGCTTGATGTGAGAGTGGCTGAACCCCAAAACCAACTCCATGTTCCACTGCAGCTCTCCAAAATCACAATTAGAAAACCCTGAAATATTTGAGTGGGGCACACAAAACCCGGCAGGGTGATTTTAGCAGAAAAAAATTGAGTAAAACAAAACCAGATTTGGTTTGTTGGTCCTTTGCCAAAGCCCTGTGGCTGCACAGAGCAGGATTGTTCAGGAGATCTGGGAGAGACCAGATGCTTCCTGATAGCAGCATCTGATGTCACACTGGCATGAGGGACAAAGCCAAGCTTTGCTGAGATCAGTGTGCCCTGAGAGGGATATTTACTTATTCACTGTCACATTTCCTAATGGCAGTTAGGAGTTCTTCAGAGATTGTCCCTTTTAGAGCCTCTGTTCCTAAGGGAATAGAGGTTGTCCCAGCCTCTGAAGAAGGTGATTGTCTACTGCAAAGAAATTAAAATTAAATAAAGGGGGAAATTCAGGAGATACAAAAATGAAAATCATGACTGGGGAAGTGTTTTGATTCAGCAATAAAGGCAAAGCAAAACAGACATCACCCTGAAAGAACAAAGTCACACAGGAAGGGATTGGATTCTGCTGAGCTTAACCCTAAAAGACGCTGTCCCTTTATGATTAAATTTGCTATGAATGACTCACCCACAAACTACTCTGAAATGTACTCCTCAACTGCTTCTCCCAGAAGTTCAATGTAAAAGCTAGTCCCAAATAAAAATTACAAGGCGAAAATGAAAACCCAGCCACGCTATCTCCCATTTCTCATCACCAAAATGCCTCACAAAAGAAAACACAAGAATTGAAAGCATTTTAATCTGTGAAATATGAAAGGCAATTCATGCTATGGAGAAATACCTCAGCCTTTTAGCTGGGAAACAGTCCTTCCATGGGTGCTTGGTTAATAGCTATCATGCAAAAACAATTAGTCATTCAAGCAATTAAGAAGGTAAGTATCTCCTAAAAAGGTTTTGAGCTTTCCAAGCCCTAAATGCGACTGCTATAAACCTAGACTGTTCCTGAGTGTAATTTCCTTATTGTATTGCCTCTCCTGAAGAGATCCATTGTGTCTCATGTGTTGTAAATTCTTGATGCTCTTTTGGCTGCAGTCTGAGCCTCTGCTGAGTTCTCCTCTTGCTCCTCGCTCTTCTTATGGTTTAGGAATATGTCTGACTTCAGGAAGCGGCTGTAGCTGTCATATTTCATGAGATTGAATATCTGGGAAAAGGGGGAAAAGAATATAAAGCAAATGACCTCAGTAAAATGAGATTTTAAATGGAAAGGATGCATTAATTCCAATGTATTTTCATTCTGTTTGTACTACAGCATTATTACAGAGTGGGACATTTAAAAAAAATACACTTCCAACTCTCCCAGGGGCAGCATGTTGTGGGCTCCAGGGTCACTGCTTGGCAATAATGTCCACATTAGTTTAAAAATCAAATTATAGCTTTCACAATAGCCAACTCTGCACATTTAATACTGAGGGTGAGAGGTGCCATGCCTTGGTCAGTGAGGAGGATGAAGGAAGGCATTCAGGGGGACAAAGCAGAGCTTTGAAGAAAGAGAGGTACCTTTTATGCACCTTTCTGCCTGCAGTGACTCCTGAATGATGCAGAGTAACACCTGCAGAGCACTGGATAACTAAGGAAAACCTCTGAATAATTTACACAAATACTGAAACAACTGGTTTAGCCAATGCTCTTAAACCTATGCCAACCTTCCCATCTTTTTTAGACCAAATGCCAAGACTGGTCTCAGGCCAGACAAGAAATGTTGCAGGTACCTGCCATAAAGAGTTGACCTGGTACAGATGTATTTTTCCAGTTAAAATGTGGGCTTAAATTGCTGGTGGATTAAATTTGTTTAATTACACTTTTCACTAGGCCAAGAGCTTCTCACAGCCAGCATGGAAACATGAAGTCAGCCCCAAGTACAGCTTTTTTCTCCCAGGGCTTGAGCTCAGGCTCATCCCTCAGCATAAATGCTGCTCTTCTATTTATACCCACTGCAGACAAAAAACAAAAAAACAAACAACAACAACAAAAACCTACAACTCTTTTGGAGTTTTCTGAAAACAAAAGGGTTGGGAGAAGAGCCTGGAATCTGTTCAGGTGTCAAGGTCAGGACTATATTTTGCTTGGTCTTGAAACAGAGGGGAAGGGAAAAAAGTAAACTTTGAAACTATAATTGAGGCAAAACCAAAGCCAGCCTCACCCCTAGTCTATTATTTCACTGGTGGAGCCTCTCTGAGTCATGTTTCAGGACTGATTCTTTTTTATGATACTCAGAATAACAATTTCCAAGATAAATTAGTGGATTCTGACCTGCAGATGTGGCTAATCCATGTGTGGGTAACTTATCTTTACCTTTACAGGCCACACTTCTAACCAATAGTACAATCAGGTAACACAACTCTTTGCTAGGAGGAAATAAAAACAATCTCAGACTGCTTTTTCATTTCACATCCTCGAGGAACCTGGACAGATGCAGGCAAACACCTAAAACTTGACTGTTCTTGTCCGTGCATTTGCTGAAATATCTCCCTTACAAGTAAATTACATGGTGGATTTTACTAACCACTATTTGTTTACATATTTAAATATTTAAGTTCATGTCTATAACCATGGAAATATTATTCTTTAAGATACATACTGGAATATGAAAAAAAAATCTCAAAGCACCCACTCTATGTAGAGCCTGATCTTCAGGGTCTGAACTCCTCCTGAGTTAAGCAAATTCAAATTTGCTTAACTCCTGGCACTGGCTAAATACCATACAAATAAGTTTATCCAACCAGATCAAGGGGAAAAAATTGTAAGGAAGACATTTCCTGTTAAAACATCATGCCTGTGTTAAGAACTTAGACCCCTCTTGTTCCTGGTATCACTTAAGGCATCTCCCAGAGAGAAAGAGCATTGAAGATCAAGATCTCCTGCAGTCTGCTCAGCCACATACAGGGCAGAGCTCATAATCACACGCCAAAGCAGAACCCTCTTTTCCCCCTCCCTGCCTTTGTGGAGCAGCAATATTTACCCCACAGGTATTCTGAAGCACGTGGATTTCTACGATCCACACTTCATCCAGCACACACAAATGGCCTGGGGGCAGTTAAGGGCACCCATGGGCAGCAGCCCACACCCCCTAGCACCCCCAGATACAGCAGGAGCTCTCTGGAGAGCTGAAGCTCTTGTTACAGCACTGCTCTACTCCAGACTGCGGCCTCCCAGCTCTGCCTTTGTCTGCTCCAGACCCACAGTGCCAGCAGTGGTTAACACTGCTCTTCAGAGAGCAAATTACACCACTCCTCATAACTTTATAAGGATTGAAAACCAGAGAAGACCATAACTCTTCTGAGCCATTATCTAACAGCAATAAACAGTAGCTTCAAGCACTGGAAACTTGCAATGACCCATAAATGCTCTGCATTTGTTTTTAAACGCTCACAGAATTTCTTCCCACACTAGGGGGATTCCTCTACCACTAGCCCAGTATGTTTCCAGTTCAGGTATTGCTAATCCTTGGCTCTCCATGTGCATGTCATTTATAAAATAGCAAATATTTTCATTCCAGTACTCTCTCCAGCTTCACTCTTATAGTCACTCACCCTGAACTGCAGTGCTTAGACCTACCAGAACATTTCCTTCCCTTCCCTCAAGTCAGAACTTTTTCCATTAAAAACTCTGTTTCTTCACATGGAAATTTGGTTTCAGGTATTTCCACCGCTAATGTCTTGGAATCTGCCTGAAAGACAGCAGAGCCTTTGCCCCTCAGACCCCTCCAAGTGACCCAGACAGTGTCCAGCCAATGCACTCAATACCTGATTGAAATGGGCTGAAAACACTGTTTAAATCACTGTGCTGTTTCTCCACAAAAGGAAACAGCCAAATGGAAAATACAGGTAGTCCTGAGGATGGTACAGGAATTAAAAATAGTACTGCAAGTGCTGGAAAGCTGCAGATAAGAATGACTCACTTCATAATTTATGCTTTGAAATCAGCTAAATATCAAGAAAATTTACCACCTAAAGACATGCCTGCAAAATTTCTAATTCCTACCAGACCTCCCAAGTTCTTTAGGGAAAGGCAAAGCAGAGACCAACTCCTCTAAGTCTCACACGTTGCAGAAGATGAGGGTTTTCAGAAAATCGTGTTATATTCATATCAATATAAATACCAAAGTAAACTGAAGAAATTTGAGCTCTCAAGGAAACCAGTGGCAACTACAGAAACAAACATCAGCAATGACTCAGAACAAGTGAATACACAGGAAAACGAAGACGCTGGGTTAGTCAGGGCCATTCTCAAGCTACCCACACAGGGAGCCAGGAGAAAACGCCATCCAGTTTTCCAGGAAAGTCCTGAGTTGGAATTAGAATGATTGTATTGAGTCTCTTAATTAATTGGTTGTAGTGAGATGGGGCCACAAACCTGGAATATCTCAGAGCAGCAGCATTAATATCCCCAACATGGAAGCAACCCAGTTCTGTGCTTACCTGTTCAATCCATGCCATGGCTGGAAAGCAGAGTTCACTAAAACCAGACAAAAATGAATGAAACTGTGTTATTGAAATAGATAATTTTACCTGGTCCTGGAGCTTCTGAAACATGAGAGGGTGAGGTGTCTCCAGGATGGTCTCACTCAAACGGGACTGCCCTTCAACATTAACTTGGGAGGAAGCTTTGCTGGACAGGAAAGTCATGTAAATCTCTTTAGCTTTTTCCTGCATCTGCAAAAGGACATTTATTTAGAGAATTATTTGCTGTGGAAATGTTTTCTGTATCATGTTCCTTATGTATGTTCACTTTTACTGGAAGAGGAACACCCCTGCAGGCCAAAAGCTCCAGTAATAGCAGTGAAAGCTGCCAGAATTCAGCTCTAGGTTACAGCAGGTTGGGATGTTTGAATCTCAGCAGCCAGGGTAAAACTGCTCAGCATCATCAACTACACCTTGTCTTGGCTTTTGAGACAAATGTTTTTCCTAACAGGTCATCAGTGTGGGCAAGAACCCCAGAGGAGGAAAAACTGGAAACTTTAAGTGAAAAAACTGGGAAAATTAAGTGAAATTAATGTGTAACCCATGCTGCTGCCAGGTAACGTTGTCACACACTTTGTCTTAATCATTACCTCAAAGCAGATCACCTACAGCACGATTCCATGATTAAAGAAAACACCAACAACTTGGCTAATTGGCTAAGATATGACTCTCAATAGCCTGAGAGTTGGTAAAGAAGGGTGTGACCTGCAGAAAGCCATTGGTATTTGCCCTGATTTCACAGCTCTTCCCTTGTCAAACCAGTAACAGCAATAACATCTTAAACCCACCAGCATCTTTAAGCTTCAAAGCAGTGAGTGGCCACAATCCCCTGCAGTTCAATGAAAGGCCCCTTATCCAGATGGTTGGAGAAGAGAACTAAGCCAGGCAAGAGCCAAGCCCCCTGCTGCAATCTGAATTTTGCATGCAGGAGCAGCTGCTCTGGGCCATCCCGAGCTCTGGGCACTCACCAGCGTCCCCAGGGTAACTCTAATGAGCAACCACAGCTCCAGACCAGCACCAGCTGAAGGGCTGTGCCTTTGGTGGGAGTAGGGCTTGAAGAAGGAAACATTTAAACCCTCTCCATGAAGGAGTCTCAGAATTACTTCCATGTTTTACAGCTGAGGTACATTTACACTTGGGGGTAATTAGAAGAAAAGCTGCATGTGTTTGAACATTCGAGAGGTCTAAAGAGTTGGGGCTCTCTCACTGCTGAAGGGGACACCCATTCTCTAGTATTCCTTTTTAAAACTCATTATTCATCTGGTGGGTAGAACATTACGTGTCAAGTGCATTAGGTCACAATGAACTCTTTTTAACAATTTCCAACTTGTTTCACAGCTCAGGGAGGACTGGGTCAGCCACTTCTGTTCTAAATGAGCAATTAATCCAAGGGATCAAAGGTGTGACTGCTATAAGTGGCAAAGTTAATGTCCTAATGCAGGTACAGTAAAGGGGCCTTCAGCTATTATTGCATGAACCATTGTACTGCCAGTCCCACCTAAATGACTTTTGAACCTGCTGTCCAATTTCAACCACACTTGAGAGAGGGGCAAAAGATTGAAAAAAAAAGAAAAAATTACTCTCCTGTTGAGTCAAAGGAAAATCAGGAGAAAAGAAAGGGAGAGGAAAAGCAGTGCATGCACCAAGGGAAAAACTGCAGGACGTGCTCAGAAGTTATCTGCTCTACTTGAACTGCAGGGTGTTGCTTGCTGCTGGCTAACCAAGGCAGATGTAGCTCCTCACCAGCCCCAGCACAAGGTGCTGCTTGCCCAAGGACACAGGAGCAAGCTGGGCACTATAGAGAAAGGGCAGAGGGAGGCTGGAGAGGAAACACCAAACTAGAAGCAAGTGTGAGGAAGTTTAAGGAGCATGGAGAGGAACAACAGGACTGTGTGGGAGGCTGGTGAAACAGGGAGGCTCTTTGGATTTTGTGAGGAAGAATAACAAAGAAAGGAAGTGAAAGAGCTGTGGCAGGGAGAGGAGGCCATTGCAGAGACACAGAGGACCTGGCTTTATAGCAGTGGGGAGATATGAAAATGCACAGCTGCACGTTACAGGTTCTGCTGCAAATAGAACTGTTCTGCTACATCTATGCTTCAGTGGTACAGCAGCTGATTAACTACAGCCTATAATTTGCTTTAAAAAGAAAGAACAATTAAAGCTGCCAGTGTGTTCATACACCCCCCAAATGTCACTCAGGCAGAGCCAGGTTCAGGTGGAGGAGGCAGAGATCATCCCTGTTCACTCGGTGGCATTTTCTGCTCTGCATCAGCCTGAAACTAAAGCCTCAGCCCAGGGGACTCTGGAACTGAAACAGCTCTTAAACTGGGATCTTGTTCACAGGTGGTTATTAAAGGATTCCTGGCAGTCCTCAGTTCCATCTGTGTGCTCTCCCCAGTGTCCGTGCCAGATTCCCACTCGGAGTACAAAGTTCTGTCTACAGCACCCCCCTCTCTATTTCAAGTGGATACAATATTCTTTCCCACTTCCTCTCCTAAGGTCAAGCTCAGCTCCTAAGCATGTGTGGCTCCCAAATGAGGTGGATGGGAGCCCCAGATGCTCATCAGACCAGGCTCCCAGCACTCAGCAGCTGTGCAGCATTACCCAGCCCTGCTAAACCCCTGCCACATTCCACATGGGAAGCAATAGAAGAAACTCCTGAATTGCAGGACTTTGTTCTGGAATCGTTCATTACAAAACTTCAACATGGATATTTTGGTGGGTTTTAGCAATAGCTGAAAATATTCCCTGTTGTTGGAAGCATTTATTACAATCTGTAAGTTATTTCTGAAGCTCAGCTGCAAGAGGAGAAGAAACATTTAAACCCTGGGAAGCAGCACGACTGACATGTTGTTTATTTCATTAACAGTCACAAATGCAACAATGTATGACTAACTCCAACAAAATATTTACAGTTAAATTTTATTCCCTTATCCCCACCACTTCCCTTTCAGAAATTAAATGTGCCCTAACACGAGGGCCACATGGGTGGCAGCAGAGCTCGCTGCTATGAGTGGACTTGATCCAATTGATTTCTCCATCTTCACTAAATATTAAATTTGTATTTTAACTTCAGTTTTAAAGGAATATCCTTTTTCTTTTGTTTTTTGGGGTTTTTTTTGAGCTACAGAGATGTGTCTTGAGCTGAGGGGGAAGTTTGTAGCTTCCTGCTAGAAGATGGGCTGAACCCAGTCCATCTAAAAGCTGCCTAGACCAGCAATGCAGTGTGCCTGCTGCCTCACTCTGCCAAAAATCTCCCCTGCTCCCTGAATCATCAGGCTGGCAGAGAAAGGATAACAATAAATATCTCTGGCACAATGGATGCTTAGTCCACTGCTCGTGTGGGGACCTTCAGGCAAGTTTAGGCTGACCAAGTAGAACCCCACACCAGCACTCTCACATCAAGTAATCAAAAGTTTGTCTCATCCTTTAAAAATAGGGGGAAAAATCCCATTCATAGAATCATGGAATGGTTTGGGTTTGAAATTATTGAATTGAAGTTTAAACGTCAGCTACTTCCAAACCCCTGCAGGGACAGGGGACATCTTCAGCTACATCAGGTTGTTCACAGCCCCATCTAGCCTAGCACTGAACATTTCAAAGGACGGGGCATTGATCACCACCAGTTCCAGTGTGTCACCATCCTCACAATAAAGAATTTCTTCCTTATACTTAATCTAAACTTGCCCTATGTCAGTTTGAAGTCATTCTCCTTGTCCTGTCACTCCATTCCCTTCTCCAAAGTCCCTCTCCAGCTCTCTTTGAGCCCCATTAGGCACTGGAAAGCCTTCCTGGAGCCTTCTTTTCCCCAGGCTGAACACCCCCAGCTCCCCCAGCCTGGCTGCAGAGCAGAGCTACTTCATCCCTTGGAGCATCTCTGTGGCCTCCTCTGGACTCACTCCAATCTGGGTTAAATTGATATCAGCTTCATCTGACCAGGAGTCTCTGTCTATGAGCTAATCTGTGTGGGAAACCAGTTTTAAGGAGAAGCAAATTACAAAACAAGTAAAAAACTGTTTTTAGAATACTGTGCACACAATAGATGCAAAGGGATTTCTGCAAGAGTCACTTTCAGAAGAAAAACCCACACTTCATGATACCATAAACAATGGAAAGATTTCTATTTTTAGTGCTTTTCCTAGCTTTGTAAATTATCTAAACAAAGCCACCCGTAAGCAGTAGCTACAAAAATTTACTGTAAGTCTGTGTCATTCTAAAACACATTTATTCAGCCAGATATAATAATTTGGGCAACACCAGGCTGACCATACTGTGGGATGACTGGTCCTGAATAATTAACCTAAATAGAACTTAGTTAAATCTCTGTCCATTCATCTGGCAATTCATTGAAGGATTCACCAAGCTCCTATCCCTGTACATCACTTTAACATTTTCTGTACTGGCATCCTAAGTTAACAATTCTAAATCAGCTAAATATATGGAAATTATTTAGCAAGGGAAAAAATGATTATTATCCCACTGAAAGCGTGGGACTTTACAGAAAAGTCGACTGACTGGTTGTTCTTTCCTCAAGACTTTTTTGTATTCATGGACCTTGATGAGGGAGGGAAGCAGCTGAATACACAGAACTGGAATTACTAAATGTTACAAAGTTCACAGTCAAATCGAACATTCCCCTCTTCCTGCAAAAAAATAGTATTGTTGTATTTTTATGGATTTATCAATACCCAAAAAATACTCTCAGCAAATTGTTTTGAGGGGAATTTTTTTTTCAGTGCAAGACACAGGATATTTACAGAAAGGAGACTCTCCTACCCAAAATACATTGTTTGGAAAGACAGGGAAGTTTTTGTTGTTGTTGTTGTTGAAAATCTACTGGGAAATAGTTTTAGCTGACAATATTTGACTGACCTTAAGAAAGGAATCCTGGACACAGCCCTCTTACACCTGTGCTTCATAGCACGTCTCCTAGCCCAGCTCTCCCATCTGATTCCTATTCCTTGGCATTTCTGATGTTCCTCCAAGCACATATAATCCCACAGCCCACTCCTGGAAAAGCTGCAGCCCAGGCTTGGACAGGAGCCCTCTGTGCTGGGTTAGGAACTGGCTGGATGGCCGGGCCCAGAGAGTGGTGGCATCCAGCTGGTGGCCAGTGACAAGTGGTGTCCCCTCAGGGGTCTGTGCTGGGGCCTGTCCTGTTCAATATTTTTATTGATGACATGGATGAGGGAATTGACTCCTTCATTAGTAAATATGCAGATGACACTAAGCTGGGAGCGTGTGTTGATCTGCTGGAAGCGAGGAGGGCTCTGCAGAGAGACCTGGAATGGTTGGATGGATGGCAGAATCCAATGGGATGAATTTAATAAATCCAAGTGCCAAGTCCTGCATTTTGGCCACAACAACCCCCTGCAGCACCACAGGCTGGGGATGGTGTGGCTGGACAGGGGCCAGAAAGGGACCTGGGGGTGCAGGTGACAGCAGCTGAACACGAGCCAGCAGAGTGCCCTGGGTGTCAAGAAGGCAAATGGCCCCTGGCCTGTGTCAGGAACAGTGTGGCCAGCAGGAGCAGGGGGCTCATTCTCCCCCTGTACTCAGCACTGCTGAGGCCACACCTCGAGTGCTGTGTCCAGTCCTGGCCCCTCAGTTTGGGAAGGACCTTGAGACACTTGAGCACATTCAGAGGAGGCAACAAGGCTGATGGGGGGTTTGGAACACAAACCCTGTGAGGAATGGCTGAGGGAGCTGGGGATGTTTATCCTGGAGAAAAGGAGACTCCGAGGTGACCTCATCACTCTCTACAGCTCCCTGAAAGGTGGCTGTGGGCAGGTGGGGTCGGTCTCTTTCTACAGGCAGCAGCTGACAGAATGAGAGGACACAGCCTCAAACTGCACCATGGGAAGTATAGGTTGGGTATTAGGAGAAAGTTTTTTACAGAAAGGAATAAATCACTGGAAAGGTCTGTCCAGGGAGGTGGTGGAGCCACCATCCCTGGATGTGTTTAAAAAGAGACTGGATGTGGCAGTCGGTGCCATGGTCTGGGTGAGGTGTTAGGGCTGGGTTGGACCCGATGATCTTGAAGGTCTCTTCCAACCCAGTGACTCTGTGATTCTGTGATGCACTCAAAAGAGGCTGGAGGGGCATTTTCCCACTCTCACTTCTTTGTGGTTCCCTTTGGCAACAAGGGCTGGACTCAGGTAAAAAGTGTAAAAGTGGGATTTCAGAAAGAAAGAGCTTTAGGAGTCTGACTCTCAAAGATAGGGATACTCATTTGGAGTTTTGAACCCTACTCACAGCTCTTAAAGATGAGCTCTTAAAGAGCAGATAAATTTGAAATTTCTCAAGAAAACAACAAAACAAAACAAAACAAAAAAAAACCATATTCAAAATCTTCTTGAGAAACAAGCAAACAAAACATGGTATATATTTTAGGCCTGACTCTATGGGCTTCAAAATCTAAATGTGAAAATGGATCCAGTGTTCCTGGTGGATCTAAATGTAAGCCAAGATCCAAGTAGTGGGAAAAAAAATCATATTGGAGGTGCCTGGTTGAGAAATTTTCCAACAGAATATCCCTACTAGAAGGCTAGAGCTGTCATCAAAAAGAAAAGGCTCTGCAGGCATACATCAATTTGGATAAATATTTAAGTAAGAAGTTTAAACAGACTCCTTTTGTTTTACAACTTTTAATTTGATAAGGCAAAACGTTTCATTTCGGTGCTGTAAAATATTTTTGTTTGGGCCATTTGTGATTTTTATGTTCCCCATATAATCATATATATCACATATATATCAGTGTGGTGTAAATTTCCATGTAATAGCTGCTATGCTCTAAAAAAGTTCTGAATGAAACATCTTTATATTTGCAAACAAGATGATGCAACATCACTGAATTAATAAAACTTTTGCTACTCCCTAGAAACTACAAAAAGTTCAGTTCTCAAAACATGGGAAACCTGACAATTTCAGCACTTTGTTTTGATTTGAAATAGAACCAACTTTGTTTCCAAACAATTCCACCGGGATGAATTTAGTGCAATTTTTTCAAATGTATTTATTTGCATTCACGCAAAGCACATTATGCAACAGAGATGTTTTAGCTCCAGCTCTGCTAAGTAAACTTTGTTTACAGAATTTATTTAGGAAACATACCTGCTTTTTTCCCTGTGTTTTCTTAAATTCTTCACATGCTAACCAGAACAAAACGTTTTCTTCACTAAATTCTTTCTTTAAGAATTCCTAGAAAAGAGAAAAACAAAAACACAAAGGTTAGGATACAATTTCTCAGTTGTTTTTCCCTCTTCCTACTACAGCTGTCAGAACTAGAAGCCACTTACAATTAATTTTACAATGAATTTACCCAAGCCAGTGTCACAGAACCACTGCATTTGTGCATCTGCAGAACTGCTACTGAACACTCTGATGTTCTGCACTTTGAAAGCACATTCCAGGAGGAGGATGGGCTGCATCTAATCTCAGACCAGAGCAGTAACTAACAGGAATAGTTTCTTCAGTCTCCCTTAAATAACTTGAGCACTTTTACAGCCACTGCTCAAAGGGAAATCCAAAAATATATGAATTCATTACCAGGTGACTAAAATGAATTATTTTAATGAGAGTCACAAAGCACTTGGGATTCTCATGTAGTGTCCTTCTGCCTTTTGTAATGAGCAAAATCTCTACAAATAAATGTGTTGTTAATGTGATCATCTGTTGCAATAAATTCACTTAAACAAACAGAAGCAGATGATGTAGCTGTGTTCTCTATGCTATTTAAACACAGCACATTCAAAGCCAAAAGTGAGGCTTTAAAAGGGGAAAAACGCACATTAAATGTATTTATGAAATATTATGCCTGAAACTTTTGTAGCTATGAGATCAGTTTTCTCTTTCAAGTGTTAGAAAATAGAGACTAAGTAATGTCAGGAATTAAACAGCACCAAGATTTACTTTTTTTTTTTTCCTTTTTTTTTAAAAAAAAAAATTTAAAATCAGCATTTTGTAATTCTTGTTTACCTCACTTTTCAAACCAGTCTGGCAGGAAACCATTTTATCCCAGAGCATTTTATGGTATGGCAAAAGCACTTCCAAGTAGGCAGTTCCTATTCTTACATCTAATGTGGCAAGAAGGCCTTGAAACACCAACTCACCACCCTCACCTAATTAAACTTCAAGCCATTTTGAGCTGCACCAGCCCACACTTTGTAGTAAACTGAAAGGGAATATTTTCAGTAGAGCTGCTAAACACAGAGCAAGAGCCACAGAGTCATCAGATTGCTCCTGGTAACTCATTGCTTAAGGACAACGTGTGAGAACCGAGAGCCCGGGGTCTCAGTGCTAAGTAACACCTGGCAGGAGGGATCAGTGGCTCAGGGACTGCAGTTTATCCAACAGGAAATTGTTAATCCTTGCAAGGGAGGACAGATCCCACTAGGAAGGTGCAGCTAAAAGTTTTGCCCGAGCCTTTCAGGCGCAGGATGCAGTGGCAGGGGGCAAAAGGTGCCACCTCAGAAGCTCTGCCAGTGGCACAGCTCCAGCTCTGCTCAGAGCACCTGTCTAGAGGGATGTGTGCCTCTGGTCACAGTGTTCACAGCTGCACCCTGAGGCTCATTCTGCTTTAAAACCTGAGTTTTGCTTTATGTAAATATCCATATTTCATATATCGACCCTAAACCGTTTCACTCCTTCCGGGTCTTCGAGGAGGTTCTCCAGGGATGTGGCCCATTTCGAGGTTCCTTTCAAGGTCTGGTGGCTGCTGCTTGGGTGGCCCTCACCGTCATTTATCTCTGGGGGAAAAAAGAAAAATAAAAAAAAAAAGAAAGAAAAGAAAGAAAAAAACCCAGCATCTTCTTTAGAAAAGACAAGTATCAGTCACATGGATGTCTCCCCCATTTCCCCCTGCACTCTTGATTTCAGCTGCTCTCTTTAAAGGAAACACCATAAAACCGAAAATAACACACACACATACAGACACTTTAATTCTGCTTTGCCTGTAAGGAGGCAAAAATTCCTTACAGCCACATAATTCACGTGCATGTAAGGAGGCACTGTCACTTTTATAGGGGTTCAAGCACCTTCTGCCTGGGGAACACAATGACCACAGTCCATATTTTGCTCTGGCACTGGCAACAATGTTGGCTGCTCAGAAGGAACTTCTGGCCAGTCACACACGTGAAATTTATTTTTAAGAAGAGAATCATCACTGGAAGCTGGATGCTCGGTAAAAGCAGAGAGAGAAAGAAAAATAATGGTTTGTTTAACAGGAGAACCAGTCCAAGATATTAACCCAGTCCAATGGGAGGAAAGACACCCAGCAGAAGAGCCTCACTCCAGCTGAGTCAACCTGATTTTGGGCAAGAAGGTGATTTTACTGTTTGTTTCCAAGTCCTGAAATTCTTCTTTTATAAGATGTTCTGGACTTTGCCCATATCTGATCTGCCAGCCAGCCTTCTCACAGACAGGGAAGATGGAATACAATTTCTCAATCCCAGGAACAAGTACATTTCTTTTGAGGCTGGGGATGGCAAAAAAACCCTGTTTGCTGGCTACCCTTCAGAAAACCTATTACTTGGAAAAACTCCAGGAATGCTATTGCTCGTCTGAGAAACTCCAACACAGACATAAAGTGCTCAGTCGCCTCTCCTCTAACATACAATGCCCTGGGAACACAGGAGGATAAGAGCTGCATTTCAGGTCACTACGCACTGGAGAGATGCACAAAACCCTTACTGTAACCAGTCGAGCTTCTATTTATATATCCTTCATTTCTCTTCTTCTCATTTAACTTTTGCTTAAGCTCTGCTTTTAAAAACCCCTTCTTTCACCGTGAAACATGAGATACTAATACTCACTGAGTATCTCAAAAAAGTCTCTATGCAGAAATACATACATACACACACACACACATACATACATATATACATACATACATATATATATAAAATAAATACACAGTAGCAGATGCCCTTTACAGTTGGTGACTGGAAATAATGCTGAGGTTGAAGCCCTACAGAATATTGGCATGACAGGAGCAGAGGCTCCTGAGCTTTGGTTGGTCGGGACCTGTGGAGTCTGTTTGTTTTACCAGCTGTTCTAAATGAATGAACATCTCTTTTGCCTTGATAGGAGAAGGGATTTTGTTTTAGAAACTCTGCTAGTTTAAAGGTCAGGAGCCAGAACCTAAGGATTGTGTCCAAACCACAGCTGCAGCCTGTGCGTGTGACAAGAGCACAGCGAGTTAACACAGCCGCAGCTTGCCCCCCTTTGTGCAAAAGGATGTTCTTCTTGATTAGCACTTGAAGAATTTATTTTAGAAACCTGACTAAAAGTATTTGGGCATCTAATCTCAGTAAAATCTGTGAGATTTGAGGGGGAATGGCCAAGTGTATTGCAGCAGAACACAAGACCCTCTGAGGAGCTGGGATGTGCTGTTACATTCACGCTCACCTTGGAGCGGGATGGCAGCTCTGTGTGTGCAGCTGCTCCTGCAGAACCAGGCCATTCCCTCACTGAGCATGTGATTTAGCACACAACAGAAGGGGGGAACATCTGATTTCCAGTGTTTCTTTTCCAGTCAAATCTGAAGTGGACACTAATGATTACTTTGAAAAGCATGTGTTTCAATGAGCCAGTGCAGACCCAGGCCCTTGTAAACCTAAAAAAAAAAATTCTGGTAAGGAAATGCCAAAATAAGTCCTTCCACAAACCCAGAATACATCAATCTGCTTCTCTTCTGCTGCTTTGACTGATCTCCCATTTTACTGCTGGCCATTCTCTATCCTCCCTGGTCATCATTTTCCCCATCTTCCTCTCACTTCCAGCCTACCTAGCACAGCCCAATTCTACCCCTCCATTTATGTTCTGCCCCCTCTCCTCCCTGTCAGCCTCCAAACCCTGCTCCCTCTACTCCTCTTTTCCCTGCATTCTCCTCCTACAACCTTAACAAAACAAAATTTGGTTTTGAAGGGAGGTTCTACATGACATCTTCCTAGTGTCCATCCTGCTGAGCCATCTGCAGGACACTGTCAGTCGGTTTATTTCCTCACTTACACAGCTCCCCACAACCCAAAAAATACTGTGGTGCAGAGACAAGGGTTGTCTGCCCATTGCAGCCCTTCCATTTACCCCTTGCCTCATTTATTCAATTGATTCCATCTATCCCTAGCCCCAGTTATGTCCCCAGAGGAGAGGCTCTGGGATGTCTCAGGTGCTGGGCAGCTCTGGGTGTCTCCAGAAGTGCAATCCCAGCCCAGGCTACAGCTCCCAAGGCTGGGAACACCAGGCTGAGCACCACTGATCCCCATGTCCAGTGCTCCTCTGTAACCACCATAAAACATCAACATCCACCTTCAGCACATATGCAAATAGCCTGTACATGACAGTAGGAAACACCCTGAAATTTTATGAGGCTATTAAAACTTCTAGGTGTTTTTATTATATCCCATTAAATATGCCATCACCAACACTTATTTTAATACAAAAGTGACTCAACATCCCTCAAGTCAGGTTCATAACTTCTGGTTCCATGTGCTGGTTCCATGGAGCAGATTTAATATGTGATTTTCAGAATTTTTTTTGAGAGTTCAAAATATAGAAAAGAGGTTTTCCCCACAA
Source organism: Cyanistes caeruleus (assembly GCF_971803275.1). Classification (NCBI taxonomy): domain Eukaryota; kingdom Metazoa; phylum Chordata; class Aves; order Passeriformes; family Paridae; genus Cyanistes; species Cyanistes caeruleus. Next base: position 5,443,242 of record NC_141708.1, on the reverse strand, counting down.
ATGACTCCAAAAGCTGATCCTCAAATCTATCTATATTACTAAATTAACTTAAAAAAGAAACTTTCACTGAAGTGCAAATTAATGAGTCTGAAACAATTCATTTGAGAAGGCAATACAACAGTGTAGTTACATGAATGATCCTCCTGACACCTATTTGCCTCTGATATTTATAAAAAGATTACTTTCTCCTGTTCAAATCATCTCCTGACAAAGTTAAGTAATATAAAAACAACAAGCTCGATACCACTGTTTAACAACAACCACAATGTACATACATTTGTATGATCATTTAAATGAGGAAAGCAGACATTTGCTCTTACTAAAAACTGGGAGATAATTTTGTGCATCACAAAGGGCATTACAAAATGGCAGTTCTCCCACCAATATTTCTGTAAAAGTAACACCCAGAATATGCATCAGATGATAAATAGGTTAACTACCTTTCTTACATTACAGTACATTTATTCCATTATAACATGCTAATTAAATTTCAGCTCAGAGCTTGCTGTCTTGGACATGGGTTGGAAAGCAAGAGGCAGAGAAAAGGCAGCAAGGCACGCACGGCAGAGCACAGTTGTAAGAGTTTCTGCTGAAGCAAACTTTCCACTGAGTTGGAAATCTGCTTCAGAGACACAACCGCTCTCACGATGTGCAGGGAGCAGCCAGCTGCTCCTACCAACGCAGCAGATGATTAAGTGCTTCTTTTAACAGCACCATTCTTCAGAGCACTCCATGCTAAGCCAGCAAAGTGGCAGTTGCATTATCTGGAGCATTATTTTAGAGGGAAACCTCGCAGAAGCTGCCTTCCCATCACACAATGGCACTGCAGCAGCAGGCTGCGGATAAAGGCTCTTTGTGCGCGGCAGAACGGTGAGCGCAGCATTAATAACGCCGTAATTATCGGCTGGAGAGTGCTATCAAAAATGCCAAATATTTGCATCCTCCAAACAGGAACTTGGACTGAAATCCCAGGCAGTATCAATATCATTAACACATAGAGCTTTGCAGGTCAGAAATCACAATTCTGGCCCTTGTTTTTGACAAGCACTAAGAGAAAAATCCTGTGGGAACCCATCAAACTGAGTGATTCAGACACAGCTAATTGAGTTAGACATGCTGCTCACTCTGCCTTCCAGAAGCACTGCACACTGCAGCGCTTCCCAAGCTGCTGCCACGCTCCAGCTGTTGAAACCGTGGCTTTTGTGGCACCATATCGAGCAGCACAGACTCACACCCTTCACAGAATCCTGCTGAACACATCCCTTCCCCGTGGCCTGCTCTGCCCATCGCATTCCCGCACACATCTTCTGCACGCTCCCCAACAAACAACTGCCACACAAGCACAATGGCAAAAGCACCGTGCAAACAGCACATTCCTTACTCTGTGGTTAAGCACCGATGTACAACAAGAAAAGCTGCTTCCATTTCTTTTTGAAGAACTTCTGACCACTCCTCCCCTCATCCACCTGGATCATAAATCTGCAAGCCATGAGCCTTTTTTATTACTTTAAAAGCACTGAATGCCTTGTCTTGTCCCACAGTCACAAGAATGCCTACCCAGCAACAATCACAAGTCTGGAATTAATAAATCCAAGGTATGAAGCAGTGGGAAACTCCGTAAGCTGAAAAGGGAAAATTCCCTTACTTTCCATGTATCCGAGCATCAGCTGATGAATCCTCGCACAACAATTCTTTCCTAGTAGCAGCTGAATTTTGGACCTTTTTGCTACAGCAGAGCTGTCCTTCTCACCCGTGGGGTGCTCAGAGCATGAGCCTCAACATCCTCTTTTGACTGGCTCTAGCAACAGATGGCTACTGGATTCCACTTTTAACTATAAGGAAGGAAACTAAAGGGACGTTCCTCTTTTGTAGCATCTCTGGAAGTGTTCACCAGACATAGCCTTTAAAACACCCTCTACCCGCCTCCTCCACCCCCCCAGAAAAAAACCCCAGAAAACCCAAACAGCTCTAGACAAAGATCTCATTTGGCTTTTCTTAGAAAGATTGCAACTTCTTCCTGCACATCTTAAAACAGTGTTATTCTCTAGGATTTGGAGATTGCAATTGTTGCCCCAAATGTCTCAGCAGTGACAGATATCAGACATCAGCCCTTGGAACCGACAGACTCGCAGCATCGGGAGTGTAAAACACAGCCGCGCTACAGCGCCTGTCTCAGAGGGGTCCGCGATGTCCTACATTATTATTCCTCGGAACTCTCCATTCCAGCTTTAAACGCTCCCTCCAAAGGCGAACTCCTCAAAGTCAGTTTGGAGTTCGAACAACCACGCTCTGATATCCTGGGCTATCGCCTCGCCCCCGGGAACAGCAGCAGTTCCGACCGAAACTTGGCTGCCGAGGCACAAGCCCGAGCAGAGCCCAGTTCCCCGTTCCGCGCCCGGCGGGAAGCGCCGCGCTGCTCCCGGAGCGCGCAGCGCTGAGGGCTCGCTGAGGGCGGAGGGGCCGCCGAGAGCCCCGGGCCCGGCCCCGAGCGCCGCCGGGGCCCAGGGAGCTCCGTGAGCCCCGCGCTTCCCCCGGCGGGGCCGCGGGCAGCGCAGCCCGGCCCGGAGCGGAGCACAGCCCGGCCCGGAGCGGAGCACAGCCCGGCCCGGAGCGGAGCACAGCCCGGCCCGGAGCGGAGCACAGCCCGGCCCGGAGCACAGTGCAGCCCGGCCCGGAGCGGAGCACAGCCCGGCCCGGAGCGGAGCACAGCCCGGCCCGGAGCACAGTGCAGCCCGGCCCGGAGCGGAGCACAGCCCGGCCCGGAGCGGAGCACAGCCCGGCCCGGAGCACAGCGCAGCCCGGCCCGGCGCTTCCTCGGCGGGAGCGGCCGCGGGCTTGCCCGTGGTTCGCCGGCCCCGTCCCCGTTACCTGAGGGCGGCCGCTTCCTGCTGAGCCGGCTCACGGCCCGGTTGAACATCCCGGGCGCCGCTCGGCCCCGCTGCCGAGCCCGAGGGCGGCCGCGCTGCCCCGCCCCGCCCCGCCCCGGGGAGCAGCGCCGGCCCCGCACCTGCCCGGAGCGGAGATGCCACGGGCCCCGCGGCACAGGGACCTCCCGTGCGACGTGGCACTGCCGGGGCTTCACCCCCTCGCAGCCTCCCCCTCCCCAGCCTGAGCCATGCCGCCCCTCTCTCACAGCCCTGCTATCTCCGTGCGATTCCCTGCTCGTCCATTCCTCCTCTAACTCTTCCCGGCTCAAGCCCCTGCTCCTCATTCTGCTCCTGCCACCGTGCTCGTGGACACGGGATAGCAGTGTCCCCTATCCCCCCCGGCATTAGCCACCAGCCACCCTCCTGTCTTTGCTCTAGCAACCTTGGAGCAGGTGTAAGAAGCAAAAACACTTGCCCAAAACGGGCACCTCCATGAAATTGTGTCCTGTCTTACCGAAACAGACACGCCGAGCTGCTCGTGTTGGAGTGACTTCTTTGCTCTTCCAACACTTCGAACGACAATTATTTCTGAACAGAAAAGCGTAATTACAAAATTTGCTTTCACTTTCAGAAATAATGTTTTTACCAATGTATTTGTTCAAAAATCCAGCATGTGAGAAGTTTGTGTAATTCTGACAAATCTGCAAGCCATCAAACAGACAATTATCTCAGCAAAACAGTAGTGGGAGGCAATGGGAGCACTTAAATCCCACTGGAAATATCACCAATACACAAAAAAAATCACAGAAACCACTGCTAGCAGACAATTCAACAGTTGTTTTATTTCCACCTCAGCCAAATCCCATCCTGAACACACAGTAACACATTGCTAAGCTCTGTTCACAGAGGGAACTTGGATGGGCTCCCCATCTCACTGAAAATTATGGATATTTTCCACTTAAATGCACAAGGCCAAGATCTCATTCCTGGGAATTGGTGACACCAGAAGACTGAACACAAGAATCAATTGCATTTGTGCTTCCAAAATAAACAACAGCACAATACCTTCCAGCTGAAGGGATTTGGCCTGCACCCCTGGACCTCTGCCTTTGCACCAAGGCCAAAAGCTGTTAGCTGGTAAAGATTTCTTGGCTTTTTGAGAGGATTAAAAAATATGAAAGTTTGCTGCTCTGCTGGGGGAACTGCTCGGCAGCTGCACATGTTTTTTCCAGGCAGATGTGTGAGACAGGCACAACATTTGGGACACAACTGGAAATTCTGTGCGAGCACCAGAAGAGCAGGGTGTAACACCCAGCAGCAGCAGGCCCCAGAGGGGCAAAGCTGGGAGAGGTAAAGCACGTGGAGAGGCACATGGGAAAGGAGCAGGGTGGGAGAAGACAGCTTGGACATGCACTTCCCTAAGTATTTTTAAGTCATATCCACTAGTGCCAGGTATTCCAGGCAGAACATTTACACTGAAGCAGTACAGACATCACCAGATTTTATTTTTCTTTCAGAATCAGGTCACAAAGCCCAAAGTTTCTATTTTAAGTCTTAGGATCTCATACTCCTAGGACAAATACATCATCTTTGAGCCAGTGTACTGACAAGAAGCTATAAGACTTAATGTCAAGGATTTGGGGCTGAGGGAGTACATGAGAACGGGGAGAATGTTTGGAGGTCAGATCATGCTCACAATGCCTGTGCTGGTGTCTCCAGCAGACCCAAGAGAGCCCAGCTCCTTGTCCATTCATGTAACGGAAAACCTGACCCACAAATCTGCCACAAATTGACCTCTAGAATCCAAGATTTTGGGTTCCTTTCCCCTCCTTGATACAAATGTTTCCAAGATCTGTTTCTGCCCCGTTTCCTGTAGAGGCAGAATCCCAGATGGGCACACCAGTGCCTGTGCTCTGTGCTCCCGATGCTGCTCTGTGTGTTCTGCTCTCATGTTCAAGACCCAGCGCCTCATCAGATAAAACGACTTCAGGAAATTTTCCTTCCAGGTGAATTCGGTGGAGATTTTCAGGCATGGCTCATTTGCTGGTGTTTTTTTCATCTTTTTCCACAGATAAGCTGCAACACCCATATATAGCAAATTATGACTTAATTCAAATTGTGTCTGTGTCCACATGCCACATCTCTATGTTTTTACATTGATTTTTAGACCTTGCATCACTTTTTTACCAGATTTTCCTTAATTTCACAAGGCAAAATTTCCCTTAAAAATCAACCCCCACACGTGTTCCATAACCTCTGGCTGCAGGCCAGGCAATACAGAGAGGATGGCATGCTCTCAGTACTTACCACGTCGTTGCACTCACACCTAAGGAACTGGGTACCATTAAAGTGGAAATCTGTTAAAATAGTCAAGTGCGCTTAAAAGTGACCCTGAAAGCTTTTGAGCCTCGTCCTGCTTCATTCTGCACATGCATGACTTGTTAGCACAGGGTGTGAGAGCAAGCCTTGGGCTGCTTATCATCCCAAACCAGGGCAGCCTTGAATTTGGATAAAATACAGCAAATTTCCCACTGACACTGGCAGGAACAGGTGTGAGTGTGTGTAGGGGGAAAGAGAATGTGCAAGACACTCAAAAAGGCAGACACACGCTTGATAATGTGATTTCAGACAAAGATTCTATTTTAAAATTTGACTTGTATTCTGAAGAGTAATTTTACTTAAATTTAAATAGCTGGATTTGAAAAGAAATTAAAGGAGTTGTGCTTAGCTGTTGCCATTGCAAAAATCTATTCTGGAACATGCTGAGCTATGAATAACACCACAGAAAATTCATAAAATGCACAGCTCATTTCAACGCTAAACTGCAGTTGAAAGACTCAAAATTAATCAACAGATTATGAGAACCCCAACTCATGATTTAAACCTGATTTCATTTACATCAACATAATGCAAGTGATCTCAGTAGAGGTGGAACTTACTTATGTGATTATAAGGATTTAAAATTAGAAATGTTAACAATGAGGAGAGGAGGCCTTCAAAGGAGGAAACTCTTTTCTCTACAAAAAATCCCAGCCCTTTAAAATTGGATTTTAGACTTTAAAAGGTTAAGGGCAGAAAAGAAGACTAGATACTGCACTGCAAACTAAACACTGGCCAGAAAATGAGGCATTTTCATCAAGACTTCACGCACAAAAATCATAGATTGTTCAGAGCACCACAGGTTCAATAAAAGCAGGTTTCAAACTTGATCCGTGTTCATCTTAACATCTTGATGTTCGTGATGGGCTGGCAAACACTGCTTGAAAGCTTTTCCTTCCACATCAGCCAATGCTGAAATGCAGAGAGTATCATGAGCCTGCAGGGACTCAGATTTATGGGGTTTTTACCTAAATGCTTCAGCACAGACATTTTCAGTTTCACCACAAAGCAGTGAGTGACCGGCTGGTAGAACACAGCACAGCACAGTTAACCGTGGTCCTTTCAGAGGAGCAGTGCTAAGATCTGGGGTGGTTTTTCACAGTTCAAAGCCAAGAGTCACTTTCGAGTTTGATTAACCTTAAACCAACAAACCATTTTTAGTTTCAAACCACGGTTTCTAAGTCTTAGCTAAATGCAGTTACTGACTGAAAGTTCACCGATACCAGAGTAAAACAGCAGATAATAAAAGGTTTTAATCTTTCAATAAAATAGACACAGAATAAATCTAAACATAACCTTCCTGCAAGGTACACAGCACAAAACAGCCTTGAAGAGAATTTTTGTAGAAAATCATATTCTATTTCAGGCTTGCCTAAATAAATCAGGGGAAATCGTCCAGCACTCCTCACTTTGAACTCACAGAAAGCTCTGACTCACTCCTTTGTAATACTTTCTAGTATAAGGAGGTTCACAGGGTCAACTTTTATCCCTAATCTTGTGGAACATTCCTCAGTACCTCCAACTCCAACAGCCTTATGTGTGCCAAAACACAGACTGCAGAACTCTGGCAGTGAATTAAAACATGTATTAATTGAATTACAGGCTGAGTAACTCCAGTAGTGCTCCTACCTTACATTACTTACACCTATGTATCTTCATAAATTGCACTCAGCAAAAAACAAGACCAAGTGTTTCAAAACTTGACATTTAAGTGTGATTGTGATTTTTTCACACTTTTATGCTCTTTGCATCTGACAGGGAAGAAAATGTTTCATTAGATTAATATTAAATGCATAACAACCTTATTGTTAAACCACTTTTTTTTCTTCAACTTTGTTCTATAAAGAAGAAAGAATTGTATTTTCCTTTTACACTGCCTTTAAATTTCAAAGACAAATGTCTTTTTTTTTTACCTACAGGACTTAAAACCAGCTTTCAGAAAATAAAGCAGCACTATGAATAAAGTGTTGAGATGAAGAAATGGTTTTCAATAAGCAATTTCACAGCAATAAAAATTTTGACTTGGTAAAATATTCATATATTCAACCAGAAATGAAATAAGAAATCATCATCAAAACCTTAAAAGCATTCTAAGCCCTTCTGGACTACACATAGGTGGGACTGAATGGGGGTTGGAGTAAAGGAAACCCAGCTTTTGTGAATTGTTCAGTCTGGTATGAACCTGAAGATAAAAAAAAAAAATATATATACTTAACACATGCTTTCAACACCCATCTATAAATATTAGAACAGGTATAGAGAACAGAAATCAAAGATTTTTGTATTACAGGGGAATATTAAAAATGATACCTGAGGTCAGTATGTTTCTGCTAAGAACCAGATGCAAATACAACAGACTTGTCTCCTGGTGCATGAAAAGCAAGTACAGCTCTGTTGACTAGAAACACAATTAAAGTGAGAAACACAGCAAAAAGGGGTGTGGAAAATGAGCCATGCATGGCCCTGACAATAACTGAATCAGAACTCACAATTCAAGTACCCATAGGCATTTTCTACAGTGAAAATAATTATAAAGGATGTCTGTTTCTACAACCTCAGTAAACTCAGCCATACCTAGATCCCTCAAACAAATATCTTTCATCTTTCACTCAGAAGTCACAGACAGGACAAACTCCAGAAATACCTTTCAGTAAGGTTTTGCTGCAGAAGCATTTCAAGGAAATATAAACTTCTAAGTCATGCAGCTTGTCAGACACTTGGCACTAGACACTGTGACCTTGGAAGATGAATTCAAAGTAAAATGTCACATACCTTGGCAAATTTCTATGCATACATCTTGTAGGACAGTTTCTGTGTTCTTCCATAAAAACCCACAGAACAAAGAGGTGCTGGAAGAAACTCTTTCAGAAGTCATTGTGAACACAGCATCACCTTGTGTATTGGCCTTAAGTCTTCAAAACGCAGTATACTTTCAGCAATATCTGTTGATCCTCTGACCTCAGGTATCGACTGTTTCAAAATGTATCAGCAATACATGGGAACAGTTGTTACGCTTCTGGAACAAGATCTTGTTATATGCATACTGCGAGTTTATATAGATTTGTTCCCTTATGAAAACATCCATTATATCCATAAAATTTGAGATGTTTTTGGACCTTCATATCCTTGTTTCATAGAATACATAAATCCGAGTAGGAGGCAAGATTCACCTAGGAATATTGTCCTAGAAACATTCACATTTTATTTTTCTTAGTCTAAAATCAGCCATGTTTCTAGATAATGTCACAAACACAAATTCCTCCTACAAAACCACAGCATGTACCTGCAAATGAAAGAAGCCCCAGTTCACACCAAGATAGCTGGAGTTCAGAAAACACTGCACCTCCGCTTTCTCTGAGTACTTGCAAATATAGAGAACAGATTTATTCTGTACAGAACACAAGCTTTGCAATTTACCAAAGCAAGGAGCAAGGTATAAATATTTCAAGCCTTTGACTGTACGAGGTCTGGTGCAGCAGCTGTAGGATGGAACAGCAGCTCAAAGCAGTTGAGTCCAAGGTCTATTTGTGTAGACTCCTTGTGCTTTCTGGTGCATGTAAAACTCAAGTAGAAATGGTTCTACAAAGGTATATTGCAAAATTAAATAATCCTTTTAATAACTTTAAGAGGGTAATTTTCCCCCCAGTCAGTACCTGAGTTGGAAGATTTAGAATAAGCAATAAATTATACCAACTGGTCTTTCCCATCACACTTGACAACCCAGTATTAAAGGAGACAAATTGTTTGTGGAGTGAAAAAGATCTGCCCCATTGAATGGAAAAAACCCATGAAGGGCATTTTTCATGGAACAGCAGCCCAGTAATAACTATTCATTTATTAAGGTCAAAGAACTAGCTACTCAGATGGAGGACAGCAGCTTTTCATCATCCCCTGTGATATTTATACTTCTACACAGTTGGCTCTAGTAAGTCAATTTCCATCCAGGAAATGTGAGCATTATCCAGTGTTTCATGTGGTAGACCTACAATTCTTACTCAGTTCTTATCCATCCCTGTTCCAGAAGTTGTCAAGCACGGGAAGATGTTCAACAACCAGCTGTGCATATCTGAAACTACTTCAATTATAGAAACAAAAAGGTCAATATAGACATGCAACAGAATGCCAAACTATGACATTTACATTAAGCAAAAGTCTACAAATTCAGATGCTTAATGCAATTTTCTCCTTTATTTGTTTAGTCACCTTCAGTGTTCTAGGTTGGCTGATTAATATGCACCTATTGTCTGAGGAACCAAAGAGGTTATGTGGTTTCTACTTTTGTAATTTTAAAGCCGTATTATTTTAAGCAAGCAGAAGAAACAAGTTTGTGTCTGAATGGTTACAACCCTCGGGGTACTGCTGCAGTGTCTGTGTAAACCTGTTGTGATCTTAAATGTGTTTGACAATCTGCCTTGGCACTGCTGCTGCTGCACCAGGCACACTGGGCTCTACCACATCTTCTCACCATCCTTCCCCTTCCTCCTCCTCCTCCTCCTCCCTTCCATGCCAGCAGCTGGGAAAGACAGCTGCTGAGAATCTGGGATCTGTGAGAACCAGGTTCATGCAAGGAATGGTAACTGAACCACTGTTTAACAAGGGAAACATTCAAACACCATCATCCATCAGTACAGAAAAGGCAGTTTACACTGAATTCCCTGACAACTCCATTAAGTGTTTTTCTTCTAAACAAAAAACAGTCTGTGCAACTCTGATGCCTTATTGACAGTTTCAACACTAAGATAGAAGGCAAAGCCATGTTTCTTCCCACAGCGTATCAAGAATACTTTAATAACCAGTAAGATTCAGATCAGCTTTAATCAAAGCATAAGGAGCTGTGTATTTAAGCAAGAATAACTTGTATTCAAATAATCATTACTGATGTCAAATTAACGTTTTGAGTCATTACCCTTTAAATGTCAGTGAGCAGAGCATGTCATTCACATACCCATGATCTACATCAGCACACAGCCTCACAAGGACAACACAATCAGTGCTCACTTGTCAACATGAAGTCCTGTTTCTTTCTCAAGTAAAACACTCAATAAACACTTCAGCATTTTCTTTGATTTGAAATTATAGTACAGCAGGATGGAATTTTATCCATGTGACACTGAAAAGCACAACAACTTTTAAGGGTTTTTTTTTTTTTTACACAATCAACTGGATTCATAGAAGTCAGCTGAAATGAAACACGACAAAGACCTTCCCAGAAGCTACTGCCTTGCAGTTGTCTTTTTACAAACAGAAACTTCATTACATAGTGCAACCCTTAAATTTATCAATGTGGGACAGGTACCACATGTGATCAAAACAAATAAATTTTCACTCACTTTCAAGAGAACCTTCTTTTGCTCTTACACTCACAATCCAGATCCCAGATTATACCTATATATGAAAATTCAAGCTGGAACAAGGCAGTTCTTCACAAACCCCATCCATTTTTTGAAAGCATACTGAACAAAAGATTGCCTGTATCTTGCAATGTAAGAACAGTGCAACAAAATCTTTTATTGCTGACCAGGAAACAGTTTCACGTGATTAAAACAAACACTTGTGCCCTTGTTCAAAAACAGTCAGATAATTAAGAAGTATCAGACACTAATCATGTCCATACAGTTTAAGTCTGCTTCCTTGTGTACAAACACAAGAAAAACAAATCACTATTTTTCTGCAAAACTAAGCCTTATTCACTGTGAGACTTTTTTGAGTGAAATGAAGGCAATGGTTCTGGTACAGTGAATTGCTTCTCATGAAGTTATCTTAATAAGAAGGTTCTGCAGGAAGAGTATATCTAAAAATTGTTAGCAAATATACACAAGGAGGCAGGACTGATGAGAAGCTACACGTAACCTTAGATTTACAGCCTGACTACTGCAACTCTGCAAAATACAAAATGATTTTGCATGAAAACTTTTTAAATAAAACATCTTTTACATGATTGCAAGTGCATAGTTTACAAGTTCAGCCTTGTCTGCCTGTTGTCAGTTTTACAGCAAAGAGGGACAATGCTTTGACAGATGACAAATACAGGATAAGCCCTTTATCATGTTCCACTTTTATTGAACATCTTCTGCAAATGCAGATTACAACCTTGGTTTAGGTTGCACGCATCAACTTAAGCCATAATAAATCAGTTTCTGAAATCCAAATCCTAGTGGTAAGGGTTAGGTAGTGGTCAATTTCTGTAGTTAGAGAAATTACAACAGTGTAAGTGTCACTCATAAAAGCAGTATGGTGCAAGAGGCTCTTTGGTGCCAAAAAATTGTCAGTGATGCATTTATGAATGCTACTGAGTAAAAAGCAATCTAATTTACAACTCTTCCTCGCAGTGCTAGAGAAACATTAAAGGACACTGGAGACCCTCACACCTTGAGCAGTCTGCGAAGAAATATCACCATTACAGAAAAGCTGTATAAAAATCAATGACAAAAGACTTAAATCAGAAGGTAATATCTTATCTTTCATCCTGAAATACAGGTCAGGTACGGCCCAGCTCTACAGCAGGCATATTAAATAATCAGATTTAAAGTGATCTACACATTGAGACCTGAAAGATCACTGCCTTAATCTCACACCCATTTATATGGGCATTTATGTGGCAATGTACTTGCATCATCTAAATCTTCAGTAGCGCCTAAAGAACAAACTGCCTCCACACCAGCATGCACCCAGAACAGCCATATGGCAAACACCTAGAAGGATGTAGAAACCCCAGATTTCAAGTGAAGTCTAAGAAATCCTAAAGGAACTCACAATTTGTATCTCTACTGACTCGTGACTTTTTAAACCGGCTGAGTGTAACAAAAACACAGACTTACTTGTGAGGTTTTTCCAAACTACAATGTATAGGCCGATCCTCGCGTAGATATACACATATGTACAAAATGTATAGAAAAACAAGAGTCCTATCTTGAGCAGAAAGACACTACAGATACCATACAGGAGAAAAGGAGATAAAGGGCCAATTCTGCCAGCACGAGCACCCGGTTCCACACTAACTTCAGTCATTATTGCATGCATTAGATGCCCAGAGTCACAAGTACCTCTGGTGCAGCTGAGCCAACTGACTAAACTGCTCTTCCAGTACACCTCACTTTCAACCTGATCTAAAAGTCAAGGTACTACTTCACACATCAATAAAAGAGGAGGAAAGAAAACCCTCATGTGATTTGCTACAGCAATAAGTGTAGTTATTTGCACAACCTGGCTGGGTTTAACACAACTGCAAATCTCCATTTCAAAACAGACTATTCTACCTCGCAACACCTGCATGGTCAGAAGCAGGAAAGAGAAAATATACAGCTCCTCAGACACTCACTTAGAACTACTATCTCTAAAAACCAAACTTCGCTTCTTTTAAAATGCAAGTTTGCTTCACTGAACTACCACTGCAAATCCTACTCTTTCCCTTCCAACCGTGCCTGCCTCAGCATTCCAGATTACAGCTGAGGCATTTGCACCCTCTAGCTGTCACAGGGAGGACACATTACTTATATCTAACTTACATTCATTTTCAACTTCAAATTTATTGAGGCAGTTTATATCAATGTATCCATAAAATAATTCAGAAATAACCCAAGTATACCATTTAAACATCTTCATGATTTATCCATTTACACACTCAGTACACAAACAACCCAGCCTCTGTACAGGTTCATCACATGCAAACCACCCATAAAGACAAAAAACTTTAATTAAAAATAAGTCACAACTCAGTGTACTGTTTCAACTGCATCTCCATTTACCAAATGGCACATTGAATATTCTCTAAAATAAGATGTTTTTAACAATCTTGTTAAAAAATTCTTGGGCAAAATATTTCTAGACTTAAAAAACATCAAGATTTTTCAAAACACTCAAGATACTATACAACTTATAATAACCTTGAAATAGGTTTACAAGGTTGTTAACCAAGGTATTTACATACCAAATAATGTAAAGCAAAAAATTTGTATTTCTAATGACAAAAAGGTGATGCATTAAAGATTTATGAAATTAAAATTAAGGCTCTTTGTTATAGTTCTTTATGTAACTTTACATAATAGCCAACTTTGGAAATGTCAGTCTTGCACATTCTTGTCAATCTACTGCATTTAAAGCAGTAGGGTATATTAAGTATTTGAATAATTACATTGCTACTTCTATGTTTGAGCATGCTTTTGAAACACTGTAATTATGAAATATTTACAATGTGTAGCCTTCAAACTTCATGTAAAAGCCCAAGTATGACTGTCTGATTTGAATACAAACAATATACTTGTAAAAACGCTTTTACTTCTCAAAATGAAATGTAAACTACTACAGTTTTAACAAGCAAACCAGCTCTGAAAAATTCAACATGTGCCTGAATGTGGACAGTAAAAGTTACGTGAAATTTCTCAGACAGTACTGTTTTCCATTTCAGACTGAACTATTCATTGTATCAGTTGTTTTCTGTAAGCATGTAGAAAAATTAAATATTTTTTAAAAAAATTATTCCAAGACCTACATATACTTTGAGCTATGTCCATAGGTTTCTTGAAAACTCAATACTGTCTCGCAGGTTGTAGTGATTGGTCCACAGTTTATTTCAGGATGTGTGTTCAACTAAAAGCAACTCGCTGTTTTTCATTTCATTTCTCTTAAAAGCACAATGATATAAAACACTGAAGACAAAACAAAACAAAAAAAAAAAGGAATGGTAACCTAAAGATCAAATTCATTAGCCATGTCTCCTACTATATCAAAATTTGTAGTCAGAATTGTCTTTATTGACTTTATTTTTAATTTTTGTACACAAAGAAAAACATGTTCATATCCATCATGAACAAAAACTTAAAAAGGCAGAACTAGAAGACATTTGTGTCCTTCACCAAAGCAAAGCTGTGCTAAAGGTTCCAAACATTTCCATTTTTAAAATAAATATTTTCTTTTTTTTTTTTTTCATTGTCTACATTCCAGTCTTCAGAATGTCACTGGAAACTGCAGCCTATCATGAAATACACACTTTTAAACAGAGTCCCAGCTCACTGCGTTTGGTAGCTTGCCATACCATATCCAGCTTGGTTAGGTATTACAGGAGCACCTTGTCCCTGGGCAGGTTGAGCACCAAATCCACCCATCCAGGCAGCAGATGGAGATTGGCTTAAAAAGAAACAGGATGGTTAAAAAAAGGGGTGAAAAGCAAATGAAAAAAAATTAATAAAAAATAAATAAATAAAAGGAGAACATAAAAACATACTTCCTACACAACTACTTGTATCAAAATAGAACATTTTCTTCTTTTTAATGAGTAATTCAGGTTAAGCTCTACATGTGATTCCTGAAAATATCACGAGCTTTGTAAGAACAAAGGAGAAAAAACCCCACAAACCTTGGGTACCAGTTGGATATGGCACCTGCCTCCAAAGGCATGAACACACACAGGTGGCTGGAACTCAACATCAGTGATGCAGAAATGCAAGAAATACCCAATACCTCGTGGGTATGAACACCAGTGATAGGTTTATCAGGGCTTAGTATGTTTAACTGGCACCAGATAATGAAGAACTAAAAACGTTATTTCAAAATTATGTTAAAACAAAGAATTTGTGTGAAGACTTCAGTCTTCAAGAGATCCATTATTTAAAGCCCACCCAAATTCTGTAACTGCACATGTTAAAAGTGTCTGTGTCTAGTTCCTTCTTTCCCTGTAGGCAAATATCAGGGCTCCTGGTTCAGGCACACCACCTCCAGTCAGAATCCAGAATATATTTAGATACCAGACCACCACCCAAAACTTTACCACACTGGGTGATCTTTGGGCCTCCATCACACATGATGGAGGACATGATACCTGTCCTGTGCCATCAGGTACAAGACAAAGCGACTCACCCCAGTATCTGCTCATGGTAAGCACTGAAAATAAACTTTAAGCACAAAGGAACCCCATCTTAAAGTTTGAAACCTTGTGCAATCCTTGACCTAAATGAACCTGAAACTTAAGATACAGCATTCTTGGAATATTCTAAAAAAATTAAATATAATTACTCACTCTACTCCAAAACCCTGTTGATTCCATGCTTGGCCATACATTCCATACGATGGTACTTGCCACCCATTAGCCATATATTGCCCATACTGTTGTGGATTTCCATATACTTGGCTCCATTGTCCCCACTGGCTGTAATCCACCTGCAGAAAGAATAATCCATTGTACTTCAGGTTCTAGAGATGGTTTATTTGTGCTGCTGAAGGCAAAGTTTTGACTATATCAATCAGAGAGCTAAAACAAGCAATAATGATGTCTGAAAAATAAGATGTCACTATGACTTAATTAGATCCTTGCACTGAAAAATATATTTGTGTGTGCTTGAAACCCCAAAGACTATTTTTGGTTGGACAGCCACCTAATCTGCAGTTAGCAAAACAGCAAGAATTAGAATTACCTCAAAGTTTCTCCCTATCTTGGATCATATCCAGAAGACAGTAACAGATATTCCATCAAAATCACTAGCCCAATTTGATGAACTGGAACATAACTGAGACAGAACATGGAACTTCATAAGAACTCCACCACAAAATTTAGCCATTATAACTGGGAAGTCATTACAGGTATAAACACAATTGCTTTTGTAACAAAGAAAAGGTTAAGTACAGTTACCTGTTGGAAGTTTTTAGTCATATCAGGGGATTCTTTACCCCAATAACATTTAACAACATGTCCTTCAATTGTGGTTCCATTAACTGAAACAATAGCATGTGCTGCACTTTCATGGGTTGAAAACCTACAAAATGTAAAAACAAAGTAATGTTATGTTTTACAGTACTTCCACTGGAGTACTTAAAAAACTGACTCCATACATACAGGAAATCCAAAGAAACACATCTGCTTTCACAAACATTCATCTTCTCAGATAAAAATGTTGGTGGCCCTTTTTACAAGTTCCAAATTATTCTATGAATGTATGGTGACAACCTTTATTGTATCAGGACAAGTTCAATCAAGTGAAATTATAGACAGATGAAGCGTTACTACATGCACAGACCCAGGGATTTTGCTTTCTCTGTCCATACCTGACAAATGAGTAACCTTTTTCTGGAAACACCCTTATTTCCATAATCTGTCCAAACGGTGAAAAAGTCTGTCTCATAAGTTGATCTACAAAGTAAGATGTTTTTGAATTAGTAATCATCCTGGTGTCCAAAAAGTTTCAATAATAAGAAATAAGAGAACACTTCATACCTGTTAGCCCCGAGGCAATTCCTCCACAGTACACAGTACAGTTTTTTGGACTTGACTGATTTACTACATCTTCAAATCTCAACTGTTTTGTATTATCTATAAAGAGAGAAGGCTGGTTTTCAGCAGTGGGCTGACTGTAACCCAGACACTTACCTCATACACAAGCATGAATTTCACATTTAACAAACACATTCAGTATTTTATGACACACCAGGAGTGCCACCGCTATGCTGATACAACATACCAAAAAATTCTAATCAAGATCTGGAAGGCAAGCTAGTATGTGATTTAGCTGACATGATTTTGGCTTATGTTTTATTCCCCCACTGAACAGTGAAAAGACAGCAAACACAACACAGCATGACATGAAGCTCTTACTTTCTTGTGTACTTTTGGGGGCTGGTGGTTTCCTTGTTGCCCAGTTAGTTCTGATCTGGCGGCCTCCCAACCACTGGCCTCCCATGTGTACAATAGCATTTTCTGCATCCTGAAGAGATTAAAACAGAGATTGTAGCACTTCCAAACAAAAACCATGTACAAATCTACTCCCAAGACTTGATTATCAGTTAATTGCACGGGCAAAACCAGTAACAGTACTAGAAGAGTATGAAATTCTGAACAATCATAGCAAGCAAACATTAATTATGTGAAGGCAACTGGTTACAGGGAAGGCCCTCAGAAGCAATTTGGTAAAAACTTCTTCCCACCCATTTTTTACATAGGTTAGAAGCCAACTGCAATAATATATATACTACCTGTATATATGCCACATATATACATGTACACATACACACATTTATACCATACATACATATACTATACAAGCATCTGAATTAGAATGTTCAAAAGCTGCCCAAGAAAGTGGAAAGGTCACAAAGATACCAGGACCAATCATTGTAATAAAACAACTATCATTAAATTAAATTAAATCATTAAATGTTTCTTTTGCTTCCTGGAGGTGTGCAATGGATGCTTTGTAAGTTCTCTACATGTTAAAGACATCATATGAACACACATGAGAATCCATGGCCCACTTTTAATCCTGAATATGAAACTGAAGACAATCTTTGAGTTCACAGTGTAAACAGAAACATCTGGTCAGCAAGGATAAGTTTGCTAACAGCTTCAAGAAGCAATTTGTCTCCCAATTGCTTTCGAAGACAGGCACAGCAAATAATGCATATTTGAAATGCTTTTCCAAGGGCATGAAGCTTAAAAAAAAACTGCCAAGCACAAGGGACAAAGAAAATGTAGACAAGTTAAAGGTGAGCTGCTCCTAGCTAGAATTCTCTTCTCAAACTCAGGACCTTGATCTTTCTAGTTTTAATTATATTGAGTACCCATTTTGAAAACAAATACAAAAATGGAATTCCAAAACATGATCAATAAGAAAAGAAAGACACAATCTAGAAGACAAAACCAAACCACCCCAATTGATTCGAACACCCGTGGCTCCTAAAACATGGTGAATACATAATGAATTGACTAGGAAAGGAAACACTCTCTGATGAATCTTACTGCTAACCCTGCTTGAGGATCACAGCTGAGACAAAAATGGAGCAGAGCCCAAGCCATAATTGATGCAGTCCAATGCAGGAGTTCAATTTTCTCTTAACTGTGTTATGCATTAAGAACTCAGGCTGGAGTACCTGAAGTCTGGGAGCATATCTCACTTCACCAAATCTAACAGAATGATACACTCTGACAAAAAGGCCTTGAAGTACCAGCTCAGAACAGTCATACCATAACCCTACAGGTGCAGCTGCTGTGGGAATGAGCAGCAATCAGGACATTAAAATTAGAGTACTTTTTAGTATTGTGTTTAGAATTCATCCAGTAATTTCGCAGAATGAATACAAATTTCAAATTGGAGTTTTTAAGGGTGCAGTCTGAAAAGAATCCAATAACTTTTATTCCATGACTGTTGCAGTTCCCCTCAGGTCACAGGAACCAAACACAACTGTATGATGAGGGAAGAGTGGTACAAGGAAATAACAGCTACTCCTTGCTTTTTCAGCCGCAGCACAGAACAAAGAAAGTGTAACTGCAAAAGCACACTAAATCAAGGCATTCGATTGCAGTATCTTATGGCATTGGCAAATCTGAAGAAATTAAAACTTTTTTCTCTGATTATGACAGCTCCAGGTAACTGTTATAGAACATCAAAAGAGATCTGACATGTAGGACTTTTGACCACACAAACAGGCTTTATGTGCCTAAAATCCTGAAACTGTGTGGTTTTCCTTTGCAAAATATTTAAGGAAAATGATTCACAGTTTCCTCATGCTGTCCTAAACATACATACAGCTCCTGCAAATGTAAATTTGTTTCCCTGGGTGAAGTCTAATAAACAGTGAATACATAAACAGGCAAAACTAAAAATGGAAAATAGGAACTATTTTAAACCTGCATTGTGATTACTCACCAGTTTGTTATAAAAAGATACAAAACCATAGCCTTTTGACTTTCCAGTTGCCATATCTTTAACTACCCGTGCATCCCTGTGAAAAGAAGCACAGCTATATGAGGGTAGTATTGATAACCTGCAAAATAAAAACTAAAAGGAACCACACACACTGTATTGTGAGCATAATTTTTTCTTATAAATTCAGTTAGCCCTAAAACTACAGTCATTCCTGAACTCTCCCTATTGCTTCTTTACCTGTTAGAAAAAAGCAGTAGGACAAAAAAAATAACATGTAATAAACATGCAACCTATGCACATAACCTATACTGGCTATAACTAGAATGTTCAAATTTGAAGTATAAGAGAAACAAAGTTTCCTTTTCTAATATTCTATTGGCTAGGGTCCTCTAAGGTTTACTGTTCTATAAATTACTGTAACAATTCTATCTAATTTACCATGCATTTTCTAAATAGTTAAATGTCTTCTGCCTAGTGATACAAAATATATGAAATATTAAAAAAATCGAAAAAGAGGAAAAAATAGGAATTAAAAGGCATACATGGCCTGTTAACAGATTTCTTTATTTTTCTTGGTCAATTCTCTACCATCATTTTGGAGTTTGGGTAGCTGTAAATTTTGAAAAATTGACATTTTCAGAAATTTAAGAAAGGAGAATAAAACTAACAACAATGCTAAGCACACCAGTACGAAAACAACAAATTTACACAGAAATTTTAGTGAGTAAGTTAAAATGATTGGAAATATAGAACTGCACTGAATATAGAATGTTAAAATGTAAATACTAAAATATGTATATATAAATAATGTATAATAAGAATAAATAGAAATGAGAAAAAATCTACAACTGAGTTCCAGTGTGCACAGTTCCTTGCAGTTAGCCTTCAAGATCCTGTCCATTCTTATGAGCAATTCTGCAAAATAACCAGAATGCTATTACTTTTAATTGTGACTTGGACTTTAGAAAAACTGCAGGTCTCAGGTATAAATATAGATTGAGAAACAGAAACCTGAATTATTCTTTTTAAATTGATTTTTAAAACAGTACTACTTACCACATTAAGAGACAAAAAGCAAAGTAAACAAAACAGCAGAGGTAAGAAATAAGATTTATGATTCATTTAAAAATATGCGTACAGAACAAGAGAAAAATAAGAATTTTGTTCTAAGAAATATATTCCTGTAAAGTAGTACAAAAACGTTCATGTGCAACTTTGATTTTTATAAACTGATAGAAGATTAACAGATTTTTTTGTAGCAGTACTCTTTAGGACACATATACTTTAGCACTCTCAAGGATTTTGTAATGTTAAATATGTTCAATTAGAACATCAGGTGATTTAGTATCACCTGAATTGTCCATGAGAAGTTTAAAGAAACATTCTCTTAACTGGCAGAAATGTGCACATATTGTAAAGCCACCATTCTTTCATTTAAGATATAATAATTGTAATTCATCCCATTATCATCCAAAAAACCAGATTTCATTCTCCTAAGTATTAGCTTTTTTTAAAACATTCCCAAGTTATTAACTAGCTGCTTTATAGAATTATATTCCAATAGCCCAGTTTTCCACACTGCCAATGAAATGCAGCAAAAATGCACATAAAATACACCCAGGATACAATATATACCAGTTGTCAAGTCACTACTCTGTACACATTCTCAACACCAAAAAATCACACTTTGAGCAGTAATTAAATTTTAATAAAAAGTTGAAGGACATTAGCATATAAATTAGATTAAAAGCACATTGCTTTCAGCAAAACAGAGCACAATTACATTACTGTATTTACATTGTGAAACACACTGAGATGCAACCCCCCCCACCCAGCACAAGGAAATGAACAGCAGAAAAAATATCTCAACAGATAAGAAATAACATTTCAACTTAGAAACACATTTTCACTATAACATTTTCTGACTGATAATGGAAATGTTTATGATGATACTTACGATATTTTACCAAAAGGAGCAAATGCTGACTTGATGTCTTCTGTTGTTATTTCTGGACTTAAATCCCCAACGAACACATGGAAGTGATCTGAAAATAAATAATTTACTAATCAAATATTTAACTGCTATCTGAAGTTTCAACTCCTGAGAAAGTGATGCTCTGCACACAGCACTGGGAAACAGGAACGCTCAGGATTCCATGTGAAGAGCAGCAGCAATTTAATCTGTCCACTCCGGTTTCCCCAGTTGTAAAGCAGAAACAGAAGAATTAGTTCACAAAATTCTATTAAACACTAGATGGGAGGGAGAAAAATTATGTTTAAATGCATTTATGATAAATTATTACCACTTTGTGAAGCATTTGTGTAGAAGTGATACTGTGGCATTACATTACTTACTGGATGTATCTTTTTTCTGGCTACTTGGTGTTGTTGCCCAGTTTACTTTGACCTCCTGAAAACAAGTATAAGATTTAGTATAAATTCACAAAATTCTTACATTTTATAAGTTCATTCAAGGGTGGGTTACAACTTCCAACATTTACAAATCATTTAATATAAAACACCATCATAAACAGAACATCACAAATAATACATTTCCTAAACAAGACTTACTTTTTTATATCAATACTTTTAAAAGATTATTCTATCAATATTTAATCTTGGTAAAACATCTTCAGTGGTTTTATTAATATTTTCACGCAAATCTACATTCTTAAATCTAAGATTACCATGTGAGCAACTTACCTTTCCCAAAATTTTTCTCCCATTCATAGCAGCTAATGCAGCAGCTGCATCTCTGTGTTCATAAAATTCCACAAAGCAATAAGGGTCATTGCTTGTATGCTGCAAAACAGAAAATCCAACAGAAGAGTTGACCCTTCTGCTATCGGGTTGCTGAGAAGAAAATCCAGGAAAATATATTACTTATAGCTAGAAACTTTCAGAATGATTTGCATCAGATTTATGAAATAGCCTTTGACATTACACTTAAATGCAAGAATTATTAAGATGGATTTTTTATTAAAGGTCTAGCAGTTTCTGAAGGAAAGCTTGCTTTGAGTGAGGACTGAAGTTTACTGAACTAAAAATAACTGACCAGAAAAGTGATCTGCAAACTGGATGGAA
Source organism: Cyanistes caeruleus (assembly GCF_971803275.1). NCBI lineage: Eukaryota > Metazoa > Chordata > Aves > Passeriformes > Paridae > Cyanistes > Cyanistes caeruleus. The sequence goes on along the minus strand of NC_141708.1, from coordinate 5,421,284 downwards.
AGGGGGGGAAAAAGGGGAAGAATGGAGAGAAGAATAAAACTGCCTCATGCATATACTCAAAGCTAGAAAGGTTTATTCCCCAGACACATTTTCACCAATTTTCTCTTGTCCTACTTAGGAAGTCTTTCCTTTTATTTGACTGAAAACCACCAGCAGGCAGCAACCTGGAAGCTGCACAGTGTCAGTCTCAAGTTAAAAATGCCATAGCAAACAACTGGGAAATAACCTTTGAAAAGAACTCAAAATAGTTTGAAGGAAAAGGATATTAATTGATTCTTAACTCTGTTAAACCTTGAGTACAACCTGTTTTTGTAGGATGGCATATCAAATCACCTTTAAAAATACTCACTGACAGAGGTCACTGAAGTAATAAATATACCAGAGTATAAAGTGCAAAGAACAGAAGAGTTTTCTGAAAAGCTGATCAAGTGGAAAGGATGTCGAGAATGCCAACCTGAACACTGGATTTGATCTACCTCCAAGATGTAATGAGTAAAAAACTCTAACCAAAACATTTCCATTAACTATTCATCACGTGCACAGACCAAAAGATGATAAACACTAATATTACCCTAAACAAGTTATTTCTCACATGGATAGGGAAGGGTCTAGCACAGAACTGTTCTGGCATCAATATTCTCACCTATCAACCTCCCCCAGTGCCAGGTAGAACACAGCTGTAACACAAGCTAATAGAAGCTTTTTCCAGCATTCCTATTTAATTTCTGGTAACTCATACACCCTTACATTGATGAACAATTCTAATCCTTCCCGCTAAAACTGGATTGTACAGCTTCAAACATAGTCCTGTCTACTTCTGAAGCTGTCAAGATGCAACAGTTGGACAGATCACAAGGCCTTTATACACCTAAAATGGTCATGGAGTCTAAAGTCATCCTCCTGAACACTGTCAGTACTTGGGGCCTCTAAATGATGCACAATGAACAAATGGGAGAAAATGTACCTGAGACTTTGAAGTTTCAATCACAAAGTTCTCACAAGTTCTCTACACTCACTTCTGATGCCCCAAAAAGAAAGCCTTAATTCACCCTTCCTCCCACACTACTTTGGGAAACTCATTTAAGGCTCCTTTAGAAAATTTAGTGTAGCTTATGCTTCAGCTGAAGTGCAGCATTACTTTTAGATTGTAGGGAGGTCTTCTTTAGCTCTGAGAACTTGTCTGAACATAAGAAGAATCTCTTTTGCAGACACTCAGATCTTTAGGTGTTCACACTATCTACAAATAGTGTGCCAACAGCCTGAGTATTATATACCCCCAAAAGAAATTGAAATTTTACAACACTTGATGCATTCATGTCACATACTCTACAAAAGAAAAATAATGACTTGGTATGCCTGGCTAAAATGGAAAAATCACAGGTTTTTAAAAGGTGATGGTGTTACCAACAGTGGTAAGAACCACCTAACAATGATTCAGTTCCTAGGACAGGTTTACCACACTCTGTAGAAGGATGGACACCATGGACAGATCCTGTGACAGCTGCAGGCCAGTGCCAGTCTAGAATCCAACCTGCACTTCTGTGACGGCTTGTTGGCAGGTGCTGAGGTCAGCCCAGTGCAGTCACCTCTGTGTGACTGAATACAGCTGCCAGCAATTTCTGTTTATCTACTTGTTTCATGAAGACGTCTCATTTATGGAAAGATCTTAAAACCACAAAGCCTCAACCAAGGTAAAAATGTTGGAATTTCTCACCTGCTCCTTAAGAAACCAAACTGATGCTAACAGCTCTCACCCAGCCAAAGGTGGGAGCAGCAGCACCTTATGCCTGTAGAGCACATGACAATCAAAACTGTTTCTTCAGAGAAAAACTAACGACTGTCATCTGTCAGCCTTCTGTCTTTTTTCTCCAATAAACTTAAAGCAAATGCAGCAGAGAAAAGTGTCACACAGGAAATTATTAGTCCAGACAAAGATGAGAGTGATTAAAGAAGCAGCAAGTTGATGATAAACTAAAAACAAAGAAATAAACAAGCTGTACGACATATTGAAAGGAGAAGGAGCCCACAGGGGAGTTTCTGGTAGCATTCCTAAAGAAGTCTGGTCACAAGACTTGCCTTCTAATACTTTCATTAACAACCTTGACAAAAATGTAACTGTCTACAAGAAATCTGTAATTACAAGTTAGTTTCAAGCATAAGACGTAGTAAAAATGTATGAAGAGTACACAGAAACCAGAGATGAAGAACCAAAGCTTAAATCTGGCAGAAGTTCAGATTAGAGTCTGCCTGCTCAAAGCTTACTAGTTATAAACGTAGAAGGAAGGAAAAATACCAGAGAGAGAGAAGTTTTGTAGGATGTGTCAAAAAGCTTGCAGAAATGGCTGTCAACTGTAAAGGTACCAGAATATTTACAATGGAGATAAGAAAGCACTAATACTTACCAACACTCTGTGCAAAAAGAATTTATCTGGAATACTATGGAAATTTTGTCACTTTGTTTCAAGGAAAAATTAATTTAAGAACAGACAGGTGCAGACAAGAGCTATTTGTACTGGTGCAGACAAGAGGCATTTGAACTAGTGCAGAAAATGCTGAGGAAGAGTCAAACTTGTTTTGAAGAATTTCTTACTTTTTATCCATAGCAAAGAACCATTTATTCAAAAGGGACAAGAGTTACTGAGGCTCATGTTCAAATAGAGTGAAAAATGTACAGAACAGCCATGAATTACACTTGAAATAATAAGTTGTCTGATCATCAGAACAATGTGGTTCTGCAAAGAGGGGGTTATCTTTTAAATAAAGTGGGCTATCATCAACAGCTGATAAAAGGTATGTCAGGGCTACAGGCAAAAAGCACAGGATTGTATCCCCCAGGTCTCTCCGGCAAAAAGTTATCCCCAAAGCCAAACACAATCAACCCAAAGAAACCCACTGCCAGTAATGTCAAAAGAAGCCCTCAACTTCATTTGTTTTGAACAACTTGGGATAAAGTTACATTTTATTTGCTACCCCCCCCAGATGTGGAAGGCCTTACCTCTGTTATCATTTTACAGCTTTTGCATGGTCCAATCTGGCTGAATAACTGAAGTATGAGAACCTCAGTCACATCTCTGGAGAGGTTTCCTACATAGCTACACAAGGAAACAAAAAACCAAGATTTTAAACCAGAAATTGTCATCTTTTAAAATGTAATTATGGTTTTAAAAACTTAGTCAATTATAAAGAATCTCCTTTTAAAGCATCTCAGGTATCTTAAAGACAATATTTACAAATTATTTCGTAGTTTTAATGTGGTACTCATGTTGTTTCTAAATCATCACATTGGCCACATAACTGAGAATGAAGCTCAATTCAGACAACACTGGACACCATGACCTAGTGCCAATCATTTCCTTGGCACAGAGATGTCAAAAGCATGAAGAACATTGCTCAAGAATGTTGTGCAGAACAAGCAACCAATTGGGCAATGATATTTTAAGTTTCACTTCCCACTGAGTATCTCATCAAGAATACTTCTGAATCTGGGTACAAACACACATCTAACTCCCATGAGCTCAGGAGCAGCTCTCGGACAAATTGTGCTGCCTTGCAAGCAACCAACTCAACTTTTCTGTTTTCCTGAACATTTGGAAAGCCAGCCCACTCACCAACAGACAAGGCAATTTATGCAGAATTCTACCATAGGAATGCACTGTACAGCATCTATCTCAACAGCTCCCACCTTTGTAATATCCCCCCCAAATTCTGGCAGCATTATTTTAATATCACCCTGACTTCTTGATTTTTGTTAGTTTGTAAATCTTGAAAAGTAATTCCAAGTTTTGAAGTATTTATTAAGTTTAGATAAGAGTCCTAGATTTACCAGGTCACAATAATCGCTGAGAAAGTTGTGAAGGCAAAACTAAATTCTTTTTAACAATGTGACTAATTTGTAATCAAAGTGTAAACGAAGTGATCAGTTATGAGAAAGGCTTGTCACAGTAACATATGTCAAAAGCCATGAGCAGAGGGACATTCATCATCTTTACAAATAAGCCTGTCAAGATATAAAGAATTCAAGTGCAACCAATAAGATAAGCAGAACCTTCTGTGACTTAAAAGTTGAAATAATATAGATTTTATTCATTTTACTCTGGTCAGTTACAGAACATCATAAAACTGCAAACTAAAGTCATCCTGACCTGTTAATACAGTGAACATAAATGTGAACTAGTGTTTCTTATTGCTCACAAATTTATTTTGAGTTAACTAAAGGTGTGCTCTGAAATTGCTCTGAGAGGCAACCCTTGAAAATTTCTGAAAAGCAAATTTTGTGTTTGACAGCTGGACTTTCATCTGGATCAGCAAAATTAAAAAGGACACTGTTTGTTTTCATCAGAACATCACACAATGTTATCAACAGATGTTTGTTTATGTTGTTCTTCTTTCAGCAACTGTGGGGCAATTCTGCACTTTCTCAGCAGGACTCCAAAGCTACAAGATCCAGAGTGATTTTCTGAAGTATCACCTGAATATAGAAACTCCACTAAAATCCTTCATGTACTCGTTAGTTTCTTGTTAAATACATATGAATTAACACAAGTCATTAACAGAAGCCTGTATTGTTATGAAGCTTTTCAGTAGAGAAGTTAAAAACTGCAGAACTCTAAGAACCCTTACAGGACAAACTGTCCATCTCACTGACTTTCCAGCTATCCCGAAAACTTAGTAGTTAAACATTCATCCATACTTTCTTTTTTGCAATATTAACTAAATTTTTGTTAATCATTCACCAAGAATAAATTGTAAATCACTAATAGCTTTTAGTGGAAATATTAACCTTTGCAGATACTACTAAAATCAGATGGAAAATGTGTATCCCAGTAGGAATTCCAACATAAAGGATCAGCTTATTGCTAGTACTGGTTTCTTCTGTATACTGCAGAACAGGATTCATTAATACTGAGCCTTCACAGCACACTGATACAGTAACACTGATATAAAATTAAATACAGTGAAGTCTTATTAACATTATTTCTACTGCAAATCAGATACAGTGAAGAGTACAATTAACACTAACAAAAAAACCCAAACATCATCCTCTTCTGCATAATATTGGCATGTATTTGGGAAACACAAAAAGTCTGAAAATCAAGCTGGAGAATTCCTCTTGGTCTGACAAAAATTTAAAAAATAAGAAAGGCCAGGGAAAGCCATTCCTCAGCAATATATTCAACAAAGGTAAGAAAAGCTATACTAACTGCTAAAAGATATAAAATATACTAAGTGGTTTTTTGATACCACCATGTCTTCCACAAGATACTTGTGAGAATGTTGCATCACGAACCTTAGCTATGAAACAAGCTGTCTTTTCATAAAAATCGGGACCACCTTGACTGCTAGATTCAGATGGGATGTGAAATCCTACTGGTCCATTAATTCCCTAAATGTAGATGGTAAATACTGTCTTGGTGCACAATTTTGCCATTAGTCAGATGCATTCTCACCCTTTCCAAGCTGCTAAAATTCAAACTTCAGTAACGCACACACTGAGAATTCTGCACAAACAGTAAAGTTTCATGTAGCAAGGACAACACCCAGAGAGACCCAAATCTCTCCAACTAAATGTAAAATATGGGAATACAAACCTCTACAAATTTGAAACAATATGCTAAAAAGTTAGACTTGATGGTTACTTTCATGTCTTTAAGCAGACTGCAGTAACATCACCTCGTTCAGTACAGTTAGAGACGACTTTAATAAAAATATACAAGCAAACATCTGCAGTGTAGATGTCTGAATACCACAGAACTAAAGAAATAAATATATTCACCACATTAGGAACAGACACCTTACCTTTCTGGAAACACAAAACTTTGCTCAGCTGATGCTAATCACCCAATACACATGGCCAGACTATGGCTAGCTTTCCTCTTTCTAGCTGCATTTATACATGGTGTAATAGAACAGCATCTTCTACTTCATGAAATCAAAATTATTAGAACCACACCTCAAAAAAACCAGAAGACTCCTAACATGCTATTTTGATCTTTTTGGACGGTTACATTCTAGAGGATATATTAAGCAAACTTTTTTAAAATTATAAAACCCAGCAGAGCAGAAGCACTTACTAAACTTTTATAAGTGGTCTCAGATGATGTGACAGGGCAGCAAAAGTTGTGGTTTTTTGCACACAGGTAATAGTGTTTGCTCCCTTCTGCAAGCCTGAAGCACTTAAATACCAATTAATAAGCAGCTAAAAAAAACCCAACAACCCATAGACAGATAGATGTCCTGACAAATTTTTATCTATTACACTTCTGAATGCTGCTGACAACACAAAAAATAACAAACTGCTTGAAATTCAGAGATGTTGTAGAACTATTTAAAGAACACAAGAGGCATGTATCAGTCCATAATGAGTTTTGGAACTCAACTCTTTGGCTTGAGCAGAAAAAACTCTCTTTTTGAAGGTAAACAGGTTTGTATTGCATCCTAAACAGGGAGGTAAGAAAGGGACATTTACAGTCACTACTTTTAGGTCCACAAAACTCCCTTACATACTTTTTTGAGGATAGATAGTAAATCTGTTTTATCTCTCACACAGGCAACATGCAAGAAATAGCAGTTTCCGTATTTACAAGAGGAAATTATGTTAAACAATAAGGTAACTGATGTGCTCAAGAGCCCATGGAAATTCTAGCAACTCTGTCTAGTGTTTATGAGCTACTGGAAATAAAATGATACCAAGAATAATCCACTCTGTAGCCTCCTCCAAGAGGCAACATTCCTGGACAAGAGCTGAACTGAAAGGAAGTTCAAGAGAAGTGAATCCGGGTGAAGCTTTACTCCTGTACCTTATCCACATTCCAGACTTGGAATACAGCATGGCAAGGCTGATGAGATAACAGCTGTAGGTATGCAGTGACTTCAGAGCAGTCACTGAATACCTACAAACAACACAAAACACTTCCAAAAGCATTAACAAGAATATGCAACTTTGGAACTTTTCTGGTCGTCTGTGAGAGGCAGTAACATTAGCAGCACATCAGGTTTCTGATAGTTTAGTTTAACTTTAAAGTAGAAGCAGGACTTTGATACAGCCTGTGAAATCTAACAGTACTCACAGAAAAAAAAGAGCTTTCAAGTGTTCTATTAAAAGAAAAAAAAATCAGAACCTCACAGCCCATTTTAGGGCCAGCTACATGTGACAAATCACACAGAAAGGCCCCCATTCTTGCCTTGGAAAAAACTTATAAAGTTTTTTGGCAGAAAAAGTATCTAAGGTTATTCTTCACATCTCTATAAAGATAAGAAATAAAAATGCAAATGGTGTCCATTTTCTATATCAAGCCTCAGAAAATATTCTGAACTTTTAAAGGTTTGTGACCTATCATGACTGGAAACCACACAACAGCCCTGTATGTACAGCAAATTGAAACAGCCCTTATTCCTGAGCTGTTTAAGATGGGCATAAATGTTGAGTAAACAGTAGTTAGGTAGGTTTTGCTTTTTTTAATTAAAAAAACACACAAAAAAACCCAAAAAAACCAACCTTGAAACTGTTAAAAAAGGAAATTTAAAAGAAATAAGAAGATGAAAAGAAAAATCCTTCCTAATTTACATATTTTGGATTTCATTTATTCCTTCAGGAGTGAAAAATTAAGGCATTCTTCAAGTACTGCTTACACTATCAATCAAGCACTTTTGCACATGGTCAAATAGCTACTGAAACAATTTGTTCTTCACTTACTCCCCCCACCCCCTCCTCAAATAAACCAAACAATGGAAACTTAGAAGTCCAACTAAGAATATTTCTATTTGCTGTTCTTGGGGGACAGTGCGTTTTATTTATGAGATCACAACTGCTCTATATGAAAAGCAGTGCTCAGGATAATAATCTTTAAAACACAACTTGCTATTCTAAATTTAAAGACATTTCAGCTAAAAAGTAGGGACAAGAAGGTAAAATGTAAAAAATGCTATAGTGAAATTTTTGTCTTATATGAAAAAAGCCTACAAATAATTACAGGAAAGTAACACTTTATTATTGTGATTACTACAGAACTACTAGGAAATTAATGTGCATGCTGTTTATTAGTTTAACAAATGAAACAGTCACATATGTGCAATAAACCATTTGTGGCAGTTGTAGAGATGCTATTTCGGACATCTTAGTAGAAATGTATTTTTTTTTTTGTTTGTAACCAAGTGGGCTATGTAAGGTCCTTGATGGATGTGTTACTGGGAAGGACCCATGGCTAATGTGGTACCCAAACTTGTTGGCACTAAAAGAACACTTTAATACTTAGTGGGAATATAGCAGTTCTTAAAAAGAAAGAAAAAGAGCCAATAATGAAGAGAGGAGCCTTGAAAATAAAACTGAATAGAACACTGTGTGACTCTGCTGTTTCCCTCCTCCTATTCTAAAACAACACTCGAACTTAGGTCTGCTCTGAGGGCCAAGCAAACTCAGATCATTTGGGTAATCAATACAAAAAGCATTCCAGATATGCTTATTTAAACCATGCATCTCAAGAAGCAAGGACTAAGTACTTATACTACACTATAAACCAGTTAAAATAACTTTGCAGACCTAGAGAGGAGAAAAAACACGAATTGCCTTGAGAAGCCTTAAATGCCAAGTCATCATTTTGGTAGTGAGAACAGAATTATGAGACATTTTACTCTGTTTCAGAGTGGCTTTCAGTCCAGACTATCTTGGAGAGCTTTTCTGAAGGCTACTGTCCCGAAAGCTAAATAGACAAAGATTTCATTTGCACTGTCCTGAGCTGTGTTTGTCATCTGGGCAGCACGAGCATGAGCCTGCCTTTCTCCCAGGGACAGCCCGAACGCGGCACCGCTCACAGAGCCCGGAACACCCTCTGGCAGCTGCACTGGAAATCTGGGAACTGGTTAAAATCAGCAGCAGCACAAAATCCCTGCTCTCAAGCGCCCAACCACAAGTGCGAGCCTCCCTCATATAAGCCAACAGGACAAAGAAAATTCATCAAAAACATATCTGCAAAGCTGAAAAGAACTCAACAGCAACCCCCAAAATGTTCAAATTCGTATTTTTAAACAGAAAACGGATGACAGCCACCAAGAGACTGAAGAGCCCGGAGAGACACGGCCAACACACAGTTATTTCTTTCTGCTGGGCCCGATACCCTGTTATTGAACCACGCCGTGACACGCTGGAGGGAAAAGCGATCCCTCCCGGTTTCCCGGCGCTCCCCATGCCACCCACCGCCGGGAGAGCACAAAGAACTTTGCCAGCGCCGGGACCGCCGTGCAGGGGGGGCCCGGGGGCGGCCTGTGCCCGCCGGGAAAGGTTTGGGACCCCCGCCTGCACCCCCAAACCTCCGAGGACGGACCCCGGAGGCTCCGAGGATGGACCCCGTTACACCCCGGGTCCAGCTGCACCCGTATTTTCCTTGGATCGGTGCAGCGCAATCTCCGTGCGGGCCGCCGCGCCCCCCTCCCGCTCCCCCTGCCCGGACCCCGCTGCCGGCCCTGCCGCACACGCTCTGTCCCGCTCAGCCCCCTCCGCTCCCCCGGCACCCCTCCAGGCCCCGGCCCCGCTCCCCGGGAGCGTATCCCTGCCCCCGCCCCGCTCCGCCCCGGGCCCGCTGCCCACCCCGCCGCCCCCTCCCCACTCACAGGGTCCGGGGCTGCCCGTCGTCTTCCATGATGGTGGGCGAGCGCCGCTCTCCGCAGCCGCGCCCGGGGGCAGCGCCGGAGGGGGTCGGCGGCGCACGGAGGCGAAGGGAAGGTGAGGAGGGTGCGGGCGGCCCCGGCTCCCCTCGCTCCGCGTCGCCCCCGCGCCAGGTCCCGCGGCCGCAGATCCCGAGCGGGAGAGGGAAGCGGCACCACAAAATGGCGGCCGCCACCAGACGCTCAGGAAGCCGCGCTCTGCGCAGGCGCCGCCCCGCGCGCTCCCGGACCCGCTTCTCCTTCCCGGCCCCGCGGGGCGCGATGGGGATGGTAGGCACTGCCGGGAGCCGCGCGGCGGGACCCCGCAGCCTACTGGGAGTTGTAGTTCATACTGCCGCGCACAGAACGGCGGCACCGCAGGAAGAGAACTACAACTCCCGGCACGTCCGGTGGCAGCGGCGCCGCGGGGGCGCGCCCGGGCTGCCGCGATTGGCCGCCGTCAGCCCGGGAAGATTCGCTTCGTCCCGATCCCGATCCCCGTCCCGATCCCTGCCCTAATCCCAGCTCCAGCCTCGGGCCCAGCCCCGGCCTCACGGAGCGGGACGAAAGTGCCAAGGCTGCGCTGGAGCCTTGTCACCGTGTGCGGAGGACAAAGGCCGCGACCCGCTGTGCCCGGGGCTCGTCCCGGCCGTTCCCAGGGCCTGCGCCGGGCGGGAGCGGCTGGGTTACTCTGGCGTGTGGCACTGCCGGCAGCGTCAGGAGAATGGCCAGGCTGGATGGGGCTTGGAGCAAGCTGGCCTAGTGCGATCTGCCCCTGTGTGTGGCAGAGAGTTGGGAGCAGATGGTTTTTTTGAGGTTCCCTCCAGCCCAAACCACTCTGATGCCGTGATTCCCAAGAATTCTCATTTCGTTGCCGCATCCCTGTGTGTGTAGCAGGGATGTGCACAAGTATCAGTTCATTGGGGAGATTAAGAGGTGTGTGATGCTTAGGGAATCCACCGAGAGAAGGCAAGTTAGGAATTGTCAGAGGGGAAATGGATCAGGATAACTCTGCACAGGCAGAGGATGAGCATCCCCTCCTGCAGAATAATCATTGCACTCTCACTCTGGAAAAAAATCAGTTTGTACACGTCTTGAACATTCAAGTACTCTTAAATACCCCCTCCCCGCCTCTTCCAAAATAGTAATATCATAGAGAAAGCTGCTTATATAGTTATCAAACTTGATATTTTCATGCCTGCTGCTCTCACAGTAGTGTTTTCCTCTCTTTAATTTAAACATGCAAGACTGTTGCCAGGCACACATTTCTGGTAGAAGTTGTTCTAGCACATGGATAAAGAGAGAGGTGGCTTAAGTAACTCTTTAAGTTGTATTAAAACCACAAAAGTTTGAATATATAAGGAGTTCATGGGGTACTCTGAGCATGGATTTTGAATAGCCAGAGATCTGCAGGTAAGGAATCTCTGAGTCCAGCACAGATCAAAGACTTTTTTGTTTTTTTCACTTGTTTGGTCTACAGGCAGTAAATCCCAGGAATTCTCTGTGACATTTTCCAGTGCCTGCAGCTCCAGGAGATGATGCAGCAGGACTGGGGAGGTGCTGTGAGACAGAATGGTGTCGTGGCACCCAGTACTGAGCAGCATCAGTGTGTGCAGCACTGCCTAATGTCCCTGGCAATGTGCTTTTGTCTAATGCAGCAATAAAAAAAGAAATAAACTAAGGTTTGTTTCAGTTTCAGAAATACTCAAGGTCTCTGTAAAAAGTGGGTATATATTTAAATTTAGTTACAGCAACATCCAAAGAGTGAAGCCCTTTATAAAGCAACCATACACTTGGAGTCTTCTCCAAGTGTGTACTGAGAGTGAAGTTTTTCTACTGGGTTTAAGATTTGCAGAATTCAGAGTGTTGGGTAGTACTGATCCCAGGAGAAATTCTCTGGGAAAAAAAACTCTACTGTGCAACTGTGTTTTCCCATTAACAAGTACCTCTTCTGAGATTTGTTAATGGGGGGATCAGACCCAGCCACACGAGTTTAGGAAAAGGCAAAACCTGCTTGACCAACCTGATCTCCTTCCATGAGAGGGACACCCACCTGGAAGATGAGGAAAGGCTGTAGATGTGTTCATCTGGACTTTAGTAAAGAGTTTAACACCATTTCCCACAGCATCCTCCTGGAGAGTCTGGCTGTCCATGGCTTGGACAGGGGCTCTATTTGGTGGGTAAAAATCTGGCTGGACAGCTGAGCCCAGAGAGCTGCCCAGAGGCTACAACAACATAGCAATTTTCACTGAGTGTTGACTCTAGCAAAGGAGCTGTTTTGGACTTGCTTCTTGATTTATCTCTTTGTCAGAGCAGTTTATCTATTGGAAATTGTTAGTTTGCATACCTTATTCTTAATTCCAAGTCTGGCAGCTGTGCTATGGCAGTGAAATCTTGCAGAGATGGTTTGCTGACTGGTTTTCACCTCAGCTCTAAAATCAAAGCACTTTTAATATATTTTTTTTCCCTAGAGAACCCACATTTTACAGATTTATGAAGAAAATCAAGACACAAGAAAGGTTTGAGTTCTTAAATCATTTCCTCAGGATACTGTAGGTCAACCTGAGAGGTAGCACAAGCTGCCCTAGGAGGGCAATGTGGAATCAGGAATTATGAAATACAACCAGCCTAAACTTAAACCATGTCCTGAAAACATGCTTTCCACTCCTGACCTTGATTTCCTTTGTTATTTACTTTATATATTTATTCTTCCCAAAAAAACTAATGCTTCATCTAAATGGAATGTATTTAGTTTTACCTGACTTAGCTGGAAGGCTGACATTTACAAAGAGACATGGCTAACAGTCTGAGCTATCTGAATTTTGCAATACAGACACAGCCAAAGCTCTTCCCTCACAGCAAACACAGGTAGGAAACCAGACCTCGGTCAGGATGGGAGCTGAGCAAAGTAAGCTAATTAAATAATAATGCATAAGTAAACAGAAAAAGACTTGTCAAATAACTAAAACTACTAAAAATGAGAAAACATGAAGAAGGATCAGTTTTCTGCATCAAAATACTCTTATTTTGATATCAATTATCTTTTACTAAGAGGAGGAAATCTTACCTGTAAGTCAAAACCAGAAGAATAATTCCTCTTTTTTCATAGTTCATCAAGCCCATCAACTCTTCCAAAAATCTGGTTGTAATAACTGACAGCAACCAAAAAAAAACCAAAAAAACAAAAAACAAAAAGACAAGAAAAAGCAAATTTTATTACAGCTTTATGTTTCAGGGGAAAGCCCTTTTTCCTAAGATTTCACCTAATTCCTCTGAGCTGAAAGTTTCTCATGTGGAAGCATAACTTAATCAGGAAGCATCTAGAGCCTTTACACATGGAAAGGTCATTCCACCAAAAATAAACATAAAGACGCTGCCAGTCTACTGGAAGTTTAGTTCAAATGCCATCCAGAATTTGTCATCTGTCAGCTTCCTTGTTTGCAGCAAGAAAAGACACGTGTCTTCTGAAATACAAGAAAACTTTCTGTCATGTCACACTGCTCCTATTTGACCATAGTCTGAACTCTGAAAGAGCATTGGATGGGATCCCAGAGAGCCAACAGCAGCAAAATGTGTCTGGGAAAATCAGGGAGTTAAATGCACAAACAAACTGCTGCAGTGTTGCTTTCCCAAGGTTCACAAAAAGGAACTTTGAAGGCTGTACCACCTCTGTCTGCACTGGAGCTGCTTCAAAGAGCCAGAAACTTCACAGCATTTTTATTTCTGTTGTGAAACTGAAGAAAAATATTGCAAGAGAATGTGACTCCCTGGACATCTTAGCATGAGACATCTGCTTATCACAATTACCTCAAACTTGATTCTTGCAGCTCAGGAGCTTGTTATACCAAAACCATGAAGCAAAACTGTATAAGACATATCTTTGTTTGACTGTTCAGAGCCAAAAGAGATGTTATTCCAAACCTATTTATTTTAAAATGCATTTCTGTCCACTATGAATACTTCATAATCACTCAACACCTTTGTTTAATTATGCTAAATAATGATGAACAAGAACATTCTCATTGATTATATGTTAAAACATCATTTACTGACACAAAACCGCACCAAATTATGAATGCACAGCCTTGCACAACCTCTTACAAAGATTTTGTTTCTAAGACTTTAGCCCTGGAACAAGCAAAAAGGGGAACCATGTGCACAGATAAATATGTACTGTAAAAAAACAGGGTGGGGATTCTGTGCAAAAGTCACTAGTGAGGCTGTAAGGCTGCAACCTGAAATTCTCTTTGTGTATTTTCTTTCGGGAAACTTCTGGCTCTATTTGTGTTAGAGAGGAAAGAAAGTGATGTAGGATATAGTTGTCTAGACGCTATTAGATCACAGCATCCCACACTGTGTGTTCAGTACAAGGGCTCAGTCATGCAAGATCCTTTCTTTTAATCTGTTTTTTGCTCTGCTGAGTCTTGCTGCCTGCTTGATATTGCTGCAGACTGTTCATTTCCCTCTCCTGCAAGTTCTTCCTGGATGTTCACACTTGGTATTGCTCCCAGTGAAGATGTGGAGCTAAAAACCCGTGGTGAAACAGAGAACTTCAGTCCCAGAACTGTTCTGCTCCTGTTGATTAAATCAGCGGAGGGTGAAGGCTTAAAACAGAATTTGCAAAGTAAAAATTTGCACCTAATGCAGGATGTAATTCAGGAAACACAGATATGAAGCCAGTAAAATTCTCAGACAAAAGACAAAAAGCCCACATGCAGTGATCTTGTGGTACAGAGTTGAACTGGGCTGCAAGAAATAAAAGTTAAAGGCTCTGATGTGGATAAGAGCCACAAGACTTGAACCACAATCCAGTGCCTGCCCCAAGCATGGGATTATTCTGGGGTGATATTTTAATTTCTCTACACAAAGGCAAAAAAAAAAAAAAAAAAAGAAAGATTTTTGCTTCTCAGTGAAGATCAGCAACAATTATGAAATCTCCAAAGGTTTTTTTGTGGGATAGAAGAAGAAACCAGGGCAGCACTCTGCTGCTTCCCAAACTGCTCTGGCTCTCTCACCTTGCCAAGGCAGACTATTTTGGCAACTCAGGATGTGCTGAAGAGTGGAAGTGATCTGCTCCAGTTAACTGCCAGGCCACATTCCCAGCACCAGGGAACACAAGGAGGGTTGTGCTGTCCCAAAGTTTAGCAAGGATCTTTCCATGCCAGGATAACCCTCTGGAAATCAGATCCACTATTTTTGTGTTTTGCACCATCTGTATTTTTTTTTTTCCCTAATAGAGTTGATATTTAAACCACAGAATAGATGATGTTCAGCCAAAAAAGAAAATAAAAGAAAATATGCACTTTAGAAAGATAGGAGAAAATTTGCAATATGCACTTAGAAACAAAAATCTAGTTTTCCAGTGCCCTGGATTATTTAGAAATATAAACAGTGGGAAAGGAAAACAGCTTTGGTCTGGGTAAAATCAGCCAAAGATTGAAAAAAAATCCTTTTAGCTACTATAGGCAAAAATTGCAGTTCTGTAAAGGCAGATAAGCATCACCTAATCTTCTGTTTCAGAAAATTGATTAAATTTGGAAAGTATTTCCCTACAGCTGCTCTGAACTCCAGGATTTATGCATTATCCAGGTTTGTCTTCCTCTGAATCTCTGGAGATGCAGTCGTGACTCAGCCCCTGGAGCAGAAGTGGAGTCCCCAGGTTCCTGCCCCTCTGCCCTATCAGGTGACCCTGGAGCAAGGATGGCAGAAGATAAAATGTGATCAGGAGCTGCAGATTACAGTTTTCAGTTCAGAGCCATCCAACCCAACAAAAACCACCCCTGAACACCAGTCAGAGCCACTGCTAGAGACAGAATTTTTACTCAACTTTGTTAGCAAGGAAATTAGAGGAAAATTATTATAATAAATACTTTTATAAACGCCTCCTCTGGCTGTTATTTTGTTTTTATCAGGAGTATGAAGACTAAGATTTTCCATTTGGATTTCTTTACTGCTGAAGACTATTAAGATTCACCATGGCAAAACTCACTTTTGCATGAGGATACCTGCAAGCGTGGTTTTGTTTATAACTCCATCTCCTGAAGGTTATTGTGCAAGTGAAGATTTGTGCTGACTTCTTGGCTGGTTCAAATTTCAGCAGAGACACATTGATACTCCCCATTAAATGAATGTGCGGGTTCTGTGCTACCAAAGAGTTTTCAGGTTTCAGTTTTAGTTTTTAGTTTTTCTGACTTGTTTGCAGCATTGAGTGGATGTGTAAATGCCTCCATGGATCAGATAACTGATCCACTGAGGAGTAACACTGTCCAGAAAGCCTCCTCTCACATCTGCCCATCCTGCTGATCCAGCTGTCCTCTATGATGGATTTCCTAGGAAGGCAAACAGTAATTATGGCACTGCAGCTGTGGGATATCTTTGGAGGGGACCTGGGGTGAGAGCTCAGCAGGCAACAGCTCCAGGAGAAAGGAGAGGAGGGACTAGTGCTTCTTCCAACCCTTGTCAACTGCCCTTATCAGCGAGCCAGCCTTGAGCAGCCAATTTCACTCCTAAGAAGTGGAGGGGTTGCATTCCTGGCACGGACCCAAAGAGCTCTTTGTATGGCTAGGAAATGCTAGCACTTCCAAAGCTGAATTCCCAGGCAGACGCTGCTCCAAGGAGAGCCAGAAGGAGCAGAGACTAAAGGACATGCTTTTATTTCTTTCTTTTCAGTCTCTTGCCTCCTTTGAGACTCCACTGTGCCAGGGAGAGAGCCAGAGATGCTATCAGCTCTGCATCTGCTTCTTCGATTCAAGGGAATAGAAATATTTGGAAGGGATGATTAGGGACAGAGCACTGATATAATTAAATCAGCTGCAGTACCCACAGAAACTGGAGAAATACTTCTGCCTCCACATGTACCACATTCTGCTCATAAAAGGATCGATTTACTCATGAAAGAGAGTTTTTAAACTCCCTTTTCAGTTGTTTTTTCCAAACTCTGTACTGTGTCTGCTATTGGGCACCCTCAGGTCTGGAAATTATTCTGTTTTGGACCAAGATTTGCCAGTAAACTTCGGAAAAATAACCCTGACGTTCCAAAGCACACTTGGACTGGCAGCCCGGAGTACAGCAGGGCAGATTATCCACTAGGTGGGAGCCTCTCAATTCTAATGGGTTCTGGCCACTGTGGCAATTAAAGCACCGGCTCAGATTGACTCTCCTTCATCCTCCTGATTTCTAAGGAAGACAAAGTTCTGCTCTCTGGGTAGGCCCAGACACTCCTAAACCAAAGATCTGCCTCCTTAGCCTTCTGTCTGACCGACACTGGGAGAACAGCAGCCAGTAAATGCCTATTTTGGAAACATTAATTTACCTTACATATGCCACTCATGACATATTAAGAGAGTGAGTAGCTCTAAACATTCAATTTGCCTTCTGCTGCCTACGTTTGGAATTGAATTTTGCTTTTGCTGCATACAGTCACAGAAATTAAAGCTGGTTTTGCTGTGTTTACAGCCAGATTTGCTCCCTGATTTACGACAAATTGCATATCAGGTGGAAATAAAAAACTAAAAGAAAGTAAAAATTGTGCTGGAATCAGCTCCTGCAATCTCTTTCAAAAAATCTGAAAATTTGAAATCTGAGTACGTGCTTCGTGAATGCCCAGCTTTAGTGTAGTTGCAGTGTGATTGCAATATGCACATTTAAAAAGCTTTTCTCCATTTAAACAGTACAATTAGCCCTCTAATTTCTTATTAATATTTTGAATTTTCTATTTAATTTTTCTATTAAAGTTTTTTGGAAATATATTTATCTATCAAATGACTTGCCAGTTACTGTGACTCCAATAAGCAGATGGCATGATCAAGCTCTAAGAGCCAAGCAATGTCTGCACCGTGCAGCAGTCAGAGTGAGATCAGACCATTTGTGCATGGCTTCATCCACCTACTTCTGCTTTCCACCATCAGTTACTGAATTGTGCACCAAACACTGGAAATCAAGTCTGAAGTGGTCTGTAGCATAAGTGGCAGATTAGTACAAGATTATCAATCACTTTGCATTCTTTAGTTTTCTTAAAAGCAGGTCCAAATTTTATCAGTGGCCCAACAAACAGCTCCATGATTCTGAATAAACCATGAAGCCAAACATCTGCACACCTCTAGTTATTGCAATTCATAGGTTTTAGCTGAAATGGTTTGTACATTCAGAGCAGGATATTCAAAACAGAATCAGTGGAGACCTGGGCTATTCAGTGATACTCTGGATGAAACATCAAGTGATGGAAATCATGCAGGTCAAATTCATCACGTCTCTCAAACGTGACGATTGAGAAACTCTGTGTTTGTTGCATTTATTAAGAGTGTTCATATGACTCAGATGTATCCAGCAGAGAACTTGGACTGGAGCCTGCTTCGGAGCACAGCACTCGGCACGTGCCAGGCACGTCGCTCAGCCAGGCTCATCAGTGACAGCTCTCTGCAATACCTGATCCAGAACAAACATTTGAACTCCTGGTCCTGGTTAACAGAGCCTTTTCTGTTCAGGTGACCTGTGAAAGTGCTGCAGGTACTCAGGAGGTGGAAAACCAATTTAGATCTCACTGCAGGACTCTTGTTGTTTCCTGACACACCAGAGATATCCGCTTGATTAATACAGTGAATAACAATTCTATTACAACAGTGCTGAGCTAGAGCAGCTGTGCAGCTGGGAGGGAGCTCTCTGCAGCCCATGTTCAAGTCAAAGAAGCATGGAAGACCCTGCAGAGTGTGTCAGCTCTGGGTAACTACAATTACACCGTTTTTAATTGTAGTGGAACACCCTGGAGCAAATGTTTAGCCTGGTACTCCTGGGTGTGTGAAGCACTGTGCAGATAGGAACATGGACAAGTCAGGAGTGCTGTGTTTGCACTTTCATGAAGAACACAAAAAGTAGAAAATGCTTGAGTGTTTTGCCTTCTGAAATAGAACATATAGACCTTGAGCCTGGAGTCTCATCTGAGATTAGCCAGACACTAAAGAGACTCACTTACCTTAATAACAGATTTTCCTGAAGCCAAGAGTTTTGCTTGGCAGTATTGCCTACACAAACATTTTCATAAATCATTCTGATCTGAAGGATGGCTAATGACAATATGAACTAGAAGCTACATTGCCTCAGGGTCTCAGCTATGGCCCAGTGACACCTCAGCACCAGAGAGCAAGCAGTGAATCCCTGTACAGATATCCTGTGTAACCTGCCTCACTGGCAGTGCTTTCACCTGCACAGGAAACCAGGCTAAATCCTACCTGTCAGGAAAGGCAATTTAATTAACAGAAAAAACATGATGTCTTGCCAACTAAATTCAATCACTAAAAGGCTTTTCCTTGTCAGTCCAGACTGTTCTCTTTCCAGCTGGATGCTTGTCCACCCTGCAGCAGCTCAAGTGAATCTTGAATCACTAGCCCATGATAATTTCTGTGAAATGCAGCCCCCTCTGTTTCTTAGCAGGGTACGCCCCCACAAAAATGTCTAACTTAAGTTAGATATGCCTTTGAAATTTCCTTTCATTAATTTTTTCACCTACTTGCTGACCTTTTTCGTTAGCTCTGATGAGTACACGGTTGGCTGCCAGCTCCAGCAAAATCAAAGAACCCCCCCATTCTTCATGCCTTTGTTTACATTCTCTCAGCTACAAACCCCATCTGTATCACTTCCTCAACTTACAAGAGTAATTTTCCTGCAGGACCTTTGTAACATCTGTGTCCCCTGTGTCTGAATCAGCTGCTTTTGTTGATTTGGAAGAGACTCTGGCATATGCTACAGGGAACATATGGTCTAAGTGTGCCTTTCTGTTGCAAAACTGAGAGTGAAATTCCTCTGCAGACTGGAAGCAGAATAAATGGCTGATATTATGCCTTTTGAGGCTACTGCTGACATTGGTGGGGCTGAGCAGAAGTTTTATACCAGAGATCACGAGAGGCAGCAGAGGTAGGAGACATGGCCAGGGACGGGCACTGCAGCTCAGGACTGATGTGAGATGAGCGAAGTTTGGGATTTGTTGCTTAGAAAACAGGTGAGTCAGAAAGGGTGATAGCAATAGAGACATCTGCAAGTACATGCTCTGGGGAAAATAAAAATTAATTTATAATATTTAGGAGTCAAAAGCACACAACAGAGGGGACAGAAAAATGGCTCTGTGATGGAGCAGCGTGGTTCTGACGGCAAGAGACACAGGATGGAAGAGCTGCAGGAATGAAGGAGCAAGTGTCAGCAGTTATTTGGTTTGTCTGTGTGACAAACAAAACCCCCTGTCAAAAGATGAATGTCCATCAGTGTCAAGCAGTATCAGGAGATCTTTGATCCTGCCTTGAGCTAGGAGGAGATCCTGGCTGTGCTCAGGAGTGTGAAGAGGCAGAGGTCCTTTTGAAAGAAGAGATACTTCAGTAAATAAGCATCTTCCTCCGAGGGATTCATGCTTTGAATTCCTCTAAGCAAATAGCTTTGCAGAAGGTAACTTCTGCGTTTGAGGGACTCTGTGCATTCACTCTTCTACTCAGAGTAACTATCAACAGGCATCTGTGCCTGCTCCTGTGACTGTCAGATGACTACAAGTGGTGTAATTGTGAAGCACAGCTACCTCAAACCAAACCCACTGAGTGCAGGACGTGCTGATAGTGCGCCCATGAGAAAGCCACTGTTCTAAACCTCACAGACAGCCTCTGCCTTCGGGGGGATTTCTAAGTGAATCTGAGGACTGAGACACGCATTTGCAAAGCGCCGAGAAAGTTCAAGCCAGCTGAATCCAAAGAACAACGCCTGTCCGCACCCTCACTTGAGAAGCATTATTTTTGCTGTTTATCAGCCCTAAGCTGGAATGATCGGTCACGGAGCAGGGAGTTCTGGGGAGGAGCTCTGATCGCTCTCCGCACGGGGCAGCGGCCCGGAGTCGCCTTGCGAGAGCGCCGGAGAGCTGCGGGCTCCGCCAGGACGGGCTCGGGGTGCGCCAGGGACCGGCGGGGGCAGGAGGGCAGCTCGGGCTGCTACGTTCAGCCTCGGTGCCCGTGGAGCAGCCCCGCCCGCCCTGCACGCCGTCCCGCGGCTCCCGGGGCGTTCCCAGCGAGCCCTTCCCGGTACCCGGGGGTCTGCCGAGCCGCGCTGGACACAGCCAGAAGTTTCCAGCCCGCGGCTCCTTCGCCGTCCCCCGCCCTCCTCCTCCTCCTCGGCGTCCCGCCCCTCGTCCCTCCCCCGCCGCCGCCCCCCTCGCCGCCGTTTCCAGACAGTTCCAGCCCCGCGCCCCCGCCCCCCGGCCCGCGGCGGATAAAGCGGCCGGCGCGGCCCCCCCGCGCCTGCCCCGCCATGAGCGCCGCCGCGCAGAGCCCGCCGCCGCCGCAGATGGAGGGCAGCGCAGAGCCGCTGCCCCCCGGCTGGGAGATCAAGATCGACCCGCAGACCGGCTGGCCCTTCTTCGTGGATCACAACAGCCGCACCACGACCTGGAGCGACCCGCGCCTGCGGGCAGCGCCGCAGGTAGGGCGGGCGGGGGTGCCCGGGCCGGCTGTCCCGGCGGGGCGAGGGGGGTCGGGGGCCGCGCTCCCCCCGCGCGTGGCGATGCGGTGAGGGCAGGAGCTGCCTTTTGTCTCTGACGCACTGCGGTCCCTTTTTTGTGCATTCAATCATTTGATACCTCGGCCCTGTAATGTTTATTTAAAGTTGGTTAAGTCCGCCCGGCCTGCCAGGGGAGAGTCGAACCTGATTTATTTTTCAGCCGAGAGCTGCCCGGAGGTTGGGTGACTTTAAAAAACGAGAGATCCGGCTCGGACTCCGACTTCTTTTTTCTTTCCCCGTTTTCTTTTCCACGGTCCCAAACTCTGGCGGCAGCAGCCGCTCCGGTTTTGTTGGGAAGCGCGCTCGGGGAAAAGGCGCATCTCAGCCCAAATATGTCCATGGAAGGAGAGGCGCTGAGGGGAGAGCGGCCGGGGCTCGGCCGCGGCCCTGGGAATGACCCTTTCGGGTCAGCCTCTCCGGCTTTTGGGGAATACAGCTCGCTCCTCGGGGCTCTGCAGCCCTCTGACCCCGCAGCGAGGCGGCTGTGGGCAGAAAGTGCTGGAAACTTGAGCCAAGTGGGATTTGCCGGGTGGGAAAGCAATTCCCCGGGGTCTCGGCGCGCTTCTCTGCGCGGAGCATCGCGTAACCCCGGGCACGCCGGGCTGCCCCGCGCTCCCCGGGTGTCCTTCCCGGCCGGGGGCTCGGGCATGTCCCGGGCACGGAGCTCCGCGGGGCTGGACTGGAGCCCGGGGCCGGCGGCAGCCGGGGAGGGGCCGCGCCGGGGAGCGGCGGGCGCGGAGCCGGGGAGCCCTGGCGAGCCGGGGGACAGCGGGCACAGAGCCCTGGTGAGCCGGGACACGGAACCGGGGAGCCCTGGCGAGCCGGGGGACAGCAGGCACAGAGCCCTGGTGAGCCGGGACACGGAACCGGGGAGCCCTGGCGAGCCGGGGGACAGCAGGCACAGAGCCCTGGTGAGCCGGGACACGGAGCCGGGGGACAGCAGGCACAGAGCCCTGGCGAGCCGGGGGACAGCAGGCACAGACCCCTGGCGAGCCGGGGGACAGCGGGCACAGAGCCCTGGTGAGCCGGGACACGGAGCCGGGGGACAGCAGTCACATATCCGGGCAGCCCTGGTGAGCCGGGGGACAGCAGGCACAGAGCCCTGGTGAGCCGGGGGAGAGCAGGCACAGAGCCCTGGTGAGCCGGGACACGGAACAGGGGGACAGCAGTCACATATCCGGGCAGCCCTGGCCAGCCGGGGGACAGCAGGGTCGGGGCTGCGGGGTCTCGCAGCAGCGGGGAAGGAGCCGCTGGTTGCGGGATGCGGCCGCACCGGCTCTCTGTTGGAAGTGTTTCCTTACCTTATGTACAACGTGAGGAGCGAAGCGCTCAAGAATCTTTAATTATTTTATGAACTTACCGTTTCTTAAAATAGTAATTGCCCGGTTTGCGAGCGCAGACCGCGACTGAAAGCTCGGTGTGAGAGCAACTGGCCTTGGAAAGGAAGGGACGTACTTCTCCGGCATAAATTAACCCCCTTTGCAGCTCTTTAAGTGCTAGATCGTTTGCTCTGTAAATAAATTCTAGCAATAACACACAGAAGTCTTAGAAAAATGTAGTTTGATAATAAGAATATTAAGACTTACAGAGGAAAAAGTGTTTTCTCTCCTTTTTGGAGGCACCTGCTAACCCTGGCTGTTACGGTAGTAAAAATAAAAATAGTGTGGTTTTTATAACCATGGAATGTACTTGAGAAGAAAAGTGTGCTGTTTACTCGAAGGCTTTTGTTCCAGGAATACCACTTGAGATTAACCCATTTAACAGAACAGTCAGATTCAAGCTGCTTTCAATAATTGTGTGAAGAGAGTTGGAAGCTGTCTGATGGATCAGCCCTCTGCTTGAGTGTGTGCCTGAAACAAAACAAATTTTCACCCGATCTCGTGTGAAATCTGTGCTGATGGAAAGTGCCTCTGTGCCTCTTCTGCCAATTGCAAGGGCTGTCACAGGTACAAAAAGCTGCATCTGCTTTTGAACAGCTTTTGTGGGATATGCTCTTTTCCAAACAGGAAAATTTGTTATTCCTGGCTGTAAGCAGGAAATTTGTGCTTTGGGTTTGTTCACTGGGAGACAGAGAAATGCCTCTAGAGATGAACTGTTGATTTTTGGGAGTTGTAGCTAAAAAAGTCCTCCAAGTGATGGTGGTAGAAGTTGTGTGTAACTGCTCTCACAGAGCCATTTATCAGAGTATCGAGTTAAATGTGTCTGCTGGAATTTGTGGACAGCTGCTGAAATCATTAGTTTGTTGAGTACCACTTTATTTCACAAGGACAGGTATTATTTAGCAGAAGAATCAGGCCCAAGGAAAATATGTCTTTTCCTAAATATTCCCTTATCTAGGCAATGCCGAGGAAGGCAAATTACCCACGGACATTGAATTTCAAATTGAGCAAGGATTTTTGAAGACACCAGACTTCTGTTAATACTTAAATGGGTAGGAAGGGCATAACCACAGATGAAAGCAAAAGAAGAGATTGGATGGGGCGAGCTTTCTGATTTTCTTCATTCTCAGTCTCACTCAAATGAGAGCTTGGGGCTTTTAAAAGTGATCTGAGAATCACAAAAGCTGACTGCATGTGCCAGACTTCATGCACCTTTTCAAGGATGATTATACAAAGATGAAATTTGAGATGACTCCATTACCGCATTGCTTTCACTGAAATCTGATGGTGAAATTAGCAATTTTTTTTACTGCCTTTGAGGTGGTCTTGCACTCTATCCACCAATATTCTGTCTGTGAGTGTTTGTTCCCTTTTCTGAAGAGATTAGGCAATGAAATGAGGAATTACACTGTAAGTGGACAATGACTGGAGCACAGATCTAGGGCTAAGTGAGCTTTTCCAGCTAGGTGAGAATACAGTAGAGACAGTGTCATAATAAAGTCCTGTTGTTCCCAAGTGCTTGATCTTGGTCTTCTCACTTACTCTAGGCTTAACATCAGTAGCCATGCTGACTGCAGTAATCTGTGCCAGACGCATAATCAGGTAAAAGTTGAAGTGGCTCTTCTGAAATTTTAACCCATGACAAAGCCATTTTAAAGCAACAAAACCAGACCTTGGTTTTGCATTTAACTCTGTATTTTAGGTGCATTCATGAATTCTCATGGCTCCTCTGTTATTTCCTCATTCATTCTGGCCTTTTTTTATTTTTACCCACATGAAGAATGGGTGTTCTTCTACTGCATGTTTGCTTCTGTTATGTGTAAGAAATCACTGCAGCATAAGGATGGATTTGGGAGCCCTTCTTGAAAAAGAGGAAAAAAAAAAATCTCATTTTGTTTCAGTGAGAAGTAAGGGATGACTTTGCAAATAACAGGAAAATATATATCAATGAAGCTTCTTAGTAGCCTAATAATTTTCTTTCAAGGATCTAATTAGTTAACAGTGAGACATGTAAGGAGTAAGATATAATCAATACTGTGAAGATGTATATACATCTAGTAAAAATGTGTTTACTAGCAGTGTCACTCTTCCTTTTTTTTTAGTAGAATTACTCATTTCCTATGCTTGTTTGTTGTAGTTACTTTTTGTGCTAACTTAGGGTATCACAGATCTGCAAACTTCCTGCAGGATTGTCTTATAACATTAAATTATTAACTTGGTGTTCCCCAAAGTGTCAATAAAAATAGATTGCATTTAAAGAAGAAAACAAAGAAGGTTTGTATAGGTATTTATCGATGCCCCTTCTATGTGTTGTTTCCACATGCAGTAAATCCCCTGGGAAATAATGCAGCTAAAAATAAACTAAAGGAATGGACTCTGCTGAGCTTCACTACAAATATTGAAGGGATCAATAGCTCACTGGTGCCTTGGGTTTGAGATAAAAGCTGCAGCAGCCAGGCACGAGTCAGGGAGCAGCCATAAAAGTGATCTATGATAAGTATTGGCTGCAGCAATGACTGCACAGGCCTAAACAAAGGAAGAAGAAGCCATCTCACCCTGCTGCTGATGCTTCATTGGGGAACAACTGACTACACCTAATTTTCCATCCTCTCCCTTCATGGCTGTTGCATCTCTTTTCTCTCTGCTTCCCCAAATAAGTCTGAAGTCACTCAATTCGCATCTCTTTAGCAGTGGGCTTATTTTTGAGCACTGACTTCTCATGGTCAAGTTGACTGAAAAATCCTTGGTAGAACAGCCTCTCTGAAGCTGTATCTCTCCAAGTGGTTCCCTTCAGGGGAGGGGAATGTGAGGTCAGCTTAGTAACAATTAAGGTCTCTTCCACCTGCAGTGTTTTTACATTCCTAATGCTGATGAGCATTCTGTCAGGCTAATAAGTTAGTTACTGGATTAAAAAAGCACTGCACAGAAAAGACTTAATAGGTAGGAGTGGTAAAGTTGTCAGTAGGGGATTTTTTGGAGGGTTGTGTCCTGGCCTTGCCCAGACTCCCTGCAGCTGCTTGGTGCAGTTATTTAAAGCCCCCTCAGCAGAACATGGTGAGCAGGGAGTTAACTAATGGACATATCAATTAACCTGAAAACAAGGGGTGGATCTAATCAGAAATAAGAGACAGGAACACAAAGAAATGATAGGAGTTAATGCAAGAGGAAAAGCTGAGAAGGTGTTGCAGGGTTCTGTGTAACTCCTGGCACCGTGTGCCTCTTATCTAAAGGACAAAGGAAGAATACCTGTGCCAGGTGGCAGCACTCTTACCTAGGAACTGTATTTTTAACACTTGTATGCACAGGCAGAACTTTTCCATGACTATGTGGCAAAAATAGAATTGTTCCCACTTGAGCCATGATAAGGCAGGTAACAATCCAATATGCTTTGGGGTGTGAAGGCAGTGTCACTCTGTAGGTAAACTGTGGTCTCCCTTCATGTCAAGGTAAATGTAAATGAGAAGAAATGGCTCGTTCACACAGATCACGTTACTTAGTTACAGGCAAAAGGAAAAAACCTTAAATATGTTGTAGAAGCTGTTGGTTTGATTATTTTTATTTTATAATTTTCCTTCTTGATTTTACAGACAGGAAAGTCAGGCATGGGGTGAGGAAGAGACTTGTCTGACATCACCCAGTAGGTCAGGTAGCACAAAAGTGTGTTTTTTATGGCTGATGGCAAAGCCTTATTATTAATAAATGGGGTGCTAGGTAGCAAGTGCTTTTACAGTGTTGGAAAATTGTTCTTTAAGGAAGTGAAGTCAAAAAACTTGCATATAAAATGAAATTTTAGATGAAAATACGGAGCCTGACTATAAACTGAAATTCACAGCCCACTCTTCAACCATTATCTGCTTATTCTCCTTATTTTAATGGGGCAATAAAAACAATACTTTAATTGTTTTGCTAATTTTTGAGGCTTGTGCTTTCTGATGTATTTCAGATTCCTGGGTCATAACTAATAGGAAAGCAACAGTTTGACCACCTGCTTCTTGGGTAATGATGCAGCAAACAGAAATAACTGAATAAAGTGTCATTCTCAGCACCCTTGACAAGGATATTTCTGTTAGTGCTCTAAAGGGCTTTTCTCTAACTCCATCCACTAAAGCTGGTGGGGTGGGTGGTGATCCCAGCTCTCCTAAGAGCACTCTGCTCCTCGGAGCAGTCATTGTTTCTTTCTCAGACATGTTCAGTTTGGCCCATCAGGTGCTTTCTGTGCCAACTTCCACTCACGGGCACACAGGGCAGGTGTTGTCATGTCTGCACCAAGGCATTTTAGCTGAAGAAAGAATCCTCCTAATGATTAAAGGAGGACAGGTTTTGTTCCTGGAACAAGATTGATCTGCAAGATAGCAAACATATTTGCTCCAATAAGGCTCTTCCTTTTCTTTTCCTTTCTGAAAAGCTTAGGATTAGTTTTCTCCTTCAGTTTTTAATCGTATTTATTTCTAATGGCATCAGTTAGAGTGAATGTTAATGTAAATACCTGTATAATACAATTTGATAATTACAAGAGAGAACAAAAGGCCTGTTTGCCTTGTGTATGTGCATGTTGGGAAATAAAACTCAGCATTCAGCAAGTAGAACATCAAAAGCAGCTTGGCCTGTAATTGGGTTACATGATGCGACTGACACGAAGTTCTACTGAGACAGCTCATGCAACTAAGCTTATTCATGCTTTCCTTCAGTCATTAGCTAATGATATCTTGCTCAAATGTCTATGTGCTCAGTCTATATATTTAAGCACAAATTGTGAGCAGAAGGGTGAGAATGCAAATGTCTGCAGCTGCTGAGGCAGGGCTGTAAGAAGTTCAGAGTCAGCACTGAGAGTAAATCACTGAGTACTTTCCAACTTGTGTAGTTCTCTGGGAAGTGTTAGTAAAACCCAGCTCGTGCTGATGTTGTGCTGTTACTGTGTTCAAACACACAGCACAGGTGAGGAACTTCGGAGAAATACTTGGGATATGTTGATTTCTATTGGTAGCAAAGGTAGTGTAGCACTTTTGTAGTTTATGCAGCAGAGAAGAAAAGGTCTGGCAAATAGTAAAGTAGAAGTGGAATCTAATTCCAATGGTTAAAATTTGCCTTTCTATGACAAAAAAAAAATTGGTATTTTCTTTAATAAATAGAATAGTTACTTCATTCTTAATTTGAATACTAGGTACCACTGGCTTTTTTGGTTATTAATGGCAGTTTCTGATAAAATATGGGTTTGAGCAAGTTTGTGAACAAAACTTGGTTGTTATGTCACTCATTTTGGCTATATTGCTGTATGTGATTGTGGAAGAACAGAATAATGCTATTCCCTTCTTCCTAAATATATAGTATTTGGGCTTAAAGTTGTGAAAGGTGTGCTCTCAAGTAAGATTTTGTCAGGTACTGATATTTTCTCAGTCATTTGAGCAACCAGAATAATTGTTTGCATGGTAGTCTATAGCAGCAGCTTACAAGTTCAGAATGACAGGAGTTAGTGGACCATCTATTTGCATACAGAAAAATTGTTTAATCTCTTGGCAGTGTTGGTAAATTTTGTTTTCCCCTTGCTAGGTAATATTTACAAAGCAGGTACAATTTAAATACTTGCACTGCTGCTCTGCAAGAGCCACAGGGGTGCTGCCTGTGTGAATAACATGTGTTTTAGAGACTGAATTGACTGTACTGCAAATAATGTCTGTGCAGGTTAAGAGAAATGCAAGAGTGCAATGGCAGCAAAGGAGGCTTTTAAACTTTATTCTGTAGACCATTTTAATATTTGAAGAATGACAAATGTATTATTTAAGGAGTCTCAAAAGGGAGATTCTGAACTTGATAAAACTATTCAAGTCACTTAACATGAATACAGAATATTTTGACAAATTTAATTTGAATGGTAGAGCTGTCTGAAAAACTGCAATGGCAATGTGCTGGCATCAGCAGTGACTGTATTTGCAGGTTTCTGTGTTTGAGTCTGAAATAACACTTGAGCAGACTTGGGGCACACTAGGAGTTATCCATTCTCCACTCCAGATAGTGCAGCTGTACAGGGAATCCTGGTGCAAGGTTGTGCTTTTGCTGTTGCTTTTTTCATTCCAGTGGCTCGTGGCTTCAGAACTCACTTAAAATGGGAGCAAGCTGAAGATTTTACTGTTGGTCCTGACAGTGCCCTTCCCACGGGAAGCCAGCAGTAGGATGTGGGGATATGAAGTGTTTTTTCCAGTTGCACAACTCATGCTGGCTGCACCTTTATTTATCCTGGTGATGGCCTCACAACAGAAACGCTTGTCCTGGTCTGGAGAGGTGTGAGTGCTGTCACTGCTCCTGAACAGAGCTTCAGGCACAGCTCCCTGAAGAACTGTCCCTCCTGCAGCTGGGCCAAGCCTCTCACTTGTCTGGATGTCATGACTTACCTCAGCACCTCCTGAAGTGATGGATTTGGGTTTGAGGTCCTGCAGGTATTTCAGGCTACCTGAAGTGTCGACTAGAACTGTTGTGAAAATTTCTGAGCTTTTCGAGACAGTTTTTGCATTTTTGTGCTCCCTCCTTCTGAGGGATGCTCTCTCTTCAAGGTAAATTGTGTGATCACAGCTGGGATTGCTGATAGTCGATCCTGTACTTACTGAAAATTAGTTGATACTCTGCTGCTTGTAGCTGCTCTGAATTTTAAGGCACTAATTGTTTCCAGAGAAGAGGGCAGGATAAATTTGCCTCTGTTTGTTTTAATGCAGAAACCTGAGTTGGGTTCCTATTTTTTTTGTACTTAAACCAGGAAGGATTATGGACTAGGACTTGCCATTCATTTCTTGGTCATTTCTCTTTGTGCAGATTGGAGTTAAATTTGAACTCTGGACTTTTTCTAGGTAACAAGTTTGTTAATGTAACAAGCAAGAACTGTGTGTGATAGAAGACAAAATAAAAAATGGCTACTTTTTGTTGTGCTGGCTGTGCTGTGGAATTAAAGCATTGGGAGGGAATCTGTGAATTTTTTAACTTAGTGTTAAGATGAGAGTTTTTCAGAGCTTGATTCCATTCCTACCCATTGCCACCATGTTCCCAGGCACACCTGAGCTTCTTCTGAAGTCTTCCAGAACCTGTTTGCCCAGGCTGGAAACACAGGCTCTCCTGTGCAAAACAGCTGCTTTGGCCAGAAGTTTGGAGACAGGGACTTTGGGATCTGCACACACTCACCAGATACAGACACAAACCACTGGCAGCATCTCCCTGAACCTGGGGCCTCCTTCCTGGTGTAATTCCCCAGTGATGGGAATTTCAGAATACCTGGATTGTCAAAGATTGTGATTGTACCACAGTGGGAAGAAAAGAAACAGGGAAGAAAGAATGTTAAAGATATGGTGATACAAACAGGCTAATGTGGCAACTGTTTGTAGAGTCAAGGATTAATTAAGGGTTGAAGGGGACAATGTAGATGAGGAAGTGCAATTGTGATGAGAGCACCTTTCCTAAACCTGATCTGTGCCTCGGAGCCACTGATGGTGGGAAAAACAAGGGCGCTGCATTTGTTCCTTTACCGAGGGCTGTTCCAGTATGACTGCACAGTTGAGGCCTCTGTGGTTAGATCTGACTACAGGGAAAAAAGCCTGTAACAAACAACCAGTTTGAAGTATTAACTTTCCACAGGAGCAGCACAAGCTGTCTGGAGATGTAAGAATACGTGAGAAATCATGAGAGTGTAGTCTATTAAAAAAAAAAAGAGAACAACAAAACAAAACCCCCCAAAGTATTGACAGAAGCTTTACTTCATTTACAAACTGGATGCTTTGAAAAAGCAGTTCAGCCTGATTTTTTGCTTTGGGTTTAGGCTGCCTCTTTTGTATTTCCTAGCACAGCTTAAGTTGCAGTGGCAGATTTCTCAGATTGCTGAGAAGGTTCAAAACAAGGGCAGCCTCACGGGTCTGAACATGAAGACAAGGAAAGGGAAAAATGCATGGCTGGGTTCTTTGTAGGGGATTCATGGAGGGTGGGGAGAGTGGGACACTGACCATGTTGAATGATTTATCATTGTGGGTTAGACCAGAAAACTTGGAGGTCTTATTCCCAAATGGAGCCATCAAAGACAATGCAGAGCCCAAAACAACTTTTCTCCCTTTGGGCAGTTCTGTACCCAGGTGGAGCAGAGCAGCTTTGGCTGACAACCTCCTCATGCCTGAGCACCTGTAGGAGCTGCTGGCCCACCCAGCTCCTAAACCCTTCCCAGCATTGACCCTTCCCTCAGAGCCGCTGGAAGTGAGGGAATCTCCTTTTTATAGCGGTGGGAGCCGTGGCTGCTCGGGTTTCTGCAGTGGGGACACAGCCGAGCAGCTGGTGCTCGCAGCATGCCCGGGCTCAGTGCAGCACCAAGGTGCTGCTTCCCGCTGGGAATCGTGGGCTCCCCTCCCAGCACAAGCTCTGACACACGCTCTGCCCCGGCACAGCCACGTTGTTGTCAGCTGAGCACACCTCAGATTTATTTTCCGGCAAATGCCGTTTGCTGACGTGATGGCGCGTCCCTCCGGATCCCGGCAGAGCTGTGGGGCCGGGGTTGTGCTGGTGGGAGGTGAAAGGGAGAGCGTTTGTTGGTGTGTGGGGTTCTGAAAGCCCCTGGACAGGCTGCATGGAGAAGAGGAATGTGGTTTCCTGGTAGGGTGAATTTAAAATGACTCATCTGTGGATCCTGGTGCAGACGTTGGCATGAGATCATCCTTGTTCTGCAGCTGGGAAAGCCAACTTCAGATTTCTTCTCTCTGCGAACTTTCTAGGCCTGGCTCTCCTCTATGTCTCTTCTAGAATTCTTCCTTTGTGAAGGATTTTTTTTTTTTTTTTTATAATGGGTAAAAGGAAATGGAACAGTGGTGTTCAGACTTTGAACTTGTTCCTTTCTGTGTTTTTTGTTCTCATTAGTTTACATAAAGAACAGCCTCTGTTCTCTGCAGTTTTATTGCTAAGAGTAATTCTCAGAAATCACTTTTTCAGGTGATACTATTGTATAGGAAGAACACTGATAATCTGGTTGATAAAACAGTGAATTCCTGATGAATTAGTATGTTAGTGTGTACAGGAGGAACATGAAATATTTTTGCAGCTTAAACACCCCTTTAAAAATAGGGTTTCCAACACTTGCACCATATGTCCCCTTATTAAATTCTCCTCTTACTGAATAATGACATTACCCTCTGAATGACAGAGGTGCTTGTTATATGATCTGACTTAGAGATACATCTGGAACTTGGCCCTTGCTGGGGTCTCAAAATAGAATGACCGATGCAGGAAGAACTTACTAGAGGGCTTGTGAGGGCTCTTAGTACAAACCACTTCCACCCTTGCCAGAGCTTTGACATTGTCCAGTGAGTGTACTCAGACAACACAGGGATTTTTAAATCTTGCTTTTCAGCATTTTCCTCTTTGTTAAGCTGTCATGTCTTCCCCTTCCCTCTCCCTCATTATTTACTGAACCAGATCCTCCTTTGCTGGAAGTGAATACATTTTCAGTGTGCAGTGTCAGTATCTCTCTAAATAGCCAGTGGGAAGAATGATACCAACAAAATTTGTGTTTCTGTTGGGATTGTCTTCCTTGCAAGTGTCTTTTCAGATGTAGCACAGATGTGTTCTGAGAGGTGCTGAGGAAATGTCTTTGGTCCCATCGGTACTTGTTTGAGTTGGGTGCACTCCCTCTGAAGAGGGTGGGCAGGTGCTGGTGATGAATGATAAATAAGAAATCCAGGTGGAATTAGACAGGTATTTCAGAACACAAGTGAATGCTTATGAAAAGTGAGGGTGAAAGCCCCACACATAAGCAGATTTTTTAGCTTCCTCCCCTTGCCTGCAGTGTTGGCACCTGCTCTTGGCTGCCCTGCACAGGCCTGAGAGGCTCTGATCTCCTCATACACAGCTGATGCTGCTTTTAGGACAGACCTTTAGGGCAACTTTCTCTCGCTGTGTTTATTGAGCTACCAACAAGTGTTCTGTGCTGTTTTTCTCTTGCAGGAAGGCCAGTCCTCAGCCAATGGCCCATCTCGAGACAGCCCCAAGCAGCCGGCGGCCCGAGAAGGACACGTGGGCTACCCTAAGCTCCGGGCAGGCTACATCCCCATTCCCGTTATCCACGAGGGCCTGGACGGCCGGCAGCAGCACCCCTGCTTCTCCTCCCCTCAGCCAGGGCTGCAGAGGTACAAGACAGAGGCCGTGCCCGGCCCGGGGCAGGCTCAGCCACCCCTCAGGGGGGCCTCCGGTGGCCCTGAGTCGCCGGCGAGGGGCCCGTCCGAGGCCGCGGCAGCCGATAAACAATGTGGACAGACACCGGCAGCTGCGGCGGCCCCGGCCACGCACGGACCTGAGGTGAGCGTCAGCATTGCTGGGCTCTGCTTGCAGTGGGCTCTGCAGCATTTATGGCCTGAATGTCACACGGGGAGCTTAGCCCAACTCACCACAGGATTGTGTTTTCCCAACACTTCCAGAGTACTGAAAGTGCACAGTCACGGCAGCATAAATATGTATGGGTTTTTTCTAGCGTCACCCACTTGTGTTCTGGAATGATTCTGCAGAGAGAAATGCAGAGCTGAGCAGGCCCTGTGGCAGGGGAGGGTTGTTTTAGCGTTTGTACAGGTTCCCCCACAAGAGGAGGATGCAGACAAGCCTCTTGTGTTCTGCACCATGAGTCAAACTGGGTGAACAAAGTGGGAGAGAGGAGTGTCCAGTCAGCTAACAACCCAGGCCACTTCAGAAGATCTTTGCTTCCTAATTGCAAATTTCACTTGTATGAAATGGATTTACATATACACGGATTTAGAAGGGAATTGTAAAGTTTTTTTGTCCTTTGGTGGCATATGAAAATACTTTCAGACCATGAACTTCTTTGAAAAAAAGTCACCCTGCTTGTTTTGTTTTTCAGAAGGTGGGATTTTTGGCCTGCTCTCTGTAGAGAATTAGCAAATTGGTATTCTTGTAATATATGGAAATACAAACCTCATTTTTATTCAAAGTAAGATGAGCAGGAAATTCAGCCTTCACCAGGCTGAAAACATATCAAGTCTGTAATTCAGCGGTGGTGGCATCTTCTCTAAAACCCATTTGGAGTCTGAAGAATGTAATTAAAATCCTTTTGGCAGGTTTCTCAGCTGTCTTGACTAGCCATGCCTGTCCATAGACAAGAAGCTCAGCTTTTCCTCTTCCCAACTCTGTACAGCTTTGCCTTGTCTGCAGAGTGGCTTTAGGAACGCGTCTTCTGTGCCACTTACGTGGAGACAAGCAGGGAGGACCTCAGAACTTGCTGTTGCATGCTCAGCAGTGCAGTGTGGGTGCCAAGTGACCAGAGCCTGTGTTGGGGACCCTACACTGCACATGAGCAGTGCCACCACTAGTGCCACTGATGGGTGCTATAATGCAAACCATCATTTATTTATTCAGGGCTCCTGCTGTTCCATGGGCAGGTAAGCAGGTGATCAGTACCAAAAGAGGGGTCTTGTTCCCCTTCTCTCCTGCCTTGCCTGCTCTCTCCTCTCGCAGGAGAGGGGCAAAAGGGAATTAGCCATATCAGCATTACCAAATTAATGACATGCTCTAAAAATCCCAACAAGACATACAAAATCTGTTTGTGTGGCCAGGATCAGAAGTCAGCGTTGTGTGCTCTTAGGGGTTTGGGTTTGTCTCCAGCACGTAATTTGTTTGCTTAGCTTTAGTTTACCTCAAATTTAACAGGTTTAGACAGGAACAGCCATGCAAAAGCAGAAAACATTCTGACTGAGCATCCACTCCCTGCTCATTTCAGGGCTGGGAATGCTGTAGCTCAGGTTCCTGCTTGTTGTAATGATGCTCTCACAACTTGTGGTTTGTCTAGTGAGGCTCTTGGCCAAAAATCCAGGGAAATGGAGTCCTTGCATGCCGGAAACACGAATTCAGTTTCTCTGATGACTGCCTCCTTTTCTTTTTGGAAGGGAAAAGTATTGTGAGCACACAATGATTATAACACTTAATAATGCATTTTTGTTTTCATGGCAGCCTCAACCTCCTGGAGCCTCTGACCCTCCAACAGTTTCCCCTCAGACCTCTGGCAGACCCAACGCGGGGAGCCATCCGCTTCCTCGCGGTTATATTCCAATCCCCGTGATCCATGAAAACATGCCACGTCAGCCAGCACAAGCCTACCACCAGGCACAGAAGACCCACTACCCTGCCCAGCAGAGCGAGTTCCAAGCCCACCAGCCAGTGTTCCATAAAATCCAGCCAGAGGAGAGGGAGCCCAAGGCAGCACGAGCGCAGTCTCCGTTCAGAGTGGCTCAGAGAGGCTCCTCCAGTCGGGAGAGTTCCCCGGCCAGAGTGAGTGCCCAGATGCAGCCCCCAGCTCCCATCCGAGTGCAGACAGGAGTAGAGAGACCCCAGGTATGTAGAATGGGGAAGTGATTCACTTGCCAGGGACCTGAGCGTGGCTAGAGCTGAAAAATGAGCTTGTACTAACACATACATGAAAGCACATAAAGCAATCTCCACTGCTGGATTTAAACAGACTGGGAGATCCTGAGATAAGCAGCAAGTTGCCTTTCCACCTGTCAGGACTGTGGTGTATCACTGAAATATGATTTAATGCACGATTTAATCTTCTCTTGTCAGAGTATAATTTGGTGTAATTACACTGAGGTCACTGATGTTGCATTATGTTTATGAGAAGAAAACCAGGTCCGTGGGATTTGTGACATCTATGTAAATATACTTCACTGGTGCCTCAGAACCATTTAGGGGATAGCATCAGCTGCACAAAGTAATTTTTTCTATGAATGAAGAGGATAAGCAAAATCTAGAGCTTTTTATTCTTCTGTCTTGAAGCATGTTCTTGGTCATAGAACCTGCTGCTCATTGAACATTTTTTCCATGTTAGAATTCTTACTAAAACTACAATTAAAAGGCTACTGGGAATTAGGCAACTGTGAGTGTGTGGAAGGGGGTATGTACAGAAACAAGCTTTGATTTCCTCTCTGGAGAGTTTTCACATTAAAAATGACAGGAGCAGAATTAGGTTAATAGTTTTGAAAACCCAGGCTAGGACAAAACAAAGAAGACTCAAGATTTAATGGCATATTCTAGGTCAGTGCTAATTTATTTTTGTGGGTGAGAGTTTGCACTCCCTAGTCAAATTTTATATTTAACAGGTAAAGCAGTGACAGATTTTCAGTGCAGGCCATTTGTGTACTTGTTTTAAATAAAATACAGGTATTTTACTCCGGCCATGTTACTCCATGACACATTTAAATCCATGAGACCTGGATTTAATATCTTTCAAAATCACTGTTTATGTGCCCAAGTAAGTAAAGGGGGTATCAGGGAGAGGAAAATGCAGATCTCATAAATTTCAGTTTTCTGCTAAGATTTCAAAACTAATCTCAATTTCAAGAGGTTTTGATGATTTAAAACTGGAGTAATCCCAAGGATAGTCTATAATTGCTACAGTGTAATAAGATTGACACAGTAACCTCTGCATGTAAATAGGTTAAAGATTAAAAATAAACTCTAACAAAAAAAGGAACGTCCTGAAAACTGGAATAGGATAAGAATAGCCCAAAAAGTGATTAAAAGTCAGCGAAGTTGTAGGCTTTTCAAGAAAGATGAGCCCTTAATTAGTGAAAAAGGGGATGGAATCTTGACTGTGTTACAGTCCAGCTGCAAGAAATCTCATTGACTGAAGTTAGGTGAAGGCTTTGCTCAAAGTTCCTGTCTTTTAAACCTGTTTATGGGGCTGATTTTATTGAGCATGGGCAGGATTTGGTGGGTTGAAATTTAATGTTTGAGAGAGTTGATTGGTAACAATAATAGCTGTTCATCACAGTGCCATTTTTCAGTTTAAAACAGTAAAATTCAGCCACGCTCAGGGAAGATTAATCACCTTGTGTGTGTGAAATTGCACTGCTAGGAGTACAGAAAATTAGATGTTAGCATGCTTGTTCTTTAGAGGGAAATAAAGAGCATTGTGTCTGAACACAAAACTTGCCTTGCTCACCAGGTTTCTCAGCAACAAGTCCCAGCTCAGGAGCCACCAAGACCAGCCCCTCCTCCTGAAATCAAGCCTGACAACAAAGCAGCCCCGCCGCCTGAAACGGAGGTGCCCTCCACATATATCCCAATTCAGGTCACCCACCAAGAACCAGATCCTAAACTACCACCCCAGAAGCCTCCAGCCATGGCAGAGAAAGCTGATAAAAAAGCTCCTTCCCCAGCTAAGGCTGCTCCCCCCCAGGAAAGGCCTCCTCCTGAAGAAGTGGCGCCACCAAAGACGATGGAAACAGAAG
Source organism: Cyanistes caeruleus (assembly GCF_971803275.1). Taxonomy (NCBI): domain Eukaryota; kingdom Metazoa; phylum Chordata; class Aves; order Passeriformes; family Paridae; genus Cyanistes; species Cyanistes caeruleus. The sequence goes on along the minus strand of NC_141708.1, from coordinate 5,384,500 downwards.
AACCTCAAAAGCATCCCGGTGTTTTGAAAGTGGAAGCAATTCTGGAGAGAGTACAAACACTTGAGCAGGCAGTCAACTCCTTTGAAGGCAAGAAAACTGACAAAAAGTACTTGATGATTGAAGAGTATTTGACCAAAGAGTTGCTAGCCCTAGACTCAGTGGACCCTGAGGGTCGTGCGGATGTGCGCCAGGCCAGGAGAGATGGTGTAAGGAAGGTCCAGACCATTTTGGAAAAACTTGAACAGAAAGCAGAAGATGTCCCAGAACCTGTTCAAGTTGATGGACTTCAGCCAAATTTTCCAGAGCCTAAGCCCCCGCAGGAAATCATGGAGATTGAACCTGTGGTAGTCAAGAGCAAGGGAGATAGCAGTAATAAAAATGCTAAAGAGGAAACCAAAACAGAAAGACATCAGCCTGAAACTAAGGAAGAAGTGTTTACCAATCTCGCCACCACGACAAACACATCCAATAACCCAACTGAACCATAGCCACGTGCTGAAATTAGGATCTCTCAGACTTTATAACTTAGTGTGTTTAAGTGAATTTTAAGTTGCATGCATTTCCAGAGCTCTTTTCAACTGGTTTTAATTAACATAGCAGCTTGGGACACCGTAAACACTTTGTAGGGAAAGGAGGGAGCTAGAAAGAAAGTGATGCATTTATCCTTTATTCTTACACTATGTAAAAGACATGTTTCAAAAATAAACCCTGTACATTAATTGCTTTTAGATCAGCTGAATGGAAAAGAAAAATGACTTCAGGGTTAATATTGATGCGTGTTGTTTAAGGTGTATTCTTTTGCAGGTGATTTTTGTAAAATCAGTGGCCTGCATTGTCAGAATACCAGTCCTCCTACAAGTATAACCACTCTTACCAGTAATGTTTTTACTTTTAATGTTCACAGTTGGGCACTTTAATGATGGATAGAAAGTGTGTAAGAAACTGTAGGGATATTTATATGTGTGCAGGACTTCAATGCTATATTTTAAGAGGGAAATAAAATAATATGGAAGCCTAATTTAGTCTTGTGATTTTATAAGCTGGAACTGTAGAGGCAGTAAATGGTTTTAAATGCACTCTTCTGAACACTGATACTTATTAGTGCAGCATTATAGTTGAAGCCTGACAGCTGTTTTCTCATCAAGGCCAAAACATGCCTTTCTCTATTGATGTCCTCCCTTCTGATGTTGTTGCTGTGTCACATCTATGAATTGAGAAAGGAATTTGGATGAGCATTTCTGCCCCCTCACCGTGGAAGTTACCATTTAACAGAAATGTTTATAACATTGAGATCTGTGGTTGTCTTACAGAAATTTCCAGATCTTAACTTCTTCTGCAAAGTCATTCTTCTATTAACAATTATGGATTTTTGTATGCATAAGTACACTTTTTTTTGTATTTGGAAACATTTTGTATTCATAGAGTCATTAGGATTTCTCTCACTTTGTGAACAGTTTTAAGCAATGCCTTGTTTGAAGCAGTTTGCACTTAAGCAAGGGAGATGAACCATCTTTCAGCTACATCCATGTGAAATGAAAGCAGCAGAGTCAGTGCAGAAGTGCAGGGGAGGAAAGGGTCCTAACTAAAATCCAGAAGTTACACTTGACTTGTTAATTTTACGAACACAAATTTTCTTTTACCTGATAGCATGTTTGCAGCATAGAACCCTAAATTTATGAATACCACAACAGATGATTACTCGAGGCAATTGATCATTTGCTGAACTACACTTAGAATCCTTAGAGTGTATTCAAAATTAGGTTTAAATCCATTTGAAAAATATCTAATTTTTAAGAGGCAGGTGAAGAGTGGTCATTGAGAACTGTCACTCTTTATTTTAAAATAACAATATAGCATGCAATTATACTGCAATATGTGTAGCATTTGGGCTGTGAACTGTCTGCTTAGCTGTAGGTGGAAGGTTGATGCTTCTTTTAGTTTCATTTTCATAGTCAACAGCACTGTCTGAGAATACACAATGCCTTGTAACCTTTTGGCTACTCCAGCTTTGGGAGCAGCATTTGAGGCATTCTAGAAGAGGTGTGAAAGTGCAGCTGCCTGCATAATTCCTGCATGAACTCACTTCAGTGGCACATTGCTCATGCAGGGTTACATTTCAGCTGAGGACATGTATCTGACATCATGTAACAAAAATACTTAAATTGAGGAAAATCAGCTGTGGATTTTTAGATCTGAGCTCTCTAAGCAAAGTCTGTGGATGGTATAAGGCCCTATCTAATGGTTTCTCTTAGTAGACCACTAAAGTAATCCAGATCAAAACCACCTCATTAATTGAGGTGGCACAGTGGAAATTAGGATTAGAGTCTTAAAAATGTAGCGTTTACAGGAAGTTAAACAGGTGCTAGATTTTTAATACGTGTCATCTGCTGCTAATAGGGCCTGATTCATGTTACACTATTCAGTGTTTGTCAGAGTAGGTGGAGTCAAATTCAATTACAACTGATGAGGTTCTTTTAAGAAGCAAAACTGGAGGTAGAGCTGCACTATGCCAAGTGCTGCTTTAGAAGTTGATTCTTAAAGTCGGTGCTACTACTGCAGAATTAGGTACAACTCAAAACAAAGTGAGGTTTCATGATGTGGCCTAATAAGGGAATGTACATTTGGCTGCCCTGGAGCTGCCTAGCTGGAGACTGGTGCTCTGAGTCATAATCTCTCTTTGTTTCCTCTCTTGCTCAAGTCTAAACTGCGCCCAGTCCAGCTTATATGTCTTGACACATCAGCATAGCTACAAATCCTGCATAGGGGTTGGGAGGAGGGAGTGGCCAAGGAGGAAGCAGCTGAAGATTCCCACCCATTCCCTGTGAGCTCCTGACTTCCTCTGTGCAGAGGCTGTTTGCTGCCTTGAGTTGGTACCAGTGATGTGGAGCTGGCAGAGGAGGGAAAGGGAATTCCTCCTTCACTTGCCTTTCTGCAGGATGGTGGTACCTGCTCTGTGCTTCGACCCTGGGTGGCAGCTGGAAATTTGGCTTTGAAAGTCAGGTAGAAAGTAATTGGGAGTTTAAAACCATAAGAATTATGTTACCTTACTTTTCAAATACAGCTGTGCACAACAAACAGCAGGTGTGCTGTTGAATGCAAGGTTTTCTAGTACACAGTGCATTTGCAGTAGCCATTTCAAAAAGCTGAATAAATGTCAAGGAACGCAATTTATTCAAGAGCAAACGATCCCCTGTCTGTGAGAGGCACTGCTTCAGCTCCTTTGAATGCAGCAGGAGGGATAGGAAAAGCCTGTGCATGGAACCACAGCAAAAGCTTCGGCTGTTTTCTGATTGCACTATCTTGTCCAGCTAGTGCTATTTTAAATGCCAGTAGTGGCCTGTTCTCTATATTTAAACCCTCACAGCAGCAAGGCATTGTGTTTCCAGTAAATATAGCATTTTGACTATTTATTTGCAGGCTGCCAAACCATGCCATGCCCCGAGGAAGGGGCAGCAGTTACACTGCCCCCAGGAGCCAGGTGGGACAGGCCTGGTGTACAGTTCCTCTCCAGAGGGAGGGACAAAGCCTTTATCTGGGATATGTTTTACTTTCAGCTTTTATGTTGGCTCAGCTGTGTTTGTAGGCAAGGTGGGAACGGAAAGGGGTACAAATCACACTCCACCCAGGAGGCAGGAAAGCAGCACAGCAGTTTGTAGAGGCAGGCTCTGCCCCTGCACCTCAGGTCAAGGTAAGTCAAGGAGATCAAGTCCAAGGGAATCCCTGATCCAGTGTCCTGAGTGAAGGTATCTCTTTTAAAAGTAACGTTAATAAAAAATTAGCTTCTGGTGGCTGGCACACAGCTGCTGAAGAGGACAGATCTCAGTCCAGGTATGCTTATGGGAAGGTTTTAATATGCTACGTTTCAGTCTTCCCCCTTAAATGTGCATGTATTTATCTTTTTAATTACTCAGGTGACCAAATAGAAGGCACTATATCATGGACTTAAAAGATGTACACAAACATGGGGAAAAATTGGCTTAGACTAAAGGTATAGTAATGGGCAATAATTTCTTTTTCTGCTTTTGGTCCTGTTGTGTCCAGGAAATAAAATGCAGATGTCCTAGAAACAAAGCTTAGCGCTGTAAAAGTTGAATATTGTAAAATTTTGGGTTTATTACAAAAGCTAGCAATAAAACAGTTTTTCTGATGGAAACAAATCCAGCCCTTCTGGGCCACTTGGGTAAAGGAGGCTTTCAGGAAAAACTAATCTGAACTCCACTTGCTGTGGAATACAGATTGAAGCCAGAAATTAACCATACAAAATGCCATTTCCTGGAGCCTTAGTGTAAATATTAAAACTCCAGAGCCAAACTTCTTTGGGTAAATACAGTACTGCCATTAATGAAATATGGACATAATTATTTTAGCATTTAGAAAACAGTTGTTTTATTGGCACTTTTCACCTATTTTACGTGCAATGGTACAGGAGAGTCAGATGTACAAGTGTGTTTATTTTTTAAGATAAACCATTTGCTTAAAGATAAATGGGTGACACTGAGATACACTGGCCTGGTTGCACAAAGAAACAGCCTTTAAGACTGGATAATCTGGGCTCCTGAGCTGTGCCCAAAGAACCCATCCATGGGATTGTGCATGGGATCAGTCCCTGTGCCCGTGAGCCACGGGGGGACCGTGGATGGTCTGTAACACTAGAGACCAATGTAACTGAATGCCAGCCTCTGTAATCCAGGGCAAGAGTTATTTTAAGATGGGCAAGAGGCTGGTTACAAAGGAGGGGAACACACCAATTTTCTGTCAAACACCCTTCCAGGATCTATAAATAAGCAACCTAAAAAGAATAAGGAGGCTAATTCAGTTGTTCCTGCTGGAATTTCCACTGCAGAAGCTGGAAATCTGCATGAAAGGAAGGAACAGGTCCAGCCAGCCTTTAGCTTCCGTATGTCCCTGCACCAGCAAATTGCTGGGCAAGCAGGAGTGGGGGATCTTACGTTAAATTTCAGATTGTAGGAAGAAAAGCACATTTGCCACACATATTTCAGAAAATAATGCCAAAGGGCATTGATCTGTAACTTCATATTTCTTCTGAAACCTCAAGTTTCAGGATTAAAAATGTAACCTGGAGTTGTTCATCCCTGGATCTTTAAATTTGACATCTCTTCAAGGATTGTGCAATGTTCTCTGATGTGTTCCACAACAAACCCTGATAGGGTTTGCAGTAAAGGATAACGTTGTTGGAAGTCTTGGTAAAAAGGCTGGAGATAGAACAGAGATGAAAATAATTAACTCCTAATGAAATATGGTGCCTATGTTAGGAATGAGGTGAGCAGGCAAGAAAATGTAACAAACTTTGAAATATTACTACTTATATCTACGCAGTGCATAGATGATCTGTCTGCTGTTCACCTGACTTCACAAATATAAAATCATTTTTTAAAATGGAGGGTTACATGAGTTTTAAAACAGTAAAATAAATACACTGAATTTAGCAACAAAGGAGTTATGGAACTTAGCCTGTTTTTTACTGTGTTTCTGCAGCCCCTGACAGTGAACAGATGAGACTGGCAAAATCATCCACATGGGTTACTTGAAACCCTGATTTATTGCTTTTCATCATTTTGTGAACTTTGAGTTCTCATCCATTTCTGTCTTGTCAGGAAAGGTCTGCTCCTTCCATTTGCAG